>NC_136063.1:1290773923-1291424377 GCF_964261635.1 Lissotriton helveticus | reverse complement strand
AAAGGTGCTTAAAGACTGCTGTGAGTATCTTGATGTGAAACCTGGCTGCCCCTGACGAAGTGCTTTCCGGCATGAAACGCGTTGGGCACAAGCACGGAACTATTCACAGAGCGAGGCTTTCCTGCTGTAACGTCGTGCCGTGGCTTCATTAAATTGTTTGGCTATCTGAATACCCTCTGATCGGGCTTCCTCATTTCCAGGCTAAAACTTTGTTGGATGTTAGCGGCGTAGCCTGCGCCGCGAGTGAAGCCCAGCTGGACTGTCGGTTCAGCCTTGCTGAGGTGCTTTACAACGCTTCGGCGCATGGACAGAGGGTGCCTGAATGAAGCTATCATTTGTGCATGGCCATACGGCACGAGTGATCTCTCCCACCCACGGAGGAAATACTTTTCATTATTTGTCAAGACCATCACGGCAACTCACTCGAGTAACAATTAGTAAGCACCACAAGATCCAGAAGGCCACAGGGTGGCCACGCCCTTTTGGGCGGGACATGATTACTGCAAAGGTGCTTAAAGACTGCTGTGAGTATCTTGATGTGAAACCTGGCTGCCCCTGACGAAGTGCTCTCCGGCATGAAACGCGTTGGGCACAAGCACGGAACTATTCACAGAGCGAGGCTCCCCTGCTGTAACGTCGTGCCGTGGCTTCATTAAGTTGTTTGGCTATCGAATACCCTCTGATCGGGCTTCCTCATTTCCAGGCTAAAACTTTGTTGGATGTTAGCGGCGTAGCCTGCGCCGCGAGTGAAGCCCAGCTGGACTATCGGTTCAGCCCTGCTGAGGTGCTTTACAACGCTTCGGCGCATGGACAGAGGGTGCCTGAATGAAGCTATCATTTGTGCATGGCCATACGGCACGAGTGATCTCTGCCACCCACGGAGGAAATACTTTTCATTATTTGTCAAGACCATCACGGCAACTCACTCGAGTAACAATTAGTAAGCACCACAAGATCCAGAAGGCCACAGGGTGGCCACGCCCTTTTGGGCGGGACATGATTACTGCAAAGGTGCTTAAAGACTGCTGTGAGTATCTTGATGTGAAACCTGGCTGCCCCTGACGAAGTGCTTTCCGGCATGAAACGCGTTGGGCACAAGCACGGAACTATTCACAGAGCGAGGCTCTCCTGCTGTAACGTCGTGCCGTGGCTTCATTAAATTGTTTGGCTATCTGAATACCCTCTGATCGGGCTTCCTCATTTCCAGGCTAAAACTTTGTTGGATTTTAGCGGCGTAGCCTGCGCCGCGAGTGAAGCCCAGCTGGACTGTCGGTTCAGCCCTGCTGAGGTGCTTTACAACGCTTCGGCGCATGGACAGAGGGTGCCTGAATGAAGCTATCATTTGTGCATGGCCATACGGCACGAGTGATCTCTGCCACCCACGGAGGAAATACTTTTCATTATTTGTCAAGACCATCACGGCAACTCACTCGAGTAACAATTAGTAAGCACCACAAGATCCAGAAGGCCACAGGGTGGCCACGCCCTTTTGGGCGGGACATGATTACTGCAAAGGTGCTTAAAGACTGCTGTGAGTATCTTGATGTGAAACATGGCTGCCCCTGATGAAGTGCTTTCCGGCATGAAACGCGTTGGGCACAAGCACGGAACTATTCACAGAGCGAGGCTCTCCTGCTGTAACGTCGTGCCATGGCTTCATTAAATTGTTTGGCTATCTGAATACCCTCTGATCGGGCTTCCTCATTTCCAGGCTAAAACTTTGTTGGATGTTAGCGGCGTAGCCTGCGCCGCGAGTGAAGCCCAGCTGGACTGTCGGTTCAGCCCTGCTGAGGTGCTTTACAACGCTTCGGCGCATGGACAGAGGGTGCCTGAATGAAGCTATCATTTGTGCATGGCCATACGGCACGAGTGATCTCTGCCACCCACGGAGGAAATACTTTTCATTATTTATCAAGACCATCACGGCAACTCACTCGAGTAACAATTAGTAAGCACCACAAGATCCAGAAGGCCACAGGGTGGCCACGCCCTTTTGGGCGGGACATGATTACTGCAAAGGTGCTTAAAGACTGCTGTGAGTATCTTGATGTGAAACCTGGCTGCCCCTGACGAAGTGCTTTCCGGCATGAAACGCGTTGGGCACAAGCACGGAACTATTCACAGAGCGAGGCTCTCCTGCTGTAACGTCGTGCCGTGGCTTCATTAAATTGTTTGGCTATCTGAATACCCTCTGATCGGGCTTCCTCATTTCCAGGCTAAAACTTTGTTGGATTTTAGCGGCGTAGCCTGCGCCGCGAGTGAAGCCCAGCTGGACTGTCGGTTCAGCCCTGCTGAGGTGCTTTACAACGCTTCGGCGCATGGACAGAGGGTGCCTGAATGAAGCTATCATTTGTGTATGGCCATACGGCACGAGTGATCTCTGCCACCCACGGAGGAAATACTTTTCATTATTTGTCAAGACCATCACGGCAACTCACTCGAGTAACAATTAGTAAGCACCACAAGATCCAGAAGGCCACAGGGTGGCCACGCCCTTTTGGGCGGGACATGATTACTGCAAAGGTGCTTAAAGACTGCTGTGAGTATCTTGATGTGAAACCTGGCTTCCCCTGAAGAAGTGCTTTCCGGCATGAAACGCGTTGGGCACAAGCACGGAACTATTCACAGAGCGAGGCTCTCCTGCTGTAACGTCGTGCCGTGGCTTCATTAAATTGTTTGGCTATCTGAATACCCTCTGATCGGGCTTCCTCATTTCCAGGCTAAAACTTTGTTGGATGTTAGCGGCGTAGCCTGCGCCGCGAGTGAAGCCCAGCTGGACTGTCGGTTCAGCCCTGCTGAGGTGCTTTACAACGCTTCGGCGCATGGACAGAGGGTGCCTGAATGAAGCTATCATTTGTGCATGGCCATACGGCACGAGTGATCTCTGCCACCCACGGAGGAAATACTTTTCATTATTTGTCAAGACCATCACGGCAACTCACTCGAGTAACAATTAGTAAGCACCACAAGATCCAGAAGGCCACAGGGTGGCCACGCCCTTTTGGGCGGGACATGATTACTGCAAAGGTGCTTAAAGACTGCTGTGAGTATCTTGATGTGAAAACTGGCTGCCCCTGACGAAGTGCTTTCCGGCATGAAACGCGTTGGGCACAAGCACGGAACTATTCACAGAGCGAGGCTCTCCTGCTGTAACGTCGTGCCGTGGCTTCATTAAATTGTTTGGCTATCTGAATACCCTCTGATCGGGCTTCCTCATTTCCAGGCTAAAACTTTGTTGGATGTTAGCGGCGTAGCCTGCGCCGCGAGTGAAGCCCAGCTGGACTGTCGGTTCAGCCCTGCTGAGGTGCTTTACAACGCTTCGGCGCATGGACAGAGGGTGCCTGAATGAAGCTATCATTTGTGCATGGCCATACGGCACGAGTGATCTCTGCCACCCACGGAGGAAATACTTTTCATTATTTGTCAAGACCATCACGGCAACTCACTCGAGTAACAATTAGTAAGCACCACAAGATCCAGAAGGCCACAGGGTGGCCACGCCCTTTTGGGCGGGACATGATTACTGCAAAGGTGCTTAAAGACTGCTGTGAGTATCTTGATGTGAAACCTGGCTGCCCCTGACGAAGTGCTTTCCGGCATGAAACGCGTTGGGCACAAGCACGGAACTATTCACAGAGCGAGGCTCTCCTGCTGTAACGTCGTGCCGTGGCTTCATTAAATTGTTTGGCTATCTGAATACCCTCTGATCGGGCTTCCTCATTTCCAGGCTAAAACTTTGTTGGATATATATATATATATACATAAAAAATTGTATTAAAAACATATAAAATATATTTTCCAAATTAAAGAAGAATACATTTTAAAGCTTTTGATATTTGCTATTAAAAAACCATTGAAATTCACTGAAAAAACTATAGGTTATAGACCATATATAGTTAGGAATTAGCATTTACAAAACCTTGAAAATTCACTGAAAAAAACATAGGTTATACACCATATATAGTTAGGAATTAGCATTTACAAAACCTTATTTTACTCACACAAAACCATTGAAATTCGCATATATAGTTAGTTGGACTAACTATATATCGCGCACCCGCAATCCACTGCTGATCATGTCACATATTACATCATTCATGACATGGTCAGTGACATCACTGATGACATTACTGATGACATCTCAAATGACATCACTGATGACATCACTGATGACATCTCAAATGACATCACTGATGACATCACTGATGACAACATCCAGTGACTGTATGTTTCTGTAAAGTTAAAATATGTCTTACATATTGAAGAATGAGTGGATTTATAAGTGTCTGGATGAAGGATTTAGTAGGTGCATGACTGACTGTATGAGTGAGTGAATAAATGTGTCTCACTGAGTGCATGGGTTAGTGACTAAACTGTCTTAATGTGTGCATCATTATGTCTGTTGTTCTTTAAACTGCTGCATGTGTTGATCAGTAGCTATATGAGTAACTATATGGGTTATTGATTGGTTGCCCAAGTATTTGTATGGGAGACTGAGTGTGTGTGTGGGTGGCTGGGAGGTGTATGACTCTGTGCATAGATGTGTGAGCAGTTGATTCAATAGATGTATGGGTTCAAAAGTGCATGTGGAAACAGCTGTATGGGCGGTTGACTGTGTGCATGAGTGTATTGGTGAGTGAATGGATATCTCAGTGCTACATGTCAAAGTAAGTACATATGTAAAACACAGTACATTTGGGGGTTGACATATATAAATAACTGTGCATAAGAGCCAGTGAATGTGTGAGTGGCTGTATGGATCATTGTGAACTTGTATCCGGGATTGTATAAGAGAGTAAATATGTGTTAGTATATGTTTGAATAAGTAAGGTGTGTATAACTGTATAGTTGAGAAAATGGAGGTGTGATTGATTCTTTGCATGACTGACTAGGTGTGTGTGTAACTTCATGGATGAGTGACAGTCTGTGAGTGTCTGTTTACACTGAGTGTATCTAAGGTTATATTAGAGTCTGAAGAGGTTCATCGTATTATCACATGAATGATGTCATCAGTGATGTGATCAGTAATGTCAAATGAGATGTCATCAGTGATGTCATTTGAGATGTCATCAGTGATGTCATCAGTGATGTCATTTGAGATGTCATCATATATATATATATATATGAGCACAAAAGTTCCTCCTCTGTCTGCTCTGCGCTCGTGGTCACAGCCTCCGCGCCAACAACAAAAAGGATACGGACCACCAAATCAGCAAATGATGTTATTTATTTTAGTTACACAGAACCAAAATGAGCGACGCGTTTCGAGCACAAGTGCCATTGTTCACGCTGCGACCAGATGAACAATCACAGGCTTTTTATAAATGCTAACACTCTATTACCACCCCCTGGTGGTGACCTCCGGTGTCACGTGAGTAACAACAGTGAGAAAAGACTTTTGCTGCAAATGTCAAATATAAACAGCGCACATAAAAAACAACAGTCACAGGTTAAATCCACATGATGGAAGTAATGACATAGTGGCACAGAAAAATGTTTGTTGATAACTGGTTAAATCCAGGAACTGAGATTCAAGAATGAAATATTAAAGTGCAAATACTCAGTACATCACAATAAAAGTGATCTACTAGCTACATTACTACCCATCGAAATAAACGATGGTACAACCAGTTTAAATTCCCAAACCAACGCTGATAAATAGGGAAATGTAAACATATCGACTGTCATGTGCAAAGTAGCAAAATTTGGTAGCAGCAAAAGGGAAAAAAGTGCATGAATAGATAAAGTGCAAAAAAGTGATTGTGACGAAAAGTGCACAAAGTGCATAGTGAGCCGCATTTTCACAGGACAAGAGATACCATATGAGATATAATTGTTTATATATATATATATATATATATAATTCCACAGTCCTGTAGTGAAAGCAGCCAGGCACGGCTCCGACACAACACCAGGTACAGACCACAACGAGAGTTTCTTAATCACAATATATATAGATAGATAGATATATATTGATTTATTTGTTAATTTTTATATATTTATAATATTTTAAAATAAATTAAAGATATTAGTTTATTAATTGTTTTACAGTAAATATACTTTTATATATTACATTTTATATATGTACGTTTACATTTTTTAAATTATATTTATTCATTATATTTCTTAAAATGTACATTTCATCTAAATAACTTTTTTAAGTTAATTCTTTTAATCAATATATTTAACATTATTTTTTATATAAAACAAAATTTATATTTTGTACATCAACATTTTTAACATCTATATTATTTGTTCGATATTTTTGTATTTTACATTTTAAAGATAGGACGTTGATATTTGGGATATCAATATTTTTGTGCGGATATTTGTGTATTGGGATATTTATGTAGTCGATATCAGAACAGGTACACAAGGGAATTGTCCCCCAGCAAAAAGGTCAGGGTGGCTGAGTGGTGTGTTCTTACTGGGTGAATGAGAAATAGCACATTGTGGTTTGAGATATCCGCCCCGCCTAAGGCGCAACAGTTTAAACCGGTATGACTTTCATAGCCCAATTTAGCACCACATCATTAGAGTCTCTAAGAATGATTGATCAATGTATTCATCTAATCATTGTGTAACTAGTGCGGCCTTCCTCTGACAAGCTGGGTGAGGTGGGTAGCTTCTTGCTGTCTCTGCTGATTTGCTTTGCATATGACAACGCAGACTTAGGATCTGTAAATAACTGCAGCTTGCTTCCACGGGTAATGCACAATTTGACGGGGTATGTGAGGATGTAAGGATATGTTTTCCTGATAGGAATTCCGTCCTTGCAGCCTGCACAGCTAAAGTGTAGTCCAGGAAGAAGAAGATGTCTGACCCCCCCATTTCTCTAGCTCTCAGCAGGATCACGTCTCAATCACTGTAGTTTAGCAGGCGAGCAATTATTGGGCATGCTGGGGCACCAGGTGGTGGTCATGGTCCCAGCGATCGATGCATCCGTTCAACGATGAAGACCACTGACAGTGCTTGAACCAAAGAGCTCACGTATGAATGAATGAGGTGGGTATTGTAAGGTGCAACTTAGCCCAGGGATTCCACGTAGTCCTCCATCTTGGAGATCACCATGGATTTGGGAATGCCAATTGATGCAACTATTATTCCTTCTGGAGCGGGATTCTAAATCTTCGTTCTTTGCAGATGAGTGCCAGCACTTTATCCATTTGTAGTAGGCATTGTCGATCAGTTGTGAGCTTATCCTCTGACTACTCTGTACTCCAGTTGTGTTAGCTGGGTGTCATGTGAGTCAATCTGCTGTTTAATCTGATCCAGCCAGATAGTAAGGTGGTCTCATTTTTAGTATATAGTCTTTAAACTGGATTTGGCCTCCAAGAAGAGAGATCGAGTGTCTTTGTCACGCTATCTGGCCTATTCGGTCTGCGTGGACTGTTCCTCTTTCTTTTGTGGTAGTTCTCAATGTCATCCAGTGTGCTTGTTTTTGAACTATATCTTCGGCTGCTTTGCATCCTTTTTCCCCATGGTGATAAGTGCCCACACAGGCATGGGTGAGTTACAGCTGCGTTACATAGCTGGTGCGGGTATCACAGTGCTCCAGTAGCTTAGACACCAGCATCACCCCAGGCCAACAGGAGAGCAACTGCCTCGAAGGCCACACTGGATGCTGCACACTTTTGGCTGCAGTGGTGGCTTCACAGGCAGGTATCTCACAGGGATCCTGTATCACTGCCTGTGATTCAATGAAATGATTGGTCCAGGCACAGCACTGACAAGTGGGCTATTGAGGTTGATAGGCAGGGCAAGGTAGTGTACCAGGCTTGGGGGATCCAGTCCAGTCATGCTCAGGACCTCAACAGCAGTGCCCCCAGCCGCTCAAACAAGCGGACAGCTTGTATGCACAGCAGCAGTCTTGGACAGGGGTGCACAGGTGGAGGGGAGTTCCTGTTGTGGTCAGAAGGAAGGATTTCTGCAAGGTCCTGAGAATATCCCCCATCTAGCCAGCCCCCACACCCTTACTGTTCGGTCTTTGTTGTGGACAGCAGATTACGGGTCTCGCTTTACACTGCGGCTACAGTCTGCGTGGCCTACGTCAGGCCTACACTGTTCGCCACACCAGATTGGTGACATCTCTTGTGTTTTGCCCAGCGGGCACAGGTCATACAGCAGGGCCTCGCCCTCACCACGGTTCGGGCTAGGCCACACATCTACTTGCTATGCCCATTAGCATCAGCACATCTGCTGGGTGCGGAATATGGCCACTTGTTATACACAGATGCGCAACATGCCAGAACACAGCACATCAGCTCCCAGAGGTAGGCTGCCATCAATGCTTGCTTTTCTGCAAGGAATAGCCGCTATGCGAGCTGCGCCACCTTCTGTCGCCGTGGCAGCTTCCACCACTTGGCGCCATGAGTGCCTGGGCTGTCCCGGCTCCATCCAGGCCCCTATCGATTCTCCAGCTAACTGGCTAGCAGGCAGACCAGTTCCCCTGTGTGGGTCCCGGGTGTAGGCAAACCAACCCCTACACGTTGCTGAAAAGGACCTTGGTGTTGCCCCAGGATTTTGACGGATTAAGCGCGTGATCAGCAGAGCCCACTCAAGGTGCGGTCATCTTGCAGCCGGCGAGACCATGCCCCGAGATTTAACACTCCTTTGATTTGACGGTATTTGACTGTCAGTTTGCGACAATTTCTTTATTACCTCTCTTACTCCTTCCACTGCAAGATTTTTGAGGTATTTGACTATCTTTTTGTTATCTGTATCTTCCAGTTAATTGATGAAATCATCAAATGTTTCTATCCTGGAAGTCCATCTGTCCCCAGCATTCTGCTTTTTAGCTGTGTCGAATGGAGGTGGTGCTTTCAGGAAGGTGGTGGTTGTATACCTCTAGCTACTGTTGTAGATAGTATGTGCTGGTCAGACAGTGATTTATGTCCATTTGACTCGGGGCCTTCTACAAGTACTGGCTCAGTACTTTAACTGGGATCGTCTGGCCCAGTCACCCGACATACTGCACCTTCTTCCTCCTTTACAGTGAATACTGGTTTTCTTTGTTGTACCTATTCTTCACCGTCTCCACCCTTCGTCATGGTACCTGGTTTTGACTGCCTTTAGTGTTATCGTTCCATATGATTTATAGCACAGTGTTGCATAGTGGTGCAGTAATGCTTTCATGGCCTTACTAGCAGGTTTCTGACCAACGATGAGTAAACTTCTAAGTAAGGCTTTCGTTATCTTCAAAAACTTCATTCTGGCTGGATTGGCTCTTTGAGTTCACATGCACCAAGTGTCAATCTTCACTTCAACAGTGACGCATGTGGCACGTACAAGCAGTTTGCTGGACCACAGCAAACTCTCTGGGAGAGCACTGTTGAGCTTCGGGTTGCAGTATCAGCCAGTTATAGCTTCCTACCCAGTCTGGGTACTCTTACATGAATGCGCCACAAACGGAGTTTGATATACACGTCTCAATTTCTCTGTGAGTAACTGAAAACTCAACATTCTAAACTTGAACTCTATTCACCACACCCGAATACTTACTTCACAATTCTATGGAGTTCATCAAGAAGCAAAAGGGTCCTGTCAGCACTAATTTACTAGACACTACATACTATATTGTAGATTTTCAGGATTTTCAATCTCATACCTGTGTCTGCACACTTGGAAAAACAGGCACAGTGAAGAACAATCATCTTTTTCATCTATCGTTTTAACTAAAGAGCTTTGGTTTTCAGTTTCAAGACCTTGTCAAGAGAGTTTTTGAGTACCATGAGGTACATTTCCGTTTTGTGAGAAGAGGGGAAGCTGTATGAATCATGAAGCCTAATGGCCCAGACTTCCTTATTCCAACTTAAAGGCAGTCCTTTTGGGGCAGAAGTTGTGGTCATAAGAGCTTTTTCTCCAATAAGTCAGTCCTAATCCACCCATCCCCTTCCAAAGGAGTGACTAGGGAACCAAGACTTTGGAGTTGTAAAAAGTAGTGATTAATACAGTAGCAATAGGACACATCCATACCAGGTCAGTAGGCAGTGAATGTTGTCAGATACATCTTCCACCTTGACTTTGACCTGTTCCTCTGGAATTAGGTTCTATCATCACTCCAGGGCCAAAGAGCATTATCTTTTTTTCAAAAGGGTTCAGGTGTTGCTTGCTCAAGAAACTATACACAGGGTGCATTTGTCGTAAGAAGGGAACGGTTTTGGATCGGCCTCAAACTCATCATAGCCTATGTAAATCAATGACCATTTATAGGGATGGCAGTACTGCAGCCCTCTGAATAATCTATGGGACATTTTGGCAGTCTTGAATGCATATTTGTGAATCCAACCTATTCCAACATTCAGCATTTTTTGCTCTTTATTATCAGACATTAAACGCCACCAGTTTTGGAAGATATATATACAGTATCTTGATGACTGGCTGGTACAGACTTGCTCTCTCAGGGGGTCATTATGATGGCGGGTAGATCGCCACCGCCCGGCCGGCGGTGCCAATCCACCCGCCATCACAACACAATTTACCCCAGCCATATTGCTATGGCGGGGGGGGGGTACCGTGGTGGACGGAAAGTCCATCTCCACTTTTCCGCCAGTCGGCAATCGTCACGATTGCTAGCCGGGCAGAAAAAGCCCACAATATGGTGGCGATGGTTGCGGAGGGTATGCCTTTCCATGGCGGAGAATCCTCCATGGAAAGGCATGAGGGAAATGACTTTGTGAGCCTGTTGCAGGCCCTTGGAGGGGTCGGGGGCTGCACTGAGGGGTACCTTTGGTAACCCCCAACATTGCCATGCACAAGGTGGCAAGCACCAGGCGGTGCCTGCCACGTTGTGCAAGGCAATGCACTACCTGGGATTTTAACTTTGCGTACGGTGCTGCAGCCAGCAGCACCGTCCGCATTTTTAATGTACCAGTATGCCCAGCCAGTGTGGCGAGTGCATCCTAATAGGGTGGGCGGGACCGGGGCACCTATGGCGGATGGTCCCAGCATTTGTTCAAGCCACTATCGCCAATATAACATCACTTTCAGTGACATCATTGTGGAGAAATGGGCTGCACATTATGTACAAGGCAACATTGAGCCATGTAACGTGGCGTAATGCTGCCTTGTACATCAGGCACCCTTTCACACTATGGTTAGTGTAAAAGGTGCGTCCAGTGGGTGTTGTGTGCAACAGCCGTTGTATTTGACGCTGCCCCGTATATACAGGGGTGGCCTACATATGAGGCAGCAACAGGTATAAGACCTTGAGAATTCATGTCAAAATTAGTCAAAAGGATGATAGCCAATGCATTTCTCAATGTAGTAGATTCTTCAATATGTGCTGCCTTGTGCAGCACACATGCAATATGCAATAAGCCATGTTTCGTAGATGTACATGGAGGTGTGACTTTCCTGTACATGAACAATGGGGGATATGTACTAGGAAAAGGTGTAGCACGTCCTAAGCCTCCTTGGCTCAACAACACTCTCCGTCACTTTAGAAACGCAAGGCTGTACCATATTATAGAGAATATAGAGCAGCCTTGCTTTTTTACAGTAATTATGCTAGGTTTGACTACTTTGCGCCAATGCAGGCACCCTTGCATTAGAGTGCAAGGGTATATGTGTCCATGTGATAATTGTTCATGTGTAGGAAAGTGTCCATCCGTGCACATGACCAATCCTGGAGAAGCCCTACTGTCACTTTCACTAGAGCTGCATCAAGTATCACACATGGCAAAACAACATTCGGCGTATGAACACTGACTTGTGCATGAGGTGCAGCCCCTCTTGCCAGCACTACCTCACAATAGGTGACGTAGTGGTGGAGAACATGACCAACGTGGTTTAATCCACATCTTTGACCCTGCTGTAATTTCAAAACACAGGACTGTATACCGCTAAATTGTACAAGACATTCCCAAAAGTAAGCCCCCCCTGTAGTCAGAAAAGTAATTGAGATTTAATAGTGAGTGTGTTGTAAAGATTAGCGTTGTAAAGCCCAGCTTTATAAATGATATTGTGTGCTAAAACATGTGGATTAGAAGCACGTCTTGAAAATGCATGTGGGGTAACGTCACAGATTCTGCAAGAGTGGCTTGTACAGTAGACCTTGAGTCAAATGAGGGGAATGTGTCCAAGGAGACAGCTCTACAACACCATTGCAGTGACAAAACATACCAATTACAAACATAGGCCCATCTTTTCAAGTTGGTGGGTGAACATGCCATTGGAAGACTTAGCTTTCAGCTACGCCATGGACAACTTTCAAAGCTGTTATGCAGCATATATACAATAGTACTGTGCTAAAGTGTATCTGACCCCGCACAGGCAGGAAAACCCTACCTACTTGTGCATAATCTGACACACTTGTACAGTCATCTCAGCCAAAGATGTACACACATTACATGTCTGGGGATACTCATCACCAACACCACTCACATGTCCCCTCTCCTGTCTGTATGCTCAGGAATTAGCATGCATGTGCTGTATAGACAGAACTCATTGATATGTCTTGCATGGGTATCACTGACTGGGGATATGCAAACATACATCATGAAGACATATGCATTCCTCCATCTTCACTTACTAATTTGTAAACCCTTCACACTTCCACCAAATCCCATCACACTGGAGTCAAGGTACATGAGAAACCCACACACACTGCCTGGTACTGAGGACATGATTTGATCCTGACATTCATCACCTCTCACATTGACAACATTTAATGTGTGTACTCACCAGTGGCATGTAGGTCCCTGAAGGCGTCAATGTCCCCCTGTGTGATGAGTGGTCTTCTGGCTGTGAGACATGAAACAAATATGTGTGTTAGTAACCAAAAAAATAATTCACATCTGTGTCCTAGTCATCATCCAATTGATCAGCTTCAATGTAAATGCTCTGTAACTATACTTTTGCAGTTCATGTGGCATACATGATAGTGTAGACGTTGCCTGTTATTCCAACAAGACATGATAATGCAGAGTGAGGGCAAACAAGACAAGCACATAGGACTTGTGTGACATATTCTCAAGGCCCTGTTTAGCCAAATATAACCATGTCCTACGTGCTCTTTTGACAATAACATCGATGCAGAATGCACAAGGGTGTGTCGGAACTTTTGATGGTGTATGTCACTCTTGAGAATTCATATGCTAAATATTAAAACTTTCATATCTCCTACAATGGTACTCTAGCCAGAGGTACAAGGACAGCGTGCATAGTAGTCTGCGCCAACATGGAATGTTGGTGAATAGCTGTTCTTATCTCAGCAAAAGTCAGAGGAAAGCATTAATCCTTACGTTTTTTAATCTTTACATGTGTGCTGCCTTGAGCAGCACACATGGAATGATCATAATGCATTGGATTGTTTATGTCATGTAATGTCACACCACATGTACATGAACGATGTTTTCCCCGCACACAGACACACTTGCACTATGGTGCAAGGGTGCCTGGGTTGGCACTACACTACAACTGTTTTTGCACCAGCGCTGGTGGGAATGCAAGCCTGCACCATATGCTTGTACACATGGTGCAGTGTTGCGTCTCTGCATTGGGAAAGTTACGCCTGAAGGCATGATGTAAAATGCCTCACTCCACAAAATACCTGTACAAATACCCCATTGTGTTACAGACAGCACTTCAAATTTGTAACAAATGTGTTCATTCAACTATTTTGAGGTTATACTTACAACTTACAACCGTGTTGGCCAATGAGGACTCCTCGGTGGTCCAACATGTCACCCTCACGGCCAACGCAATCCTGCCACCGATGTTTCCACTGTCAGACAGTCCTGTCCACACCATAGACCCACAGAATCTGGCTCCTCACATTCTCCCACCTCACCTTCCTCACACGTACCGCATAGCCCTGCAGGATTCGACCCCCACTTTCTATCATCAATGGCAGGTAGAGCTTTACCAGCCAGAGGAAGCCCCCCAATGCCCCCTCTGACCGCCTGCCCTCCCTACCCACACCCACCATCTCCCAGCACACACCTAAACCCACTCCTAAAAAATAAAAAGCCCAATATATACCACAACAAGGATTAATTATATGAAATACCTCTTTGACAAACACCTGACAAAATTTAGTACTAGACACAAAAAACAAGTAAGGACAACTACATAAGACTTCACAGGGACACTAGGGACATTTCACAGGACACAAACATACTCTCAAAACCAAATTCAGCAGTACAGAACACCAAACACTCTCCAAAATCACAAAAAGTGTGTTCAAAAGTGAAAGTGTAAGTGCACAGTACTCCTCCAAACAACAGGATGCATGCTGACATCACGTCCTGTGTGTTTGCTGCCCGTTTTTTGAGTTTGCGATTATTTTCAAAATGGACTTTGCTGTAATATTTTGTGTTTTCCATGTATTTAGCAGGGCTGGGCGTAGTTCGTGAAATAGCGCTACGTGTAGCTACGCGAAGTGCACTTTGCACTACGCAAGCTACGCGTAGCACTACGCGAACTGCGTAGTACCCTTTTCGCACAGTGCGGACAAGCATCCGGCACTGTGCAACCCTTGAAAACGGCATCTTGCTCAGTGCGAGCTGTAGTTTTCTGCCACTCGAGTAGATTTTTACTCGTGCGGCAGCTTTCTCAACGTGGACTGGTAGTTGCTCATTGCGGTCGCGAGCATACGCGACCACTCGCAATGAGAAACCTGACCTCCCCGCGTTGAGAATCTCGCCGGGAGGTTTATTTTCCACGCTCGTGATCGGCAACTTGATGTTGCTGATCGCGAAAGAGTAAAAAGTCTCGCCAGGATGTCATTTTGCTTGCTCGCGGTCGGCAACTTGACATTGAGGACCGCAAGCAAGCAAAAAATGACCACTGCACTACGCTACGTTATGCGTGTTTGCACTGTGCTATGTGCAGTTCGCATAGTGCGAAGTTGCGCAAACTTCGCAAACTACGCGAGCGTAGCATTGTGCTTTGCCCAGGGTTAGTATTTAGCTATATTTTGCTATCGCGAGAATGAAAAAATTGTCACATTAGCGTTAATACTGGAAGAATTCTGGACGCTAATTGCAAGTTTTACTTCAGATTAACAGTATTTGCTGTCATTTCATCTCTGACACCAAAACACACCCTAAATTTCAACTTAGACCCCATAACACACCATAAATTTCATCTTGGACCCCATAACACACCCTAAATTTTATCTTGGACCACATAACTCACCCTAATTTTCATCTTGGACCCCAAAACACACTCTAAATTGCATTATGGACCCCAAAACACACCCTGCATTTCCTATCAGACCCCAAAAAGACATACCCACCCACAAACATGCAATTCAACAATAATAAACGCACATTGTTAAAGTTTCACTTGTCAGATGTATGTACTCGTGCAGAGTATGTACATGCACACCAGGTTTTTGTGTAGTGATGTTTTATTTGAAGACCTATGCTCATGTGCATTTTGTAGTCTAAACAAAGAAATCGCTGACATATTTTGATATGGCCATGTGAAAAAATTGAGGCTGATTCTGTCCCTTCATGCTGTTCCTGCAGCCATGGCTGGGGGGTGTGCAGCATCAGCCTCTTAGTCTTCGTCATCCTCTGGATTGTCTGGTTGATCTGGTACTTCTAGCCACGGCACATTGGTGCGGACACATATGTTGTGCAGAACACAACATGTCACGATGATTTTGCAGACTCATTCAGGGCTGTACAGCAGCCTGCCGCCTGAGATGTTGAGGCACCTTAACCATGACTTGAGTACACCAAATGTTCTCTCCACAATGGACCTGGTGCGTCCAAGTGCCACATTGTAATGTCTCTGTGCATGGGTGTTTGTTGCTCTGAGGGGTGTCATCAGCCACGGACATAGTATATATCCTTGATCACCTGTAACATGAAATGGGGAGATGTGTCCATTAGTATATGTGCATGCTGTGTTTGCAGTGTTCCTATTTTTGTGTGTGTTATTTGGGCTACTTAGGTAAATTAGCTTTGCCATGTTCAGCTTCAGACAATTGTCCAACAACAATGCTAATTACATTGCCTACCAGCCACTTGAACATACCCCACACCCTATGTAATTGCAGCGGCTGCACATTAGCACCACTGGTGCAACGGAGGCACACAAAATTGAAGCATGAATGCATCCGTCCATGACCCAGACACAACCAGAGCCAGGGACTCTGGATCTCATTGCTTCTCCCTCTACGACTCATCCGCCATTGTTGCACTCAACACCAGAAGGAAGTACAACTGACAACAAGCCACAATGTACACTATCCACGGCCAGTTATCCTGCCCCCACTACCACATTGCCTTCATCTCCGCCACAAACGCCAACACCACCAACGCACTAAGATACATCCTCATCAACATGCACTCCCTGCACAGACACACCTCCGGGACACACTGTCACCCAACATCACCTTCTTTTTGGACAGCCGGACCACCAACTCCTCTGCCACTGACTTTGCCCTCGCAATCCCAGAAGGAGAAAAGATCCGGAGGGGAGACTGCCCCCAACAGCCGTCAGGAGTCCTCACCATCGTGCATGTAAAAGTCCCTCTGCCTTTCCACCTCCAGCAATACATTTGCCGCCACACAAGACATGCTTTTCCAGGTCCAGCCCAGCCCCGACTCCACACTGTGTGGGACACTTGCCCACAGACCTGCCGGACACATGGACTGCTTTGCCAACACCATCTGCAACCTCTTTGCACCCCACGCCATCACCTCCATGGACTACCTACTCATCGTTGACCTGGACTTCCACCTCAACAATCCCAAAGACACCAACCCCACTACCCTCTGGATGAAGAGCTCGCCAACATGTGAATGACACAACTCTAATCCAAGCGTCCCCACAATGCAGGAGACACTATCGACCCCTTCTTTGCAGGAGTAATCAGCGTACCCTTCAGCCACACCACACAGCACCCATGGACTATCCATCACTGCATACACTTCCTTGGCAACATAACCAAGCCAGACCCACCCACACATCATACAACGCAAAGGTACTGGAGCTGAGTCATCGATGAGCAGATGTAATCAACCCTCAACGGCAACTCCCCAAACACTGCAGCAGACAGCAAACACGCTTCCAGGGAATCCCACAAATGGATCTCCAAATGCGCAGACAAACTCACTACGTCACACAACTCCAACAGACAGCGCAGCAGCAAATCCGCATATTTCACCACCAAATTCAAATATTCCAGACACGCCTGCAGAACCCTGGTGAAATACAAGATAAACTGCCAGGCACACGTTAACTCCTAAACATACAAGAACACCGTGTCCAAATCACACCAACGCATCGGTAGCACTGATAGGAGCGTCTGCCACAACATAATAATTGCATACGTCACTAACAAGGAAGACATATTCAACGTCATCCATGAATTCACCAAGACTACCAGATAAGCCACAGACAACGCCATCCTTGACACGTGTCTGTCTGGATTTCTAAGCAACCACAGCACCGAGACAGCCCTACTCACTGCCACAGACATCATCAACACCCGCCTCAGACTCGGCCACAATGCATCCATGATTCTACCACACCTGTCAGCAGCATTCCACACCGTCTCCCAACACATACTACCAGGTAGACTACATGGGGTAGAAATACAAGGAACCACCCTTGACTGTTTACCATCATTCATCACTGGCAGAAGCCAAGGGACAAGACTTCCACCCTTCCTCTCTGAACTCACAAATATTCACATGCGGAGTGCCCCAGGGATCATTGCCCAGCCCAACACTCTTCAACATCCACATGGCCCCCCTCACCACCATCGTCCATCAGCACAAACTCAGCATAGTATTGTATGCCAAGGACACCCAGCTCATCCTCTCCTTCATCAAGGAGCCCACCACTACGAGAATTAAATTCAAAGAAGGAATGCAGGTAGTTGCAGACTGAATGAGCAACATCTGCATGAGACTCAACTCAGAGAGAGCATGAGTTGTCACCCTTAGAAACACCCTAGCAGCATGTGACAGTGCCTGGTGGCACACCACCCTCAGCAGTACCACAACACACAAAGAACAGGCTAGAGACTTGGGCATCATACTCAAATCCCCCCTCTCCATGTACCACCAGGTCACCGCCATCTCATCCAGCTACTTCAACACCCTCTGCATCCTCTGTAAGAGCCTAAAATGTATTCCCCCAATCCAAAAATATAGTCACCAACACACTAATTTACATCAGACTGGGATGCAGATGTGCCCTCTGCACCAGCATGGGACAGTCTGTGCTCCGCAAGCTCATGACTATGCAGGACACCCCCACCATACTTGGGCTTGTGTTCACACTTTCCTCATTGGTCCTGACCCACCATAACAGCTATTTGTTTCCAACCTCTCCCAGCATTTGCAGCTGTGTGACGGAGGGGTAGGGCTTTGGATGAAAGATTGTCTACTAGGCTAACTCCAAGGATCGTATTCCCTCAGGTTCTTTTGTATGGTGGGTGGACATATCTAAAGGCATGTTTTTTGACATTTTCTACATGTGTATTCTTTCCTTTGTGTGTGACATGATTGTGGACGTGTTGTATGTGGTGTGTTCAGTTTGTACTTACCAACAAGCAGTCCATTTCCATATATGGCATTCTCAAACCGCTGGTTGATGATGGACTGCTGGAAGATGTAGGACTCATGCACACTCCCAGGAAACATGGCTACGACATTGGTGAACAAGCCCCGGCGGTCCACGATTGCCTGCATGTTCATGGAGTGTGTGTGCTTCCTGTTCTGGTAAATGTGTGCATTGTCTGCAGGAGGCCCAAGTAGGACATGGGTTCAGTCAATTGCCCCCAACACATGGTGAAAGCCAGCAATGGAATTGAAGCCTTGTTTGGAGTCAAGCTGTTCTTGAGCAGTGTTGGGGAAGCATAGGTGCTGTGGCGTCAGGCTGATGATGGCATCCAAGACGTTTGGGAGGAACCTAGAAAAGGATAACTGTGAGACTCCCCCAACTCTGGCAGTGGTTGGTTGGAAGGTACCTGAGGCCAACATGTGCAGCACCGCTAGGAGCAGTGGAAGGCAGGGGTCAACTGCGGACTCCAATGGCACCTCTTGGTTACGTTCCCATTGTAGGTGATTCTTAATGAAGTCGCAATTGGCATGTACAAACTACTCCTGCACCTGCTGTTGGGAGATGCAAACTGCCGGGCAGATATGTAAACGTTGAGAACAAGTGGAGTGGTGCACTACCCCAGTGGTTTGGTTCTGTAACAATAAATGGTCGATTTTCTTTTTTATGTGAAAAAACTGTATTTATTTGGTAATCCAATAAATATGTGCAACAAGCCTCAGCCAACGCATTTCGTTCAAAACGATTGAACTTCGTCAGGGCTGAAAGGAAGTGTGACATAGATAATTTAAATACACACATATGAACATAAAGGCACAAAAAAGAAACTCAATAGACATGTTTGACCAACACAGTGTAACCTGATTAATATAAATACACACATATAAACACAAAAGCACAAAAAACAACACTCAATAGACATGTTTGACTCACGCACAATTTCTTGAAATCAACTGACAGTTACTACATGTGACTAAAGATAAAAGATCCTGGACACCAACGTACAGTAACTACATGTAGCTATAGGTAAAAACTCCTGCACACCCTCGAGGGGTCATTGTCTGGACAGAGCAGCAAATAGCATACAAAGGGACCAGACTGTTAACATAACACAATAACAAAATACAAACACATATGTTAAAAAGCCAATAGCTACAACATGTCAACACTTGGCTACACTACAGTGATTAAAAACTGAGAAAATGCAGGGTACGGCATCTCTTATATGGAGCCTCTTGAGGCTTTGGTGGTTTAGTCTGATCTGTGGGTGAACCTGTGACACACCTCTGGCGTCAAGTATTGTATGAAATATGTCCATAAGCCATGTTATAAAGGGGCAAGTGATGGTTAGTCCTTAAGCATCTATGGTATCGTTGTCAATGTGTACTATCATTTTTATTTATTTATTTATTTACTTTTTGAGTTTTTAAAGCGCGACAGCTACCCAAAAAGGGTTTCCCGGCACTGAAGAAAAAGATAGCCATTGAGCAGGTCATAGTGCTCAGATGCAAGGCAGGATTATATTACTGATTAAACAGCCACGTCTTTAGGGCTCTGCGAAACTGAACATAATTTGTTTCTGTACGTAAGTTAATGGGGAGTGAATTCCACAACTTAGGTCCCAAGAATGAGAAGGACCTGCCACCCATCCTGGCTCGGGGAACTTTGGGCACGCTGAACAAGCCCTGTGATGCCGATCTCAGGCATCGAGTTGGATGGTCAGTGTGTACCAGAGATTGTAGATATCGTGGGGCAGAGCCAAATTTAATTCTATGCATAAAACTCAGAGTCTTAAACTTTACTCTGTTCTCGACTCTGAGCCAGTGCAATACCCTAAGGTGCCCTGACATGCGTTCTCTCTTGTGACACTTGCACAACAGTCTAGCTGCAGAATTTTGCACAAGCTGGAGACGTCTCATCACAGCTTGTGAGGACCCCAAATAAAGAACATTTCCGTAGTCAAGCCGCGAGGTGATCAGGGCATTTTATGGCTGGAACACTCGCCATAGATGAGGAGTGTCTGTCCCGAGGTGGACCACCAATGGAACACCCATAAAACAGTAAACTTAAAATGCTAATGTTAATACTTAATTTACTGTGTCTCGCTAATTTTATCTCTGCTGCTATTTCTCTTCCGTTTTACTAGTTAGCGCTGGTGTCAGTGCGACTGTAGTTCATCTTCCCCGTTTTTTAGCGCCATCTTGGGAGTTAGCGTTCTAGTCGCTTGGAGAGTTTGCCTATTTCTCCATGGCCACGCAAGCGCGCAGCCCCTGAAACGGTAAACTTGGAATGCTCTAATTCAGACTGGCTGTGCTGTGATCAGTTCCTCTTACCTGCACTTTAAAACAATTTGCACATAAGGAAATCGGCTTTTCCTTTTTCCAACCCGAACTTTGTTTGAATATTTTACCTTTTTTAACTTATACTGTTGTCAATACTTATTTACTGTGTCTCGCTAATTTTATCTGCTGCTATTTCTCTTCCATGTTACTAGTTAGCGCTGGTGTCTGTACGACTGTAGTTCATCTTCCCTGTTTTTTAGCGCCATCTTGGGGGTTAGCGTTCTAGTCGCTCGGAGAGTTATCCTATTTCCCCATGGTTACGCAAGCGCGCAGCGCGTGCGCCGAAGGCGCACCAGAGGCAAGCCCGTCTGCGCCCATCTGCGCCTAGGCCGCGGCTAGTGATAGCCATGCTGTCGGCTGGGCCCCTTCTCTGGTAATTAGATGGTCTAGAGCAGAACTTCTTGCTCTTTCATCCCCCGCTTGTGGGGAGACTCATAAGGTAAATCCGGATGTAAGTAGTGAAGTGGAAGGGGAGGGAGAGATATGGGGTGGAAGGTGTAAATATTGTAAATTTAGTCTTAACCCTGTGGTAAAACAAGAATATATTGATGGGGATGTGAGGAGTGCCCAACAACTTTGAGAATCAGGGGAACGGATTAGGGCATGTTACGTAAACTGTACGTCCTTTCCCAAACATGCTGCGGACATATGGTTAAGTATTCATAATGAAGCATGGCATATGGTTTTTCTAACAGAAACCAGGTTGAGAGAAAGCTCTCTACCTGATATTGCTTTGGCTGTACCAGTGGGCTATAGGTTGGTGGCAGTTAACCGTTCCAACAATAGATTGGGGACGGGCTGGCAATCATAGTCCGTGATAAGTGGGAGATTTCCTATAAACAACTGGAGGATACTGGTCCTATTGAGGCCTTATCCTTTAATATCTCCTGTACTAATTTCCCTATAATGTCGGGCCTACTTATCTACAGACCACCCTCCTCCCCCGTGAGTCATCTAACGGAAGTCTATGAATACATTGGTAGCCTAGTGTCAAAATATTCATTTTTTACTGTCCTGGGCAATTTTAACCTCCGTGCCGATACCCTAGATGACCCTATGATTATAAAACTAACAGACACTCTTCAGGGCTTTAACCTTTCTCAGAAGGTTCAAGTGGCCACCCATAAAGGAGGCCATACTCTAGACCTTGGCTTTACCAATGATCAGACCCTAACCATTGATTCCATCCAACAGGCAACCTGGTCGGACCATTTTTTTGGTCCCTTTTGGTATATCCAGGGGCCTTAAAGTAAAGGGAGGGTTACCCCCTATCAAGCAGACGAGGAATTGGAGGAATATCACCCTTGCCAACTTTGGTATGGTGTGCGAAAAATCCCTTTTTCTTTAACTGGAGACCCCTCATATGATATTACTACCTTTGAGACATCAGTAGTTGCCACTTTGGATAAGCTGGCTCAGATTGTAAGAAGGATCTCGGTTAGAAAAACCCCTTCTGCCCCTTGGTTTACTGATGAACTCCAAAAACTAAAGAGTGCCTGTAAGAAATTGGAAAGGGCTTGGCGACGGGGTTATTCACCTGAAGCTAAGATCATTTATAGGAGGTCCCTTAGGACTTTTCATCAGAGGAAATGCCTCAGTATGAAAGAGTATTATTCTAATCAGATTAAGGCCTCTAATAATTCCGCAAAAGAAATATTCGGGATTGTGGAAAGCTTTACAAATCCCCAGGCATCACAAAGCACTATTCCTTCCTCTAAAACGTTGTGTGATAGTCTGGCTACTTTTTTCACGAGAACATTTTAGAAATCTATGCCTCGTTCCCTCCACATAAAGGTGGGGAGTTTCTCTCTCCCCCTTTGGGTAACACGCAACGGTGGTCTTGTTTTGAGCCATTTGATGCAGAACATTCATTAGTTGACCTAAAACTGGTCAAATCTGGGTCCCCAGTTGATCCTTTGCTGGCAAGGTTTTATAAGATCTTGGCCTCAGCACTGAACCCAGCATTAAACTTAATTTGGAATCAATCGCTGGAGACTGGTATTTATCCGGCTGATTGGAAAAAAGCCCTGGTGAAACCCATTTTAAAAAAGAAAAGCACAGACCCTATGGTCTTAAAAAATTATCGTCCCATATCTCTTCTCTCAGCTCCTGCTAACATTTTGGAAAAAGAAGTGCAGAGACAGCTGTCTGATATTTTTGAATTGAATAACCTGCTGCATGATTCACAGTCAGGCTTCAGAAAAGGTTTCAGCACTGAAACTGCCCTGCTGGAAGTTGCTGAAACTTTAAGGGAATCTGTGGATCAGGGACACTGTGCAATGCTTGTGTTGTTAGACCTTTCCGCAGCATTTGACACTGTGTCCCACAAGATCCTATTGCACAGATTAGAAAGCCTTGGAGCTTCACGTTCGTTTCTGTCCTGGTTTCGGACCTTTCTTGAGGGGCGTTCGCATCAAGTGGCGTTACATCCATTTACCTCCGAAACCAAGTGGCTGTCGTGCGGAGTCCCTCAGGGCTCTGCCTTGAGCCCTACTCTTTTTAATGTTTACCTGACCCCTTTGGCTTCAATAGTTGAGAAGTGCGGTGTGAGGGTTGTCAACTATGCAGACGACACCCAACTGTTGTTCTCCTTTAAGGAAAAGTAAGGGGGTCTGACTGGCTTCAAAAACTGTCTGTTAAACATTGTGTCATGGATGTCAGATAACTGCTTGAGGCTTAATACTGAAAAGACGGAGGTCCTATTTTTTAACAATAAATCTCCGATGCACTCTGCGCAGTGGTGGCCTACTGCTCTTAACCCTCCCCCGATCCTGGCCAAATCTGTTCGTAATCTAGGTTTTAAAATGGATACAGAAATGTCAGGAAAAGACCATATTGCGCAGCTGTCGTCAGTGGGTTTCTGGAAATTGAAAACCCTGCGCAGATGTCTACATTACCTTCCTATGGATTGCCGGAAAGCGGTGGTACATGCCACCATCACCTCAAGCTTGGATTATGCCAATAGTCTTTTTATTGGTTTACCTGAGTACCTGATTTCAAGACTCCAGCTTATTCAGAACGCGGCAGCCAGAATTATCAGAAATATTCCTGTAAGACATAGTATATCCCACCATCTGGTGAGTCTTCATTGGCTGCCCATAAAGAAAAGAGCTTTGTTCAAAACCATGATTTTGGCTCATCGAGGCCTTCATGATACTGGCCCTAAGTATCTCCGAGTTAGAATTCAGAGATACTTACAAACAAGAACTTTGAGATCGAACAGTCAAAACCTTCTCAAAGTTCCCAGATTTGCTAAAAGTAGGAATGGGAGCCGTGCTTTTTCTGTATGTGCCCCCATGGTGTGGAATTCAATGCCGGAGGAACTCAGATGGATAGAAAAGGAATTTCCTTTTAGAAAGACCTTAAAAACCTGGCTGTTTCGACTGAATTAACTGTTCTGCCATGTTTTGGTTGTATTTTTGTGGTATACCGTTTTTTTTTAGGAAACTGCGCTGGGACACTTCCGTTGGAGGTAGCTGTGCGCTATATAAGTGTTTATTAATAATAATAATAATAATGTGGGGCGTCCAAAAGTGAGTGCAGAGACTACCGTGCCTAAGCACACTCCAGGGCGCAATTTGCTTGGTGCTGTGGGGTGGGACTGCGGCCGGTGAGGTAGTCATGTATTATATTATTTGAAGCACGAGGAGTGAAAAAATGGGAGGCATGTTGTATATCTAGGGCCATAATGTGAGTTTTCAAGGGCTATGTAAATGAAACAGGCCGAACCACAGGGTATTGTCATAAAGGTGGTATCTCAGTACATGATGCTACATACCGTGTGTGTTGTATCCGAGAGTTGAGTAGAAATCAGGGGTATAATGGTGTCCTTGCAGGAATAAACTGTGTCCAAGTGTGAGCGAAATCAGAAATGTACTGGCGATTCCAAGGTCTCCATGATAAGAACTCAAGAGATGCGTCTGGCATGGAGGAAAGAAGGACCATAATGAGCAATATTTAAGTGATGCGAGGGTACGCCACACAATGTATAAACCCGCAGGGTCTAACGAGTGCAGGAGCAGAAACCAGGAGCAAATTGGACAACAGCAATGTAAATTGGACAATTGGTTTCCAAACCCATAATTCAGATGTTAAGTGCATAAACAATGCACGGGCCACAGCCGGCCGGCGAAAGCCGTATGGTGTGTGGGCCGCCATGCGCAATGAAGTAAGTGAGCTGAGGACAGTAAGAGGCAGCGCGAGGGGAGGAAAGATTGACATTCGAACACCATAAAATAAATTTTAATTTACAAAGTGAGGGTCTCGATAAATCAGCGGGAAAGCCCAAATAAGGTCCCCAATGCATAAGGCCAAGAAACCGTGTGATGCCCAATCAGAGAAGACAGGGCAGAGAGCAGAAGAGTCTAAAGCAACAATACTGGAAAGGGAAAACGGGACGTGGAGCCCGACAGGCAAAAGTGATGATGGTATGTGGAGTATTCATATACGAAAAAGGAAATCCAGATCCCCAAAGCAAAACGGGCAGAAAGGTTGTGGTGACCAACTGACGAAAATAGAGCAAAGAGCAGAAACTTGAAAAGTTGCCAGACTAGAAAGCACAATGCAGGGCCCCAGGGGAAGCGAAGACGCAGTCTAGTCTTCCCCTGGGGTTGTTTGCGTGGGGAGGGCCAGGTTGAGGGTAGGGGTGTGGTTTGGGGGGTGGGTATAAGAATGCAGGAGGGCAAGGCGACTTCCTCTTCCTGCATTCTGGCATTGTTGGGTGGGATTAGTTTTGCGAAGGAAGTTTTGTGAAGGGATCAAGTGTGCAGGCAGGCCGTTGGCGGAGCGAAGGTTGAGGAGGATAGCAGTGGGAGCCCACTGGTCGGTGGAGCGGTGCATGGTGGTCGGCAGTGACCGGTATTGTGGCGGATCAGGTGCGGGGTGGTATGGCCAAGGTTACGGCGAAGGCAGTGAGGGAGGCGTTGCATGTCCTGGGGAGGGCCGGGCGGGAGGATCTTCTGAGGCCCGGAGTGTTGAGTGAGGTGTGGGTGGGCCTGGAGTGAGTCCGCGTGCGGCCTCTGCGAGGGTGTCGGCGGTGGTGTTGGCCTGCATTGAAGAGCCTTCACCGGCGGGCCGTGGTGCGTCTAGGAGGGGGCAGGGCTCAGGGGAAGTGGAGTGTCATGTGGAGGCCGGCGCAAGAGCCTGCCTTCGCGTCTTGATACGGCCGCGTCTGGGCACGAAGACGGGAGTGTGCAGAGGGGGGTGATGAAAGCTCCCCCCTCGCGCATGATGAGTGCTTTCCTAGCAGTTTTGGCTGGGGGGCCAGGAGCGAGCTGGCAGGCTTCAGAGGATGTAGGGACCAGGGTGCTTGGTCCGGTGGTGGGGTGGGGGGGGCGGGCCTGGTTGCACAGGAGGAGGCAGAGAGGGAGGTGGGCAGCAAGGGTGAGGAGGCAGCGTGTGAGGAGGCTGGGGCCTTTGGGGAAGGGGTTGGGCCATTGGATCTTTCTGTGGGCCAGCGCGCTAGCACCCAGTCAGTCAAGGGGTAGAGGGAAGGGGCAGCAGAGTGAGCCTGGAGGAGGTCAGGTCTGGGAGTGGGGGGACCCCAGAGGCAGTCGCCCCTTGGATGCGCATGCAGGGTGTAGGGCCCAGGGGCCATTGCCTGCCCTTGTTACCCAGGTGGGAGGCAATGGATCTGGAAGCCAAAATTAGCGAACAGCGTCGGCTAGTGCAGAAGTCTGAGGCCCGGTGGGCCGAACTTGAGGCGATCAGGGCAGGGGCAGCTTGGGAGCAGGAGATGGAGGGGCCCCCTATACCTACCTTGGAGGAGGAGCTTTGGGCGGAGCAGGAGGACAGGGAGAGAGCTTTGAGGGCCCAGGGGTGACAGTGGGGGGCAGAGGAGCTAAGCAGAGGCAGTTAGGGATGGCCAGGATGGCTGCGAGGCCCAACAATGCCAGAGCCTGCCCAAGTTGGAGCGACCTGGGGGGTGTGAGAAATTGGCCTGATATATGTTGCTCACTAGTTCTAGTGATCACCTTGTATCATGCCAAGCAACCCTTATGGTGGAGGTTGTAAAGTCAACCTTATAGACAAGCTATCCTAGGGGTAGCATGGACTAAGCAGTCTTAGGCTAAACTCTGTAAATGTGAAGCAAGCTGTTTTACCATACCCCTTGAATACCAAATGAAAGGACACCACACAGATATATATTGAAAATATATATAGATTTATTTCTACAAATATCCCCTATACTCTTTATGAGCACAGAAGCAAATGCGTTAAAACAAAACACAGTTTAAATATACAAAAGTTGCAAAAATATGGATGAGCCCCAGGGGCCACCTAAACCATATACTAAAATAGTGGTATAAGAACCACTATGGGGAAAGTGAAGAGGCCTAGGGCCTGGGGAATCGCTGGAGCTGTTCGAGACTAGCAGTGATGAAGTCGGGAAAGGCCCGCGGGACTCGGGTGCAGTGCTCAAAGTGCACGCATACACCAATGCAATGTCAATGGTGCGTAAAAGTTACAAAGTTAGTGTTTAAGGAACCTTCCGATGGACCTACAAGGATAAAACTTTAGACACAGGCACTAGAGGTGTACACCAGTGTGGGAACACCGGCGCTGCTGAGTTACCTCACCCACAGGAAGCGGGTGCACAGGTGCGAAGTAGTGTTGGGTTTCGTCACGCAGGTCGATGGTGCTTGGAGCTGAAGATGCTGCAGGCGGGTCGTCGTGAAGAGTTCCGGTGGATCCAAGGATGGATCTGAAGAGGTGAAGACCTGAAAGCAGAGGTGACAATCTTCAAAGTCACTAGCCAGTGACTACCATGGAACCAGGATGGAACCAGGCGATGTCGGGTGCAAACAGGTGATGAAGTGAAGATTGTCTCTGCAGCCACGTGGACACGAAGAGGTCAAGGACGTCCAGGAGTTGATTACGAGCTGTCCCACAATGGTTCTCGCTGATGGCGGTGTCAGCTACTTCATTGGAGCAAACAGGCCTTGGCAAAAGCAAGTCACGCAGGAATCGTTTCAAGCTTCTCACTCGGACCAGCAAGGTCAGAGCGGTTGCTCCTTTTCAGGGGAGCAAGGGCCAGTCTGGAGCAACCAGACCAGTGGTGTAAGTTGTAGTTTTCGTCACCAAGATGGCCGCTAGCCGCGTGGCAAGTGACCGGGATGGCGCGTCGAGTGGCAAAGTGCAAAAGGGCCCCACGCAGATTGTGGAGATGCTGGGGGGGCTGATCTTCGGTGCAAATGCTGCTCGGTGTTGGGGCTTCTACAACACCAAAGCAAAACGTCAAGGGTGCCTTGGGTGCTGCACAGTCAGCTCTTCGGGGGTCTTCCAAGATGTCCGGTCCCACGTCTCTCGGTACCTCCATGGGTCTCTTCTTTTCAGGGACTGTGGATCGGGCTCTGAGATGTCTAGGAGTCTGGGTCTTGTCAGGCTCTGGGCTCGGGCTCTGGCGGGAGGCGGCGGCAAAGCAGATGTCGAGTTGCTGGTTGGTGCCTGTATTCACAGGGTGGTCACTCCTTGGCCACAAGGGAGATTCTCTTCAGTCTTCTGTGCAGCAGAATGTCGAAGTCCAAGTTTCTTCTATATTTCAAGTCGAGTTCAGGATGATCTGAAGTCTAAGGACACAGCTCCTACTCTTATTCCAAATCTGGGGGCCAGATCACCTACTAGGTCCCTCCTCTGGGTGGGACCAGGAAGGGGGGTGGTTACACCCCCTTTCCTTTGTCCAGTTTCACGCCAGGACTGGGGCTGGAGAGCCCCAGGACCGGTTTGAACTGGCCTATGCACAGGGACACCTTGTGTGCCCCAGGCATGGCTGATTCTATTCAGCCCTGTCCTACCCAATACACAAAATCCTGTCTGGGGTGGTGCTAGCACCTCCCAAGGCAGGAAACCCTTTGTCCAAGCTGCCCTCGCTGGAAGGACTCCCAGCAGCAGGAGGTCAGACTTGTGTCTGTGGTGGCAGCATCCATTTTGTGATGCTGAGGCTCTGTTTAACTTTAACCGGGGTTCAGGCAAGGTACATGTTGTGTCCCTCTAGAAGGGTGGAATGCTACCCCCGTCACCAGAACTGGCGAGGGGGTAGTATTCCAATTCGTATGACACCTTACTCGACATGTTTTGAAAAAGCCAAACCAAAGATAGCATTTAACCGCGAGGTTCATAATGCACTTAAGTGTATATGGTATGGCAGTATCATGAAACAGCTAAAGGACATGGTTCGGAAAGCTGCAGACAGGCTCAGCTCATGCCAGAGCACCATCTCACATATTTCCAAGCACTCTGCCTCCAGGATTGATGAGGCCTTCCATAGGAGTGGCTGATAGGAACATATGTGTCCATTTTAGGTTAGGCATAGGCATACTACACCTAAGTAAGGGGTGGTTACACCGACTTACCCCAGCTGAGTGATCAGCCAGTTGTGTCAAATATGGAGGCCAGGCCAGGGGTGGCACAATGCGTGCTGCAGCCCCTGGTAGGCCTTGGAAGAACCTATGCCCTGGGTACCTGGGTACACTGTTACAGGGGCCAATAAGGTGAACCAGTTCCAATTTCGTAATGCACCTAAAGTACATTGGCAATAATTTAGAGAGAGAACAGCAGGCTGTGGGTCTGATTAGCAGGCCCACAGCCACATTAAGTCATAAACCAGTGAAGCAAAAAGCAAAAATTTGGTGTGACCATAGGATAGCAGACCCTACTCTCCTACACAACCCCCCCCAAACGCAGGGACATTAGACTAACCTTGACCAGTTGTATCTTCATGTTCTAAGTGGAAGTACCTGGAGAGACCATCTGCATTACCATGGTCAGTCCCTGGGTGGTGCTCCACTGTAAAGTCCATCCCCTGTAGGGAAATGGACCACCTGAGCAGTTTGGGGTTTTCACGCTTCATCTGATTAAGCCATAAGAGGGGCTTATGGTCGGTCTGAATCTTGAAGTGAGTGCCAAACAAGTATGGTCTCAACTTCTTCAGGGCCCACACCACAGCAAAGGCCTCCCTCTCAATGGCTGACCAACGTTTCTCTCTTGGGGTCAGCCTTCTGCTAATACAAGCAATGGGCTGGTCTTGACCATCTACATTAAGTTGTGAAAGCACAGCTCCCACTCCCAACTCAGAAGCATCTGTTTGGACAATGAACTCTCTTGAGTAGTCAGGACTCTTCAGGATAGGTGCAGAGCACATGGCCTTCTTCAGGTCATCAAATGCCTTTTGACAGTATTCTGTCCACTGAACCTTTTTGGGCATCTTCTTAGATGTCAGATCATTAAGAGGAGTCACAATGGACCCATAGTTCTTAACAAACTTCCTGTAGTACCCAGTCAGGCCCAAGAAAGCTCTGACCTGAGTCTGGGTAGTTGGAGGGGACCAGTCCTTTATGGTCTGGATATTACTCTCCAGTGGTTGAACTTGGCCTCCACCTACAAGGTGGCCCAAGTATACAACCTTACTCTGCCCTATCTGGCACTTGGTTGCCTTGATAGTGAGGCCTGCCTTTTGCAGAGCCTCTAGCACTTCCTTCAGGTGGACCAGGTGATCCTCCCAGGTGGAGCTGAAGACAGCAATATCATCCAGATATGCTGCGCAAAAGTCATCCAACCCAGTAAGGACGTGATTCACCAACCTTTGGAAGGTGGCAGGTGCATTTTTCAAACCAAAGGGCATTACCACAAATTGATAATGCCCACCTGGGGTAGAAAATGCTGTCTTGGCTTTAGACTCCTCAGCTAACCTGATTTGCCAGTAGCCAGCTGTCAAGTCAAATGTGCTCAAATACTTGGCAGAAGCCAATTTTTCAATGAGCTCATCTGCCCTTGGAATAGGGTGTGCATCTGTCCTGGTGACAGCATTGAGTCCTCTGTAATCCACACAGTACCTCATCTCTCTCTTCCCATCTTTGGTGTGAGGTTTGGGGACCAGAACCACTGGGCTAGCCCAGGGGCTCTCTGAAGGCTCAATGACACCTAATTCCAGCATCTTTTGCACCTCAGTCTTGATACAATCTCTGACATGGTCAGGTTGCCTGTAAATTTTGTTCTTTACAGGAAGACTATCACCAGTGTCCACCACATGGGTACACCAGTTAGTCTGACTGGGTGTCAGGGAGAACATATTTCGATATGACTGCAAAACCTGTCTACAGTCATGTTGCTGATGTTCAGTGAAGCTGCCATCTAAGGCCACACCATCAACTGATCCATCCTCAGGGTTCTGAGTCAGCAGGTCTGGGAGAGGGTCACTCTCTTCCTCCTGCCCCTCATCTGTAGCCATGAGCAAGCCCATGTCTGCCCTGTCAACATATGCTTTCAGCCTGTTAATATGGAGCACCCTGTGGGGGCTCCTGGGAGTTCCTAGGTCCACCAAGTAGGTAACCTCTCCCTTTTTCTCAATGATTGAATGGGGTCCAGACCATTTGTCTTGGAGTGCTGCTGGGGCCACTGGCTCCAACACCCATACCTTCTGTCCAGGCTGGTACTCAGTCAGGACAGCCTTTTGGTCATGCCAGGCTTTCTGTAATTCCTGGCTAGCCTCAAGGTTTTTGGATGCCTTTTCCATATACTCAGCCATCCTGGAGCGGAGACCAAGTACATAGTCCACTATGTCGTGCTTGGGCTTTTTGAGAGGTAACTCCCATCCTTCCCTCACCAGACATAGGGGTCCTCTTACAGGGTGCCCAAACAACAATTCAAAGGGGCTGAAGCCAACCCCCTTTTGTGGGACCTCTCTGTAAACAAACAGAAGGCAGGGCAGAAGGATATCCATCTTCGCCTGAGCTTTTCAGGTAATCCTTTGATCATGCCCTTGAGGGTCTTGTTGAATCTTTCCACAAGCCCATTGCATTGTGGATGATAGGGAGTGGTAAACTTGTAGTTGACACCACATTCCTTCCACATAGCTGTTAAGTATCCTGACATGAAGTTGGCACCTCTATCAGATACTACCTCCTTAGGAAACCCCACTCTGGAGAAAATTCCAAGTAAGGCCCTGGCCACAACAGGAGCTGTTGTGGTCCTAAGTGGAATTGCCTCTGGGTACCTGGTGGCATGGTCCACCCCCACCAGTATGAATCTGTACCCAGATGCTGTAAGGGGATCCTTTGGACCAACAATGTCAATCCCCACTCTTTCAAAGGGCACCCCCACCACAGGTAGTGGTATCAGGGGGGCCTTTGTGGTACCACCTGCTTTGCCACTTGCTTGGCAGGTTACACAGGAGCGACAAAACTCCTTTGTATCTTCTGACATGTGAGGCCAGTGAAAGTGACAGACAAGTCTGTCCCAAGTTTTGTTCTGGCCTAGGTGTCCTGCTAAGGGAATATCATGTGCCAAGGTAAGAAGGAAGCCCCTAAATTGCAGAGGTATGACCAACCTCCTGGTTGTACCAGGCTTGGGGTCTCTACCCTCTGAATAAAGGAGCCCATCATCCCAATACACTTTATGGGTACCTTGAGCATTCCCAGCAGCCTAAGCAGCAGCCTGCTGTCTGAGGGGTTCAAGAGAAGGACAGGTTAACTGAGCCTGCCCCAAGTCTGCCCTAGAAGGTCCCCCTGCCCCCAGAAACTCACCCTGATCAGGTTCAAGCTCTTCAGGGACAGTTCCTTCAGGGGTCTCAAGATCATCTTCCTGTGAAGGCTGATCCTCACTTGTAGGCAGTTGGGAAGGCACAGCCTTTACCCTCCTGTTCTTCTTCTTGGAAGGTGCTTGGGCCATTGTTCCAGGATCCAAGACCTGAGGTTCAGAGAGGCACTGTTTGGCCTGTGACCTGGTCACAGCAAGGACATGTGATGATATCCCTAACATCTCTGCATGAGTCCTGTACTCAACTTCTGACCATAGAGAGTTCTCCAGGTCATTGCCCAACAAACATTCTACTGGGAGATCAGCACTAACCACAACTCTTTTTAGGCCAGTTACCCCTCCCCAGGAAAAGTTAACAAGTGCCACACTATGTGTAGTAGTGACATTGCTGGCATTGGTCACCAGGTAATTATCACCTGGTAGGTATTGTCCAGGGTCCACAAAGCTAGGTGTCACCATGGTGACACTGGCACATGTGTCCCTGTATGCTTGAGCCACTTTGTCATTAATCAAAGGCGTCTGCCTGTACTTGCCCAGGTTACTGGGACTGACAGTAGTGGACAAATCAATCTCCACATCACAGATCAGAACAGCCTGTGTAGGGGTTCTGACTAGGCCAGAATCTCCCTCAGTTCCCAAGGTGATACCAACTACCCCCTTAGTCTGTGGACCAACACTGCTGACTGCACTATTGGGTGCAGGTGCCTTAGGGGCTGCAGTGTTGGAGGCTCCACCCTTTTTACACGCACTTGTACAGTGAGAGGTGTTTTTACAAAAACTACACCAGGGTTTTCTTTGACCTTCTTTCTTCTTCTTCTTGGAAGTTTGGGACCCACCCTCAGTATTAGTTTGGGGCCCTGTTGAAGACTTCTGGTCTTTAGCTTTCTGCTCCCCACCCTTCTGGTCTGTTTTCTTCTGGTCACCACCCTGGTTCAGGTTCTGGTTCTTTTGCTTAACTCTGGTTCTAACCCATTTGTCTGCCCTCTTTCCCAATTCTTGGGGAGAGGTTAGATCTGAGTCAACCAAATGTTGGTGCATCTGCTGGTTCTGACAGTTATTTAAAATCTGTTCTCTCATAAGCAAATTGTACAATCCTTCATAGTCTGTAACCTTACTTCCCAGCAACCAGCCCTCCAGAGCCTTAGTGGCACATTCAACAAATTCAGACCAGTCCTGAGTCTGTGTCTTCTGGGTATCTCTGAACATTAACCTGTACTGTTCAGTGGTTAAGCCTAACCCATCAATCAGAGCACTCTTCAGGACCAGGTAGTTTCTAGAATCCCCATCACTAACTGTGAGGAGTCTGTCTCGGCCTCTACCTTCAAAGGAGAGCCACAAGATTGCTGTCCACTGCTCCTGAGGGATCTGCTGTACTCTTCAGGCTCTCTCAAGTGCAGTCATCCATTTTTGGATGTCATCCCCACTCTTGTAAGGGGGCACAATCTTACTCAGGTTTCTATTGTCATAGGACCTGTCTTTATCCTTTTGGATATTGCTGCCACCAGTGGATCCTAATCCACTCTCTCTAGGCTGTCTTGCTCTAGCAAGCTTCTCTTTGGCCAGGGCAACTTCTAATTCTTGCTTCTGGATCCTAAGTTCAGCCTCTCTCATTTTGGCCTCATGTTCCCTTCTCTGAGGGCTAGACAGTTCCCTTCTGGAGTGTCCATGAGAACCTCTAGAAGCTTGGGAGGCATTGGACTCACCTGAGTGATTCCTTCTCCTCCTTTGCTCCTGATTAAGTCCACTTGGGGGTCTGAATGGGTTGGACCCACTTTCAGTCCCAAATGTGCTTATGTTAGCCAGGTTAAGCCTGCTGACTAGCACCTGACTATTTCTCTCATCATCAGACCCACTTTCCTGCTCCTCCTCTTCTTCTTCCTCATCCTCTGGCTGAGTATCTCCAGTGACCTGGTCTTCCTCATCTATCTGGATGACAGGGGTAGGGGTGTCAGTGTTGTCATCTTCAGTGGGAGAGCCTCCCTCTCCAGTCCCTGAGGGGCCTGGTTTGGAGGTCTTTAGAGCTTCAGACTGGTCTAAAAGCTCTCTGAGGTGACTTGCTGTAGGGCTAGGACCCGTTTTGAATCCTCTTAAGGAACACAGCTGCCTCAGTTCTTTAAAAGTAAAGATAGCAAATTTGGATGGTGCCCTTGGAGGGTCACTCTCAACAGAGATAGGTCCAGTGGATCCCTCTGCTCCAGACATTGCTCTAGTGTGGGTGGATGTGTTGCAATCTACCTACACTGGTGTTTGCCTACCAAACCTATCTAGTAGTTGTAGTCAGGGTGTGCTACTCCCTATCCTCTACAACAACTAAGTTCAGTAGAACTTAAGTATACTAGTCTTGTTTTAGTGTTCCTATCAGGTACCTGTATGATCTTTCAAATGATACTCTCCAAAGATTGTAATGGTAAAACAACAGCAAGCTCAAATCCCAATCGGCTGCTCACCAATGTGAGAAGTTGGCCTGATATATGATGCTCACTAGTTCTAGTGATCACCTTGTATCATGCCAAGCAACCCTTATGGTGGAGGTTGTAAAGTCAACCTTATAGACAAGCTATCCTAGGGGTAGCATGGACTAAGCAGTCTTAGGCTAAACTCTGTAAAGGCATGTGAAGCAAGCTGTTTTACCATACACAATCCCCTTGAATACCAAATGAAAGGACACCACACAGATATATATTGAAAATATATATAGATTTATTTCTACATATATCCCCTATACTCTTTATGAGCACAGAAGCAAATGCGTTAAAACAAAACACAGTTTAAATATACAAAAGTTGCACAAATATGGATGAGCCCTAGGGGCCACCTAAACCATATACTAAAATAGTGGTATAAGAACCACTATGGGGAAAGTGTAGAGGCCTAGGGCCTGGGGAATCGCTGGAGCTGTTCGAGACTAGCAGTGATGAAGTCGGGAAAGGCCTGCGGGACTCGGGTGCAGTGCTCAAAGTGCACGCATACACCAATGCAATGTCAATGGTGCGTAAACGTTACAAAGTTAGTGTTTAAGGAACCTTTCGATGGACCTACAAGGATAAACCTTTAGACACAGGCACTAGAGGTGTACACCAGTGTGGGAACACCGGCGTTGCTGAGTTACCCCACCCACAGGAAGCGGGTGCACAGTTGCGAAGTAGTGTCGGGTTTCGTCACGCAGGTCGATGGTGCTTGGAGCTGAAGATGCTGCAGGCGGGTCGTCGTGAAGAGTTCCGGTGGATCCAAGGGTGGATCTGAAGAGGTGAAGACCTGAAAGCAGAGGGGACAATGTTCAAAGTCACTAGCCAGTGACTACCGTGGAACCAGGATGGAACCAGGCGATGTCGGGTGCAAACAGGTGATGAAGTGAAGATTGTCTCTGCAGCCACGTGGACACGAAGAGGTCAAGGACATCCAGGAGTCGATCACAAGCTGTCCCACGATGGCTCTCGCTGATGGCGGTGTCGGCAACTTGATTGGAGCAAACAGGCCTTGGCAAAAGCAAGTCACGCAGGAATCGTTTCAAGCTTCTCACTCGGACCAGCAAGGTCAGAGCGGTTGCTCCTTTTCAGGGGAGCAAGGGCCAGTCTGGAGCAACCAGACCAGCAGTGTAAGTTGTAGTTTTCATCACCAAGATGGCCACTAGCCGCGTGGCAAGTGACCGGGATGGCGCGCTAAAGTGGCAAAGTGCAAAAGGGCCCCACGCAGATCGTGGAGATGCTGGGGGGCTGATCTTTGGTGCAAATGCTGCTCGGTGTTGGGGCTTCTCAAACCCTAAAGCACAGCATCGAGGGTGCCTCAGGTGCTGCGCAGTCAGCTCTTCGGGGGTCTTCCAAGATGTCCGGTCCCACGTCTCTCGGTGCCTCCACGGGTCTCTTCTTTTCAGGGACTGTGGATCGGGCTCTGAGATGTCTGGGAGTTTGGGTCTTGTCAGGCTCTGGGCTCGGGCTCCGGTGGGAGGCAGCAGCAAAGCAGATGTCGAGTTGCTGGTTGGTGCCTGTATTCACAGGGTGGTCACTCCTTGGCCACAAGGGAGATTCTCTTCAGTCTTCTGTGCAGCAGAATGTCGAAGTCCAAGTTTCTTCTATATTTCAAGTCGAGTTCAGGATGATCTGAAGTCTAAGGACACAGCTCCTACTCTTATTCCAAATCTGGGGGCCGGATCACCTACTAAGTCCCTCCTGTGGGTGGGACCAGGAAGGGGGGTGGTTACACCCCCTTTCCTTTGTCCAGTTTTGTGCCAGGACTGGGGCTAGAGAGCCCCAGGACCGGTTTGAACTGGCCTATGCACAGGGACACCTTGTGTGCCCCAGGCATGTCTGATTCTATTCAGCCCTGTCCTACCCAATACACAAAATCCTGTCTGGGGTGGTGCTAGCACCTCCCAAGGCAGGAAACCCTTTGTCCAAGCTGCCCTCACTGGAAGGACTCCCAGCAGCAGGAGGTCAGACTTGTGTCTGTGGTGGCAGCATCCATTTTGTGATGCTGAGGCTCTGTTTAACTTTAACCGGGGTTCAGGCTAGGTACATGTCGTGTCCCTCTAGAAGGGTGGAATGCTACCCCCGTCGCCAGAACTGGTGAGGGGGTAGTATTCCAATTCGTATGACATCTTACTCGACATGTTTTGATAAAGCCAAACCAAAGATAGCATTTAACCGCGAGGTTCATAATGCACTTAAGAGTATATGGTATGGCAGTATCATGAAACAGCTAAAGGACATGGTTCCGAAAGCTGCAGACAGGCTCAGCTCATGCCAGAGCACCATCTCACATATTTCCAAGCACTCTGCCTCCAGGATTGATGAGGCCTTCCATAGGAGTGGCTGATAGGAACATATGTGTCCATTTTAGGTTAGGCATAGGCATACTACACCTAAGTAAGGGGTGGTTACACCGACTTACCCCAGCTGAGTGATCAGCCAGTTGTGTCAAATATGGAGGCCAGGCCAGGGGTGGCACAATACGTGCTGCAGCCCCTGGTAGGCCTTGGAAGCACCTATGCCCTGGGTACCTGGGTACACTGTTACAGGGGCCAATAAGGTGAACCAGTTCCTATTTCATAATGCACCTAAAGTACATTGGCAATAATTTAGAGAGAGAACAGCAGGCTGTGGGTCTGATTAGCAGGCCCACAGCCACATTAAGTCATAAACCAGTGAAGCAAAAAGCAAAAATTTGGGGTGACCATAGGATAGCAGACCCTACTCTCCTACCGGGGGTAGGGAGGTTCCCAGCTGGCAGAGGTCAGCAGAGGGTTGACTGGTTCGGCGGGGCACAAGACGGCCTCAGTACGCCACCTTGAAGCAGCAGTAGGGTCTGCGGCGGCCTTCCCTCCAATGCGGGAGCGGGCAACGGCGTCGTGTGTGAAGCGGGGAAGTGGAAGTGGTGTGCAGGTGCAGAAAGGAGTGAAGAGAGCGGTCCGTGAGGTAATGTGGAAGCCTGTGGAGGATGAGCTTGTGTTGGAGTTGGATTATGGTTCTGAGAGTGAGGAGTTGGAAGAAGGGGAGGTGAGGGATGATGTGGACAAGACGGGGGGTGCAGAGCAACAGTAGTCTTGGTGTTTTGCAGACCTCTCGGAAGAAGTCGGGCAAGGCGAAGGTGTCCACCTCCAAAGACAGCTGCTCGGAAGGACGGTCGGGAGTGACGCAGACGCCTTTGTCAGGTGAGGGGGAGTGGTGGTCCGCTTGGGAGTAGGGCCCGAAGGAGGGCAGGAAGAAGGCTTGCAGGTCTGTTGGTGTGGGGGAGGGGTCGGTGCAGGACGCAGGGGGGTGGCGGCTGGTGTGTCAAGGGTCGGGGCGCAAGCAGCTGCGACAGGTAAGACGGTGGTGACGGCCGGGGTCCAGACTGACAAACCTGTAGGGAAAGAGGACGAGACGGACGGGAAGGAGGACAAGGACGGAAAAGGGGAGGATAAGCATCAGAAGAAATTGCCATATATGGGTTTAGCCATGCCCCTGGGGTCCCACTTATCGGATAAGATTAAGAGTATGATTTGGAAGCATGAATACGTAGATGTGTTCAAGCTTCTGCACAGGGAGGTACAGGCGAAGGAAGGATCTAAAGAGAAGGAATGGGAGCTGACTAGGCGTCCCAGGTTGTCAGTGAATATGGAGAATTGGACATCTGCCTTTCTCTTCTACGCAAGCATCTATTGCGAGAAGCACCTGAATAGGGCTATCCCCCTGTTGAAGTACATGGACATTATCAGAAAGGCCCAGTTACAATTTGGGGGGTTTGCCTGGCTGAGTTACGATGAGGAATTCCGGGCCCGGGTTAGTGTGAACCCCGACAAGCCTTGAGGTGAAATTGATCAGGAGCTGTGGATGCAGTGGATGGCATGGACACACTCATCGGCGTCCACGCACACAGCTAGTGGTTTACCGGTCCCTTATCGGTCCTTTCCGTCGGGGCCTGCCCAGTCTGGGGCAAGAGGGGTTGTTACACCCGCAGGACACACCGCTCCATCGACTAAGCCGGGCACCAGCACTACTGGTGCCTGCTGGAGCTACAACAAGGGATATTGCTCGCGCTACCCTTGTAAGTTCAAGCATGAGTGCTCCAAATGTGGAGGACAGCATGTGGTCACTCGATGTTTCACACTGGTCATGCCTTCGGAGCAGTGGCGCAACACAAATGCGAAGGGTAGCGGGCAGCCTGGACAGAAGAGCGCCTACTCCGGTTAAGGTGGAGGCGATGGCCCCGTGGCTTTCGTGTTACCCAGTCAAGGAGGCGACTCTGAAGTAGCAATGGGGTTTCACAGAGGGCTTTAGAGTGGGCTACCAAGGACCGAGGGTATGGAGATGGGTGGACAACCTTAAATTAGCTAAAGAATTGCCTGGGGTGGTGACGGCCAAGTTGCAGAAGGAGGTGTTGGAAGGTAGGGTGGCGGGCCATTTGCGGATTGGCCCCTTGAACATCTGATTGTTTCCCCATTGGGAGTTGTGCCAAAGAAGGAGGAGGGAGAGTTTTGCATGATACATCACCTTTCTTGGCCAGAGGGTTAGTCTGTGAATGACTTCATTATGGAGGTAGACTCCCGGGAGCTCTATGCGTCGGTGGATGACGCCATTCGCCTTGTGCGGGTGAGCGGGCCGGGTGCGGAATTGGCGAAGTGTGATATCAAATCGGCTTTCCGCCTTTTACCAATTCAGCCGCCGGATTTTGCTCTGTTGGGCATGCAGTTTGTGGGGGCCATTTACGTGGACAAGGTCTTGCCCAAGGGGTGTGCCATTTCCTGCGTGCTTTTTGAGATGTTTAGCACATTTTTGCAGTGGGCTTTTACTCAGATTAGCGGGCATCGGGACGTGACGCACTACTGATTTCCTTTTCATCAGGAAGGTTCACTCAGAGGACTGTGGCAGGGCCCTGTCACAGTTTCAGGAGATGGCGCTGCGGTTTGGAGTTCCCTTGGCGCCAGAAAAAACAGCTGGGCCTCGCAGCTGTTTAACTTTCTTGGGGATTGAGCTGGATTCCATTAATTGGATGGCTTGCCTCCCGGGGACAAAGGTGGAGGAGATTCGGGCATGTCTGTTGTGGGCGATTGGAGAAAAGAGGATTGCGTTACGGGCTGTGCAACAACTGTTGGGTTTCTTGAACTTTGCATCCCGGGTAGTGAGGACGGGACAGACGTCTGCAGGCGGCTCGGCATGGTCATGTCAGGGGCAATCTTACCACACCACAGGGTCCGGATCTCCATGGGGGTGCGGGATGATTTACGGACATGGCTGAGTTCCTCTCTGATTTCAATGGGGTGTCTCTAGACTTTGTGGAAGAGCGGACGGTCTAGCAGATTCAAATTTACTCTGATGCAGCAGGGGCGGCAGGTTTTGGCATCTTTTGGGATGGCAGATGGTGTGCCGAGGAGTGGCCGGCCCATTGGGTGAAGCAAGGGAGGAGAATTGCATTTTTGGATTTCTTTCTCCTGTTGGTGGTGTTGGAGGTGTGGGGGTCAGAGTTTGAGAACAGATCAGTGTTATTTCATGTGGACAATATGACTGTGGTCGAGTTGGTCACCTAACAGAGGGCAAGAGATCTGAGAGTGCTGCGATTGTTGAGGAGTTTCATGCTGAAATGTTTGAGGTTGAATGTGGTTTTTCGAGCCAAGCATGTCCCTGGAGCGAATAATGACATTGCTGATGCTTTGTCTCGTTCGCAGTGGCAGCGGTTCTGGAAGTTGGCGCCTGGAGCGGATCAGTGCAAGACCAGACTGCCGGCAGGCGTCTGGGCCTTGGGTGAGTGAGGGTGTTAGGACTGGTGGAGAACTCTGTGGCAGACTCAACAAGGTGAACCTACAAGCTGGCGTGGGAGAAGTTTGGCTTATTTATGGGATGCGGCATGTGGAGTTCGTTCAGTGATTGAACAAGGGGTGTTGCACGTTGTATTACACTGTATTGACAAGGGATTGTCGTCCACGACCATTGCTGGAAAATTGGCAGGGTTGTCCTCCTATAGTAGCTTCTTTTTCAATTTTGACCCTACAAAGGATGTGGTCATTGGTAGGATGCTCAGGGGTTGGGGTAGGGAGCAAAGGGGAGGTGTTGAGGGAAGCAGTAACTTTTGAACTGTTGGTCCGTTTGGTTGAAGTGTTACCGATGTGTTGTTATGATAGTTTTGAGGTTTGCATTTTCAGGTTGTTTTTGGTATGGATGTTTTTTGGGGAGTTTAGGGTCTCTGAGTTGTTGGGGACGACGTCCAGAAGCGGCTGGAGGTTTGAGGAGGTCAGGCTGGACATGGGTCGCCTGGGGATTTGGTTGGGACAGTCTAAAACGGATCAGTTGGGGAGGGGTAAGTGGGTCTGGCTGTGTGAGAGTGGATGGGGGGAGTGTGCCCAGTGGCTGAGTGGAGGGCATTTGTGAGTTTGTCGGCGGCAACAAGGGGTGAGATCTTTTGTCATGCGTCTGGGGCCAGGGTCACGTCTGCACTGTTGTTGGCGGTTCTGCGCATGGCATTGGGCAGGTTGGGTTTGAACCCGGCAGGTTTTGGGACACATTCTTTCCGCATTGGGGCAGTGACAGCAGCGGCAAGGTTGGGTTGGTCATGGGCCAGGATACGGCAGATTGGTAGGTGGAAGTCCTGGTGTTGTGAGCGGTATGTCAGGAAGTAGGGTCTTGGGGTTAGGGGTTTGGGTTGTATGGGGTTGGTGATAGCTGCATACCAGGATATATACTAATTCCTTTTTCTTTCGTAAGTTGCGTGGGCGGACCGGGGGCCAAGACGGTCACATGGATTGTGGGGCATTCGTTTGCGCACTGGGCCTCCAAATAGGCAGAGCAACATGTGTACAGCTGTAACCTGGGACTCAGAGGACAACAGCATGAGGTGCATTGGTGGGGGAAAGGGGTAATGCGATGTGGGACACTATTGCCCTGGCTCGCGAAGATGGTCCCTCAGAAAGGATGCCCGAATCTGTTGATTATTCATTTGGGGGAGAATGACTTGATTCAGCTGTCGGGTTTGGCGCTCTTGCAGCTGATGCAGAGGGACTTGGAAGTGATGAAACAGAAATTATCTGGGACTTGTATTGCGTTGACTGAATTTGTTCCCAGACGGATTTGGAAGGGGCGATCAAGCATGGGGCAGTCGAGAAAGCTCGGAGGAAGTTGAACAGGGCTATGAGGGTTTTTGCGAGGACAGACATTAAGGTGATAACCCACCCCGGACTACGACTTGAAGAGAGACTGCTTTTTAGGAATGACGGAGTGCATCTTTCGACACTTGGGAATGCCTATTATATGACAGAAGTGAGGGATGTGGTGAGCAAGCTGTGGAATGAGGCGATATGGTGTCACAGGAATGCATAAAGGGATGGGGCAAAAGATGCACAGTAGGACCCCGGGGGTGGGGGGCAGGTAACCGCCCTAAAGGGTGTTCCCTGGTTGGTGATATTTGGGAGGGGTGGGGGAGTCACTAGCGGGAGCACCCACCTCTCGTGGGGGGGGAGAAGTGAATGATGGGGGGGCAACTGGAGGCATGAGAGTAGTGCCAGGTTGCTAAGAGAGATCGGAAGAAAGGGATGAAGAACGGAATGGGGCATGGAGTGGAATGGGAGGAGAGTCCGGAGTGTATGAAGGTTGAGTTGATGTTGGGGGGGGGGGATTTGTTGTTGATTGTTGTATTTTGGTTGTTTATGTTTGTGCAGCCTGGTCCTAATAAATGGCCTTTTACGCTATAAACATCAGTGTGGCCTGTTATTGCGCGAAAAGAAGTAGTGACAAACAGGCACGGGTGATGAAGGAATGCGGAACGAGCATAGAAGAAAGCGCAGATAGAGTATCGCATGGTTTGGGGGAGGCATTCCACTTACCTGGAGCCTTGTGCGACCTGCGCTCCCTCCTACAACGCCTTTGGATAATATGGAATCCATTGGCAGTGAGGTGGTCCAGTATATATAGGGCCTATGGGAGCACGCACACCCACAAACAAGAGGGACTCAGGTGGACATGTAAATAAACTGGATGTTATTGTTATCTGCTTGTGGTCGTGTGCCTGGCGGAACGTCACGAATGTAGCAGAGAGCCAGATACAAAGAGGCATCAGCTGTTGGCATGGTAACCCGGCCTAACAGAAAGGCGGGGAAGAGAGACTATCGTGAAAGTCCTAGAATCCGTTGAGACGCATTGGATCTTATGAATTGTAAAGCTGTAAACAAAGCAGTGGTGAAAGTTAAATCATAAAACAGGGGGAAAAAGAGAACTCTAAAGGAGCAATATAGGAAAGAAAGTTAACCGTAAGCAAAAACTCCCATGTATGTTGTTCTAAAGTAAATGTCCGAAATGTGACGAGGACAGTGGCCTATGATGGTGGGACGTCCACAGTAGTCAGGGATACGAACCCTGCTGTTGGCAGAGCATGGATGGTAGGAAGAGCAACTGTCTCCATACATACAGTGATGTAAGCAGATAAGCCCCCAATGGGAATCAATTATCAAGACACATTCGGATGCTGTTTGGGGAGGCAGCATGGGGACGGAATGCCAACCCCTATGCGCTTAGAAAAGGTTGGCTGGTGGGAAGATCAGCGACCCGTGTGTTTAATCGCTGGGAGGCTGCCAAACAGGAGGCGGTGGGAAGGCCGGATTGAGTGGTGCCCGTCATACAGAACCCTGACTCTGATTAAAGAGGCAATATGCCCTAAGAGGGGAGGTGTGGTACCCTTAAGCTAGAAGAGTTAAGAAATTCAGTACAAGTGGACAAATCGAGAAGCCCACATGTGGGAAGAGTTATACCCAAAGTCCCAAACGGATGGCCCCAGGTTGATGTTAGCCATACACAAAGAAAATAACTAAGAGAGAAATAATAAAGAGAAAGGGGACCTATAGTCTGTGTCTAAAAGCAGTAAGCACCATAATCCGAAGATGTGGGCTTGAGTCATCATATGGAAAGCATGTGTCAAGATATAAAAAGGGGGAGGAGGGAACATCAGGTTACCTAAAGAGGAGGGTCTGAGTTGGAGCTCCCTCACAGGCCCTCATAATAAAGGTGAGAAGGGAATAGAGAAAAACAGGGCATACATCAGGTTAAGCATGTCAAAGGTCTGAAATGATTCCCCCTCACCATCCGTCATGAATTTAGGTAAGAAAGTAATGGAATCCATGGTTGGTAATGTGTCCTCTATTGACCGATTGTAATCTGCAAATCCACTTGGATTTAGTTTGCCTAAGAGTCAGTTCTTGGCTGCCACCTCGTTTGTTAAGGGGGGCGTGGTTGATGCCACAGAAGATAAAGGATTGATCCCCTACGTGTGTCCTGCTGTAGGGTTCAGTCATGGGGTATCGTGAGTCATTGTTGATGAGTGTGCCGCTATGTTCCTGTATTCTCTTTTTGAGACAGTGTACCATGCTACCTACGTATACCATACCGCACGGGCACTCCAGGGTGTAAATTACATATTGCGCATTGCAATTGATGAAATGCCTAATGATGTGTGTCTTGTTGGTGTTGTGGCTAAATTCCCTACATCTATACCGGCCCAAACTGCACACATTGCATGTGGTGCATGTGTAGAAACCAGTAGGGGGTGCTAGTAACCAGGTGTTTGTGGCTTTCTGTGTGGTAACATAGCTCGGACAAAGTGACTTCCTAAGTGTGTGTCCCCTTCTGTAGATAAGGGAGGGGTTTTCAGTGATAAAGGTACGCAATCTCATGATGTCCAGAAGCAAATGCCAATGTTTCCTAAAGGCCTTGAAAATGTTATCACTGTGTATAGTGTAGTTGGTGAAGAAAGATATCCTGTCTTTTGTGTGGCTTGTGGCACGTGTGTTAATAGATATTTTTGATGTCATTTGCTGCAGGGTGTGCAGCACTGCTAGGAGCTTAGTCTGTGGAGGGATATTGTTGCAACACTGTGATGGTGCCTGCAACCTGGGGGCTATCTGGGTCAATATGCGGAGGATGTAGGACCTTTTCAGCCTGTAGTAGGCTATCACATCATCTATTATTAGGTCTGTCAGGGTGATGCATTGACGGTATACCCACTGTCTTCTTTGGCACTACCTCTGTGGTGGTCCTAGGGTAAGGGCTGTGGTGGTGATTGTTGTGGTCTTCTTGGTGCTCCAAGCTGCATGAGCAATACCTCCATGGCATCAGTGGGTTGTCAAATGTGGTTCTGGGTTACTCCCCCTTATATTCTGTTTTGTTATCTTCATTTTTAAGACCACCTTTATTCTGGTCTTAGAAACCTGCACTAATGGGCCTTAGCGGCTGTTTTTTTAACGTTTCGCCGGGCCCCGTCGATCATTGTAAATATCGCAAAGTGGGGTTAGCCGTGGTTTTTGCACTGGAACGCCTACCTTGCATCTCATTTTCGTTGTCTATCGCTAACAGTAGTGGCAATAGGAAAAATTAACGATATCGCCAGTAAACTCCGCGGTTAGCGATAACTTGTACATACGGCGTTAGAAAAAGCCGCCGTAGCAACCGAAAACGGTTGCTATGGTTAGCTCCTTGTACATATGCCCCAAAGTCTTTTGCCATTTTTACAGCAAAGTCTTTAAGCATAGGATTAGCACAGTGCTATCCATGCTCAGCTGTAAAATGACAAAAACCATTCACCACTCCAGGCACAGTATTACAGTCCTGGATTGGTAAAATACCATCCAAACCAACCTGAAATGAATAAAAGCAACCCTTGACACGTGTTTCGCTGTCATTACAGCTCTTTAGAGAGGTTTAGCTCCTCCAGACACAAAGGAGCACCCAGTATAAGTCAAAAGAATACCCTTGCAGGCATAGAGTGATGCATAAATTATGTATAAAAGAAGCAGTGAATTCTGGGTAGTTCCCAAGTTGAGTTGGAAGCCAGCTCCTGTATAGAACACCCTCAACGCCAGCGACACTCTAAAATTGCTCACCTAAAATGTCTGCTTTTCTATCAAAGTTTTTAAGCAAAGGATTAGCATAGTGCTACCCACGCCGAGATAGAAAGAGCAAATAATAGCAAATAAATATGTACCTCTATATACTTACCTTTATGATATTCGATTGCCCCTATTTTGGCTGTAACACTTTTGAATGTTGATAGTTTTTGCTCAGTATTCTGACCTATGACCTGGACATGTGTGATTTCACATTTTGGTCTCAGATAGATGAAACAGGAGTTATATATAAAACTGACACAAAGATTATTTGCACTCCTTTGGGCATTAGTGTTGAGGTAGAGCAGAATCCAAATTGAGCCTCCTTTGATTTAGCACACTATGTTACCAACAACCTTGAGCCAGTGGTAAAAATCAGCATGAAAATAGAAATGTGGAATAATGTACCCTAAATTAGCACAAATACAATGTGTGCATGTTATTACCCATTTCTTTGTTACACTCCACCTTTGGTGCAAAAACAGCAGGGAAACGCACAGCTAGTAAATCAATCAATCAATCAATCAATCAGGACACTTGTAAAGCGCACTACATACCCGTGTGGGTCTCAAGGAGCTGGGGGGATAGGGGGTGCTGCTACTGATCAAAGAGCCAGGTCTTGAGTAGTCTTCTGAAGGCCAGTAGGTCTTGGGTCTGCTGTAGGTTGGTGGGGAGGGTGTTCCAGGTCTTGGCAGTGAGGTGGGATAAGGATCTGCCTCCGGCTCTTGTTCTTCGGATGAGGGGTACAGTGGCGAGAGCGAGGTCGGAAGAGCGGAGCTTGCGGGTGGGGGTGTAGAAGCTGAGTCGTCTGTTGAGGTACGCTGGGCCGTTGTTGTGGAGGGCTTTGGGTGCGTGGATGAGGAGCTTGAAGGTTATCCTCTTTTTGATGGGGAGCCAGTGTAGGTCTCTCAGGTGAGGAGTGATGTGACTGCAGCGGGGGATGTTGAGGATCAGACGTGCCGAGGTGTTCTGGATGCATTGCAGCCTTCTCAGGAGCTTGGCTGATGCTCCTGTGTAGAGGGCATTACTGTAGTCCAGCCAGCTGGTGACGAGGGCCTGTGTGACTGTTCTTCTTATTTCAGTGGAGATTCACTTGAAGATCCTACATAGCATTCGAAGTATGTTGAAGCAGGAGGAGGAGATGGTGTTGACCTGCTTAGTCATGGTGATGGTGGAGTCGAGGATGACCCCTAGGTTGCGTGTGTGGTCTCTGGGTGTCGGAGCAGTTCCCAGTGTGGTTGGCCACCAGGACTCGTCCCAGGCCGAAGGGGTGGACCCAAGGATGAAGACCTCCATCTTGTCCGAGTTCAGTTTCAGTCGGCTGTTCCTCATCCAGTCGGCGACGGCCTTCATTCCTTCATGGAGGTTGGCTTTGGCTGTGTGGGGGTCGTTGGTGAGGGAGCTGATCAGCTGGGTGTCGTCGGCGTAGGAGATGATATTGGGGTCGTGTTGAAGGGAGACGTGGGCGAGGGGTGCCATGTAGATATGTAACAGCGTCGGGCTGAGGGACGAGTCCTGGGGTATTCCGCAGATGATCTTGGTGGCCTTGGAGTGGAAGGTGGGGAGGCGGACGCTCTGAGTTCTGCCGGAGAGGTAAGATGTGGTCCAGTCCAGGGCCTTCCCTCGGATTCCGGCGTCGTGTAGGCGTGTGCGTAGGGTGCGGTGGCAGACCATGTCGAAGGCGGCTGACAGGTCTAGGAGGATGAGGGTTGCTGTTTCTCCGTTGTCTAGTAGGGTCCTGATGTCATCTGTGGCGGCGATGAGGGTGGTCTCGGTGCTGTGGTTGCTGCGGAAACCGGACTGGGATGGGTCCAGGATGTTGTTGTTGTCTTCGAGGTAGTGGGTCAGCTGTTTGTTGACGATTTTCTCTGTGACCTTAGCTGGAAATGGGAGCGGGGAGATGGGCCGGAAGTTTTTGAGGTCCTTGGGGTCCGCCTTAGGTTTCTTGAGTAAGGCGTTGATCTCGGCGTATTTCCAGCATTCGGGAAAGGTTGCTGTCTCGTAGGAGATGTTGATGGCCTATCTGAGATGGGGTGCGATGGATGCGCTGGCTTTGTGGAAGATGTGGTGGGGGCATGGGTCTAGCGGTGAGCCAGAGTGGATGGTCTTCATGATCTCGCTGGTGTCCTTGTTGTTGGCGCCTGTCCAGGAGAGTAGATGGTTGGTGCGTGTGATGGTGGTGGGGGCGGTAGTCATGGCTTTGAAGCTGTCATGGATGTCGGTGATCTGGCGGTGGAAGAAGGTAGCCAGTGAGTCGCATAGGTCTTGTGAAGGTGGGATGTCGTTGGTGTTGGAGCTGGGGTTGGAAAGTTCCTTCACGATGTTGAAGAGCTCCTTACTATTGTGTGCATTGTTGTCAAGGCGGTCCTTGAATGAGGCCCTTTTGGCAGCTTTGATGAGTTGGTGATGGCTGTGGGTGGCGTTCTTGTGGGTTGTGTAGCTGTCTGGTTATCGTTCGTGGAGCCAGTTCTTCTCCAGTTTTCGCCATATTCTTTTGGAGGCCTGGAGGTCTTTGGTGAACAAGGTGGCTTTCTTGCTGGTGTTGCTGTTGGAGGGTGTCTTGAGCGGGACGAGGGTGCTGGTCCAGTCGTCGATCAATTGTCTGAGGTTGTGGGCGGCGGTGTCGGGGTCGGTGGAATCGGTGGGTGGGTTCTGGGCGAAGGTGGTGGTGAGCTGGTCCTTGATGACTTTGCTCCAGCAGCGTCGGGGTAGCAGTTGGGTGCGGTGGTGCGTGGTGGGCTTCCTGAAAGTGAAGTGGATGCAGTGGTGGTCGGACCAGTGGGGTTCGGTGGTGCGGTTGAATGAGACGTGGGGACTTGCGGTGAAGATGGGGTCGAGCGTGTGGCCGGCGATGTGGGTGTGTGATGTCACGAGCTGTCTGAGTCCGAGGTTGTCGAGGTTGTCGAGCAGGGCGGTGGAGTTGGTGTCGTTGTTGTCCTCGAGATGAAAGTTTAGGTCTCCTAAGAGGATGTAGTCCGTGGAGGCGAGGGCGTGCGTGCTGAAGAAGTCGGCAATGGAGTCGCTGAACTGTGGTCAGGGTCCGGGGGGTCTGTAGATGAGGGTTCCTCTGAGGGTGGTGTTGGGATCAGTGTGGATCTTGAAGTGCATGTGTTCAACTGTGCTGAGGGTGTCGTCGGTGTTGCTCGATACGCTGAGGGTGTTCCTGTGGACGATGGCGATTCCTCCTCCTGTTCCGTTGGTGCGGTCCCTGCGCGTGATCTTGTATCCTTCCGGGATGGTAATGGCGATGTCGGGTGTGGAGGCAGGGTTCAGCCAGGTCTCTGTCAGGAAGGCGATGTCACGGGAGGTAGAGTCGAGGAGGTCCCAGAGCTCGATTGCATGTTTGTGGGTTGAGTGGGTGTTGAGGAGGATGCATCTGAGGTAGCTGGGTTCCTTGGTGGGTAGTTTGGCTGGCCGGATGCTGGTAAAGTTGCAGATCCAGCAGGTGAAGGGACCTTGGTGCGCTTTGGGGTTGACCAGTAGCAGGTGTGTTCTCGGCCAGGGTTGAATGCGTGGAGGGTGCTGGCGTCGTAGTGCAATCGGGCATCGTGGTGTCTCCGGGGTCCAGGGGTCCTAGCACAGGGCGCAGTCCAGGCGCGGACGGGCGCAGACAGGCTTACCTTTGGTGTGCCTTCGGCACATCAGCGGCGCACCCGCTGCGCCCGGCCTCTACGCGGCCTCCATATAAGGGGATAATGGAGGGGAGGAGCAGCTGGGAGGCGGAGCGGGGTGGCCAATGGGAGTACAGGGGGCGGGGCCGCAGGGGACACAGCGGCGGGAACCATGGAGGGGTGAGCAGCGAACGGGGGTCACAGAAGGCAAAAGGGGGACACAAATTAAAGGGGGCAAGGCAGCAAGAAATACAACAAAACAGTAACAACAGCACAGATTACACAGTTATGGCAGAGGAGGTAAGAGGCACAAACCTAAAAAGCGGCACACTAGAGAAACGAGCGGCAACAGAGGCGGGGCAGGGGCACCGGGCACATAGGGGGCTGTGCGGCGGTGAGGGGAGCGACCTGCCTGGTGACAGGGTCAAGGGTCACTAGTAAGTGCGCTGAGTTGGTGTTTGCCTTACTAGAAGACAATTAAAATTGGAATAATTTGGGATCGCACAGGTGTCTATATTTAATATTATTCATGCTGTTTTCCATTACGTAAAATGTGAGGGCTCCTGTTCAGGGCGTGATGAGATCATTCAACAAAACGCAGGCAAGCACGGCCCAGTGTATTTAGCCCCCACCACCTGCTCCAGTATCACGAAGTTTAACACATAAACGCCCCCTTAGTGAGCTAGGGCTGTCAGCCCCAGGAGCTGGTTATATTGAAAGGCGTCTTAGAAATATGGCTGCCCAGCCCAGGGGAACAGAGAAAAATCAATTTGGAAACCCATTTGCTAATGAGCTGCAGGGTGTTCCCTCGGTGTGCCACTGCAGCTGTTATTTTAAGTGTTAAATGGATTAAGTATTTCCAGGCATCAATAAAGGGTGTAACAATGCTTCAACGCCTTTGTATTCCTTGCTCAGCTTTATACGGAGCTGTCCTACTTTCAGTTTGTATTTACTGATTCTGTTTTACAGCTTATTTAATCAGTCATGGTGCTTTTGCAGTTCTTACTTTTGCGGCTCTGGCATTTGCACGTGTACAACACCATGATGCTGGGCTTGAATGCCTTTGGGCTCACTTAATATTTGGTCTTAAAATCAAGCCAGGGACAAAGAAAATTCTCCTTTTTAGGCATGGCGTTAGTCAAAATCTTTTGTTTTTCCTAAAATGATTTGAATAATATGTTTACTTTTAGGGACCCTTTTTAATATACTGTGTCATTCACATTTTAGTTCCACCCACCACAGCATACAGCCTGGGATAATTGTCCCACTATTGACCAACCGTACTGTGATTTAAATCATTCTTCCTTTTCACAAAGAGCTCATACACAAAGTAATTCCCTTAAGTGTCAGAGAATAATACGAACCCCAAAAAATTCTGTTTTTTTTTAAGAATGATTAGGGCCCTGAAGCTTCCCCACAAAAAAGATGTGTAAAACCTATGACAAAGCAAAACAAACATTGGCAAAGCCAAGAGGCGGATGCCAACCTCAAACCTATTGGCTTTCCCAGTGCTTGTTTCCGTTTAAAGGGCAAAATATTGCCCTGTGTTGGCTCCTTATCAATGAAGTTATAATTGTCATTTCGCCTGGCAAAATAATGCAGAACGTGGTTAATTTAAAACACTTACATGGAAAAAAAGAGATGACTGCACCTTGTATGGTGCGGTCTACACAGAACGCCGGCAGAGGGGGCAAGCTGGTAGAAAGATGAATAGTGCCAAGGGCCTGGCTAGCATTAGCACAGCTGTCAGCTGATGCAGTGGCGCTGGGGTCTAGAAGCATGAGGGTCCCAATACACGCCCTTCATGGCTGAATTCCCCCACACGAACGAGCGGTGCCATTTTCTGTGCTTGTAGCGGGGCCCATTGCACCTTTGCATAGGGTGACCAGAACTTGAGAACCAAAAAAAAGGGACATTTTGCAAAAATAGAAGAAGGACTGCAATTTTGTATCAAACGGTGCTGCGCAGGATGAAAACTCTTATCAACACAGGAACACAGAAGAAGCACTAAGAAAATAAAATCTAATTGCTAAAACCAGCACCATAGCTTTTAATTAAATTGCTTCATTTTAACAGCTGCTAACTAGCACAACTTTAGAGCACCCAAAATGTGCTTCTCACGGGTTTCAGGCGACCCCCTCTAAAAACCGGGACATGAGCCAAAATTGCCGAAATCTGCCGGCCCAGCTGATACAAACCCGGGACGGTCCGGGAAAATCCGGGACGCCTGGTCGCCCTGCCTTTGCTACGCCACTGAGTAGCATATGGCCGCTGTGGGGGCATAGCGCGAAGTATATCGGGCTTAGCGCTATACTTCTAGAATTACCTCAATTCTGGGGTGCTGCTGTCCCTGCTGTCTAAGAACTCCCGACCAAACGATTCTCCCTTGCTTAATTGTAATACCCTCCAATACAGTTTAGTCAGTACATACACATCTTTCATGCCGAAGTAGACGTCGTTCAACTACTTTCGAATGTACTTTAAAACGTGGCAACGCCATCTCGGCGCCCCTTCAGGGTAGCAGCCACTGCCGAGCAAGGCTGAGCGCACGCGCGTTCGGGAGGGGTCTGCGGTTTATAACCAGAGAGCCAGCTGCACACGGGAGAAGCAGCAGCAGAATCGACCCTGTCCAGCAGCAGCCGTGCAGGTGCCAGCTCATACCAGCCACAGGAGGGAAGTGAGAGGCGAGCAGCTGTGAGGGAGTTGGTAAGAGTGCATCCGAGGCGCACTGTGAAACTTTACATCCCGCCAGCGTGTCACTGCTCCCGTCAGCACCATGGACAGCGCCTTTCTGAAGCTAGACGCAGCAGAATTCCTGGAAATCTGGCAGCGCTTCGACGCTGACGGTGAGTGGACTAGAGGTGGGCGAGCAAATAAATTACCAGGTAGAGCTGAGCCAAGAGTCTGTCTCGAATCTCAGAGCCGGAACTGAGCCGTGGAAACGTTCCCTATGTAATGTAAATCATACAAAAACTAGGTAGAATATAATAAAGTCTCTTCAAAACTTAAAAAAGTATGCTTTAATAAAGAAAAGAACATTTTGCTTTACTGGAATAGAAGAGTTTTGGTGAAAGGAAAGATTTGCCTAATATCTAGTTTATGTGGGGGAACCACAATTTGTACCGGTTTTTCTGATTTCACTTTGTGCAAATCTGCCACTAAACGGGTATCTATTTTCTTTTGTTAAGGATTTGTTTTGATCTGTTGCGCATTGTTCTGCAGTTTTTATACAGCGCCACCTCGACCTGAAGCGCCATTTACATTACATTACATTGTTTGTGTGAAGGGGAAATTAAGTGATATGCCCCAAATCACAAGATGTTGAGGCAACGCCTAGAGCCAAAGTCGACAGCTCTGGCTGTAACAGCCATATCCAGGGAGCAGGAGGGTAGGCAGACGAAGCCACGCGAAAGCTCTGCAGTTATGAGCTCGAGATTCAGGCTCGAGAACCAGAGCCAGGCTTCGGGCTCGAGCCTGGGTCGAGCTTTTAGTGGCACGCCCATCTCCGGGCTGTCCGGAGCAGCCAGTAGGGGATGGAGTCTTTGACAACCCTTCCACCCAGATGTAGCAGACTCACCCTGCTTCCGGTCCCCAAGAAACCCACTCTCTATTTTTGTAAACCGTCGTTGAAAACTCACTGATCTTCGAGAATGATCCGAGCTCAACAGGTGCGCTTCCCGAGATCAGAGTTGGTATTGCATGCTCGGCTTTAAATGGCAATTCACAAGTGCGGGTACCTACTATCCAGAGTACCTATTTGTTCACGAGAAGTGCTGGTACTCGCACATTAAATATACCGCAGGAGATCCGAAAAGTACAGGTAGTCTCCTTTTTAAATTAAAAAAAGGCAGATACTCAGTATTAGGCAGTAGCTGCCCATTTAAAGCATTAAGTGCATGTCTACGCTCCGAGACCCGTCTGCATTGTGCACTGAATTTTCTTACAGAGTTTGCAACACCCTCATTCAGAAACACACATGACCTGTAAATGGTATTTTGCAGGAGTTTTCCCGGTCGAAACAGTAAAAAAAAACCTGCTCGCGAAGCAACACTGAGCAGTAAAGTGGGGAATTTTAAATTATGTGTAGCTTTTTTTTACTCGCACAGTTCACATGTAATCAAGCAGAGGCGTCAATTTAACGAGTCGCTCATCTAAAAAAAAACGGGCCTGCGTGTAAAAATTGTATATTTGCGAAAAAGGTACAAAGGACACTCATACAACATAAACCACAGGCCTTCTCCTCCTTAACTGGGCGGATACGCTAGATGTCATTGTTAAAATATGCAAAATTGGCTGGTATTGATTATTTCTGACTAACGCCCACAAAAACAGTTACCTCCAAAGTCCATCACATTGTTTCATTTAATTTAAGTCTTCGGTGTCATTAACAGAAAAACCGCAGGATGACTGACTGTAAGTAATCTAGTGCTGAGATGTGTTTTTCCATTACTTCAGCGCTTTTGCTACATTTTTTCGAGCGAGAGGAGAAGAAATAACTGGAAATTAATACAAAGTGATAGCGTTTAACTACCTTAAGTCTACATCTCCCTCAATATTAATTTCAAGTGGTTAGGTTGCTGACATTGGTCAAGATACCCCCAACTTCCCTCAACCGGAATAGAAAACACTCTCCCCCTACGCCTCAGGTCCCATATCCAATAAACAACAAAAGCTCATAGAAGCATCCATAGCACTCGTAGTAAGCGTTATATTACAAACACGCCGACATTTCCGTTCAGCCATGAAGCGCTCTAAGGCAACGTAGTTAGCTATTATTTGAAGGTTTCCTCGCTCCCTCAGCAGACCCTCAGAGGTAGTCCCTGACGCCCCGCCCAGAGGGGCAGATTTACAAGCCCCTGCGCCACTTTTGCGTCATTTTTGCGTCATGTTTCGCATGTTACAAATGACGCAAAAAGTGGCGCAAGGGGCTTGTAAATCCGCCCCGCCGTTTTTCCAATACCTGAAACCGGTGTTTTATATGTAAGTAAACAATAAGCCGTCAGTCCGACACCAGAGAACTCTCCCCTGCTCTCTTGCTCAGACAAGCATTAGCCGGGCATGCGGTGTTTACTCAGATACAACCCCGCGCAGATTGATAAAAGGCGGGCATTCAAGAACATCAAATATTTGAGTTACGTCGTCCGCCCCGGGTCTCCTGAGCGTGGTGCCCAAAAGCTTCGGAGGTCAGCTGATCGCGGCAAGAAACAATAAGGGCAAACGCGAAGGAAAGCTGCGATAAACAGATATGAGAGACGTCCTCAGACCCGGTACAGAAGATGTACCAGCAATTATGGGGAGGGCAGCGGGGAGGCCCCGGCAGTCTAAATATATCAACATCACTGTGTGAATGAGTGCATGCAGAGATATCCCCTTCCATCTTCCTTCACCCTCTCTCTTTCAATAAAAATCTCTTCAAAACTGCAATCAACCTAAACTAGGGGTCCATTAGGATGGCGAACGGATCGCCACCGCCATGCAGGCGGTGGCAATCCGTCCGCCATCCTTGCTTGTCTGCCACCTTTTTTCCCTCTGCAATATTACAATGGCGGGGGGACCGTGGCGGACGGGAAGACCGTCTGCCGCTTTTCCGCCGCGGCCGGCTTGCGACTATGGCGGAAATGCTCTAATATGGTGGCGGTGTCTATCAGACACCGCCAGCCATATTAGGATGGCCTGAAGGGAATGCCTTTCCGTGGCGGCAATGCGCCACGAAAAGGCATACGGCTCCTGCTTTGGTGGCCTGTTGTGGGCCCCCAGGGTGAAGAGTGGGGTGGGGGGTTCACATGGGGGGTACCTATGGTACCCCCCTGTGTTTCACAGCACAACATGGCAGGCACCACGCGGTGCCTGTCATGTTGTACTGTGAAACGCTCAACATGCATTTTTCACATTGCGGCGGCCGGTGCTTTATGCACCGTCCGCCGCAATGTTAAAAATGCGGGATGCACCCGCCACTGTCGCGGGTGCATCCTAATTGGGGTCACGGTTCCTTCGCCCTTGTGTCGGACGGTACCTGCCCCAGACAGGATGGCGGACTAATCGACCCCCTAGTTCTCGTACTCAAACCAAAATTAAAAAACTATTCCACATTTGAACCTCTGCGCGGGGAGGACCTTTTGAGAACCAATGAAGAAGATGCTAAATGGACTATCTTGATCCTCAATATAGCTCCTATTAAGAAGTGGTCGCAGAGGGCCATCCAAATTAATGCCCTGATACTGGAATACAATCTAAGAGCTGTTAATGGAAGATCATGCTAGGATCCGAGCGGGGCAAATACCTTTAACAGGATTAGTTCTCCATCCCGAATTGATTATATTCTTCTAGACGTGCGATTATGGGGGGACCTCCTGGATATGGTTGTCAAGCATTCTTTGGATAGTGACCACAATCCTTTATGTATGCAAATCAAGGACGGTTGGTCGCCCTTCACGACAAAGGCACCAATCCCCCCTCTAATATTGACAAGAGAGGTAAGCCCCACCAACTGCAATAGACGCCTTAAAAGGCATAGACTTTTTCTGCAAGAATGTAAACTGTACAGCATTAGGGAAGTACGTGGTGAATAGAGGTGTGCGCCAGGGTTGCGTCCTGGCCCGACCCTGTTCTCTCTATTCATGAATGGGGTGGTAGATTATCTCAGAGAGGAACCAGCCGACACCCCAATCTTGGCCGGGGAGAAAACCCCTACCCCCCTGTTCACCGATGACACCCTCCTGATCTCTAAAACACCGGGAGGCCTTCAAAAACATTTAAACAGATTTAGCCTTTTTTGTGACTCTCGGGGCCTGATAATAAATAAAAGCAAAACAAAGTTAATGACAATCAACCCATCGAAACGTTTCAGAAACGACATTACCCTTAACGATACTGCACTAGACACCGTGAAGTCTTTTGACTATCTGGGAATCCGGGTCTCCAAAGGCATGAAATGGAGTTCCCATATAGCCAAAATGCTCCTTAGCCACAAACAGGTGTCTGGAGCTATCATAAGAGAGCAACATCTTTCTGTAAGTAGGCCAGTCGCCCCGGCCCTTGTGGTCTATGATGGCAAAGCGCTACTCTCGGCCCTATAAGGGGCCGAGTTATGGGGCTTTGAGAATACCACCAAACTAGCAAGATCCGAAAACAAGTTCTTTAGAGATCTTGTCTCTCTTCCAACTTCCACTCCGCTGAAGCCCCTATATCAGGATATGGGAAGACGTTCCAGCAAGGACATTGCACGCCTGCACTCCCCTACTCTTTTGGGCACGCATAAGAAGGACCCCAGACTTGTCCAACTATGCTGTCGCCCTTAGTGAATTAATAATAGCTGACACAGGAAATAGGATCAAATGGATCACTAATCTCAGACAGCTTCTAATTGATATTGGGGTTGGGGAGGCTTGGGCCAGCCAGTTTGCGCCATCCAAGCAAGACCTAAAAAGTGCCTATTGGCAATGGGTACAGGCAGAAGAGATGCGCAGTCCTAAAATGGGGAAAATCACTGAGATGTTCTTTGAGCACAAACCCATCCGTAAATTAGAATCTTTCCTTGATTTTATTCAAATTCCTAGGAATAGGGCACTCTATCTGAAGATGAGAATAGGGACTCTCCCGCTAAACGAGGTGACAGCAGCCTGAAACTGGCGTAATTTACCATCTGCACCTTGCCCAGGCTGTGTAGCTCCTAATGAGTCTCTTGCTCATTTCTTCTTCGCGTGCTCAGCGTACAGGATGGCTAGAGCCGAATGGCTCAAACCAGTCTGTAAAAAGCTTGGTTCCAAGAACTATCGGGTGGCACTACCCATCCTAAAAACTGACACCTCCTCCCTTACCTTGGTCTGTGGTGTGGCAAAATATCTGGGCTGCGCATGGCTAATAGGAACAAAGCTCTCAATGAGAAACAGCAGTCCGGCAGTCCCCACACGTCACCTGATGTACCTGATGTACCTGCTTTGATCATTGCTTTTTAAGATTTTAATGGAATTTTTAAACTAATATTTAATTGTAGATGTATGATGTATAGTTGGTCTTATTTATCACACTGTATTATATGTTTTTTAAAATATATGAATTCTGGATGTACATGCTTATGATACATTTTATTGAATAAAGCTCATACTACTACTACAAAAAAACTATATTCAAATGGATTTCATTGCAAAGAACTTTATTCAAACAAAGAATTTGTGTAGCAAAGGGCGGGCTCGCACAAATTCAGAAGAATCAAGATAAAGGTTCCTCAGCCCCTTTTTAGGGACTATTTTATAGCCTGACCATTACCAATCAATATAGAGTGAGAGAGTGTTTACACCACTCTATCCACACAGCCTCAGGCTGAATGCAAGAAGTAGTGTTTTCTACCAAAATGGATTCTAGAAAATATGTATAGTATAACATAGTAAATAACAACATTTGGTAGTTTTGTTTTCTTGAAACCCTTCCCTGTTTCTAAAACCATGCGGTATAAAAGAAATTACTTCACAATAACAATTTTCCCCTAGCTTTATTAAATACATGCCTACTGCCGAGAAAATAACGTACATATTTAACAGAAAATAACAGCTTTAGTAGAATTCATGTAAAGTTTTTGTTGTATTGACCATACAGTGGATTGTTGATTGACAGTTAATGCAGTGGCTGCTGGTGGTTGTAAAAAGTGGCGGTGCAGAAGTCCTTACACAGAATTGCACAAGACGAATGAGTATAGCGAGCAAACCTGATCTTCTCAGAGAGAGTTTGGCTGGGCGAGAGATGGTGAACACAGATGTTCATTTTTATCCAAATCAATAGTTCCATTTTTATAGATCTTGAGAGGGTGAAAGGCTAAGTGGAGTGCCGGAGTTCAAACCCTGGGTCATATACAGATCATTAGCCTTGTTGGAAGGATTAGTGGATGCATTGGTCCATTGAGCTTTCAGACTAAGCTAAGAGACAAGATGCCTCTGACAGCAGAATCCCTTCAAACCTTTGCCAGCATTACCAACATGTGTTCAGCACAATTTATCATCAGCTCACATTCCTCTATCCTGCCATACGCTCCTATTCCTCTACTAAACCATCCACTCTCATCCACAACACTCACCCATTCTGCCGCTCACTAGCTCATTCATACTCATTCACGCACTCAATCGTGCATTATCATCTAACTACCCCAACCCACTCATTCACCTAATTCACATTGCCTCACCAGCTCACTTTTGTATTTTCAGTTATTGAAATATGTTATTGAAGGCAGCACATTGCATTTCAGTCAATTCATGGCGCTTTAACAAGCTTTCATCTACCCACCGTATCATTCCCAGAGTCAATCACTCAACTACTGGCTTAAGATCACACGCACGCACACACGTGCACAAACACACATTGAGTAACCAGCAGTTACATTAATAAAAAGCTACTCTTAGTGGCTTTCTTAGTGCTTGTTTTATTCTTCCTGCAGATTCCATCTAGATGTCCACTGTCACATCAATAAGCACCTATAGTCTGCTAGGGAGATAAAAGAACCATATATGGTTGTCACAGTAAAGAGTTATTTATTGACCCAGTTGGTGCTGCAGTGGAGACAGCGCAGCACTTAGAAAGGGAAAGAAAAGCGGAGGAGAGTGTACAGATTTTTACTTTTTGCTCCCAACATTCTTGTGCTTTTGCTTTTGAGGTAGCTGCTTATCTGATGATCTTGCTTGAAAACATCACTCTGATGAGGATAAGATCGAGGCTTCACATACATGCTGTTCTGAGTATGAAGGGGCCCTTCCTGGCTCTGAATACACTACATTAAACGTGACCAGACACAAAAGACTCATAAAATAGGATTGTCTGTGGTGTCTTTCACATGTTTCCTAAGCCCATCCTTTCCCATCTGTCACAGGGTGGGGTGTGGTTAGTGAAGCCTGCTGGCCCCACCTCACCCTGTGGTGAGATGTTACAGGGTTGGGTAAATGCTGCTGAGTGGCATGCAAACTTGTACTGCCAGCACTTGAAAGCAAAATGCCCTAGGCTGTTTTTAATCAACGCTCATGATAAAGGTGAGAAATCAAAACAATGTCACATCCTGACAAAGGCACCACAGGCTTTTAAAAAATGCAGTTAGGAGACCTTAGTTTTAACTGTGTTTGGTTACTTAAGCTTTTACCGTAGGAAGGCATAAAAGTAAAGGGGGCACAACCCCTAAAATCGTATGCAGGAGCCGCTGCTGCGTTAAAATCCATGGGAAGCTTTCAGTGCTGCACACTGCTACTCGCAATACTTTCTCATTCTTTCTGGTTCTATGACTTATCTTTGAGGAGCTCGCCTCCTTCCACAGACCATTTATTAGTCCTACTAATCCTTCTTCTATGGGAGAAGGGGCAACAGTATAAGGGTACCCCACCTTACAAGCGTGCTGGTATTGTTCAAAATAAATTGAGTTGTTTATTGAGAGAGAGGTGAGACCCACTCAAGTAATAAGCACAGTCCTTGTCGGGGTGAACAGCAAAAGTTACTGAACAAATCTGTGCTTAACCTACTGTAGCTTGCTACAAAGCAGTCAGGTTTAACTTAGAGGAAATGTGTAAAATATTTATGCAGCACTCAAACAGTAATATAGTAAAACCACAACACAAGAAATATCCCAACCCCATGTAGAAAAAGTGACTATATTTCAATATCTAAAATGATACCGAAAACAATAGAATACCAATCAGTAGATCCAGAGCTGGGAGTTTTTACATTTTAGGGAAGATGGCATAAAAAATACACAGGATGCCAACTGCGGGTATCGTCACGCTTGGCCGGGACAATGACACAAATTCAGCCTGACTGTGATGGAGCGCTGGCCAGTTACAGGACCAGGTGCAGTCAACTTGGAATTGTACCTTTTGTTCTTAGTGTGTGGCCTGCGTGGGGCTGCAGTGCGATGCTCTGCATTGCGCTGAGTCGTGTTGCATTAATCAGGAGCTGCACAGTACTGCGGTGGGGGGCCATTGTGTTTTACTGGATGGTGCTATACCAAACCCAATGATACCACCGATCAGGAGCTGTGGAGTGCTGGATGTGATGTCCCACATTGGTCTGTGTGATGCTGTGTTGGATGCCATGAAGCAGCCAACAGGAAGCTGGGAGGTTCTGCAATGCAGGGTGCTGTGTTGGTCTGGACCTTGCTGCATCATATCCGGGGAAACTGGTGACCAGGAACTGTGAAGTGCTGTGACGCAAGGCCCTGTGCCAGTCTATACCATGTTGCTTTGGATTCAGTGAAACCTTTTGTTGAGCAGGGAGAAATAAACTCTGAATCCAGTCATGGGTACAGGACCTGAAGAGCAGCATTTGGAGGGTCAGGACACACTCCCACAGAAGAGGGAACCAACAAGAAGCTGTGACTTTGACTTGTCCTCAAATCATTACATTCATCATTGGTCTAAACATTGATTTAAGCAAAGCATTCCTCAAGAGCACGATATGAATATGCTTATTTATTATTATCCCAGGATTCTTTTGGGTGTAAAAACATCACACTGTCTCAAATCATCCCCATTTCCAATCTAACTCATCAACATTAGATTTGAAATTGAGTGGTCCCTCAGTGGAAGATCTGGACATTTTCAAGATGTGGATCAGGCTTACACCAAACCTGAAGTGGAGGGCAGGTCTAAAAAGGCTGGGGGAAAAGCCTAACAGAGGCAAATGAAAGAAAGACAAGAAGTTCAAGAGGAGACAGTTCTTTTCTGTTTTCATCTTTCCCCCTAACCAGGGAAATACATGAGACATGTGACGGCGACAGAGATACTGTATCATGGAGAAAGTAAGTTGGATTTCCCATAATTTGAGAATGAGAAGGTAGACATTTTGGGGCTTTTTCCACAATGTGACAAGCAATCACTCCTCTCTTCCAGCTATACAGAAAAGTGAAATCCTTAACTTTAAGGGAATGGAAGGATCTCAACCATTTGGCAATTCTAAGATTTATTCAGAAACCATGTTTATAGGAGGATAAAAAATTCATGTTGCCACATGTGGCAAAGGTGGATGCAATTCTGGCTGCATGAATGGGAAAAACATCTGTGAGTCCTGAAGATTCTCCTCTTCATCTGATCCTGTAGACAAAAAGATTGAGACTTGCATAAAGAATACCTATTCAGCTTCCACTAATCTAGATTGCTGTCTGATGTCTCATTTGATATCCTTAAGTCTACTGCCATGGCAACAGGTGAGACAATTTTGGTTGAGAGTCTCAAAACGGGCAATGCTGAAAAGGCAGCAGTATTAAAGATACCATTATCTAGACTAAAGTTATTTGGGTAACAGTTACCCGAGATCTTAGCCATGGCCTACAAAGACAGGAAACATGCCTTTACTTGCACTGGGACAGTTCAAGAATCATCCTCGTCTTCTCCCTCCTCCGATTATCAAAGGCAGAACCATTTTCAGCTTCGAAGTCCATCCAAAAACAAGTCTTCCAAGTTTAGCTCAAGGCTTCCAGGAAATCAGCATTCTTGATTAACAGTGAGAAGAAGCTCCAAAGATTCTAGTTGTAGGATGTATACAATATTTTCTACATCATATGATGAAGGTGGTCCCAGATCTATGGATAATGAATATAATTCATAGAGACTATTTGATTGAATTTCAATTGAAACCTCCAGATCCGGTGTACATCCCTACACCTCACAATCCAAGAAACTGTCAAGCATTATGGCAAAGAATCACAGGCTTAATGACAAAAAGGGCATCTTCCTGGTGCCAAAGCATGAACAAGGTAAAGGGATATATTTAATTTTCTTTTTAATGGAGAAAGTACGAAGGAGCACCATCATCCAGTGTTGGACCTAAAATCATTAAACAGATGGATAAAAAAAACATCCATTTCAAGATGGATGTCTTGCAATGAATTATCCCATTGATGCAACAAGGAGAATTAATGGTGAAATTGCATTTTCACAATAGATATCTGCAAATTTCAGTTCTGGAGGAACACAGGAAGTCTGTCTAATTTTCAGTTCAGGGGCAGCATTTTTTATAATTGAGAGTACTGAAATTAATCCAACAATCGGCCCCTAAGGTCTTTGCCAAGTTGTTTGTCCCTTGGTAGCCCTCGTTCATTACAGATGAATATGAGTTCACTAATATCAGGATCACTGGCTGGTCTATGCTCCATTATAAGAGATGACAAACCAGCATCTAGATGAAGTGATTGTGCTACTAACCAGTCATGGTAAAATAACTCGGGAAAAATAGATCCTCACCCCGTTTCAGTATCTCACATTCATTGGGGTAGGGTTTCAAACCAGGAAAACTTTAACCGTTCTCCTGGTCAACAGAATCCTCAAGATTCAATCACACATTCAGCACATGTTGACAGTGGTTACCCTGAAGGCTGTACTCCTTTTTTTATCGCAAGGGTATATGGTAGGCACAGTAGTCCTTGTTCTTTGGGCAGGTTTCCACCTAGGAATATTGGTCTGCCATCTCTCTGGCTCAGTAGAATCTATGTTCTCAGATTTTTCTGACTCCAGTTGTTCTGAACAGGGAGATGGAAGAAGAATTGAATGGTGATTCCAGGATTATCTCTACAAGGGTCTGCTGTTCTGCCCCTTCACCATTTCAATACTGATAAAGGATGCCAGCAAGCATGATTGGAGAGCCGCACTAGGCAGATGGTCATCTGTGGACAGGCTTCATCCTTTCAATTGGAAGTAATTTGAGGCTGGCAGATTGGCGCTTTTGGAATTTTTAGTCAGGATTCAAATGGTGGTTGTAGTGGTCATTACAGACAATGTGACTTGCAATCTCAAGAGGGCCTGATAACTTATTTTATTTGGTGGGCATAACAGAATATGTATCCTCCGGCTGCAATGCATATCTATGGGGTGGGCGGTGCAATGAAAGACTGACTCAGTCACATATTTCCATTATCATCAGATTTTCAGCTGAATCCTTTGGTACTCAATAGCAAATGTTCAAAGATAGGTTATCCACAAATAGATCTGTTTGGTATAACTCACAATACTCTTTGTCACAGAAATATTTCTAAGTTAAAGGCAATGGAGGCTTTGGGAGTGAACACTATGATGTGCCCATGACCCAGGACATATTTGCCTTTCCTCCATTTCCTATGATACAAAGGGTACTCATGAGAATAAAGAGAGAGAGAGAGGAGAGAGAGAAAGAGGCGGGGGTGTTGTTGATCGGGCCCTTCTGGCCCCACTCATTTTGAGTTCCTCTCCTTCATCAGATGGTGAGGGGTAGAAATGGGTTTTCCCTATTATTCCATCTCCCTGGGAGTCCCTAGTGATGAGCAAAAAATAATTCTTCTGTCTATAATTGACAGTCTGTAGTTTGAAAGGTTAGGTTTGCAGTAGAAAGGACTGTAGAAACACCTAGCCTTGGTAGTTCAGACCTCTTGAAGACCTTCAACTTTACAGGCCCATTACAGATATTGGGGTATTTTACAGAGGTGGTATGCACAGTTGAATTGTAAAAAGAACAACGATGGGTGGAAACCTGAGTACATCAATCATATACCCCCAGTCACAGATCTGGGTAAAATCCACTGTTTTTTGCTCGCCACACCATTCAGTTTGTACCCACCCATAGGCAAATCAGTCTTGACTCTGCTCCCCTTGGGAACAGTCCAGCCCGAACTGCCAGGCCAGGTCCTCCCTGGACCAGAAACAAGCATCTGGGACCGGTTTTGAAGTATTACCCCTCATCAGCCAGGCTAGCATGAATCCGGTGGCATAGCAACCACAGGACACACATCTGGGCATAGCCTTCACACTTAGGGAGACAAATGGAAAAAGAACAGTAGAATTGTATCCCTCTAGCTTGTGGTGAGATGTAAAATGGAGGAATTGCTGCAAAATAGATTTACCTTGGGGTTGGCAGTCTCTACCCTTAGAACCCAATGATCTGCAATTAAAGCTTTCAGAGAACCTCAGGTAGGGTCAAGAATGTTAGAGCCTCTAAGATGCTAGGATGTTGAACGTTTTTTCAATAGCTAGACTTGCTGTGAAAATGATGGTCCAAAATTGGAACTTGTTATTGGACTTAATCCAGAATCATCCACTCAAGCCATTACAGCATGTATCATAGCATGTATCATAACAGGAATGTTTTTTCCTAGTGGTAATCACAACCTCCAGGAGTTTGTGGGAATTTGGAGCCTTGCCTTGTAGTAAATTTTTCTCTTTTGTTTCTCGACATATTAGTTCCTAATAGAGTCCCCCTATCTCCTCCCACCTCACCCCACAACTGGAGATAGTTTTACCAGAGTTTGTACCTAACCCAGGTTTCTCAGAAGGATCAGCGTTTTCATACCTTAGGTGTGAGAAGGCATTTGATAGAGTTTCTTCATATGGGAAGGTAGACTATGGTTAGTCAACTTCGGGTTGGCCAGAAAAACACCATCAACACCTTCCCTGACTAGATGGATAAGATTTTTCATTTCATTTATAGCGCTTACTCAGACAAGGGTCTGCAATGCCCTGGGGGATTCAGGGTAAATTGCCCGGACGAATGACCAGTTCCTGGGTGGAGATCCAGGGTGCTTCCATCTCAGAGGGTTGCAGGGCAGCCACACTGGCTAATCCCTCCACTTTATTATTATAGATTACAGTGTGCATCTGATGTCAGCAGTTAAGTGATTAGTGTTGCAAATTTAGTTTATTAAATAAATCGTTCTGAGCATTTAACCTAAGTATATGGTATTTGTTTCCTGAAATGTTTATGACTTAGGTATTCCTCAAAAATAAGGACTGGAGCAATGAAGGATAAGGAGTAAATTTTTAAATTACTAACTGACAATTCCATTACTTTGAGCCCTTACTTAGCTCCAGTCAGACCCACCCAGACATCTGGTGGACATTTCGCTTCCTAGGATCTTAGGGCCTGATTTAGAGTTCAGCAGAACTGGTTAATCGATCACAAATGTGACGGATATCCCATCCACCATATTAGAGGTTTTATTGGAAATAATGCATTTGGAATACGGTGGATGGGATATCAGTCAGATTTGTGAAAGAGTAACCTGCCCACCGAGCACTGAATCAAGCCCAGAAATTTGATTGGATGTTCAGAAGGGGGTAGGAGGCGGAGCCATTATACCCGGTGTCTCTTCTTCTGTAGTAGTAGGCCTATTAAAACAGTCTACCAGAGGAGACAAGCTTCTTCAAAGATAAGGACTGAAGCAAAGATGAACTCGTAGTAGTGGACTTTCTTTAAAGTAATTGAAACATCACTCACCCTAGGCCACTCTCAACACTAGCCATCATAAAAAACAGCACACAATAAATTCAATGCCACTCACACACCATTACCCTTATCTCTATGCATACAAAAAACTGGTAAAACCACTAAATTGTACACACTCTTAGTACCACTCTATTTTCATTGCTCGCTCCAACATATGTACTCCACTGCTCATTAAATATGTATGTAACATTATAGCACTTAGCCTCAGTCACTCACAGCCCCCACACACCACAAATTATAATTCAGCCCATGCAAGGCCACAGTCAACAACACTTGTTCTCAGCCACTCACAACATTAATATTCCATAGACACTTACAAATCCTCTCACATGCACAGGAAGCAAACCACCCTCAGGCAAATGCTCTATCCTCCCTCCTGAGGCACTCACAAAATAATTCACCCTTTACAATTTCCAACACCACTCATTTCTACTACTCCCATGACCTCTTAGCCTAAATGACTCAAAACACTGGGCACACAGTGCACTACTACCATTTATGACGGCTATTCACTTGACCACTAATACATGTTTTTTCCAATGTCACCCAGTTTAGCTAATATCATCAATACTACTCATATCTACTCACATTGTGATTTTCTAACCAGTAGTCACAAAACCAGTCGCACAAAACTACTCACAAAAACACAGACCGTCACTCACTCACAAAAAATATTCACCTTGAGCCACTCAGGACACATTCTCTCTCACAGATTCAAAAAATCACTTATCATAGTCATTCATAAACATGCATGCCCATAGCTGCCTACAAAACCACATGTCTAGGACAATAACACGCATACATAGCCACTCAGCCCACTCACTCTACTCAAGCATCACAACTCACTACTCCACCCATTCATAGCCAGTATTAAATCCACTCATGAATAGCCATTCACAATGCCACTCAGTTGGAGCTATTCACACACCTCTCATTTTCACATCAACTAAACTACCCTCAAAATCCACCACCCACCACTAACACACAGCCATCCATAACATCAGTTGCCCAAAACAACTCAAGTAAATCAATCAACCATTCAATGAAACATTTGTGAAGCGCAGCGCACCACGCATGATGGTCTTGAGGCCCTGGAACTGTTTGTTGGCACATTGTGGCTCATCAGGTTTTTTGGTGTATCCAAGGTCCAAGGTTCAAAGGTCAGATGTAGTGTACCTCAGTGGAAGAGCCAGGGACCCTGGCCCAGGGTGCGGTTGATGCTTGGATGGGAGCAGATGGGCTTGCATTTGACATGCTGGGGTCTCCATTAAGTAGCTCCTGGGAGGGGGAAAGGGTGCTGGGAGGTGGTGGTGGGGCTAGGCAGAAGGTGGGAAAACAGGCAGCAGGTTGGAGCAGAAATGGGAGGAATATGGGAAACCAGTGAAAAAGTAAAAACCTCACTTTCAACAACCCACTTCACTGGCCACCAAATAGATCACTGCTTAGTCACATTAATTGACACTCTTGTACAGAATTACTACCACTAACTAGGAAAACCTTTAACAAAATATTCTACACACCACAAGCAAAAAAGCTGTGAAATCATTCATTTTTGATACAATACTCATGCACATTCTATCACAATACCACACCACCATCAACCCATACACAGCCACTTTGAGCATCACACACCCACCACACACCAGTCACCACATTTCACTCCCTTCCACACATCTGGAATTAATAGATACTTATGAACTGGAAGAAATTGTGTTTCTGGTTCACTGAGGTATGCATCCTGTCCAAGCAGGAACCACAATTCTAGTCTGGGTAAGTCACCACACACCATAAATTATCCTGGTAGCTTGACACCGAGAAGTCAGGTTTAACTTAAGAGGCAATCTGTAAAGTATCTGTGCAACACTTCATCAAGTAATACAGTGAAAACACCACAAAAAGACTCCACATCAGGTTAGAAAATAGATAATTTATTTTATAAATGAAAAAAGACCAAAAAAACAAAAATCCAGCAAGTAGAAGTCGAGACATTAATTTTCAAAGCACATACTGTAAAATAGTGCTTAGAAGCAATAAGAGCTTAAATGGGATATCTGGTCATGTTTGACAGGGGCAGAGTCATAAGTTCAGGCCGACTGCAATGGACCACGGGCCGGATAAAGTGATCCAGTTAGGCCCTCTAAACAACACTACCTCAATTCAAGATTGCATCAACGTCTAGGAAGATGCAAGGTGCAGCTGAAGCAATGTGTTGGTGTCGAGCCACACAGTGGGTGGGATGCGTTGAGATTCTCCACTTGGCGGCAATGTGTCAGTTCCAAGTGTGTTGCACTGGTTACGAAGGTGATGCCCGGCTCCATTCCAGGCTTTGACAAGGATGTTCGAGTTTTGACCCTTGCAAAGGTAATGATGTGCCGGTTCGGATGAGGATGTATCAATGAACAATGTCTCAAAAGGTAATATTTAAAGACAGTTTTTGTAAATAAGCACATCAATTGCAAGAAAAGAAACAGGGAGGCATAAGTCAGTATTGCCATAAATGCAAAGAGCGGCCTATATTTAAATACAATGAGAGAAAAAAAGAGAAGCACTACATTACATTGAATGCACATGTAACCTGTACAGACATGTGCACAATTGTGCTTGAGGCAGGTTACTCCCAATTCCAAGGGGGCCCTATAGTTACACAGGTATTAATGGCTGTTTGAATTGGCCCTTTTTGTAGGGTCATCCCTGAACTTTTTGCCTTCCTCCTAGCCTGTTTTCTGACATGGTGTTGGTGGTTTTCGGACTCTTAGCACTGTTGTTCAGTGTAAAGTGCGTGTGCTCTCTGTGGTAAATATGGTAAGATTGGTCTACACCTGTTTGGCATATTTAATCTACCTGTCAGTCCCTTGTAAAGTGGTATCTCATATACCGGGGGCTGGTAAATTAAATGCTACTGGTGGGCCTGCCGCGCTGATTGCGCCATCCACCAAAGTAGCCTTTCAAACCTATCCCAGGCCTCTGCCATTGCAGGCCTGTGCGTGCAGTGTTACTGCCGCTGTGATGTGGCACCTAAAGTGTGAGCAATGTCTGTGAACCCCCTTTTCATGTCAGTCACCCCTAAGGTAGGCCCTAGCTAGCACTAAGGGCAGGGTGCATTATAGGTAAAAGGTAGGACATGTACCTTAAGTGTGTGACATGTCCTGGTAGTGACAAACAACAATTTTGAATTCTCACTGCTGTGAGGCTGCCATCCCATAGGAATGCATTGGGGATTCCCTGATAAGTGTTTCAGTGGTAATTCCTGAGAGAAGCAGCGTTGTCAAGTTTGGTATATTTGGAATTGTGATAATAAATGCTATGCATTGGTGTGCCCAGATTTATTATAACTATTTTAGAAATGCCACTTTGTAGAAGTTGGTATTTCTGTGTGCTATGTGTCTGCCTGCCTGATGTGGATTGCATGTCTGGCTTTGGAGTGATAGGGGCTGGTGAGGTGTGTGTGGCACCAGGAGGGGCAGAGTAAGTTTGCGCTAGGCTGAATAGGGCATCTGCATTTGGAGTAGTGGCAGGAGTAGTCCCCTGAATAGGTCTGTGCCTGCCTATGTGAATGCTGGCTCTGCCCCCCTGTGACGTGTCTAATGATGATCCCCCACCTGACAAAAGGGGAAGAGGAGCCTTGTCAACAAAATGCTCTAAAAAACCCCAGAACCAGTTTAGGCTAGTTCCCCCAAGCCCTGTGCCAGGGCAGACAAAGAGAATATTTGAATAAATATTAGGGGCTGTGACCCCCTGAAAATGTTGTGCCTACTTGTGCTGAGGGGACCTGCTGCTGCTGGGCTCCAGGAGGAACCGCCACGAGGGACTGCCTCCTTGCTGGAGGGCCATGTGAGCTGGCCTGCCTGTGCCCAGCCTTGTGCCCCTAGAACTTTGCTTGCTAAAGCTGAGGACTCTAGCGACTCGTGAGCGCTGAAATTTGGCTCCTGGAAGAGCTCTGGAGCTTCGCAGTGCGGAGCTGTGATTTGTTTTGTTTTGTTTTGAGGGAATCCCAACGTGGGGATTCCCCCGCATTGCTGGCTATTTGTGGGAGCCCACCCCGCATTTTTGCATATTTATCGAGCGGGAACCCACCCCGCATTTTGGTGCGCTTTTGTGGGAGCCCACCCCACATTTATGCCTGTTTAGAAAGCGGGTGCCCACCTCGCATACTGATTGCTAGAAGAAGCGGGAGCCTACCCTGAATTGCGTGCAGCCGGAACGAAGCCGGTGAGAGCAGCAACATTGGAAGTCAGGTACACCGGCCTGACTGTGGGTGGAGCTCCTGCCAGCTAGACTAGGCTTCGTTGGCTCTTACTACCACAAGGAGGAAGCCAGGCGCCAAGCACCTGGCCGAGGGCAGAGCTGACAGCGATGTGAAGGCGCCGCCCAGAAGCCTACAGAGACCTCGCTCTGTGACTTCCCCAGGGAGGACGCCGAGAGCCCCTGGTGCAGCTGCCTGAAGAGACCGGGGGAAGTGAAGAGAAGCCCCAGTGAGTGGAGCTGCACTTGATCCTTTGCCCTGAGAAGAGCCCCGGTGAGTGTGGGCTTTGAAGGCACATGGGTGGTGCCTGCGGCAGCCAATTGCACAGCCAAAGGAAGTCCGGTGAGCAGGACCTGCAAGGTGCCTTGAGTGCCTGGGTCTGTCAACAGCTACACCACCCTGACTATGGGCAGCTGCAACGTGGGGGCATTTTGATTTAGGAGTCACGGAGAAGGGCTGGCCCAGAGCACAGTAGTGCCCAGGCTAAATTGACACAGCTGACCCGCCAATTGAGGGCAGCTGCAACGGGGGCATTTCTTCTTGAGGTTAGTTGGCACTCTTGGTGCTGGGCACTACGAGTGCAGATCAGGGGCATTTTCATTTGTGTTTTCATGAGGAAGGAGTGAGGTACACTCCTCTACCTCAACGCATTGCGCACTTGGCTTTTGCTGCTTTTGCAGCCCCAGGGCTACTTGAAAGGCCCTACCTTAACCCTGACTTTCTGGACATGGGGCAGTAAAGGGACAGTTGGCCTGGGGTCATTTCAGTGTTTAGGCCTACTGTCCTACTTTGCTTTAGGATAATGTGTATGCTGGTAACTTATTGCCTAGTATGGTTATTGCATACAGTATTTTATGATAATGTCATGCTTAGGGTGTTTATGCTGATGGTTGCCAAATGTGATTTATGCACCATGATTATTGCATAATGTGTTTATGCTGCTGAGGCTTATTGTGTAATGTTTCTCTGCTAATAAGGTTTGGGCCTAATGTGTTTTATGTCTATTGTGATAATGCTGAGGTCATTATTGTACCAGTAGTTACTGGTTGTGTTTTATATTTACTAGTGCTTTCTAAAAAGTTCTGACAGTAGCCTGGTTGGCCCTGCCAGGTGTATATAATCCCCTGTAAATATTGCCTAGTGCCAGTTGGCACAGTGTACATTGTGTGATTATGATTCTAATGTGTTTTGGATAATACAAAGGCTATTTTACATAACCTTGTGTGGAGTTTCTTTTGTGGTGTGCCTAGTGTGTTGCTGCTGTGTGTGTGTTGCACAAACACTTTACACATTGCCTCTGGGATAAGCCTGACTGCTCGGGTCCAGCTATCAAGGGAGTGAGCAGGGGTTATCTTCAGAGTGTAACTCCCTTGCCTTGACTAGAGTGGTGGTTTCTGCCTGGCTTTGGCGCAAGACTTAGCCAACTGGAAATCCCATTCCTAACAATGGCTTTTACCTTCCCTCATCGATGTGGCTATGCCAGTGCTTCTTCTATATCTTTTTACTCTGTCTATCTCTTCCCCCTCTCTCCCCAGCACTTACAATTTTGTAACCTGGTCCTGAAGATGACCTGGACTTGCAACAGGTCGGAACGTCTTCGACCCCCCAGCATGTTCTGTGGTTCAGCAAATAATTTATAATCCCTGAATCTGACCCACCACAACCTTTTTGTATATATTGACATTATCGTTTTGTTATGTGCTGTTTTATCACTGTTTTCCCCTGTCTCTTTGCGCCGTTCACCTTTTGTCATGAGCACAAATGTGCAAAAGTCCGTACAGGTTACATATGCATTACATGTAATATAGGGCCAGATGTAGGTAGGGTTTTACCGGTCGGTAACGGCCGAATTCGGCCGTTACCGACCGGTAAAAGGAATTTGAGATGTAGGGGGCAGAATCGGTAAATTTACCGTTCGGTAAATTTACCGATCGGTAATTTTACCGAATCTGTAAATATACCGGTCGGTAAATTTACCGACCGGTATATTTACAGAATCTGTAAAATCGATATGTAGGTGGGACTCTTATGAGTCCCACAAGGCCTAAGAAATCGGTATTTTACCATCAAATTCAATTTGATGGTGAAATACCGATTCAGGTGTGCATGCACATGTGTGCATGCACACCTGTGCCATATGACAGGCAGACCTGCCCTTAGGGCAGGTATGCCTGCCATATGGCCCCCGAACCTTTTTTGGGGGTGCGAGAGGGTGTCAAAGTGACACCCCCTGCACCCTTGCCAAAAATCGGTATTTACCGATCGGTTAATACCGACCGGTAATGCCCCATTCATTCCTATGGGCTTCAAAGCCCATAGGAATGAATGGAGCATTACCGGTCGGTATTTACCGAATCGGTAAATACCGACTTTTAAAGAATCGGTAAATCCACATCTGGATTTACCTACATCTCGGTACTTCATATTTACCGACTCTTAAATACCGAATCGGTAAAATTCGGTATTTAAGAGTCGGTAAATATGATTTACCTACATCTGGCCCCTGGTGCTTCTCTTTTTTTCTCATTGAGTTCAAATATAGACTGCTCATTGCATATAATGCAATACTGACTCATGCCTCTGTGTTTCTTTTCTTATAACTGATGTGCTTATTTCCCAAAACAGTATTTAAGTATTACCAGTTGAGACATTGTTCTTTGTTACATACTTTTATTACCCAGAGTTCAACTGGATCTATGGGTTGCTCCCGTGGTTTGGCCTTGGCTCAGATGAGAATGAGTTGGTTAGCTTGAGAAAACACCTTAGGCTTCACTTGTAAGGGACCATGGCTGGGGAGGCACTAGAGGGCAGACTTACTGCTTTCAGAGTCCCAATGCAGATTTAGGTAGTTTAAAGTATTTTGTATCCCTGAGACTTCAATCTGGAGGCAAGATAGCAAGTCCTTGGAGATACTCTGGGTTCAAGTGATGCAGTGCTAGTACTTCTCATCCAGGCAGGAGAACAGCAGGAGCAGGGCAGCTCAGTAAGGCAAGGACACAGCAAGGCCAGGGTCCAGCAAAGCAGAGTGGCAGTCCTTCCAGCAGCTTGACAGTTCTTCATCCTGGTAGAGTGGTCACAGCTCCAGAATTGCACTGAAGTCGTTGTGTCAAAGGTCCAAAACATATACCCAGTTGGGCCTTTCAAATGGGAGAAAATTCAAAGCAAGCTTTGAAGTGCACAGAGGTCTTCCTTCCCTGCCCTGGCTCCAGACTCACTACAGGGGGTATGCAGCCCTTTGTGTGTGGACAGGACAGAGCCTATTCAGGTGTAAGTGTGAGCAAGTGCCCAGCTCCTCCCTCCCATTGCCCACCAAGACACACCTAAGCTCCCGTTGTGTGTGGCTGTCTAGTAGGAATACACAAAACGCAGCTATCACCTAACCCAGAATGTACAGAGACAGGCAGAAGGCCCAGATGGTTAATGAAATGCCAATGTTCTAAAAGTCTTTTTCAAACAACAAGGGAACCCATTCCGTTATCCAGGGACCGTGGGTATCTATGATTTTCAAACAACAGTGGTCCCCAAGAATATGTAGGATCAGGTTTTTAGATAAAACATAGTCCACAATGGGAGCTACATTGGCCACTGTCCAGCCGGACAGGGTATTTTATTTTCTTACAATTGAAAAATAACGGAATACGAAAACAGGCACAGTCCTGTACCGTGTTGGGAACAAACAGGGAAGGGGAATTTTAGGCAAGAAGGAGCATTATTGGCCACTTGTAATTCAGTACAGGTTGTAAGTAATGCCAAACACGTGCTAGACACAGCATAAATCAAACATAATAGTTGGGCTGTGAAAACACTTCAAACAAGTCGACGTTTCGATCCCGTATGCTCAATAATGTGGGATCATCATCAGGACTAACAATAAATACATTTGCTTGCCTGGTATATACATTTTAACACACAACCGCCTGTTGGAGGGAAAATAGGGAGGAAGGTTGGGAAACAGAAAAAGGAAATAATTCCGCTGTATTAGACTCTGAATAATAGTAACACTGTACTTTATTCGGAACCGACTTATCGTGCTGTCTAATTACGTGCAAGTAGTGTATGTAAACTTGAATCACGCGAGCAGTGAAGAACGTGACATGTGCTTGAAAAAGACATATTACTTGACTTTTGTTCCACACCTATTTAGAATTAAATAAAACTTTAAAACTAAAATGTAAAAGTACAAAGGGCGTTTAGTATAGCTAACCATTTTCTTATATAGTAAGAATATAGTCATCACTCGTGAGCATTCACATACCCTCGTGTAACGTGCACATTCGTGCTCATTCATTCAGTGCCGTTAAGGGTAGATGCTTACCCATGTGGGTCGGTGGGGTTCAGGGAATTGTTTGTTTAGGGGTAGACACCTGAAATTACGTGTCTCCTGTCAAGTGGGAGAAAAGCAACTGATCAGTAGAGGGTTCCTTTATGCTTATTGTAAAAGTTACTTGATGGCGGGTAAGGCTATTACCTGGTTAAAATTATAGGTTGTCACGTTTGCTCCGCCACGGTTTCAATCGAAAAATTGCTGCGGGTTACAAAGGAAGGTATCAGAGAGGGTTTTGTTAAATTAATGGTCTCTCGAGGGTTAAGAGTGGTCACTCGAGCTTACCTTGCGGCGGGAATAGCCTACGAGGTCCAATGGTGGCTCACACGAGTCTGCAAGAAATTCCTGGTTTTAGATTAAGTTTGCGCTAATAAGGGACCACATTATCTCGAATTGCTTGCACGCTCACCTTCGGAGTGTGTGTACGTTATCCCTGGGTGCACTGCCCGATCGCAGTCACTGTAGACCCATGGTTAGAACGCCACATAAGCGTGCACACAAGGAAAGAGAGGTAGGACTAGTGGTGTTAGACGCCATCTTGGAGTGGGGTCATAGTTATTTCCTAAGGGTAATGTGGCCATCTTTCAGAAACATAAGGGTGGGTAGTGGGAAGGTGCGTAAGTATAGCGGCGCAGTGAGAAGGTGATTGTGAACACATTGTAAATTTAAATCAAGGCGTAAGCAAGACATTGTTCGATTTATACAAAACATTAACTTGCATAATCCCATACATGGAATGGATCGGTAGCCGGTGGAGCAGGCCCAGTCTCTCAATGTTATTTGCACAGCTTATAGTTCATTTCAAATTGTTCATTTCATAGTAATGTGGTCCAGTCCTCAGCACGGTTTAGACCATTACGAATAGTGTTGAATTGAATCATAATCCTCAGCTCTTCTCTGTTGAGCATCTGTGGTAAGTTTCCACCTCTTGGTGGAGGCTTTACGACTTTCAGAATCGTCCATTTAATGTCATTTTCATTGTGACCTGCTGCATTGTAGTGGTCCACCAGTGGGGCATTAATTGTGCGGCACCTGATTCTGCTTCGATGTTGGCAGATGCGGGTCTTTGCTTTTTGCGTCGTCTGCCCTACATATAGTTTTGGACATGGGCATTCAATAGCGTAAATCACATTATGCGTATTACAGTTGGAAAATGAGCGCCTTTCATACGTGATACTATTGTGTGTGAAATCTTTGCCCTCCACCGTGTAGTTACAAACGTTACAACAGCCACATTTAACATGTCCTGTAATTGGGGGCAGGCCCCATATTAAGTCAATGGTTGGGTTTTGAGCGGGGGGTGGCAATGCTGCTCGTACAAGGTGGTCTCTTAAATTTTTACTCTTTTTGAAAGCGAATAGAGGCTTTTCAATGTTCAGGATACCTACATTCAGAGTTGGCCAATGTTTTAGGACTGACTTCCTGATTTTGTTAGAGATTGGTGAGAAAGTTGTTACACATGCAATTATCTCTTTTTGGGTTTTATCCTTCGGAGATAGCAAGACTTCCCTCGGGCAGTACCATGCGCGTTTCAAGGATTGTTTTATGATCCTTTTGGGATAGCCCCTGTCCTTCAGTTTGTTTGAAAGGGTTGCAGATTCCCTGAAATAGTCTTCTCTACAGGAGCAGTTTCTTCTGATCCTGAGAAATTGTGAGTAAGGTAACGAGTCCCTCAGGGCCCTGGGGTGGTTACTCTTATAACTTAAAAGAGTATTTCTCTAGGTAGGTTTCCTGAACAGTCGTGTAAGGAGCTCTCCTTCTGAGTAGTATATGGTGAGGTCTAGAAAAGGTATAGATTTCTTATCCCACGTTAAAGTGAAAGATAAACCACAACAGTTATTATTAAGCCAGTGGAGAAACTGAGTCAGTGTTTCAACCGGTTGATTCTAAATAAGGAAAATGTCATCTATATAACGCCTCCATACTCTGATCCCAGAGTTGAAGGGGTTAGAATCTGACAAGATGGATCCGGTCTCGAGTTGATCCATAAACAATATGGCTAGATTCGGAGCAAAAATAGCCCCCATGCTGGTCCCCTTGATTTGCTGATAATATGTATCGTCAAAAAGGAAAAAATTCCTGGTGAGATAGAGTTCCAATAACTGTAAGATAAACAGGGTGGGGACTCTTTGGGAACGTGGTCGTGTGTCAAGAATCTTTTGAATGACAAGTAATGCTGTGACTTGTGGAATATTCGTATACAACGATTCCACATCCATTGTACACAAGGTCTCAAGATGGGGATCGAAATCAAGATGTTCTACTAAATTGATCATTTGCATGCTATCTCTCACATAGCACCTAGTAGATTGCACAAATTCTTTAATAAAAAAATCTACATAGGACCCCAAAGGCTCTAGAACCGAACCACATGCCGAAACAATAGGTCGACCTGGTGGATTTTGCGAATTCTTGTGTATCTTCGGTAATGTATATATTACCGGAATACGGGGTGACTTCGTGTTGAGGAAATTAAATTCTTTCTTACTCAGGATACCATCTTGTAGTGCCTGTGATGTGATTCTAATGATCACATCTTGAATTTGTTTAGTGGGGTTACCAGGGAGTTTCTGATAATGGTCAGTATTATTGAGTTGGCGCAAAATTTCTAGTTTATAAGTGTCAATCTCTTGGATGACGATCCCACCGCCCTTATCTGCGCTCTTTATTACAAGGTTTTTATTGGTTTTCAGTGTTGAAATAGCATTCTTCTCATCTTTGGAAATATTGTAGGGAATGAAAACCTTGGTTTTTTCAAGGGTATCTAAGTCTGCAAGTACGAGTTTCTCAAAGGTGGTTACTTCAGGGGGGATCATTCCTGCTGACGGAGAAAATGTGGATGGGAGGCGAAATGGAGTATTAACACAGGGAGCGTTACTGGGATGCAGTTGAAAAAAAGCCTTAAGGCGAATTGTTCTAAAAAATCTAAGTAACTCGGTATGTAATTCCATGAAGTTTGGGACAATAGTTGGCACAAATGATAAGCCTTTCTTTAATAGCTCAATCTCTGCATCCATTAGCGTGTGTTTAGAGAGATTAAAAATAGGAATCACCTCTGTATTGGTATCAGTTACCATTGGTAATAGTTGTTCCTGGTTCTCCTTTCGCCTGGTGGGTTTTGCCATCTTTGTGTTCTCTTTACTTTGCCACGTTGGGGAGTGTTGGGCTGGCCTCTGCCTAAAAAATTAGTCTGACCACCTCCTCGTTTATTCGGGATACTTGGTCCTTCACCTGGGTCAGAACTTTCTGATGATTCCGCCGAAGTGTCTGAAAAACCAACAAGGTTTTGGCGGCGATTGAATCGGCCCCAAGGTCTGTTAGATTGGGGATGTGAATAGGCTCTGTTAGAGTAGAAATCTTTTTGGAGGTATGGGTATGTGTTTTCTACACTGTATTGTTTGATGTCCTTCTTTACTTTGTTTGCTTTTTTATTTTCCTCGATTCTATGGAAATCAGCTATGCTTTTTTCTAGTTGTTCTAGTAATTTTTTGCATTCGCTTGTAGGGTCAGATTCCTCTAGTTGTTTCTCTATATCCTTAATTTCTATTTCCAGTGATTTTAAGGTTTCTATCGCTATATCTATACCAAGCACTAACCAATGCCTGGAACAGGTGGTACTTATATAGCTAAAGTTTGTGATATATTTAGGATTGTCGGTAAATATACCGGGTACGTTTCTGACTTGAAGGCCAAGTGGGATTACATCAGCTTTAAGATAGTCAGTTAGCATTAAAACCATCAATTTTAGCCGGATCTGTTTCTTCCTGAGTTTTTCTAATTGTTCTGGAAGTGGACTCGGGGTTGTGCTAGGTATTTCCGTGGTATTTGAGAGGAGAGAGGGACCTTGGCATATTTCCTTGATGTAGTCATCGGTATAAAGAGGTGCGTGTGCAGACATATCAGAGCAAAAACAGTAGGGGTGGTGACATAGAAGTGAGTTTGTGTTGGGTTGGTGAGAGGTACTAGGTGGGCCAGCCCTCGGCTGAGGGCTAGAAGTATTTACTTTGGACCCTTGCAATCAAGCGATTGCGCTAAAGTCTTTTTCAAACAACAAGGGAACCCATTCGGTTATCCAGGCACCGTGGGTATCTATGATTTTCAAACAACAGTGGTCCCCAAGAATATGTAGGATCAGGTTTTTAGATAAAACATAGTCCACAATGGGAGCTACATTGGCCACTGTCCAGCCGGACAGGGTATTTTATTTTCTTACAATTGAAAAATAACGGAATACGAAAACAGGCACAGTCCTGTACCGTGTTGGGAACAAACAGGAAAGGGGAATTTGAGGCAAGAAGGAGCATTATTGGCCACTTGTAATTCAGTACAGGTTGTAAGTAATGCCAAACACATGCTAGACACAGCATAAATCAAACATAATAGTTGGGCTGTGAAAACACTTCAAATAAGTCGACGTTTCGATCCCGTATGCTCAATAATGTGGGATCATCATCAGGACTAACAATAAATACATTTGCTTGCCTGGTATATACATTTTAATACACAACCGCCTGTTGGAGGGAAAATAGGGAGGAAGGTTGGGAAACAGAAAAAGGAAATAATTCCGCTGTATTAGACTCTGAATAATAGTAACACTGCACTTTATTCGGAACCGACTTATCGTGCTGTCTAATTACGTGCAAGTAGTGTATGTAAACGAATCACGCGAGCAGTGAAGAACGTGACATGTGCTTGAAAAAGACATATTACTCGACTTTTGTTCCACATCTATTTAGAATTATTAAAACTTTAAAACTAAAATGTAAAAGTACAAAGGGCGTTTAGTATAGCTAACCATTTTCTTATATAGTAAGAATATAGTCATCACTCGTGAGCATTCACATACCCTCGTGTAACGTGCACATTCGTGCTCATTCATTCAGTGCCGCTAAGGGTAGATGCTTACCCATGTGGGTCGGTGGGGTTCAGGGAATTGTTTGTTTAGGGGTAGACACCTGAAATTACGTGTCTCCTGTCAAGTGGGAGAAAAGCAACCGATCAGTAGAGGGTTCCTTTATGCTTATTGTAAAAGTTACTTGATGGCGGGTAAGGCTATTACCTGGTTAAAATTATAGGTTGTCACGTTTGCTCCGCCACGGTTTCAATCGAAAAATTGCTGCGGGTTACAAAGGAAGGTATCAGAGAGGGTTTTGTTAAATTAATGGTCTCTCGAGGGTTAAGAGTGGTCACTCGAGCTTACCTTGCGGCGGGAATAGCCTACGAGGTCCAATGGTGGCTCACACGAGTCTGCAAGAAATTCCTGGTTTTAGATTAAGTTTGCGCTAATAAGGGACCACATTAGCTCGAATTGCTTGCACGCTCACCTTCGGAGTGTGAATCCTCCGTGGTGTACGTTATCCCTGGGTGCTCTGCCCGATCGCAGTCACTGTAGACCCATGGTTAGAACGCCACATAAGCGTGCACACAAGGAAAGAGAGGTAGGCCTAGTGGTGTTAGACGCCATCTTGGAGTGGGGTCATAGTTATTTCCTACGGGTAATGTGGCCATCTTTCAGAAACATAAGGGTGGGTAGTGGGAAGGTGCGTAAGTATAGCGGCGCAGTGAGAAGGTGATTGTGAACACATTGTAAATTTAAATCAAGGCGTAGGCAAGACATTGTTCGATTTATACAAAACATTAACTTGCATAATCCCATACATGGAATGGATCGGTAGCCGGTGGAGCAGGCCCAGACTCTCAATGTTATTTGCACAGCTTATAGTTCATTTCAAATTGTTCATTTCATAGTAATGTGGTCCAGTCCTCAGCACGGTTTAGACCATCACGAATAGTGTTGAATTGAATCATAATCCTCAGCTCTTCTCTGTTGAGCATCTGTGGTAAGTTTCCACCTCTTGGTGGAGGCTTTACGACTTTCAGAATCGTCCATTTAATGTCATTTTCATTGTGACCTGCTGCATTGTAGTGGTCCACCAGTGGGGCATTAATTGTGCGGCACCTGATTCTGCTTCGATGTTGGCAGATGCGGGTCTTTGCTTTTTGCGTCGTCTGCCCTACATATAGTTTTGGACATGGGCATTCAATAGCGTAAATCACATTATGCGTATTACAGTTGGAAAATGAGCGCCTTTCATACGTGATACTATTGTGTGTGAAATCTTTGCCCTCCACCGTGTAGTTACAAACGTTACAACAGCCACATTTAACATGTCCTGTAATTGGGGGCAGGCCCCATATTAAGTCAATGGTTGGTTTTTGAGCGGGGGTGGCAATGCTGCTCGTACAAGGTGATCTCTTACATTTTTACTCTTTTTGAAAGCGAATAGAGGCTTTTCAATGTTCAGGATACCTACATTCAGAGTTGGCCAATGTTTTAGGACTGACTTCCTGATTTTGTTAGAGATTGGTGAGAAAGTTGTTACACATGCAATTATCTCTTTTTGGGTTTTATCCTTCGGAGATAGCAAGACTTCCCTCGGGCAGTACCATGCGCGTTTCAAGGATTGTTTTATGATCCTTTTGGGATAGCCCCTGTCCTTCAGTTTGTTTGAAAGGGTTGCAGATTCCCTGAAATAGTCTTCTCTACAGGAGCAGTTTCTTCTGATCCTGAGAAATTGTGAGTAAGGTAACGAGTCCCTCAGGGCCCTGGGGTGGTTACTCTTATAACTTAAAAGAGTATTTCTCTCGGTAGGTTTCCTGAACAGTCGTGTAAGGAGCTCTCCTTCTGAGTAGTATATGGTGAGGTCTAGAAAAGGTATAGGTTTCTTATCCCACGTTAAAGTGAAAGATAAACCACAACAGTTATTATTGAGCCAGTGGAGAAACTGAGTCAGTGTTTCAACCGGTTGATTCCAAATAAGGAAAATGTCATCTATATAACGCCTCCATACTCTGATCCCAGAGTTGAAGGGGTTAGAATCTGACAAGATGGATCCGGTCTCGAGTTGATCCATAAACAATATGGCTAGATTCGGAGCAAAAATAGCCCCCATGCTGGTCCCCTTGATTTGCTGATAATATGTATCGTCAAAAAGGAAAAAATTCCTGGTGAGATAGAGTTCCAATAACTGTAAGATAAACAGGGTGGGGACTCTGTGGGGACGTGGTCGTGTGTCAAGAATCTTTTGAATGACAAGTAATGCTGTGACTTGTGGAATATTCGTATACAACGATTCCACATCCATTGTACACAAGGTCTCAAGATGGGGATCGAAATCAAGATGTTCTACTAAATTGATCATTTGCATGCTATCTCTCACATAGCACCTAGTAGATTGCACAAATTCTTTAATAAAAAAATCTACATAGGACCCCAAAGGCTCTAGAACCGAACCACATGCCGAAACAATAGGTCGACCTGGTGGATTTTGCGAATTCTTGTGTATCTTCGGTAATGTATATATTACCGGAATACGGGGTGACTTCGTGTTGAGGAAATTAAATTCTTTCTTACTCAGGATACCATCTTGTAGTGCCTGTGATGTGATTCTAATGATCACATCTTGAATTTGTTTAGTGGGGTTACCAGGGAGTTTCTGATAATGGTCAGTATTATTGAGTTGGCGCAAAATTTCTAGTTTATAAGTGTCAATCTCTTGGATGACGATCCCACCGCCCTTATCTGCGCTCTTTATTACAAGGTTTTTATTGGTTTTCAGTGTTGAAATAGCATTCTTCTCATCTTTGGAAATATTGTAGGGAATGAAAACCTTGGTTTTTTCAAGGGTATCTAAGTCTGCAAGTACGAGTTTCTCAAAGGTGGTTACTTCAGGGGGGATCATTCCTGCTGACGGAGAAAATGTGGATGGGAGGCGAAATGGAGTATTAACACAGGGAGCGTTACTGGGATGCAGTTGAAAAAAAGCCTTAAGGCGAATTGTTCTAAAAAATCTAAGTAACTCGGTATGTAATTCCATGAAGTTTGGGACAATAGTTGGCACAAATGATAAGCCTTTCTTTAATAGCTCAATCTCTGCATCCATTAGCGTGTGTTTAGAGAGATTAAAAATAGGAATCACCTCTGTATTGGTATCAGTTACCATTGGTAATAGTTGTTCCTGGTTCTCCTTTCGCCTGGTGGGTTTTGCCATCTTTGTGTTCTCTTTACTTTGCCACGTTGGGGAGTGTTGGGCTGGCCTCTGCCTAAAAAATTAGTCTGACCACCTCCTCGTTTATTCGGGATACTTGGTCCTTCACCTGGGTCAGAACTTTCTGATGATTCCGCCGAAGTGTCTGAAAAACCAACAAGGTTTTGGCGGCGATTGAATCGGCCCCAAGGTCTGTTAGATTGGGGATGTGAATAGGCTCTGTTAGAGTAGAAATCTTTTTGGAGGTATGGGTATGTGTTTTCTACACTGTATTGTTTGATGTCCTTCTTTACTTTGTTTGCTTTTTTATTTTCCTCGATTCTATGGAAATCAGCTATGCTTTTTTCTAGTTGTTCTAGTAATTTTTTGCATTCGCTTGTAGGGTCAGATTCCTCTAGTTGTTTCTCTATATCCTTAATTTCTATTTCCAGTGATTTTAAGGTTTCTATCGCTATATCTATACCAAGCACTAACCAATGCCTGGAACAGGTGGTACTTATATAGCTAAAGTTTGTGATATATTTAGGATTGTCGGTAAATATACAGGGTACGTTTCTGACTTGAAGGCCAAGTGGGATTACATCAGCTTTAAGATAGTCAGTTAGCATTAAAACCATCAATTTTAGCCGGATCTGTTTCTTCCTGAGTTTTTCTAATTGTTCTGGAAGTGGACTCGGGGTTGTGCTAGGTATTTCCGTGGTATTTGAGAGGAGAGAGGGACCTTGGCATATTTCCTTGATGTAGTCATCGGTATAAAGAGGTGCGTGTGCAGACATATCAGAGCAAAAACAGTAGGGGTGGTGACATAGAAGTGAGTTTGTGTTGGGTTGGTGAGAGGTACTAAGTGGGCCAGCCCTCGGCTGAGGGCTAGAAGTATTTACTTTGGACCCTTGCAATCAAGCGATTGCGCTAAAGTCTTTTTCAAACAACAAGGGAACCCATTCGGTTATCCAGGGACCGTGGGTATCTATGATTTTCAAACAACAGTGGTCCCCAAGAATATGTAGGATCAGGTTTTTAGATAAAACATAGTCCACAATGGGAGCTACATTGGCCACTGTCCAGCCGGACAGGGTATTTTATTTTCTTACAATTGAAAAATAACGGAATACGAAAACAGGCACAGTCCTGTACCGTGTTGGGAACAAACAGGGAAGGGGAATTTTAGGCAAGAAGGAGCATTATTGGCCACTTGTAATTCAGTACAGGTTGTAAGTAATCCCAAACACGTGCTAGACACAGCATAAATCAAACATAATAGTTGGGCTGTGAAAACACTTCAAACAAGTCGACGTTTCGATCCCGTATGCTCAATAATATGGGATCATCATCAGGACTAACAATAAATACATTTGCTTGCCTGGTATATACATTTTAACACACAACCGCCTGTTGGAGGGAAAATAGGGAGGAAGGTTGGGAAACAGAAAAAGGAAATAATTCCGCTGTATTAGACTCTGAATAATAGTAACACTGCACTTTATTTGGAACCGACTTATCGTGCTGTCTAATTACGTGCAAGTAGTGTATGTAAACTTGAATCACGCGAGCAGTGAAGAACGTGACATGTGCTTGAAAAAGACATATTACTCGACTTTTGTTCCACACCTATTTAGAATTATTAAAACTTTAAAACTAAAATGTAAAAGTACAAAGGGCGTTTAGTATAGCTAACCATTTTCTTATATAGTAAGAATATAGTCATCACTCGTGAACATTCACATACCCTCGTGTAACGTGCACATTCGTGCTCATTCATTCAGTGCCGCTAAGGGTAGATGCTTACCCATGTGGGTCGGTGGGGTTCAGGGAATTGTTTGTTTAGGGGTAGACACCTGAAATTACGTGTCTCCTGTCAAGTGGGAGAAAAGCAACCGATCAGTAGAGGGTTCCTTTATGCTTATTGTAAAAGTTACTTGATGGCGGGTAAGGCTATTACCTGGTTAAAATTATAGGTTGTCACGTTTGCTCCGCCACGGTTTCAATCGAAAAATTGCTGCGGGTTACAAAGGAAGGTATCAGAGAGGGTTTTGTTAAATTAATGGTCTCTCGAGGGTTAAGAGTGGTCACTCGAGCTTACCTTGCGGCGGGAATAGCCTACGAGGTCCAATGGTGGCTCACACGAGTCTGCAAGAAATTCCTGGTTTTAGATTAAGTTTGCGCTAATAAGGGACCACATTAGCTCGAATTGCTTGCACGCTCACCTTCGGAGTGTGAATCCTCCGTGGTGTACGTTATCCCTGGGTGCTCTGCCCGATCGCAGTCACTGTAGACCCATGGTTAGAACGCCACATAAGCGTGCACACAAGGAAAGAGAGGTAGGACTAGTGGTGTTAGACGCCATCTTGGAGTGGGGTCATAGTTATTTCCTAAGGGTAATGTGGCCATCTTTCAGAAACATAAGGGTGGGTAGTGGGAAGGTGCGTAAGTATAGCGGCGCAGTGAGAAGGTGATTGTGAACACATTGTAAATTTAAATCAAGGTGTAAGCAAGAAATTGTTCGATTTATACAAAACATTAACTTGCATAATCCCATACATGGAATGGATCGGTAGCCGGTGGAGCAGGCCCAGTCTCTCAATGTTATTTGCACAGCTTATAGTTCATTTCAAATTGTTCATTTCATAGTAATGTGGTCCAGTCCTCAGCACGGTTTAGACCATTACGAATAGTGTTGAATTGAATCATAATCCTCAGCTCTTCTCTGTTGAGCATCTGTGGTAAGTTTCCACCTCTTGGTGGAGGCTTTACGACTTTCAGAATCGTCCATTTAATGTCATTTTCATTGTGACCTGCTGCATTGTAGTGGTCCACCAGTGGGGCATTAATTGTGCGGCACCTGATTCTGCTTCGATGTTGGCAGATGCGGGTCTTTGCTTTTAACGTCGTCTGCCCTACATATAGTTTCGGACATGGGCATTCAATAGCGTAAATCACATTATGCGTATTACAGTTGGAAAATGAGCGCCTTTCATACGTGATACTATTGTGTGTGAAATCTTTGCCCTCCACCGTGTAGTTACAAACGTTACAACAGCCACATTTAACATGTCCTGTAATTGGGGGCAGGCCCCATATTAAGTCAATGGTTGGGTTTTGAGCGGGGGGTGGCAATGCTGCTCGTACAAGGTGGTCTCTTAAATTTTTACTCTTTTTGAAAGCGAATAGAGGCTTTTCAATGTTCAGGATACCTACATTCAGAGTTGGCCAATGTTTTAGGACTGACTTCCTGATTTTGTTAGAGATTGGTGAGAAAGTTGTTACACATGCAATTATCTCTTTTTGGGTTTTATCCTTCGGAGATAACAAGACTTCCCTCGGGCAGTACCATGCGCGTTTCAAGGATTGTTTTATGATCCTTTTGGGATAGCCCCTGTCCTTCAGTTTGTTTGAAAGGGTTGCAGATTCCCTGAAATAGTCTTCTCTACAGGAGCAGTTTCTTCTGATCCTGAGAAATTGTGAGTAAGGTAACGAGTCCCTCAGGGCCCTGGGGTGGTTACTCTTATAACTTAAAAGAGTATTTCTCTCGGTAGGTTTCCTGAACAGTCGTGTAAGGAGCTCTCCTTCTGAGTAGTATATGGTGAGGTCTAGAAAAGGTATAGATTTCTTATCCCACGTTAAAGTGAAAGATAAACCACAACAGTTATTATTGAGCCAGTGGAGAAACTGAGTCAGTGTATCAACCGGTTGATTCCAAATAAGGAAAATGTCATCTATATAACGCCTCCATACTCTGATCCCAGAGTTGAAGGGGTTAGAATCTGACAAGATGGATCCGGTCTCGAGTTGATCCATAAACAATATGGCTAGATTCGGAGCAAAAATAGCCCCCATGCTGGTCCCCTTGATTTGCTGATAATATGTATCGTCAAAAAGGAAAAAATTCCTGGTGAGACAGAGTTCCAATAACTGTAAGATAAACAGGGCGGGGACTCTGTGGGGACGTGGTCGTGTGTCAAGAATCTTTTGAATGACAAGTAATGCTGTGACTTGTGGAATATTCGTATACAACGATTCCACATCCATTGTACACAGGGTCTCAAGATGGGGATCGAAATCAAGATGTTCTACTAAATTGATCATTTGCATGCTATCTCTCACATAGCACCTAGTAGATTGCACAAATTCTTTAATAAAAAAATCTACATAGGACCCCAAAGGCTCTAGAACCGAACCACATGCCGAAACAATAGGTCGACCTGGTGGATTTTGCGAATTCTTGTGTATCTTCGGTAATGTATATATTACCGGAATACGGGGTGACTTCGTGTTGAGGAAATTAAATTCTTTCTTACTCAGGATACCATCTTGTAGTGCCTGTGATGTGATTCTAATGATCACATCTTGAATTTGTTTAGTGGGGTTACCAGGGAGTTTCTGATAATGGTCAGTATTATTGAGTTGGCGCAAAATTTCTAGTTTATAAGTGTCAATCTCTTGGATGACGATCCCACCGCCCTTATCTGCGCTCTTTATTACAAGGTTTTTATTGGTTTTCAGTGTTGAAATAGCATTCTTCTCATCTTTGGAAATATTGTAGGGAATGAAAACCTTGGTTTTTTCAAGGGTATCTAAGTCTGCAAGTACGAGTTTCTCAAAGGTGGTTACTTCAGGGGGGATCATTCCTGCTGACGGAGAAAATGTGGATGGGAGGCGAAATGGAGTATTAACACAGGGAGCGTTACTGGGATGCAGTTGAAAAAAAGCCTTAAGGCGAATTGTTCTAAAAAATCTAAGTAACTCGGTATGTAATTCCATGAAGTTTGGGACAATAGTTGGCACAAATGATAAGCCTTTCTTTAATAGCTCAATCTCTGCATCCATTAGCGTGTGTTTAGAGAGATTAAAAATAGGAATCACCTCTGTATTGGTATCAGTTACCATTGGTAATAGTTGTTCCTGGTTCTCCTTTCGCCTGGTGGGTTTTGCCATCTTTGTGTTCTCTTTACTTTGCCACGTTGGGGAGTGTTGGGCTGGCCTCTGCCTAAAAAATTAGTCTGACCACCTCCTCCTTTATTCGGGATACTTGGTCCTTCACCTGGGTCAGAACTTTCTGATGATTCCGCCGAAGTGTCTGAAAAACCAACAAGGTTTTGGCGGCGATTGAATCGGCCCCAAGGTCTGTTAGATTGGGGATGTGAATAGGCTCTGTTAGAGTAGAAATCTTTTTGGAGGTATGGGTATGTGTTTTCTACACTGTATTGTTTGATGTCCTTCTTTACTTTGTTTGCTTTTTTATTTTCCTCGATTCTATGGAAATCAGCTATGTTTTTTTCTAGTTGTTCTAGTAATTTTTTGCATTCGCTTGTAGGGTCAGATTCCTCTAGTTGTTTCTCTATATCCTTAATTTCTATTTCCAGTGATTTTAAGGTTTCTATCGCTATATCTATACCAAGCACTAACCAATGCCTGGAACAGGTGGTACTTATATAGCTAAAGTTTGTGATATATTTAGGATTGTCGGTAAATATACCGGGTACGTTTCTGACTTGAAGGCCAAGTGGGATTACATCAGCTTTAAGATAGTCAGTTAGCATTAAAACCATCAATTTTAGCCGGATCTGTTTCTTCCTGAGTTTTTCTAATTGTTCTGGAAGTGGACTCGTGGTTGTGCTAGGTATTTCCGTGGTATTTGAGAGGAGAGAGGGACCTTGGCATATTTCCTTGATGTAGTCATCGGTATAAAGAGGTGCGTGTGCAGACATATCAGAGCAAAAACAGTAGGGGTGGTGACATAGAAGTGAGTTTGTGTTGGGTTGGTGAGAGGTACTAGGTGGGCCAGCCCTCGGCTGAGGGCTAGAAGTATTTACTTTGGACCCTTGCAATCAAGCGATTGCGCTAAAGTCTTTTTCAAACAACAAGGGAACCCATTCGGTTATCCAGGGACCGTGGGTATCTATGATTTTCAAACAACAGTGGTCCCCAAGAATATGTAGGATCAGGTTTTTAGATAAAACATAGTCCACAATGGGAGCTACATTGGCCACTGTCCAGCCGGACAGGGTATTTTATTTTCTTACAATTGAAAAATAACGGAATACGAAAACAGGCACAGTCCTGTACCGTGTTGGGAACAAACAGGGAAGGGGAATTTTAGGCAAGAAGGAGCATTATTGGCCACTTGTAATTCAGTACAGGTTGTAAGTAATCCCAAACACGTGCTAGACACAGCATAAATCAAACATAATAGTTGGGCTGTGAAAACACTTCAAACAAGTCGACGTTTCGATCCCGTATGCTCAATAATGTGGGATCATCATCAGGACTAACAATAAATACATTTGCTTGCCTGGTATATACATTTTAACACACAACCGCCTGTTGGAGGGAAAATAGGGAGGAAGGTTGGGAAACAGAAATAGGAAATAATTCCGCTGTATTAGACTCTGAATAATAGTAACACTGCACTTTATTCGGAACCGACTTATCGTGCTGTCTAATTACGTGCAAGTAGTGTATGTAAACTTGAATCACGCGAGCAGTGAAGAACGTGACATGTGCTTGAAAAAGACATATTACTCGACTTTTGTTCCACACCTATTTAGAATTATTAAAACTTTTAAATTAAAATGTAAAAGTACAAAGGGCGTTTAGTATAGCTAACCATTTTCTTATATAGTAAGAATATAGTCATCACTCGTGAGCATTCACATACCCTCGTGTGACGTGCACATTCGTGCTCATTCATTCAGTGCCGCTAAGGGTAGATGCTTACCCATGTGGGTCGGTGGGGTTCAGGGAATTGTTTGTTTAGGGGTAGACACCTGAAATTACGTGTCTCCTGTCAAGTGGGAGAAAAGCAACCGATCAGTAGAGGGTTCCTTTATGCTTATTGTAAAAGTTACTTGATGGCGGGTAAGGCTATTATCTGGTTAAAATTATAGGTTGTCACGTTTGCTCCGCCACGGTTTCAATCGAAAAATTGCTGCGGGTTACAAAGGAAGGTATCAGAGAGGGTTTTGTTAAATTAATGGTCTCTCGAGGGTTAAGAGTGGTCACTCGAGCTTACCTTGCGGCGGGAATAGCCTACGAGGTCCAATGGTGGCTCACACGAGTCTGCAAGAAATTCCTGGTTTTAGATTAAGTTTGCGCTAATAAGGGACCACATTAGCTCGAATTGCTTGCACGCTCACCTTCGGATTGTGAATCCTCTGTGGTGTACGTTATCCCTGGGTGCTCTGCCCGATCGCAGTCACTGTAGACCCATGGTTAGAACGCCACATAAGCGTGCACACAAGGAAAGAGAGGTAGGACTAGTGGTGTTAGACGCCATCTTGGAGTGGGGTCATAGTTATTTCCTAAGGGTAATGTGGCCATCTTTCAGAAACATAAGGGTGGGTAGTGGGAAGGTGCGTAAGTATAGCGGCGCAGTGAGAAGGTGATTGTGAACACATTGTAAATTTAAATCAAGGCGTAAGCAAGACATTGTTCGATTTATACAAAACATTAACTTGCATAATCCCATACATGGAATGGATCGGTAGCCGGTGGAGCAGGCCCAGTCTCTTAATGGTATTTGCACAGCTTATAGTTCATTTCAAATTGTTCATTTCATAGTAATGTGGTCCAGTCCTCAGCACGGTTTAGACCATTACGAATAGTGTTGAATTGAATCATAATCCTCAGCTCTTCTCTGTTGAGCATCTGTGGTAAGTTTCCACCTCTTGGTGGAGGCTTTACGACTTTCAGAATCGTCCATTTAATGTCATTTTCATTGTGACCTGCTGCATTGTAGTGGTCCACCAGTGGGGCATTAATTGTGCGGCACCTGATTCTGCTTCGATGTTGGCAGATGCGGGTCTTTGCTTTTTGCGTCGTCTGCCCTACATATAGTTTTGGACATGGGCATTCAATAGCGTAAATCACATTATGCGTATTACAGTTGGAAAATGAGCGCCTTTCATACGTGATACTATTGTGTGTGAAATCTTTGCCCTCCACCGTGTAGTTACAAACGTTACAACAGCCACATTTAACATGTCCTGTAATTGGGGGCAGGCCCCATATTAAGTCAATGGTTGGGTTTTGAGCGGGGGGTGGCAATGCTGCTCGTACAAGGTGGTCTCTTAAATTTTTACTCTTTTTGAAATACGCATAATGTGATTTACGCTATTGAATGCCCATGTCCAAAACTATATGTAGGGCAGACGACGCAAAAAGCAAAGACCCGCATCTGCCAACATCGAAGCAGAATCAGGTGCCGCACAAGTAATGCCCCACTGGTGGACCACTACAATGCAGCAGGTCACAATGAAAATGACATTAAATGGACGATTCTGAAAGTCGTAAAGCCTCCACCAAGAGGTGGAAACTTACCACAGATGCTCAACAGAGAAGAGCTGCAGTATTTAGCATCTTTGTAATTTTTGGTTACTGCATTAATTACAGCCCTGAAGAAGTCTGTATATCATATACTGATCAGACGAAACACGTGTTGGCTGGTATTTGTCGTACATTGGATGAAGAAATCTGATGAAGAATTATTTGGAATAAAAGAATTTTGAACTTCAAGATCCTAGAGACTATATTTGAGAACGAGTGCTTGGTGGATATTTGCTTACCCTCTACTGATCAGTTGCTTTTCTCCCACTTGACAGGAGACACGTAATTTCAGGTGTCTACCCCTAAACAAACAATTCCCTGAACCCCACCGACCCACATGGGTAAGCATCTACCCTTAGCGGCACTGAATGAATGAGCACGAATGTGCACGTTACACGAGGGTATGTGAATGCTCACGAGTGATGACTATATTCTTACTATATAAGAAAATGGTTAGCTATACTAAACGCCCTTTGTACTTTTACATTTTAGTTTTAAAGTTTTAATAATTCTAAATAGGTGTGGAACAAAAGTCGAGTAATATGTCTTTTTCAAGCACATGTCACGTTCTTCACTGCTCGCGTGATTCAAGTTTACATACACTACTTGCACGTAATTAGACAGCACGATAAGTCGGTTCCGAATAAAGTGCAGTGTTACTATTATTCAGAGTCTAATACAGCGGAATTATTTCCTTTTTCTGTTTCCCAACCTTCCTCCCTATTTTCCCTCCAACAGGCGGTTGTGTGTTAAAATGTATATACCAGGCAAGCAAATGTATTTATTGTTAGTCCTGATGATGATCCCACATTATTGAGCATACGGGATCGAAACGTCGACTTGTTTGAAGTGTTTTCACAGCCCAACTATTATGTTTGATTTATGCTGTGTCTAGCACGTGTTTGGCATTACTTACAACCTGTACTGAATTACAAGTGGCCAATAATGCTCCTTCTTGCCTAAAATTCCCCTTCCCTGTTTGTTCCCAACACGGTACAGGACTGTGCCTGTTTTCGTATTCCGTTATTTTTCAATTGTAAGAAAATAAAATACCCTGTCCGGCTGGACAGTGGCCAATGTAGCTCCCATTGTGGACTATGTTTTATCTAAAAACCTGATCCTACATATTCTTGGGGACCACTGTTGTTTGAAAATCATAGATACCCACGGTGCCTGGATAACCGAATGGGTTCCCTTGTTGTTTGAAAAAGACTTTAGCGCAATCGCTTGATTGCAAGGGTCCAAAGTAAATACTTCTAGCCCTCAGCCGAGGGCTGGCCCACCTAGTACCTCTCACCAACCCAACACAAACTCACTTCTATGTCACCACCCCTACTGTTTTTGCTCTGATATGTCTGCACACGCACCTCTTTATACCGATGACTACATCAAGGAAATATGCCAAGGTCCCTCTCTCCTCTCAAATACCACGGAAATACCTAGCACAACCCCGAGTCCACTTCCAGAACAATTAGAAAAACTCAGGAAGAAACAGATCCGGCTAAAATTGATGGTTTTAATGCTAACTGACTATCTTAAAGCTGATGTAATCCCACTTGGCCTTCAAGTCAGAAACGTACCCGGTATATTTACCGACAATCCTAAATATATCACAAACTTTAGCTATATAAGTACCACCTGTTCCAGGCATTGGTTAGTGCTTGGTATAGATATAGCGATAGAAACCTTAAAATCACTGGAAATAGAAATTAGGGATATAGAGAAACAACTAGAGGAATCTGACCCTACAAGCGAATGCAAAAAATTACTAGAACATCTAGAAAAAAGCATAGCTGATTTCCATAGAATCGAGGAAAATAAAAAAGCAAACAAAGTAAAGAAGGACATCAAACAATACAGTGTAGAAAACACATGCCCATACCTCCAAAAAGATTTCTACTCTAACAGAGCCTATTCACATCCCCAATCTAACAGACCTTGGGGCCGATTCAATCGCCGCCAAAACCTTGTTGGTTGTTCAGACACTTCGGCGGAATCATCAGAAAGTTCTGACCCAGGTGAAGGACCAAGTATCCCGAATAAACGAGGAGGTGGTCAGACTAATTTTTTAGGCAGAGGCCAGCCCAACACTCCCCAACGTGGCAAAGTAAAGAGAACACAAAGATGGCAAAACCCACCAGGCGAAAGGAGAACCAGGAACAACTATTACCAATGGTAACTGATACCAATGCAGAGGTGATTCCTATTTTTAATCTCTCTAAACACACGCTAATGGATGCAGAGATTGAGCTATTAAAGAAAGGCTTATCATTTGTGCCAACTATTGTCCCAAACTTCATGGAATTACATACCGAGTTACTTAGATTTTTTAGAACAATTCGCCGTAAGGCTTTTTTTCAACTGCATCCCAGTAACGCTCCCTGTGTTAATACTCCATTTCGCCTCCCATCCACATTTTCTCCGTCAGCAGGAATGATCCCCCCTGAAGTAACCACCTTTGAGAAACTCGTACTTGCAGACTTAGATACCCTTGAAAAAACCAAGGTTTTCATTCCCTACAATATTTCCAAAGATGAGAAGAATGCTATTTCAACACTGAAAACCAATAAAAACCTTGTAATAAAGAGCGCAGATAAGGGCGGTGGGATCGTCATCCAAGAGATTGACACTTATAAACTAGAAATTTTGCGCCAACTCAATAATACTGACGATTATCAGAAACTCCCTGGTAACCCCACTAAACAAATTCAAGATGTGATCATTAGAATCACATCACAGGCACTACAAGATGGTATCCTGAGTAAGAAAGAATTTAATTTCCTCAACACGAAGTCACCCCGTATTCCGGTAATATATACATTACCGAAGATACACAAGAATTCGCAAAATCCACCAGGTTGACCTATTGTTTCGGCATGTGGTTCGGTTCTAGAGCCTTTGGGGTCCTATGTAGATTTTTTTATTAAAGAATTTGTGCAATCTACTAGGTGCAATGTGAGAGATAGCATGCAAATGATCAATTTAGTAGAACATCTTGATTTCGATCCCCATCTTGAGACCTTGTGTAAAATGGATGTGGAATCGTTGTATACGAATTTTCCACAAGTCACAGCCTTACTTGTCATTCAAAAGATACTTGACACACGACCACGTCCCCACAGAGTCCCCACCCTGTTTATCTTACAGTTATTGGAACTCTGTCTCACCAGGAATTTTTTCCTTTTTGACGATACATATTATCAGCAAATCAAGGGGACCAGCATGGGGGCTATTTTTGCTCCGAATCTAGCCATATTGTTTATGGATCAACTCGAGACCGGATCCATCTTGTCAGATTCTAACCCCTTCAACTCTGGGATCAGAGTATGGAGGCGTTATATAGATGACATTTTCCTTATTTGGAATCAACCGGTTGAAACACTGACTCAGTTTCTCCACTGGCTCAATAATAACTGTTGTGGTTTATCTTTCACTTTAACGTGGGATAAGAAATCTATACCTTTTCTAGACCTCACCATATACTACTCAGAAGGAGAGCTCCTTACACGACTGTTCAGGAAACCTACCGAGAGAAATACTCTTTTAAGTTATAAGAGTAACCACCCCAGGGCCCTGAGGGACTCGTTACCTTACTCACAATTTCTCAGGATCAGAAGAAACTGCTCCTGTAGAGAAGAATATTTCAGGGAATCTGCAACCCTTTCAAACAAACTGAAGGACAGGGGCTATCCCAAAAGGATCATAAAACAATCCTTGAAACGCGCATGGTACTGCCCGAGGGAAGTCTTGCTATCTCCGAAGGATAAAACCCAAAAAGAGATAATTGCATGTGTAACAACTTTCTCACCAATCTCTAACAAAATCAGGAAGTCAGTCCTAAAACATTGGCCAACTCTGAATGTAGGTATCCTGAACATTGAAAAGCCTCTATTCGCTTTCAAAAAGAGTAAAAATTTAAGAGACCACCTTGTACGAGCAGCATTGCCACCCCCCGCTCAAAACCCAACCACTGACTTAATATGGGCCCTGCCCCCAATTACAGGACATGTTAAATGTGGCTGTTGTAACGTTTGTAACTACACGGTGGAGGGCAAAGATTTCACACACAATAGTATCACGTATGAAAGGCGCTCATTTTCCAACTGTAATACGCATAATGTGATTTACGCTATTGAATGCCCATGTCCAAAACTATATGTAGGGCAGACGACGCAAAAAGCAAAGACCCGCATCTGCCAACATCGAAGCAGAATCAGGTGCCGCACAATTAATGCCCCACTGGTGGACCACTACAATGCAGCAGGTCACAATGAAAATGACATTAAATGGACGATTCTGAAAGTCGTAAAGCCTCCACCAAGAGGTGGAAACTTACCACAGATGCTCAACAGAGAAGAGCTGAGGATTATGATTCAATTCAACACTATTCGTAATGGTCTAAACCGTGCTGAGGACTGGACCACATTACTATGAAATGAACAATTTGAAATGAACTATAAGCTGTGCAAATAACATTGAGAGACTGGGCCTGCTCCACCGGCTACCGATCCATTCCATGTATGGGATTATGCAAGTTAATGTTTTGTATAAATCGAACAATGTCTTGCTTACGCCTTGATTTAAATTTACAATGTGTTCACAATCACCTTCTCACTGCGCCGCTATACTTACGCACCTTCCCACTACCCACCCTTATGTTTCTGAAAGATGGCCACATTACCCTTAGGAAATAACTATGACCCCACTCCAAGATGGCGTCTAACACCACTAGTCCTACCTCTCTTTCCTTGTGTGCACGCTTATGTGGCGTTCTAACCATGGGTCTACAGTGACTGCGATCGGGCAGAGCACCCAGGGATAACGTACACCACGGAGGATTCACACTCCGAAGGTGAGCGTGCAAGCAATTCGAGCTAATGTGGTCCCTTATTAGCGCAAACTTAATCTAAAACCAGGAATTTCTTGCAGACTCGTGTGAGCCACCATTGGACCTCGTAGGCTATTCCCGCCGCAAGGTAAGCTCGAGTGACCACTCTTAACCCTCGAGAGACCATTAATTTAACAAAACCCTCTCTGATACCTTCCTTTGTAACCCGCAGCAATTTTTCGATTGAAACCGTGGCGGAGCAAACGTGACAACCTATAATTTTAACCAGGTAATAGCCTTACCCGCCATCAAGTAACTTTTACAATAAGCATAAAGGAACCCTCTACTGATCGGTTGCTTTTCTCCCACTTGACAGGAGACACGTAATTTCAGGTGTCTACCCCTAAACAAACAATTCCCTGAACCCCACCGACCCACATGGGTAAGCATCTACCCTTAGCGGCACTGAATGAATGAGCACGAATGTGCACGTTACACGAGGGTATGTGAATGCTCACGAGTGATGACTATATTCTTACTATATAAGAAAATGGTTACCTATACTAAACGCCCTTTGTACTTTTACATTTTAGTTTTAAAGTTTTAATAATTCTAAATAGGTGTGGAACAAAAGTCGAGTAATATGTCTTTTTCAAGCACATGTCACGTTCTTCACTGCTCGCGTGATTCAAGTTTACATACACTACTTGCACGTAATTAGACAGCACGATAAGTCGGTTCCGAATAAAGTGCAGTGTTACTATTATTCAGAGTCTAATACAGCGGAATTATTTCCTTTTTCTGTTTCCCAACCTTCCTCCCTATTTTCCCTCCAACAGGCGGTTGTGTGTTAAAATGTATATACCAGGCAAGCAAATGTATTTATTGTTAGTCCTGATGATGATCCCACATTATTGAGCATACGGGATCAAAACGTCGACTTGTTTGAAGTGTTTTCACAGCCCAACTATTATGTTTGATTTATGCTGTGTCTAGCACGTGTTTGGCATTACTTACAACCTGTACTGAATTACAAGTGGCCAATAATGCTCCTTCTTGCCTAAAATTCCCCTTCCCTGTTTGTTCCCAACACGGTACAGGACTGTGCCTGTTTTCGTATTCCGTTATTTTTCAATTGTAAGAAAATAAAATACCCTGTCCGGCTGGACAGTGGCCAATGTAGCTCCCATTGTGGACTATGTTTTATCTAAAAACCTGATCCTACATATTCTTGGGGACCACTGTTGTTTGAAAATGTTCTAAAAGTGGCATTTGCCAAATTGTAATTTAAAATCCAACTTCCCCATAAGTTGTGAGTTTGAATAGTGAGTTAAGTGACATCAAACTTGAAAAGGCATTCTCTTCACAATTGGAAATGACATTTAAATGATGTAATAAGGTAATCCCAATGTATGGATGGTAACTCAATAAAAAAATATTTTTTAAATAAAGATAATCCCAATGTTATCCTATGAGAGAGTTGGGCCTTACAGTTGTGATAAATGAAATTGGGAGTTTTTCACTACCAAGGAATATAAAATGTAATACATGTCCTGCCTTTTAAATACATTGCCCCCTGCCCTGTTAGTCAAAGGGGGCCTAGCTTAGGGGTGTCTTATATGTATAAAAAGGGAAGGTTTAGGCCTGGCAAGAGGTTTACCATGCCAGGTCGAAGAGACAGTGTAAAACTACATATACAGGCTCTGCAATGGCTGGCCTGATCCATGGTTCACAGACTACTTAATTGGGTGCTGTAATCCCACTAGTAGCATTTCATTTACAGGCCCTCGGCACATGTAGTGCACTTTACTAGGGACTTTTAAGTAAATTAAATATACCAATTGGGGTTAAGCCAACATTGCCATGTTTAGTGGAGAGAGCACCAACACTTTAGCACTGATCAGCAGTGGTAAAGTGCACATGTCCTAAGAACAGAAAAAAAAGTCAGAAAAACAGAGGGAGGCAGGTAAAAAAGTTTAGGGAAGACCACCCTAAGGTTGTCAGGTCTAACAAGAACATACAGCAATCCCTGTGCTTCTACATGAATATTAAGTGGCTACCACAGCTAACCCAATAAAAAATAACACGCCACTGTACAGTCCGAGATAGACAACCGTATAGAACAAAAATCCCTCAACAACAGGATAACAAGATCTTGTTTCCAGAGAAGTAAACATTCTTTACTATAATGTTACCTATTATGTATTTTATTCAACACAAACTCTGCAGTCAACCACATTTTGAAATTCAAGAATTCATCACCTCCTGAGCACTGTCTGTCATTTTATCTGAGAATGTTAGCTAACCTCCAAGACCAAAGTAAAAATAAAAAATAAATAGTAATAAGTGACAGAAAATGTCTCTAAAATGGAGTAATGTAAAGATAAAGTAGCAGTTATTTTCAAACCTCACCTGAACCTTACAAAATGAGTCTTGTACATCAAACTGCCATTCATTTTTAAACAGGGCTACCTGACAACTTCCTCTTACAACTTTCCTTATGGACCCAAGCTGCCAACACAAATTCCAAGCATATTTATTTCCGTTCTCCTATCTTGTAACAACAGCTCCCTCATATGCATGAAAAGGGAGAAGACTCCCTCCAAACTTCCTTTTGCAATTCAGTCAATTACCTCCGCAAATGAAATGCAGAAGTTAGGGTGGCAATGTAAGTACATGGGCAAGGAATAGAGAATCAAAGGAATAAAGATTACCTGTAGGTAATCTGGAGGTTACCTCATCATACCCATGTCTTGCTTTGTTCTTTGCTGTTTGCAAGTATACCTAAGCAATTTTATTCCCCAGACGTTTAAAAAAAAAAAAGACAGAATTAGATGCAGGAATCATGCAACAAATCAAATAACATACCATTAGTTGTGCTATGACTCCCAAGTTACATGAAAATAATCAAACCTTATGACACAGAATCATTCCGCAAAACCTTTGTGCCACATACAAGCTCTGATCCCTCAGAAAAATTAAGGCTCTGTTTTTTAGACCTGACATCCTTGTTGTGGTATTTCCCCAAATATTTTTGCCTTCACTCCCTTACTCTGCTGAACTTGCTTTGTTTGAATTGGTGCTTTGTGCACTTTACCCCTGCTAAGCAGTACTGATGTGTGTGCTCTCTCTCAAAAACATGGCATCATTGTTTTGTCCCTGACTGGTATATTGAATTTACTTGTAAGTCCTTAGTAAATTATACTAAATGTGCTCAGGGCTTGTAAATTGAATGCTATTAGTGGGCTGTAGCACTTATTGTACCACCTGTATAAAGTATCCTTATAGCACACATCCACAGTTCTGCTACTGCAGCCTATGTGTACAGTTTGAAACAGTCATTCCGACCTGGCAAATAAAAGCTTTTGCCAGGCTTAAACTTAATGCTCATTAAATCACTCACATGTAGGCCCTAACCACCCCTAGGGCAGGATGCAAGGTATTTGAAAATGAGGACATGCCGACTTAGGGTTTGATGTCCTGACAGTGAAAAACTCCTAAGGCCGTTTTTCACTTTAGCAAGGCTATCTCTCCTATAGACTATCACAGGCCTACCTTTTTACACCCAATAAGTGCTAACCTCAGACTGGGAGCAGATATAGAAATCATGTTTACACTTTCACAAACTGTAATTTAAAATTCTCTTTAGTGGTAAAGTCGAATTTTAAGTTACAATTTAGAAAAATGCCACTTTTAGAAAGCTATGATTTTGCTGCCCAAACCACCTGTGCCTTTCTACCAATGGCCTGGGCCACATGACTGTGAATGACTCTGTTATTGAAGGTTGGGTATTGCTTCAAAACAATGAGACAAAAGAGGCCTAGGTTTGAGGCAAGAGGGTCTTCCTGACAGGATGGCTGGTGAGGAGTTTTGCCATGCCTTGATCACACTCCAACGTCCCTACCTGCAGCACACACAAAGGAACCTGACACCAGGCTTAGCCTATTCTTTGTCACCCTAGACAGTTTGGAGCCAAATCCAGAGGGAGGGGACAAACTGACCAGCGCCAGCTTCAGGGATAGCTCAGTGACTTTCCCCACACACGGGCTAGAACCAGGTATAAATTTGGCATCTTCAGAACCTCTCATAAAAACACTCCTGGACCTGTGGAAGATTCAGAAGAAGAACTGCCCTGCTCTCTGCCAAAGAGTTACTTTTGTGTGGACAGAAGAATGAAAATTGGAACTGCTTGCCTTGACCCCAGACTATTCAGAGTTACTCCAAATGCCAATTGACTGCCGTCCTATATGAACTACATGGACACAGCATGCTTCCAGGGTCCTCTCTGCAACTACCCAACTGACCAGCACTAACTGAACCTGCTTGGGTCTGCCTGAGGTCTGGTGCTGGATTCTGCTTGAGTAAGTGCTGATCCCCAAGAGGTGGCCCCAAGGTTCCTGAGCTCCTGGCACCCATTAAGGGACCTCTGCACACAGATAATTGACCGCCCACAAGTGGGACCTGGTCTTTGTACCAACAGGGACTGTCCACAACGACGGGCAACACAAGACCTGCACTTTGTGCTGATAGGCACAGACCAGCCTGCAGTGATGGCCAACGTAAAGCTCCAGCAATGACCAGCTCTTCACACTACAGCGAAGTCCACCTATGATGCTTGACCAGCTTTTCACACTGCAGCAAAGACCATCCGTGATGCTCAGACTCCCTTCAGTCTTCACCAGCATTAACGACACCCTTTGCATCGGACTCGAGAAGGTAAAACTTCAGAGGTACAAACCTCGTCCCTATACCAACCTGCACTGCATCATGGTCAGCTTGAATTTGAGATTTTCCCCAGGTCTAGCGTGACCAGATTACCACGTATGGTGCGTTCTTCTTCCTGGTGCTCTTTTCACCTAAAACTTTAAAAACACTTATCCCCAGTTATACTGATTGGAGTTTTGTTATTTTGGTATCAGTTTAATTATTAAAATGTATTCTATTTTTCAAAATTGGTTCTGAAATGTTCTAGTCTTTTCACTTTATTATTGCTTGAGTGCTGCATAAATACTTTACACATTGCCTTTAGGGTAAGCCTGACTGCTTCTTTGCCACACTACTTAAGGTTGAAGTATGTGTTAATTTATTGACAGTTGTGGTTCATCCTGAAAAAGAATTGTATTTATTATTCGAGTGGGGCTTCTAACCCTCTCAAATAGCAACCAAAATCCTTACACTAGTAAAGAAGGATTTGCCCCAGGAGACAGTTTAGGATTAACATGCACTATCTAGCAGAAGCACTGGATTATTTCGAGACCAAGAAAATTCAAGCCTTGGTCCTTCCGTTAGACGCTGAGAAGGCATTTGACCTTGTAGCCTGGGAGACTTTATTCCATATCCTCTCTAGTTTTGGTATAGATCCTAAGATCATGGGTGTTAGACCTGTCTGCTTCTGAGAGTCCCCTCACCCATATGATTTCTTTTGTTCCCCTGTACCTCCCAGAATTTGTCGCTTTTCTTTGTCTGCCAGGACTTTTTATGTGCTGTTTCATGGGGTTAGATGTTCCTTGACGCCCACTTGCTCACAAGGTTTGTGGCACCTATTTACAAGACACATGACGAAACCTGTGGCATTACAAACTGGGGTTGTCAACCTGAAGATATGGCCCTAAAATGGTGGACACCCTTTTCCCTCATGTGAGTGACTCCCATTGGAGCCTTCATGAACTTTGGCCTTTGGAGGTTTTGGCGCCCTTTGTTTGGCGCGCTTTTCTGACAAGAATTTCTTTATTTCCTCTCAGGTACACAAAATGGCTGCTCTAGAACCACAGTACGGTGGCTGTGAGTGGCCTAAATACACCTCCAAAGGGCCATGTCATTGTCACAGCCAGAGAAGGTTCTAGAACCTTCTGGCTCGTGCCAGCACCCCAGGGCACTGGCTATATAAGGCTCAGTCCCTGGCGGCCATTTTGGGAGATTCGACAGAAGAGATTCCAGACTTGACACCAGATTGACACCTGCCCTGTTGACCCCTGAGGTGGCTGGTAGCGCGGGCAGTAGAGTGGCAAAGGTCATTGGCATTGATCCTGACTGGCATTCCAGTTATCCGCATTAGCGGTGACCTTGCGCCTACAGCGCCTGCCCAGCGAGTGCCTCATTACCCCCAAAGACTGTGGCCAATTTCGTGTGCTCCCCGCCCCCCCCGGTGGTGAGTTACGACAGATTTCACAAGTCGCGTGGCGAGAGCAAGTTCGCCGCGACCGCGATCGTCGTCTGTGCCCCCTTCGCGACAGGCGCCTCTAGAGGGGAGCTCGGACGTCTCCGAGTCCCACCAGCGTAGAGCGCTCCCTGCGCGGACTGAAGGTGAGGTGGTGCGCCGGGGCGGGGAACGCCGGCCTTTGTTGGGCGGGACAAGTGTCCCTGCCACTCCCCAGTGACCCAGAAGCTGTAGCTGTGGGCGGGAACCACCCTGTATGCGGAAGTTGGTGGGAGGTCTGGTGAGCCCCTGAGAACCCCGTCGCTGGCGAGGAGTGCTGGGCCCTGACTGAATCGCTTTCCGATCACAGCCTATGTGAGGTGGGCCCGTTTCTTCCAGTAGTGTGCAGCGTTGTGAAGGAACTGTGAACCGGCATTGTTTTAACTGAGCGCGAAGGTTGTGTGACCTCGCCGGCAGCCCGTTCGTCAGTCTAAAGACTTTGAACTGGTGCCGCCTGAGTGCTAGCGGTGACAAAGCCCGTAGGCGCGTAGAGACTCCACCGGCAAGCAGAGATCCTATCCCGGTGACAGCTGCGTGCAAATGAAGTGTTCACTGTGTTTACTTGCCTTTTAGATACACGCGCATACTCCCTGAATGAGCCTTAAAGAGTCCCAAAACGCATTCTGTGCCCAGAGAAGCCTGTATACATTGTCATTGAAATCAACACAAACTGTAAGAGTTATCTTTCCAAACTGAAACGTAATGCAAATGTAATGTTCCTGAAATATTTAATTGGTGGCAGCGATACCAGAATGAACATGTGTTTATTTATTTAAATGAACCAGTATTTATTCTGCTAGGCGAAAGTGATATTTATTATACTGATTTGTGATATTTGTTACTGATAATATTTATTCCATTTATTGATGCTATTTATTCCTGATATTTATTCTATTTATTGATGCTATTTATTCCTGATATTATTTATGGTATTACTCATTACAGAACTGAAGCCCAGAATTGTGTGACTAAAAGAAATGTATATGTGCTATCCCAATCATCCCTATTTACAGAGAATTTTTACATAAAGGAATCGTATTTTTCTACAGCAGTGGTGTGGTGTCCTTCTTTTTGGTGTGGCTGCACAAAGGGTTATTATTGGGTCAAAGCCGGCTTAACACTACAGCCTTCACTTCCCTTGTCACTTGAGCCAAGCTACCCCCTTTGTGCTGGGCTTGCCCATCGCAGGTCCAACATAAAATTGGTGCTCAGCGGGTGGGATCACGAGCCATGCTTGTTTTGTACCCCATAATAATTCAGTGTGCACCACAGGTACACACCCGGAGTTTTCTCCTAGCGGCCCTCTAATTCAATCTTTTGCTTTTTCTAAATTCTTCCTGGAGGTGGGTGGAGGTGACCCTCAGAGTTCCTATCCTTGTAACCTACTTCGGGGTGGTTGTCCACACTTTTCACTGACAAGATGGAATTCGAAATGTCAGAGCTGGAGACCTATACTGTGGCACAGCTCAAGGATTTCTGTCAGGAAAGGGGAGTGTTCGTTAGGCGAGGGGCCAAAAGAGAGGAGCTCCGTACTAGTCTGCGAGCCTGGGTGGAAGCGCACACGGAGGGAACGGTGGAGGAGGAGGAGTCAGACAGAGGTACTGTAATTGAGGGAACTGCGGAATGTCCCCTGGGGGTGGGTGAGATGTCAATCAGCCCCAAGGTAGCCTCACGGGAGGGCAGCAGTGTATCCTCAAGAGGGTTGTCAGAGACCGAGTTAGCCGACAGGAGAGAGGAAAGACAGTTAAGGTGGGAATTGGCCAAGATGGAGATGGAAGAGAGAATGGCAGGGAGGAGAATGGAACACGAGTTCAAGCTACGAGAACTCGACCTCCAGGCCCACAACATCACTCCGCAGGGTGTCGAGTCAAAGGAATTTGCCAGGGAGCCCAGGCCCCATTTACCCAAGGACGTAGTCGCCAGTTACACCGCTGGAGACGACATAGCCAAGTGGCTGGGAGCCTATGAGGTCTCCTTAAGAGCCCATGGGATCCATGAGAAGCATTGGGGTGGTGGATTATACCGGTACATGCCTCCGACAGGTAGGGATGCCCTATTGGCCCTAGACCAGGAGGAACAGGTAGATTACCCCGCCATGAAGGTGGCGCTCATCAGGAAGTTTGGGTTGACCCCAGAGAAATACCGGCAAAGGTTCAGGGGCAGCCACAAACTGAGCTCACAGAATTGGGTTGACTTCCTGGATTATGCCAAAAAAGCCCTAGATGGGTGGGTCCAAGGTAGTGAGGTGGAGGACTATCGAGGGTTGTACGACCTAATACTCAAGGAACATCTACTCGAGAAATGTCTTCCCGAGCTGAGGCAACACCTGGTAGACAGCAAACTTACTTGCCCCCGTAAGCTTGCTGAGGAGGCGGACATTTGGGCAAGTACCCGAGTGTCTACGAAGGGGACGGGAGGAGATTCTCAGAAGTCCGGACAGGGCGCTCCCCAGAAGAAAGGGGGAGAAGATAACAAGAAACAGGAGTTCTCCAAAGGCCCCCAAAATAACTTTAAGGGGAAAAGTCACTTTTCCAATTCTAAGGCTATCCCGCAGAAGAACCCTAATCCTGGCCAGAGTCAGCAGCCAAGGGTTATCCATTGCTTTGAGTGTGGTGGTATTGGACATTATAAGGGAGACGTAAAATGCCCAAAGAGACTATCCCTTCCCACTGGAGGAAAGACCCTGGGAGTCGCTAGTGTAGCGCTCGGGGAGGAGATGCCCTTAGATAAGGGAAGGGAGAGGGTGGGTGTCACCTTAGTGTCCCTGGGTGATCGGCAGATGGTTCCAAAGATCCAGGTGCCCTCAAATACTACCAAGTATGGGCAATGGGTCACCATCAATGGCCATAGAGGGGAAGCTCTGAGAGATACAGGAGCCAGTATGACTATGGTAAGGAGTCATCTGGTGTCCTCGGAGCAGGTGATTCCAGGCGTACTTCATCCAGCCGCGATGGCTGACGGCAGAATGGGCCACTATCCTGTGGCCGAGGTTCCCTTTGAGTGGGGAGGGGTTGCAGGTTCACTTCAAGTTGCCGTAAGCCCCGCCGTGCCAGTCGATTGTCTGCTGGGTAATGATATGGAACACAATGCTTGGAAGGAGGTGGAATACCAGACTCATACTGAGATGCTGGGTACACCTGATTGGGCCAGTGTGAGTACCAGGTCTGCGGCTGCTCGGGAGGAGAAGTCGCGTGGGTTGGAGCCTGGAACAATGGCCCACCCAGCTGCTGATGAGGGAACATCTCGAGGACAGGAACAGCCTGCCTCGAGGTCCGTGCCCCGTGAGACGGACAGGCCACCTGTGGAGGTGGACCCGGAGTCCGCGGAGGAGGACATAGCTCCGTTGGAGGACTTACCTATCCCCGCTGAGTGGCGAGTGGAAGGAGGACCATCCAGGGAGGAACTAAGCAAGGGACAGAGGGAATGTCCCACCCTCGAGGGTCTGAGGCAACAGGCTGAAGCCCAGGCAGCAGGTAACGAGTCTGGGAACTATCGTGTTTACTGGGAGGAAGGTCTCCTCTACAGTGAGCCCAGGGCACCAGTGCACGGATTGTCACGGGCCCTGGTAGTCCCACAGTGTTACCGAGCCTTCCTATTAGAGTTGGCTCACGAGATTCCCTTGGCAGGACACTTAGGTCAGGACAAGACCTTTGCCCGGCTTGTCCCCCACTTTTATTGGCCTCGAATGAGGGTGGCGACTGACGCATACTGTCAGTCATGCGTGTCATGCCAAGCCAGTGGGAAAACAGGGATGAAGCTGAAGGCTCCCCTGGAACCACTTCCTGTCGTTGGTACCCCCTTTGAAAGGGTGGGCATCGACATAGCTGGGCCCCTAGATCCACCAACATCATCCAGTCACAGGTTTATCCTGGTACTGGTGGATCACGCCACAAGGTTTCCAGAGGCAATTCCTCTGAGAACCATTACTGCACCGGTAGTGGCGAAGGCCCTGATGGGGATCTTTACCCGAGTGGGATTCCCCAAAGAAGTTGTGTCTGACAGGGGGACCAACTTCATGTCAGCATATATGCGGGCAATGTGGAAGGAGTGTGGAGTGACCTACCGGTTCACCACTCCTTATCACCCACAGACCAATGGTCTCGTGGAAAGGTTCAACCAAACCTTGAAGGGTATGATCAGAAGTCTACCCGAAAGCCTGCGGAGGAAATGGGACGTCCTCCTACCCTGTTTGCTCTTTTACTACAGGGAAGTGCCACAGAAGGGAGTGGGCTTCAGCCCCTTCGAGCTTTTGTACGGGCACCCTGTACGTGGACCTCTCAGCCTGGTGAGGGACTCCTGGGAAAAGTCTCCCCGGAAAGTTCCCCAGGATGTGGTGAGCTACATGCTGGCCTTCCGAAGCCAAATGGCTAAGTTGTGGAAGCAAGCTTCTGACAACTTGGAAGCCAGCCAGGCAGTCATGAAAGCGTGGTATGACCACAATGCTCACCCAGTGGAGTTGGAGCCTGGACAGAAGGTGTGGGTGATGGAGCCTGGAGAGCTGAGCGCCCTCCAGGGCCGTTGGACAGGCCCCTATGAGGTGTTGGAAAAGATGAGCAAGACTACCTATCTGGTGGACGTAAAGACCCCTCGGCACCCGCATCGGGTGTTCCATGCCAATCGCCTCAAACCCCACTATGAGAGGCCCAAAGTCATGTTGGTAATGGTGACTGACGGTTCGGAGGAAGAGGACACTGAGCCTCTCCCCGACCTTTTTGCATCTCAAGAAAAGGATGGGTCAGTGGAGGGAGTGAAACTCTCACCATCCCTGACTCCTGAGCAGCAGGAGGAATGTCGCCAGGTCTTGGGGTCATTCGCTCCTCTGTTCTCCCTTGTCCCGGGCAAGACCCACCTGTGTACCCATGACGTGGATACTGGAGACAGCCCACCTGTGAAGTCGAGGTCTTACCGGCTGTCTGACAAGGTGAAGGCCAGTATCCAAAGCGAAGTAGCTAAGATGCTGGAGCTAGGAGTCATCGAACCTTCAAGTAGCTCTTGGTCTAGCCCGGTGGTTTTGGTTCCCAAAGCTGCCCCACCTCGCGCCACACCAGAATTGCGATTCTGTGTGGACTACCGAGGACTAAATTCGGTAACCAAGACGGATGCTCATCCAATCCCTCGGGCGGATGAACTAATTGACCGATTGGGAGCTGCCCAATATCTCAGTACCATTGACCTTACTGCAGGGTACTGGCAGATTCCCACACCTGATGGACACTACCAGTTCTGCGTCATGCCCTTTGGGCTCAAGAACGCTCCTGCCACTTTTCAGCGGCTGGTGAACACGATCCTCACCGGTATGGAGTCATTCTCTGCTGCTTACTTGGATGACATAGCTGTCTTCAGTAACAGTTGGGAGGATCACTTGCAGCATTTGCAAGCCGTTCTCCAGGCCCTGGAACGGGCTGGCTTGACGATCAAGGCCAGCAAATGTCAGATTGGACAGGGGTCGGTAGTGTACTTAGGTCACTTAGTGGGCAGAGGAACGGTGCGGCCCCTTCAGGCGAAGATTGAGGCAATCATGGCCTGGAAACCCCCCAAGACCCAGACTGAGGTCCGAACCTTCCTGGGCCTCACAGGTTACTACAGGCGATTCGTAAAGGGGTATGGCACTATCGTGGCACCCCTTACAGAACTCACGGCCAAGAAGCAACCCAGGAGAGTCATCTGGACGGAGGCTTGTCAGCGAGCCTTCGACACTCTGAAACAAGCATTGTGTAAAGCTCCAGTCCTGAAGGCTCCGGATTTCACGAAGGAATTCATTGTCCAGACAGATGCATCGGACATTGGCATTGGGGCGGTGTTATCGCAACACAATGAAGAGGGTCTGGATCAACCCGTGGTCTTTCTGTCACGGAGACTGCTTCCCCGGGAACAGAGGTGGAGTACCATCGAGCGGGAAGCCTTTACGGTGGTCTGGGCACTGAAAAAGCTGCGACCATACTTGTTTGGTTCACGCTTCCTTGTTCAGACAGACCACCGACCCCTTCGTTGGCTCATGCAAATGAAGGGGGCAAACCCCAAACTGTTGAGGTGGTCTATCTCCCCACAGGGAATGGACTTTCGGGTGGAACACCGGCCCGGAGTTGACCACGCCAATGCAGACGGTCTCTCCAGGTTTTTCCGCCTTAGTGTTGAGGACTCCCAAGGGGTTGGGTAGTTCTCCCCACTTTCAGCTGTGGGGGACGCGTGTTAGACCTGTCTGCTTCTGAGAGTCCCCTCACCCATATGATTTCTTTTGTTCCCCTGTACCTCCCAACATTTTTCGCTTTTCTTTGTCTGCCAGGACTTTTTATGTGCTGTTTCATGGGGTTAGATGTTCCTTGACGCCCAGTTGCTCACAAGGTTTGTGGCACCTATTTACAAGACACATGACGAAACCTGTGGCATTACAAACTGGGGTTGTCAACCTGAAGATATGGCCCTAAAATGGTGGACACCCTTTTCCCTCATGTGAGTGACTCCCATTGGAGCCTTCATGAACTTTGGCCTTTGGAGGTTTTGGCGCCCTTTGTTTGGCGCGCTTTTCTGACAAGAATTTTTTTATTTCCTCTCAGGTACACAAAATGGCTGCTCTAGAACCACAGTACGGTGGCTGTGAGTGGCCTAAATACACCTCCAAAGGGCCATGTCATTGTCACAGCCAGAGAAGGTTCTAGAACCTTCTGGCTCGTGCCAGCACCCCAGGGCACTGGCTATATAAGGCTTAGTCCCTGGCGGCCATTTTGCGAGATTCGACAGAAGAGATTCCAGACTTGACACCAGCCCTGTTGACCCCTGAGGTGGCTGGTAGCGCGGGCAGTAGAGTGGCAAAGGTCATTGGCATTGATCCTGACTGGCGTTCCAGTTATCCGCATTAGCGGTGACCTTGTGCCTACAGCCCCTGCCCAGCGAGTGCCTCATTACCCCCAAAGACTGTGGCCAATTTTGTGTGTTCCCCGCCCCCCCCAGTGGTGAGTTACGACAGATTTCACGAGTCGCGTGGCAAGAGCAAGTTCGCCGCGACCGCGATCGTCGTCTGTGCCCCCTTCGCGACAGGCACCTCTAGAGGGGAGCTCGGACGTCTCTGAGCCCCACCAGCGTAGAGCGCTCCCTGCGCGGACTGAAGGTGAGGTGGTGCGCCGGGGCGGGGAACGCCGGGCTTTGTTGGGCGGGACTAGCGTCCCTGCCACACCCCAGTGACCCAGAAGCTGTAGCTGTGGGCGGGAACCACCCTGTATGCGGAAGTCGGAGGGAGGTCCGGTGAGCCCCTGAGAACCCCGTCGCTGGTGAGGAGTGCTGTGCCCTGACTGAATCGCTTTCCGATCACAGCCAATGTGAGGTGGGCCCGTTTCTTCCAGTAGTGTGCAGCGTTGTGAAGGAACTGTGAACCGGCATTGTTTTAACTGAGCGCGAAGGTTGTGTGACCTCGCCGGCAGCCCGTTCGTCAGTCTAAAGACTTTGAACTGGTGCCGCCTGAGTGCTAGCGGTGACAAAGCCCGTAGGCGCGTAGAGACTCCACCGGCAAGCAGAGATCCTATCCCGGTGACAGCTGCGTGCAAATGAAGTGTTCACTGTGTTTCCTTGCCTTTTAGATACACGCGCATACTCCCTGAATGAGCCTTAAAGAGTCCCAAAACGCATTCTGTGCCCAGAGAAGCCTGTATACATTGTCATTGAAATCAACACAAACTGTAAGAGTTATCTTTCCAAACTGAAACGTAATGCAAATGTAATGTTCCTGAAATATTTAATTGGTGGCAGCGATACCAGAATGAACATGTGTTTATTTATTTAAATGAACCAGTATTTATTCTGCTAGGCGAAAGTGATATTTATTATACTGATTTGTGATATTTGTTACTGATAATATTTATTCCATTTATTGATGCTATTTATTCCTGATATTTATTCTATTTATTGATGCTATTTATTCCTGATATTATTGATGGTATTACTCATTACAGAACTGAAGCCCAGAATTGTGTGACTAAAAGAAATGTATATGTGCTATCCCAATCATCCTATTTGCAGAGAATTTTTACATAAAGGAATCGTATTTTTCTACAGCACTGGTGTGGTGTCCTTCTTTTTGGTGTGGCTGCACAAAGGGTTATTATTGGGTCAAAGCCGGCTTAACACTACAGCCTTCACTTGGCTTGTCACTTGAGCCAAGCTACCCCCTTTGTGCTGGGCTTGCCCATCGCAGGTCCAACAATGGGGCTGATTCAGAGAATATGTAAACGCAGAAGCAAATATTATCATTAATGCCTCTGAGGTAGGACAAATCAGCGTAAAACAAGGGACCAGACAAGGCTGTCCATTGTCCCCAATTTTATTCGCTTTTTTTGTTGAATCTTTGGGCTAGCGCTATTCAAAACAAAGCAGATATTCACCCTCCTTTACCTACAATGGGGAAACTAAAGTTATATGTGGACGATATCATGCTTATAAATAAAGGTGATAGGGGGGTGCAAGCAAAAGTCTTCGAGGTCTTTGAGCAGTTTGAATTGCTCGGAGGATAACAAATCAATGAAAAGAAAACAGAAATAATCCAGTGTGGCTGCAAGCCAGATATGTTACATTCTGACATTTTGTCTTGTCTAAATTCTAAACCAAAAAGATATCTGTGGGTTTATTTCTCATCTCAAATCATTGACTTGTATGATTTAAATTTCGGCCCACTCCTACGGAAAGTACAAGATCTACTGCTTCGATGGAACTCGATCTTGTTAACTATTTTAGGAAGGGTCTCACTGATTAGGATGTCTGTGCTCCCATTATTTGATTTGTTATTTTTGGCAATTCTGGGTGTTAACAGCACCTTTTTTTGCCAAATTAGAATGTATGTTTACATTCTTCCTTTGGGGAAAGAAAACTCCTCGAATTGCACTAAGCACTTTATATGAGGAGCTGGAGAATGGTGGGTTAGCTCTCCCTAATCTCAGGGATTATTATTTTGCATATTTTGCACAATATATGTCTAGGTTCAAGTCAGATTTGAGTACAGGACTATTCATAAATTATTTTATGAATTTAATCTGTAAGGAGCATCAGAGACACTGTCCATTAAAAACTTCAAAATACCCTAAATTGGTGTGTTATAAGTGCATGCAGTGGTTCTTCCATAATGTCAGGACTTTTATAGAAGATACATAATTCCAGTTATTAACTCTTCAACCCCGTTATGTGAACTCACCTCAGTATTTGGGGTTAGAGAATCGACTGAAACAATTCAAAAATGGGCTACGGCTGGTTTCCGCAAGATCTCAGATTTTATAAGGATCGATAGGTGGCTTAACATTCCTGAAATGTACAATCTAATTCCAAATGTTTTCCTTCTTCTTGGATCATTCAATATTCTTATTAGGTTCGTTAACAATCTGGATCTGATACAGATTAATGAACGTAAAAATCTGACATATGCCCTATTTGAAGAAATTACAGTCAGGAAACCAGTTGAGTGGGAAAATCTTTTAGCCCCTATTACGGGTTCAGATCTCTAAGAGAAAGCAATATCAGAATGGGAAAAACAAGAAGGTTTGGAGGTTACAGCGAGTATGTGGTCCGAATTAAATAAACGTAACTTTACAACATTAAGGTGTGCGAATTGGCGCCGGATGCTATTTTTCAGCAAATGGCTTCTATATAAAACCCCACATTTTCTATCTAAGGTTTACCCCAGTCAATCCAGTCAGTGTTTTCGCTGTGTAAATCATCCGATAACCAATTGGACGTATATTATATCACAGTGCCCTTCAATTGAGGGGTTTTGGAATTAGATTTTTCATTATCCAGAGGCCAAATGTTTTATTATTATAGACTCCAATAACTGGGTGAAAGTCCTTGGCTTCGACCCTTCTTTACATCTCCCTGATAACTTGATAAAATTCCTATATATTGCAATGGCAGTCGGCAGGTACCTCTTGCTTCAGAGATGGCGATCAGACCTGGTACCAACAAATGCGAATGGGTCTGGAAAATGAAACAGGTTAGGAACAGTGATCGCTTGTATGCATTATGAATCGGAGGGATTAAGAAGTTTGAAAAAGTCTGGGCGGCCCATTTCGACTGAATTTTAAATAAGAGCCTACATCTTTAAAGGTTGCTTCAATATTATTGTATGTGTTGACATATTTGTACACTTGCTAGCACTTTATTGCACTATAGACACTTTAGCTTCTCCTTCTAAAAATGGTTTAAGTCAATAGGACAAAAAATAATAATTATGACCTGTATGTAGATATTTTTGCATAATTTATTGGACCTAGCGCACTATAGACACCTTGGCTCGTTTTAGATATGGCAGGCGACGTTGGATTTGATATTTAGTATGCCATATCACTATTTGTAGCCTTATTTTTGGGAATACTTTCAGCTTTATTCGGACTTATATTTTGTTGTTTTATGGGCACTCCAGTGATTATCTAGTTATTGTGGAAAGAATTTTGTATCGGATCTCTAATGTTCTGTCTAATCTAAGGTTATTGTTTCTTTTAGGTAACCTGTTTCCAAAAGATTTTTTTATGATCAACAACAACAACACAACACAAAACGAATTACATAGCGCGCCCTGCAACGCCAAATCGGCGTTGCAGCTCGCAGTGTAATTCATTTTATTTATTTATATATTTACTCAACTCCGTTCGGCCGCATTCTGGAGTTTACTACCCCCCACCCTGCCCCTCCCGCCTAACCATCCCGCAACACTCCCTCGAGGAGCCGCCACTGACTTTACTACTACTAAACTGAGACAAAATCCTAACGTTATGACTTTCTGTATTCAGAAAAGGCATTTAGTATTAGTAAAGTTGGGATTCCTAACGTTACTACTCCCAAATGCCTTCTGTAAATACCAAAAGTAGTAAGTTTAGGATTTTTTCTCAGATTAGTTCTGTGAATCGCTCCCCCGGAATGTTTGTGTAGCACTAGGCACCGACTAGGAGGGAGATTGTAAACATCCTACCACGGGTGAACGAGCAGCTAGGGACCTCCTCCTGCGTGCTTTGAGGTGAGGAGAACAAAAGCTTGCAGTGGAGAGAATGGTTTGTGCCCTGTTCTTTGGGTACTCCTTCTGGGATCTCGCAACCCCAACCGCCCTCAGTTTCATTGCGCTCCCCCGCCCTCATGTTGGTTTCTTTTTACATTAATTATAGTGAGCTGAGAACGAACAACTTCGACGGTCCAGTACTGCAGGGCGCAGCCTTTACAAACGTGCTATTCCATTTTAAAGGGATAATTGTGTATTCGGCAGCAGCTTACTCTGGAAGTTATGCTGGTTGGAAGCCAGCGCCCGGCAGTGTATTTTATGCTCTCATTGCTCATCTGTGTGTTGTGTATTTAGTGATCTCTGATCATAGTTTAGAGTGATACGGCTCTGCTGTTTGTGAAATGCTTATGCTTGCTCCATGGAATCAATTTCATCTGCTGTGTTTGGTGCGCTCTGCAGAGAGCAGTCTACTGGGAGTTTGGTTTCCTCTGCATCCAACTTTTTGTGGTACTTAAAGCTCTCTGTTGACAATTCCCAGTTTGGCAGTGATCTTCGTTCCTCTTTGTTGTCTATGTGTGGTATTTTTGGTGCAATTAGCACTTCGAAGTGTGGCGGTGCAGTATATTACTTGTTTGATGGTACCTTATGTTAGGTGCTCCCGCCCCTCCTCCCCTAAATCTCTGTTGTGTTGTCGAAGATCTCAGCGACCTTGTGGGTGTTTAGCTGCGCCCGAGACTCTGGAGTGTGGTTGCATTCTCTGTGAGCACATGCCTGTTGTGTGTTTGATGCACTGTGCACTTCCTCTCTTACTTGCATTTACTGGAGAACATTCCGGGGTGTGTTTTCCTCGTACTGTGGCTAACCAGCTGAAGTCTGCTTGCTTTTTGTATACCTTTAGGCTATTTTTACTATGGAAACTATTTGCCATGCTCTCACATCTGTTTCGAACCCTGATACCTACGCTAAATGGAAGAGAAGATGAGCCTAACTCTAAATATCTGTATTGCTGCTCACACTTGCAATTTTTTTTTCTGTGTAAACATGCCATTATTTGCCACAAATCACGGGCTATGAAACTTTACATAGAGACTGGAATTGAGTAGGCAACCTCCAACATTATTTGATATACGTATCAAGCTACATTTGGTGAAACATTTGTGTCTCTGGTGCTTATGCAAAACTAAATAGCAACCAGTCTCATGTATAGCTGCAAGACATTGATTTTGTGGCTCATGTCTCGTAGGTGTTTTGTACATCAACATGATATTTTGTTTTAGTTTAATCTGCAGTTTCAGTGGCAATGGAAGTTAGAAGTTGGCCATTCAATGCCTCACGCAAGGGACACTGCAAATACACCTAAAAACAAATAGCTCCCCTTAATTCTGTTTTCAACTTTCTTTTTCCCATATTAAGCACTCTCCTCCACACTAGCTTTTCCCTGTCTCTGTTATCACCATTCTCTTGCCGCACAGTTCCAAACAATGCAATTCCACTCCACACATTACCTTTCCACACCACATCATTCAGCAACACAACACATAATTCAGCTTAACAACACATTTACATACATACCTCATACATCCACTACACACCACAGAATACCATATCATACCACACAATTCAACAACATACCACATGCTTAAACTCCACAACATACCACTACACAGCATAAAACACCACTCCACATAATTACACTCCATAACACACAACCCCACTCTACATAATTCCAGTAAACTCAAAACCACATAATTACTTCCCACTTAATTCCACTGCACATCATGCCACAAAATTCCACTACACACATCCAAAAGCTCTAACTCTCGAAAATAAACCTTTGGTGGGGCTATAGTAAAATATTTCTTTTATAAGGGTTGTTGAGTTGTACATAATGTCTTGTTAGCCTCTTATTGTATTTTCTTAAAGCAAATGAAAAATGAACATCACATTTTTTTTATTGTGACGTTTTTGCTACAGTGCTCTAGAGCTTGGACAAGTGATAGCGCGTTTTAAAATAAATAGTAATAACAAGAACGTATTCCATCATGGATTGGCTGGTGAATTGGAGACTGTACCATGCAACACCCCCTTTCAATGACATTTTGCCTCAGCCTGGGAGCCATGCGCTACCATCTTTTGTTTGCATACAACAGATGGCTTGACGCTGCAAAAGGGCGTAGTTCAAGCTTTTAGCTTCTTGTCACTCTCATAAGTTATATTGTGCAATACACCCAGGGACAGGCTGGCTTTTTATGTCCACACATGCTGCTTCCTGTACCTCTTCGTTCTGTGCACTGGTCCACTTCTCACTTCCCCCTTTGGGTGCCCCTCCCACTCATCTCTCTAGCTGTCTCATAATCTCTCCCTCTCTCGCTCTCTCACGCCCTCATCTTACCTCTCTCATATTGGTACACTTCAGGTCTTCGAGCACAGTTTCTTTCCTGTGCCTTTTTAAGATTTCCATCCCTCAAACCCACATTCTCCTCCTCTTCTTGGGGTGTCTTCTGTGTACACAGGCACACCCTCTTTATGCATCTCTGGCCCGCTCTTCCCTTCTTTCTCTGTTTCTCACACACTATTTCTGTTCTTCTGTCTGGAGTTCATTTACCACTTTGTGCACAAACTACTTATCCATCTCTAGAGTCCTTTCGATTTATTCTATGCAGCTCTCACCCTATCTATTCGCCATGCCACATAATTCCGCCACACTACAACCACACAATTTCACAACTAACAATTCCAATTCAACCCATATATTTCCACTCCAAACAACATACATCCACTCCACTCCAAACCAAAACACACAATATTGCATTGCAAGTGCTTGTTTCTTTATAAGTTTTATTTCTTATTAGTTGTCCTTGCATATTGACATTATATATCAGTGTCGACTGTTAAGAAAACCTACTGTGGACATAAACTGTTCCATGCCAAGTCTTCTATCCAGGTCATGTGCTATCTACATTCTGATAAACAAGTTCCAGTATGAAATGCAAATAGTTAATCTGTTATTCACCAGTAGGTTTTGCACAATGTCCTCTTACTCTGGGGACTGATTTTTGGAAAAAGAATCTCTCTCTTTATCAGTAGAGTCCATATATGCCCCTGCTCATTTTCCTTGCAATCATCATGAATTCCCCAATGGTTTCTTCCTAACAACTCACTTTGTCTGAAAAATATTTTGGGGTATATGCATCAAACTTTTCTTTAGTGAATCGCATTTTGCGGTTTTTACCCAAACGCAAATTGCGAGTCGCAAAATGTGAGGCATTAAAAAATTCGCACAAATTTAGAGATTTGGTAAAAATCGCAATTGCAATTTGTGATCTAGGAATACCGACTCCCAAAATATGTGAATTCGCTATTTGTGAGTCACAAATAGCGATTCCCTGAATACTATTCACCATGATAATGTCAGAGTCAGGAAGTTGCCACACCCATGCAGTCACCTGTGTTTTGAGAGTGAGGAGGAGGAGGCGGACTACTGCAGAACTGCAATTGAGAAGAGTTTGTGCTTTTTAAACTGCTACAGACAGCAGCAAGGCTAAGGAAACAGCCCCGAAGGAGAGAAAAAGGCAGAAGAAGTTTAGTGAAAAGGAATTGGAGTTACAAATCGAAGAGGTGGTGAGATTGTTTGGGAAACTGTCACTGCAAGTCCCTCAATCTGAAAAAAATAAAATTGTGGCTGTCAATGCAGAGGAAAATTAATGCAGAGGGAGTTGCTCACAGCAGCATTGGAGATATGCGCAAAAGGTGGTACGATCTCCGTAGTCGTGCCAAAGAAAGGGTTGCAAAAAAACTGGAGGTGGCCCATCAACCCAAGCCAGCCCCACAGCCATGGAGGACCTTGTGGAGTCTACCCTACAGCTGGAGGCAGTAGTTGGAGTTACAACAATAGATTATTCTGCACCAAGGTAAGATGCATGCAACTTCATTTCCACATTTCAGTGTTAGCTAACAAACAGTGTAAATCAGATCTTGCTTGTGCAGGAAATAGTATTCCAGTCCATGTTTTACTATGACACACTAATGCCTTATGGGAATTGTAGTCAGCAAAACCACAAGGGAAGTCTGGGGTCTAGCAAACAAGATAAGTTCAAATCCATTGTACTAGGGAAGTCAGTCTATACACACACTGTAATTCAAAATAACTTTATTGAACAAAGCCTTGTGCAAAAAACGAAACATGTCCTAAATACCTACTAATCATGCACTGTTCCACATCACAGATACACGTGACCAAGAGTCTGAGGACAGTGATGGACATGCACCACCAGAGAGTAAATCTCAGTCAGAAGAGAACATTGCCATCTCACCAGCACCCACAACACCAGCTCCAACAAATTGCAGGACCACTGTGGCCCCATTACCAGCATTGGAAACATAGGATGAGGGACAACCTGAGCCCACAATAACACAACCAGTGGATACACCCACATCCAGACCACACAACATCTGCAACATGGGAACATGCGATTTCGGAGAAGTAGGGCAGCTGCACTGGTGTGTTTCACCTGCAGGGAAGCGTTCTACATCACATGATGGTCTAGAGAGGCCATGTTAAGGTCGCAAAGCCTGCAGGGGAAACACATGCGATTAATGCAGGGAAACCTTTCCACTCTTGAATGCAAAATGGGGGACATGAGTGACAGCGTCAAGCATCTAACTACTGCTGTACAGGAAGGTCGCAGGGAAAGCAGAGAACAATTTGGAGAGATGACCGTAGAACTCTGGGACCTATGCAAAAATCTAAAGGAGGACCAAGTGTCCCATTGCAAAAGACACATCCAATTACTTGGATGCTTGGATGGGTACACTAGGGCCACCAACCGTCTTAGTACTGCTACAGCACAACTATCCCAACGTGCAACAGGCATGCAGTTGGAAAAGAGCCATTGCTGCAAAGATGTTGCCAGGGGACTGGTCCAAGTCACAAATGCTGTGGAGCAGATGCAGACCAATGCTGTTGCTGACAGTAGTGTAATGGGAGAGGGGAGTGAGGATGCCTCCAGCTACAGTTTTAGGAAAATGTGGGGTCTTGTCCTTTACGGGACCGAGTAGGACAATGTAATAGTATTTTATAATCAAGGATACTCGGTCACGATTTGATTCTTCTGCTCTTTATTCAAAGCAGATTCTATACCTTAACAATTTAATTTTTGGGTATCGATATATTTCATATCAAGTGTTTAAGTTAAATCACTTCATACACATTGAACATTAAACCTTTGTCCGAGTTTTACACATTAATGTACATATAACTTACAAAAAATGTATACACTGTTTATACACAACACAATTGCACATTTGACAATTACAATGACGATGTTTACAATGATGATATTTACCATAACGGATTATAAGAGTACCCTAGTACTTTTTTTGAAGCAGTCCTACACCTACTCATTTGTATGTACTCTAGGACTGATCTCACAAGGGATTGTATTTTGGCATAACTTTAATGAGTGTGTACACTACTCGAGTGTGCACAGTTACATTTGTGGCCCTTTGTGGTGAGGAAATTGAGAAACAGCCGACGCGTTTCCAAACCCGTCTTTCAATCTTTCGGGTTTTTCTTCAGGGCTTTTACTGGGTACCTGTGAGTGAAATATGAGCAGCCGATGTATGTTTGAGGAGGTGCTCCTTATCGCGATAAACCCTCTGTTAGACCTGGCATCATTGGCATGAGTCTCTCCTCCATTTTTTCTGTTTGCCTCCTCTGTTTACGATGTTTTTGCTGGTATATGCTTTGGGCACTGTGCCACTGCTGATCAGTGCCACAGTGCAAGTGTTCCCTATGTGAAATTGCTGTATTGATTTACTTCCATGTTTGGCTTATTTGGTTTACTGTCAGTCCCTAGTAGAGTGCACCAGAAGTGCCAGGGCTTGTAAATACAAATGCTGCTAGTGGGCTTGCAGCACATGTTGTGCCACCCACAAGAGCGGCCTAGTAAAAGTATGTCTGAAGGTCTGCCATTGCCAGACCACGTGCAGTCTGACTGTCACGAGGACTGCGCAAGTACACCTACTTGCCAGTCCCTAAACCTTCCCTTAACTTCATGTTAGTCACCCCTATGGTAGGCCCACGGGCAGGGTGCATTGTAGCATAAGGTAGGACAAGCCTGACAAGGTTGGCATGTCCTAATAGTGAATTACAGCCATAGTCGTTTTTCACTATTGTAAGGTAACCTGCTCTCCATCAGTTAGAATGGGCTGCCAAGATTATTACTGCTATAATCCTAGCGGGCTCGGGGAGCATGGTGCAATGTCGAGTTTGGTATCCCTGAACTCAGGGTTTAATAATGCATCCGTTTGTGTGGATGGTTTTTGGACTCTGTGTTTGAAAATAGCACTTTTAGAAAGTAGCTATTTTCTTGTCTAACTGTCTACCGGTCTCTGCTGGTTCTGGTGTGCGTGTGACAGGAGCTGGGTGGCTCCAGAGAGTCTGAATGAGTCAGTGTGGGATGAGTGGGGCATTTGCATTGAGAGTAGGGGAAGAGTAGCTCTTGATAGCCTGCCCTGCCTGATACAATGTTGGCTCCGCCCCCCTGCCAGGCGACTGATGACTCTGTGCTTGCCTGGGACTTTCCTGGCCCGCCTCCTGCCGGGCAGCTGATGGCCCTGCCCCTGCCAGTGACAATGCTGGCTCCGCTCCTGCTGAGCGGCTGAGGACTCTGCCCTGCCCAGTGAATAGGCCAGGTGCTTCGGCCTGGCAACACCCACAACAAACCCAGGATGGGGGGAAATTCCCCTGCATGGACAAAGGGATCAAAGCCAAAAAGGGGTATAAGAGAAGGACCCCTGAACCAAGAAATCAGATCACTTCTGACAAGGAAACCTGAACCAAGGACAAGAAGCCTGCTGATCTAAGGACTGCCTACCCCTTCTGCCAGAGTGCTGTTTGTTGGGGGAATCCTGCATTGCTTCTTTATTTTTGCCAAGGAACCAGGAGAGAGGAACTGTGTGTGTACTCTCACTCTTTGCTGAGAAAATCTCCAAGGGCTGGAAGAGTGCCAGTCTCCTGTTGAAGTCACAGGGCTAAAGGACTTCATCTGCTTAAAGTGCTATTTGCTGGAGTTTGTGAATCCAGCACCTCTGAAAGAATCCAGCAATCTCGACGCCGACGGACGCCGCCGAATCCAGCTCGACATCGTGAGTAACGGCTCCAGTGTCCCGCTTCCTCGACGCCGGCCGCCGGGCCCGATCGACGCCAGCAGCAACGCCAGTGAGTAGTGAGTTCGGCTCCAGCTCCAAGTGACCTCGTGTCTGCACCGCCGCTGATTGCATCGACTTCGAGCCCTCTCGACGCCGTGAGCGCTGCTCACTCTTGCAACATCGACATCGACGACGTCGTATCCTGCTTCATCCCGTGAGCGCTGCTCCCGCCTGACTTCGGTCGACGCCGCTGCAGATCGCCCCGACTCCGAGGCCCGATCGACGCCGAAGACGCGACGCCGGACATCTCGACGCCGCTGATCATCGAGTGCTTCACTTTTCCAAGGTACTGTGTTGTTGGGGTCTGTGCGACTCCGGGCTCGACGTAGCGCTCCTCGCGGTCGACGCCGAACCTTTGGATTAACTTTGCCTCGACGTCGTGTGACTCCCGTGTGGGTTACATTGTTGCCAAGAACTGTGTTTTAGAGAAGAAGAGTTGCTTTTGATACTAAAGACTTTTGTGCTAAGAAGAAACCGTGCTTGAACTATTATTTTTCCTTCCAAGAGTATTTATTGAGACTGTGGTATATTTTTGTCGTTATTTGGTCTTGTGCTAAACCTTATATAACAATACTTATTTTTATAATACTACTGTGTCGTGTCCATTTGTAGTGTATTCACTTTATTACTGTATGTGGTCATAAATGCTTAACGCACTGCCTCTGAGATAAGCCTGTCTGCTTTGCCAAGCTACCAAGGGGGTGAGCAGGGGTTATCTAAGTGTGTGATCTCCTTGCCCTGACTAGAAAAGGTGTGTCCCTATTTGTCAGAAGTGTATACCTCTGCCAACTAGAGACAGCCGCTTCTAACATTGGTGGGTCAGCGGTGGGATTTTGAACTTTGCATTTATGACCCATGTGCAGTGATTAGTGTGCGCTACATAGTGAAAGCAGACCATAGCGCAGCCACAATCTGTTTTGGTTGGATATTCTATTTTTGTTCTCCGCTTTTCCTGAAGCTTGATTTTTGAAACTGCCAGTTTTGACCATGAGTACTGCTGGAAGCACTACACCTGTTGTTGCTGTTGTGGAGGAATTTGATAGGAGTAAGATAAATGGTTATTCCTTAAAGGAGCTGAAACACTTTTGCAAACAATTGAAAGTCCCTACTCCAGGCCTCTCCAAGAAAGCAGAATATTTCAAAGCATTGGAAGCCTGGTTAGAGGCCAGAAATCCCTCTGATCCGGTGGTGGGACCGACAGAGGAAGGGGAGGAGGAAGTGCCCGTGACTGGGCCTGTATCCCCTCCTGGCAGCAGTGTTTCCTCCAAGGGTCTTTCCCCTGAAGAAAGAGAAGAAAGGGCGAAGGAGCGAGCCTACAACGTGGAAATGGCAAAACTTAAGATAAATGGGCAGTTGGAGATAGAGAATGCAAGAGGCAGGAGAGAAGCTGATTTGGAGATCAAAAGATTAGAGTTTGAAAGAGAGAAGTTAGCTTTTGAGCGTGAGAGAATGGTGAGGGACATGGAGCTCAAAGCTAAGGAGTTAGAATTGAATCCCTCTGGTGGCAGCGTCCCATCTGTGCCTGCAGAAAGTAGGTTTTATTTTCCCAAAGATGTGATCAAAGATTTTCAGAAGAATGAGGATATTGGTCAGTGGTTTAAAGCATATGAGTTAGCATTGTTGGCCCACCGGGTCCCTGAGAAGGATTGGGGAGCGGGGTTGTGGGGTCGCTTTGTGAATGAGGGAAGAGATACCCTGTTAGACATGCCTGTTGAGAATAGGACGTCTTATGCTCATATGAAAGATGCTTTAATGTTAAGGTATGGCCTAACCCCAGAAAAGTACAGACAGGCCTTTAGAGAATGTAAGAAGTTGCCTGGTACCACGTGGGTGGAGTATGTGTCATATTTTTGCAGAGCCATGGATGGTTGGGTAAAGGGCAGCAAAGTGGAAAGTTATGATGCTCTTTATGATTTGTTTGCTTGGGAGCACTTGTCTAATAACTGTTTTCCAGAGCTGCGCCAGCACCTTATTGATAGCAAGATATCTAACCCTAGAAAACTTGCTGAAGAGGCGGACCGCTGGGTCAGTACCAGGGTCCACAAGGGTCCAGTGGGAGACTCAGCCAAAGGTGGGCAGGGTCCCCAGCAGAAGAGTGGGGGGGACAGGGGTAAACAGAAGGAGTCCCAGAAAGGGCCCCAAAGTAATCCCCAAGGGAACCAAGGGAAAGGTTCCCAGCCTCCCCCTGTGAAGAAATCAGAGGCCCCGCCAGGTAAACCTGGTCATAGGGGCCCACTGACCTGCTTCGTTTGTAAGCAGGTGGGACACCGTTTTTATGACCCTCAGTGTCCCTTGAAGAATTCTGGTGCACTACCCAGTGCACCACCCCGTCAGTTGGCTAGTGTAGCTCTGGGAGGGGAGGAGATGGTTGCCCATGGTGGGGAGGGTCCCGCAGAGATGTCCCTGGTCTCTCTAGGAGACATGGAATTGGTCCCGCCACCCCCTCTGCCTAGTAACACTAAAAAATATAGGCAGTGGGTGACCATTAATGGCCATAGAGTGGAAGCTCTCAGAGACACCGGAGCGAGTGTGACAGCTGTCAAGTGTCACTTGGTGTCCAGAGAGCAGGTTGTTCCCCACGCATTCTACCCTGTGATAGCTGCTGACAACTCCCAGAGAGAGTGTGAGGTAGCTCAAGTTTCCTTTGAATGGGGGGGAGTTTCGGGTACTCTTCAGGTTGCTGTGAGGCCCGCCATGCCTGTTGATTGTCTCCTGGGCAATGATTTGGAAGACTCCCCTTGGGCTAAGGTGGAGAGGGAGACACATTTGAAAATGTTGGGTGTGCCAGAGTGGGTGTGTGCGACCACTCGATCCATGACAGCAAGTAAGGGTGTTGATGGGGTTCTGGAGCCTGAAAGTATGGCCCAGGACCCAGCTGTGAAGAGAAGAGGCAGGGGGCGCGGGAAACCGTCCCCCGTAGTTCCCGTGGTCCAGGAGGAGGCAGACCTTGAGGGGTATGCCCTGGAACCCACAGGTGAGCAAGTTGCTGAACTGGGAGACCTGCCCGAGCTGACCCACTGGCAGCAGGATGGTGGTCCCTCCAGGGAAGAATTCTGTGCAGAACAGAAAGTGTGCCCTTCTCTTGTGGGTATGAGGCAGCAGGCCTCAGCCCAAACCTCAGGTGATCAGTCAGGGTCACATTTTGTTTACTGGGAGAACGACCTCCTGTATAGCGAGCCTAAGGCTGCTGAGCCTGGGTCAGCCCGTGTGCTGGTGGTACCCCAGCGCTTCAGAGCCTTCCTACTGGGTTTGGCTCATGACGTTCCTTTAGCTGGACATCTGGGGCAGGACAAGACCTATGACAGGCTTGTCACCCATTTCTATTGGCCTCAGATGCGAAGGGACACAGATGTCCATTGCAAGACCTGTCAGACTTGCCAGGCAAGTGGGAAAAGCGGGCGGAAGCAGAAGGCTCCCCTCCAACCTTTTCCCGTGGTCAGTACCCCCTTTGACCGGGTGGGGATTGACATTGTTGGGCCACTGGACCCCAAGACAGCCCTGGGCAACAGGTTCATCCTGGTCTTGGTGGACCATGCCACACGGTACCCGGAAGCCATCCCTCTCAGAACAGTGACTGCCCCCGTGGTGGGACGGGCACTGATGGGTGTTTTCTCCCGAATGGGGTTCCCCAGAGAGGTGGTGTCAGACCGGGGCACCAACTTCATTTCCAACTATATGAAGTCTCTGTGGAAGGAGTATGGGGTAACTTATAAGTTCACCACTCCTTACCACCCTCAAGGTAATGGGTTGGTTGAAAGATTCAACCGTACCCTTAAAGGCATGATCATGGGTCTTGAAGAACCAATGAGGCGTAAATGGGACGTCCTCTTGCCATGCCTGTTGTTTGCTTACCGTGAGGTGCCACAGAAGTCTCTAGGGTTCAGCCCCTTTGAGCTTTTGTATGGTCACCCGGTAAGAGGACCTTTAAGTCTGGTCAAAGAAGGCTGGGAGCAATCTCCCAGGAAACCTCCCCAGGATGTATACAGTTACATGCTGGCCTTTAGGAACCAGACTAGGCGCTTCAGGGATCTTGCTCAGGCAAATCTGGAGGCCAGCCAGGAGGAGATGAAGCGGTGGTACGACCAGAAGGCCACTCTGGTAGAGCTTCAGCCTGGACAGAAAGTTTGGGTCATGTCCCCTGTGGAACCTTGTGCGCTCAAGGACAGGTGGACTGGACCATTTGAGGTTGTGGAGAAAAAGAGCGATGTCACCTACATGGTGGATTTAAAGTCTCCCAGGAACCCCTTGCGGGTCCTGCATGTCAACCGTTTGAAGCCCCACTTAGAAAGGTCCGAAGTGGGCATGCTCCTAGCTACAGATGCTGGAATGGAGGAGGAGAGTGAGCCTCTTCCTGACCTCCTGTCTGCAAAAGAGCAAGATGGGTCAGTGGATGGTGTTGTCCTCTCTGACACACTGACCCCTGAACAGCAGCAGGATTGTCGCCATTTGTTGGGGCAATTCCCTGATCTGTTTTCCTTGATTCCTGGTGTTACTCAGTGGTGTGTCCATGATGTAGACACAGGGGACAGCACTCCTGTCAAGCACAAGGCTTACAGAGTGACTGACAAGGTCAGAGCATACATCAAGGAGGAGGTCTCCAAGATGTTTGCCTTAGGGGTGGTTGAGTCCTCTAGCAGTCCTTGGGCCAGCCCCGTGGTCTTGGTTCCAAAGGCTGCAGCGCCTGGTGCTTCACCGGAACTTCGGTTCTGTGTGGATTATCGAGGACTCAATTCAGTCACCAAGACTGACGCGCACCCCATCCCCAGAGCTGATGAGCTCATAGATCGGTTAGGGGCTGCCCGGTACCTTAGTACGTTTGATCTAACGTCTGGGTACTGGCAGATCGCCTTGACTGATGGGGCAAAAGAGAGGTCAGCATTCTCCACACCAGATGGGCACTACCAGTTCCGGGTTATGCCCTTTGGGATGAAGAATGCCCCTGCCACCTTCCAGAGGTTGGTCAACCAGGTCTTGGCTGGACTGGAGGATTTCAGTGCCGCCTACCTGGACGACATCGCAGTGTTCAGCGCCAGCTGGGAGGAACACTTGTGCCACCTCCAGGAAGTGTTGTTGGCCCTGCGCAGAGCAGGCCTCACAATCAAAGCCAGTAAGTGCCAGATTGGGCAGGGTTCAGTGGTGTACTTGGGGCACCAAGTAGGGAGCGGCAAGGTGGCCCCCCTGCAACCCAAGATTGATACCATCCTGGCATGGGCACCGCCCAAAACCCAGACTCAGGTGAGAGCCTTCCTGGGTCTCACGGGTTACTACAGGAGGTTTGTCAAGGATTATGGTAACATTGTGCACCCCTTGACTTCGCTGACTTCCAGGAAGCAGCCACGACTTGTGAACTGGACTGACGCCTGTCAGACGGCCTTTGACACCCTGAAAACTGCAATGTGCACAGCACCCATACTCCAGGCACCCGACTTTTCTAAAGAATTTGTTGTCCAGACGGACGCTTCAGAGCATGGCGTGGGGGCTGTTCTAGCTCAGGTGAATGAAGAGGGCCGAGACTTACCTGTAGCCTTCATCAGCAGGAGGTTACTTCCCAGGGAACAGAGGTGGAGTGCGATAGAAAGAGAAGCCTTTGCTGTGGTCTGGGCGCTAAAGAAGCTAAGACCCTACCTGTTTGGGACTCACTTCCGGGTGCAGACAGACCACAGGCCCCTCAGATGGTTGATGCAGATGAGGGGTGAGAATCCAAAGCTGTTGAGGTGGTCCATTTCCCTACAGGGGATGGACTTCACAGTGGAACACCGCCCTGGCACAGATCACGCCAATGCTGATGGTCTGTCCAGATTTTTCCGCCTTAGTGATGAGGACTCCCTAGGGTAAGGGTAGTTCTCCCCACATTTCAGCTGGAGGGGACACGTGTTAGACCTGGCATCATTGGCATGAGTCTCTCCTCCATTTTTTCTGTTTGCCTCCTCTGTTTACGATGTTTTTGCTGGTATATGCTTTGGGCACTGTGCCACTGCTGATCAGTGCCACAGTGCAAGTGTTCCCTATGTGAAATTGCTGTATTGATTTACTTCCATGTTTGGCTTATTTGGTTTACTGTCAGTCCCTAGTAGAGTGCACCAGAAGTGCCAGGGCTTGTAAATACAAATGCTGCTAGTGGGCTTGCAGCACATGTTGTGCCACCCACAAGAGCGGCCTAGTAAAAGTATGTCTGAAGGTCTGCCATTGCCAGACCACGTGCAGTCTGACTGTCACGAGGACTGCGCAAGTACACCTACTTGCCAGTCCCTAAACCTTCCCTTAACTTCATGTTAGTCACCCCTATGGTAGGCCCACGGGCAGGGTGCATTGTAGCATAAGGTAGGACAAGCCTGACAAGGTTGGCATGTCCTAATAGTGAATTACAGCCATAGTCGTTTTTCACTATTGTAAGGTAACCTGCTCTCCATCAGTTAGAATGGGCTGCCAAGATTATTACTGCTATAATCCTAGCGGGCTCGGGGAGCATGGTGCAATGTCGAGTTTGGTATCCCTGAACTCAGGGTTTAATAATGCATCCGTTTGTGTGGATGGTTTTTGGACTCTGTGTTTGAAAATAGCACTTTTAGAAAGTAGCTATTTTCTTGTCTAACTGTCTACCGGTCTCTGCTGGTTCTGGTGTGCGTGTGACAGGAGCTGGGTGGCTCCAGAGAGTCTGAATGAGTCAGTGTGGGATGAGTGGGGCATTTGCATTGAGAGTAGGGGAAGAGTAGCTCTTGATAGCCTGCCCTGCCTGATACAATGTTGGCTCCGCCCCCCTGCCAGGCGACTGATGACTCTGTGCTTGCCTGGGACTTTCCTGGCCCGCCTCCTGCCGGGCAGCTGATGGCCCTGCCTCTGCCAGTGACAATGCTGGCTCCGCTCCTGCTGAGCGGCTGAGGACTCTGCCCTGCCCAGTGAATAGGCCAGGTGCTTCGGCCTGGCAACACCCACAACAAACCCAGGATGGGGGGAAATTCCCCTGCATGGACAAAGGGATCAAAGCCAAAAAGGGGTATAAGAGAAGGACCCCTGAACCAAGAAATCAGATCACTTCTGACAAGGAAACCTGAACCAAGGACAAGAAGCCTGCTGATCTAAGGACTGCCTACCCCTTCTGCCAGAGTGCTGTTTGTTGGGGGAATCCTGCATTGCTTCTTTATTTTTGCCAAGGAACCAGGAGAGAGGAACTGTGTGTGTACTCTCACTCTTTGCTGAGAAAATCTCCAAGGGCTGGAAGAGTGCCAGTCTCCTGTTGAAGTCACAGGGCTAAAGGACTTCATCTGCTTAAAGTGCTATTTGCTGGAGTTTGTGAATCCAGCACCTCTGAAAGAATCCAGCAATCTCGACGCCGACGGACGCCGCCGAATCCAGCTCGACATCGTGAGTAACGGCTCCAGTGTCCCGCTTCCTCGACGCCGGCCGCCGGGCCCGATCGACGCCAGCAGCAACGCCAGTGAGTAGTGAGTTCGGCTCCAGCTCCAAGTGACCTCGTGTCTGCACCGCCGCTGATCGCATCGACTTCGAGCCCTCTCGACGCCGTGAGCGCTGCTCACTCTTGCAACATCGACATCGACGACGTCGTATCCTGCTTCATCCCGTGAGCGCTGCTCCCGCCTGACTTCGGTCGACGCCGCTGCAGATCGCCCCGACTCCGAGGCCCGATCGACGCCGAAGACGCGACGCCGGACATCTCGACGCCGCTGATCATCGAGTGCTTCACTTTTCCAAGGTACTGTGTTGTTGGGGTCTGTGCGACTCCGGGCTCGACGTAGCGCTCCTCGCGGTCGACGCCGAACCTTTGGATTAACTTTGCCTCGACGTCGTGTGACTCCCGTGTGGGTTACATTGTTGCCAAGAACTGTGTTTTAGAGAAGAAGAGTTGCTTTTGATACTAAAGACTTTTGTGCTAAGAAGAAACCGTGCTTGAACTATTATTTTTCCTTCCAAGAGTATTTATTGAGACTGTGGTATATTTTTGTCGTTATTTGGTCTTGTGCTAAACCTTATATAAAAATACTTATTTTTATAATACTACTGTGTCGTGTCCATTTGTAGTGTATTCACTTTATTACTGTAGGTGGTCATAAATGCTTAACGCACTGCCTCTGAGATAAGCCTGTCTGCTTTGCCAAGCTACCAAGGGGGTGAGCAGGGGTTATCTAAGTGTGTGATCTCCTTGCCCTGACTAGAAAAGGTGTGTCCCTATTTGTCAGAAGTGTATACCTCTGCCAACTAGAGACAGCCGCTTCTAACACCCTCCCTGGGCTAGGTTGACCAGTGGTGATATATGGGGCTCGATGTGGCTCGCAATGATTTACCCCAGGATTTTGTAAACTAGAATTAAGAAAGACAGGGGTCTGAATGCACTTCGGTATCATTATGATTAAGGCCTCTGCGAGGAGTCCGGCAGCTGAACACATTGCCAGTAGGGGTTTTATAAGGTTTACATGACAGCATTTATAAAACTCTAGGGGAAGCCCATCAATGCTGGGCGCCTTGCCCATCACCAATTGTTTAATTGCAAGGGCTAGTTCACCCTCAGTGATTGGGCCTTACATCTGTTGCCTATTCTCTGGAGTAAAGAATGGCCAAAGGTGTTTCATCCAGAAAGAAGTCCTGCTGGGTCATTCCTACATCGCATGACAGCCAATACAGGGCTTTATATTAGTTGGAGAACACTACCACAATATCTATATCCGTGGTGACCCTCTGGTGCCAGATGGATGTAATTACTGAGTGATCACTTTTCGCATGTAACAGATTCACGAGCAGGTGCCCAACCAAGTCCCTCTCTGATTGGGACTGCGCTAGCTACTTCCTGTGATCAAGCAGGGACAGTCGGGTCCCTGCCTCTGCATGTTCCCTTCACTACCATACCAGCTCCTCTCGGATATATGCCTCTGAGACTATGCTGATCTCTAGGCGCCTAAATTCCTTCCCCATGTGTCCCATCTGCAAACGCAGAGTGGAGCGTACCCCACTGGAGTTCTTTCAACAAACCCCCATATGTTGGGCTTGAAGGCATCCACTCAACCAGTGGCATAGTGGTAGTGCCCGAGTTGTGTTCAAAATATTACTTGATCTCTTCTAGTACTGTACCAAAAAAAAACACATCCTCTACCTCTAATGCTGGCAACTGTAACCGCCAGGAGGGGATGCGGGTCCATACCGGCCCCAACCTAAAGGCCAGTTACAGTGGGAAATGATATGAGTAAGTCTTTGTGAAATATTCTGCATTATGTGTTGCTCTTCAGTTTTGAGAAGTGAGGAAAAAGTCTATTCTCTGGTGTAGTGCATGTATAGAGGAGAAGTAGGAGTATTCCTCCTTCAGGGGGTGCATCTGGCACCATGTGTCCAGTAGACACCAGTTAGACAGCCATTCATGCAACTGCTCCGACATCCTACACATGGCTGCGCCCTGCAGCAGTGAGTGCAAGCATTGCAAGTCAACATCCACTAGGCTAATAAAATACCCTCCCACCACCAGTGGCTCATTTAGCATCCATTCAATCAACTCCTCAAGGGAGCACAAATACACTGTTTGCCTTGCATTCGGGGAATATAGTCCCATATTGTGTATTGGGGATCCATCCAGCTTTCTTCTCAAGAACATTTATCTACTCTCTGGGTCCATCTTCTGCCATTGCAGCTAGAATGGCACTCCAGGTGCCACCCACATAAGAAGACCTATGGAATACGCTGAGTAGGTGGTGTAAAAAGTTAGCCTCGCTGACGACACCCAGCTCATCCTCTCCCTCAGCAAGGACCCACACACTGCCAAAACCAACCTCCACAAGGGAATGAAGGCCTTCGCCGACTGGATGAGGAGCAACCGTCTGAGCTGAACTCGGACAAGACGGAGGTACTCATCCTCGGACCCACCCCCTCAGCCTGGGACGACTCCTGGTGGCCGACCACACTGGGAACAGCACCAACACCCACCAACCATGCACGCAACCTAGGATTCATCCTTGACTCCTCCCTCTCCATGGCTAAGCAGGTCAACGTTGTCTCCTCCTCCTGCTACAACACCCTCCACATGCTCCACAGGATCTACAAGTGGATCCCGACCGAAACAAGAAAAACGGTGACACAGGCCCTCGTCAGCAGCAGACTGGACTATGGCAAAGCACTCTAAGCAGGAACCCCAGCAAAACACCTATGACGACTACAACGCATCCAAAACACCTCCGCCCGACTGATCGTGAACGTCCCCTGCCGCAGCCACATCAACCCCCCACCTGAGAGACCTACACTGGCTCCCCGTCGACAAGAGGATCACCTTCAAGCTCCTCACCCATGCACACAAAGCACTCCACAACGCCGGACCAGCCTACCTTAACAGCAGACTCAGCTTCTACATCCCCACCCGCCAGCTCCTCTCCGCCAGCCTCACCCTCGCCGCAGTTCCTTGCATCCAACAAACGACCGCCGGCGGCAGATCCTTCTCCTACCTCGCCACCAAGACCTGGAACACCCTCCCTACCCACATACGGCAGACCCAAGACCTACTCGCCTTCAGAAGACTCCTCAAGACCTGGCTCTTCGAGCAGTAGCAGCACCCACCTCCCCTCAGCGCGTTGAGACCCTCACGGGTAAGTAGTGCGTTCTACAAGTACTCTGATTGATTGCTTGATTGATCTTGCCTGCAGATGCCACCCCTCCTGTTCCGTCAAATGTGTCGTCTGCAAGATAGCCACTTGCACCATTCACCTCAGGCACTTGACCAGCATTGTCATCCCATAGTTGTTCCATGTGAGTAAATTAAACCCTGAATGTTGTGATAAATCTCCTGTCACGGTGGGTGGAGTGTGAAATGTGAACTGAGCCCCTTGCTGCGGTGAGACACGGTTTCTTCCTTAAACACACCCCACCCTTCTCCTCATCATTGTGTGAATACCATAGACCTTATGGTCCTTCTAACGTGGCATTATTCATTGCGTTGACTTATGATATGTATAAATAGATTTATTCTCAAAGTTAATGGTGGCCTGAAGATATTTCCCATTTGGGAACAAAGGGCCAGATGTTCGAACACGTTTTCCCATAGACACAGAATGGGTAAAACTGTTTCATTCATCTGTCCCTAAATACCTTGGGTGTTGGATTCTGCTCTTGGTTTAAAATCAAAAGATAAATAGAGAACTATTGCTGATTTTTTTACAATTGTGAGAAGAAAAGATTAAATAAAACAAATTTAGTGGAACACTTCAAATGTTTGGATATTTTAACTTAGTTGGAAGTTGCACACTGTTGCAATACAAGTAAGGAGAGTGCGTGTCTGCCCGTAAAGCTTGATAGGCCTACATGGTTCCATGAGTACCAAAGTGGGTCAATGAACGGCAGACCCTGAGGCAATCCCAAAGTAATAAATATTACTACATGGAGCAGAAGAAGGTTGGATTAGATAACTACCACAGCTGCTTGAACTTTAAGTGCACTTCTACACTAACCAAGAAGTCTGGCGCTGAGCAGTAAATGAAGGAGAGTATTCCACGCCTGGCTGCAGACACATCAGACTGCACTGGTCCTCAGTCTCATCCTCTGGGCGAGGCCACAATTCAAACAAACTGCTGAGTCAAAATCAAAGTCAAAGTAAGCTTTATTCGATTGCATTTTTAACAATCATAAAAGCACATCAAAATATACAAAGCTTTCAGTTTACGCAAAAATGAAAATACAATAGGCGTTAAAAACATCTTAAATATCAGTATAAAATGCAGCATGATTAAAAACAAACAATGTTGAAGTGACAGTGCGCCCAAACTATCCCTCTATTTATATCGCTAAACGTTTCCTTTTGCAAAGCACTTTCTTCAGAAACATGGATGTCCTCCAGGATATGTACTCATTTTCTAAAAACTGAAGTTTAATCAGTACTGGGTAAAATTGCCTCACCCCCTGAGCTTTTAAAAGAGGTACCAGCCACACCTTTCTTAACACTGTGTAAAATTTGCAAAATAGAACTAAAAGGATAGTAGATTGGACCGAGTGATTATCACAAGGACATAATTGTAATTCTCGAGACCAATTGTTCATGTTTGGGAAGGAAACAAATCTGTGGACAATCCCCAGTCTAAACCTGGTTAGTAGTCACCTGGCGTATCCATCGGGTACAAACGCTAAATATGACAGCGTACTAAAAGTAGTTAAAACCATCTGATGCTGCTGAATTTTGGGCTTCAAATTCTCCCCAGACAATCTTAACATGCCCAACATTTGGAGACCCTCCTTTCTTAAGTTCTTTCTAGAAATCGACTGGATGGTGCTTGGGTTAGTGAAATATTCCGGATGGCCTAAATCTCTCTTAAACTCTTGCACAAACTTAACCCATGGGATCTTTAAGTCCCCTTCCAGGTTCAAACTGTCCCATAGAATCTCCCTGTTGGTGGCCAGAGCAGTTGTTGTTCTGATAAAGCCAGCTTTTTAGCAGTAACCGCTTGGTTCCATGAATCGTTCTGATTAAATAAGATGCCAAGGTATGAATAACTCTTGGTGGGGGTTATTTTGTGCCCATCCACAAACATGTCCCTGGACCTCTGACTCCCACATCCACATCAAATTATAAAGGTCTTAGTCGTGTTAATACTAAAACCAAGATCGTTCACAAAATTAGAAAAATTTCTTAATACCTTCTAGAGACCAAGCTGCGTGCGGGACATCAGTACAGCTTCATCCGCATAAAGAAGAGCAGGTATTCGATGGCCACCTATTTGTGGAAAATCTCGACCATCCTTAAAGAGTGTCTGCCGTAACCCATTAATATAAAGGTTAAAAAGGAAGGGGGCTAGGACACACCCTTGCCTAACCCCCCTCCTAATGGGGAAAGGGGCAGTACACTCACCACCCAATCCAAAACTCACTCGTCCCTTCGCTCCACTGTAGAGGCTCATAAGAAAGTGGATGATGTTAGGGTCAACCCCCATATTCTCAAGAACCTCCCAAAGTTTACCATGCCTCAGAGAGTCGAAGGCCGCGGTGAGGTCCACAAAAGCTAAAAACAATCTGCCCTTCTTCACCCTAATATACTTCCCCAGGAAGATGGTCAAATATAAACTCTGCTCAATTGTTCCTAGCCCCTCATGAAAACCGTTTTGAATTTCAGATAGTACCTGGTTGACTTCGGCCCAGTCATGTAGGCGTTCCAAAATAATTCGCCCTACAACTTTGGCCAGGGAATCCAATAAAGAAATGGGCCTATAACAGGCCGGATCCTGACTGTCCCCTTTTAAAAAAAAAAAAAAACCTGCTGAGTCAGCATTCAAAACCTATTGACTCGGCTAACCACTGTGCAGGGACACCCTTCAATGGAACCGCCAGCTGTGAGGCAGTCAGACGTGTGCCGAGAGGCTCTGTAACACTGATGCACGCTTTTCTCTTAGGGAAACCAGCATCAGACGAATGCAGAATAAGAACAATGGGGCATATTATCAAGGAACGGCGTTACAATTGTCGCCCCTTTAGCGGCCGAAAACTGCCGCTAAAGCGGCGATAATGGGCTTGATAATACGCCCTTGAGAATTCCAATAGAAGCCCATGTTCTGCAGTAAACATGGGCTTCAATTGGAATTCTCAAGGGCGTATTATCAAGCCCATTATCACCGCTTTAGCTGCAGTTTTCTGCCGCTAAAGCGGTGATAATTTTAACTCCGTTCCTTGATAATATGCCCCTATGTAACAGCACAGACCACACTAGCGTTCACAGGTCTCAACAAGAGACAGTTATAATTATTGTAAATACAAAAAAAAACGCTCGGATGAGGATATAGCAAGTGAACAGCCGGCCTAGCAACTAACAGGATCATTAGTAGCATCTGAGCTACTCAGCTGCAGACAGAAACACAGCTAATTAACACATTTATAAAGCTCATACGTGTTCATTAACTCGTACACATCCGCAATATTTAGTACACCAGGCACTAATTTGGTTTTGTTATATTCACCGGAAAGAAACAAAAGTTTATTTTTATTTTGTGTAAGTACAAGGGGTGGTAAAAATGTTTTTTTTTACAGATTAAAGAGCATCTCTGCTTTACGGTAACAGATAATTTCCCATATCCCCACGGTATCCTGTCCTAGGTTTCCAAAATTTACAACAACATTAGTTAATGGAATGAAAGCAACTTAATGACATTTCACAATATTTCAAAACGAGTGTCATGGATGTGGCTTTGGCAGGAGCGATTCCAGGGGAAAAAAAAGGAACACTCTGGTATAATTTCTACTTCAACAGATCACAAGGCACCTTCAATCTACGTCACCCCTCACTGTTCATCTAGTATAGTGTTGAGAGTGTTATATGTAAAACCACAACTCTCTTGAAACAATCCCTCATCTCCAAGAAATACAGGGGCTTATTTACAAGCCCCTTGTGCCAATTTTGCGTCACTTTTAACGTGGGAAAAAAGACGCAAAAGTGGCGCATGGGGCTAGTAAATAAGCCCCACAATCTATGAGCAAAACAATGAAGCAGCTTGGTAGAAACAAGGGGCATATTACCAAGAAATAGTGATATTGATCGCTAAATGCGCTTAGCGCATTTTTTTTTATCGCTGCCTATCGCTGGATATGTTAGCGGAGAAAACATGCTATTAGCAAGGTTTTTCTCCATTGTGCTTAAATATCCAGCGATAGCGGCAAAATGCATGAATATCGCTGAGAATGCAGCGATATTCACGCATTAGTGACGAAATGCTCTTAGCCATGTTATCCACCTCCCATTGGATAATATGGCTAAGGTCTGGGCAGGTGTTAGTATTTGGAGATATTCGCGCTTAGCGCGAATATTTCCATTGCAACGCCTGCCTTGCTAATAGGCGATAGTGACGTTAGCGACTGCTTTCAGTCGCTAACTGGTTGGGTACACCCACTTTGCATGTCATTAGCAATAAACATCGCTGACATGCAAAGCGGGCCCCAAACCGCTCGCTATCGCCTAAAAGCTGTCGCTAACATCAGATAGCGACAGCTTGCTAATAGGGCGATATAATTATCGCCGCTTAGCGGCCGAAAAGGGCCACTAAAGCGGCGATAATTGCCTATCGCCTTGCTTGATAATATGCCCCCAAGTTCTTCTGTTACAATTAACGCCTATCCTGAAGACTGAGGGGCTTATTTACAAACCCCTTGCTCCACCCCAACGTCACTTTTCCCATGTTAAAAATGATGCAAAAATGGCGTAAGGGACTTGTAAATAAGCCCCTGGGTGCTCGATTGCTACTAGAAACTACAAAGTCAGGAATAAGTCCAAAGTAATTCACACATACTCCAACAACAGTTTTATCATAGCGCTTTGGAGAAATGGCCCCACAATACAAGATGGCTGAAACTTACGTGGAGGGCTAAAATTAACAATTCTGGCCATTATATCCACACCAGTTTCCGGCTATCAGGTGCTGCGAGCCCCAGAATGGGGAATACAACAAATATTAAAAAGAACAGAAGAGAGCCCCTGAAAAAAAGGATAAGGAAAAGCACACAAGGGGAACATCAAACAATCAAATTAAAGCAAGCAACAAATGCTTCTCCATTAGGTTTCAAATAAGCATAGCTCTGTAGAAATATAAGATCATGAGTCAGGCAATATAGCTTATATTTTGTTTTTCAATATATATACATATAAATTAATCAATTCAAATAAATAGACATAAAGTGAGCTCCCAAACAGAGCAAAAACAAAAACAGAACCCAAAGCAACCACATACTTACAGTGAGGATCACTCATACCCAACTATAAGATCAAACAAACCAACCATTAAAAACCTTGTTTGCATGTTCCACGCATATGATAGTGCAGAATCAATAGGCCAATATCCCATTGGAATGCAAATACATATATATTAGTTTTCTGCCAATATAAAATGCATCTATCAATATTGTTCGTCTATTAGCAATAGTACGTGTTTAAACAAACATAGAAGTAGGGCCAAACAGAAGGGTTGTGTTGACGCATGTTCCAGTGAAAAGAACACAGTTTATTCGATTATAACACCTTCATCAGGGTACTGGGAGGAATACATATCAGGTGGCTGAGATCATCCACGTTGAAAGCATTGAGAGATGAAGTAGCTCACATCCGGTTCCTTAGTTGGTCTGAAATATGAACAGTAGAAAGATGATTTAATTTAAAAATAGACAAAGCCGCATAGTTACAGAGACCAGGAAGAAGGGAAGGCCATCCTGATAATGATCCAATTGACCAAATCACCACTGTGCAAAGAAAAGAAGTGTGATAGTGTGTTTATTCCACCCAGAGTTTGGTGGCAAGGATAAACTCTGTGGGCAGTAGTAAGGAACTATATATAGGAACCCATTGATAGTGAATGTAGGGTTCATGTGAAGGAATGATTTATATGCTTTAGAACAGGGTAGTAAAGAATGAGATCTAGTAGAGAGCAAACTAAAAAAAGAATAGAGGGAAAGGAGAAATAACAACAGATACCTACTAAATGAATGAATGATCTCTCCCGGCAGGGGAAATAACCGTTAAATGATAATGTTCCTAAGAGACCTGAGGTAGGCAGTTAAGTCTGTAAATCCAGAATAGGATTGAAAGAGTCTTTCGGGGTTAGGGCTAAGAGCAAAGACATATGTAATATGTTATATCCAGTCCAATGGAAGGATCTACTTTATAGTTAGACACAAGAAATGAGGATTGTTAGAACGTGGATTACCTGCCATATCAAGTCAAGTCAAGTCAAGTCAAGTCAAAAATTTATTTGTGATGGTACTCGACAGAGGACCACAAAAGAAATCAACATATTACAAAAAATGCAACAATATTAATACAGAGATAAAAATTGTTTTAAAAATTTGTACAGATTATAACAAATAAATTCATTCAAGGGTAGACTACACATATCTAAAAGTTCACTCCCCTTAATTATTCTACAGGAGCGAAATATAGGATTAAGGTATCTTGTACGAGCTAAGATTACTTTTTGATTGGGACACACAAGTAATAAATGTTCGATAGTTTGGTCACCCCCTGTGCACAAAGTACATATAGGAGATCCTCCTGGAAGCCATCTGGAGGTAAATGCTAACAGTGGTAAAATACCCAACCGGTACATAGTGATCGCTCTTCTTACGCCATGTGTCAGGGTAAACCCAATGTACGGTCGAGTTTGCTTGAATTCGAGTTTTTCTACAAATGGCTTATAGATAGTTAATTTATTGCAGTGCAGACAGTCCAATTCATAGCTCAATTTAGGGGTAAAAGTTTTTAAGAACAATTTTAAATGTGCCGGAGACCAGGTACTCAACATTTCCATTTTAATGTTTGCCAACCGAAATGCAACAGCCAAGTTTTCCAAAAAGACTTGCTTATTAGGCACTGCCCCAAAAGACTCTTTTTTCAATACTGACCTTAAAGTATTCTTCTTCGCATGGATCAGGTTGTAGGCCCACCTTATTACATTAGCGATAGCTATAGCATATGAGCTTACGATTGACAGTTCTAATCTCAATGCCTGTACAGGTACAGCATCTGAAACTTTCATGATCCTTCTTAGTATTTTCCCTTCTTTTTGGTCCATGAAAACCCATTGTTTTATGGGGATGTATTCCATCGCATATGATAATACAGGTGGGATTTTTACTCTGTATGTGCCTAACAGTGCAGAGAAATGTCTATTCCCGGTTGCGCTGTAAAGTTTCAGGAGAGCAGAGACATGTATATCGGCTTTCCTTTGTAGGTTTGATACCTGTGCTGAGTTTGTTAGATTTTTGGAGAGAATCCTTCCGAGATAAGGATAGTTGTCTACCTCTTCTATTTTTTCTTCGCCGATCTTCCAGGAGTACTTGGCGCTTTGTTTTCTTCCTGAAAAAGCTATCACTTTAGTTTTCTTTATATTTGGTATTAGATAGTTTTCCTTCGAATATTGATGCAAAATGTCCAGTGATGCTTGCAGTCCGAAAGGGGTTAGATCTAATAATACAATATCATCAGCGTAGAGTAAGGAGATTATATTTTTCTGAGCAATCTTCGGCGGTAGATTAGAACCAGATTGCAATTGGTAAGGCAGGTCACTTAGATAGAGGGAAAAGAGGAGCGGGGCTAAAAGGCACCCTTGTTTCAGCCCATTCTCTGTTTCGATTCTTTTTGTAAGTCCTTTTTCTCCCCCCATCTGGACTTGGCACCAGGTGTTGGTGTGGAGGCTTATGATTGCTTGCAGCAATTGTTCTTGGATTCCAAGGCTCCTAAGTTTTTTCCATAGGGTAGATCGATCAACCCGATCAAACGCCGTTGAATAATCGATGAATGCGGCATAAACTACCTGGGCTTTTAGAGTAATGTACTTATCAAAGATAACCTGAATTACTGCTATGTTATCTGTGACCGAGTGCCTAGGCCTAAAGCCTGCTTGACACATGGGAATCAGACCTAACGAAAAGGCCCATTCTTTCAGGCGATCTAATACCTCTGCCGCAAACACTTTACCTGCTGCATCCATGAGTGCGATCTGACGATAATTTCCAGCTTGGGTTTTACTTCCCTTTTTATGGATAGGGATAATTATGCTTCCCTGCCAAGATTTTGGAACATGACCACTCTCAAAGATGTAATTGAAGAGAGGGCATAATAGCTTGCTCCATTCTTTTGGTGCTACTTGTAATGCCTTAATCGGGATTTCATCTGGTCCAGAGGCACCTGTGGTTCTTGCTTTGCGTATACTATGTTCCACCGAAATGGCTGTAGTTTGTATTCGAGAACTCTCATCTTTATCATAATTCAAATCTGTACTACTTACTTTGGTTTTTATAGGATTTGCTGGATTTACTTTGTAAAGATCTGAGAGGTATAGTTTCCAGTCATTCGGGGGAACCGGGATGGTTTGTAGATTTTTCTTTGTGCCAGTTAATTTCGCTATTAAGGACCAATATTTACGTTGATTGCAATTACTTGCAGCAATCTGAATGTCGACCCAATTTCGATCTTCTTTGGCTCTTTTTTCCTTTTGGTTCTCCCGCCTCAGTTGGTTCTTCAATCTATTTATTTCCTTCTTTACACTTGATGAAAAGTTCATGTATTGAGCACGTAAAAGTTTATTTAATTGTTTCTTAACTTCTGAATGCTTGTGGGAACATACATTTTTACCTTCCTTCTTTTTAATATTACCTCTTGCACCCGATGATGTCTTACTTAGGATGAGTTTTTTGAAATCCTTAATTATATATTCAAAGTTTTCTGTAGGATTTTTGGAGAATCTCTGCTCCAGGAACTTTGAATGATCAATCTTCGTCATGATTTTCTCAAGGGTCAAGGAATTCCAGTAAATACGTCTCCGTTCACTTTCTATTAGAACAGTACTATCAATGTAAATAATATGTCTAGGTTGGGATGTTTTGGGTAACAAATCTGCTGTTAGTTGCATAATCGCATGATCGCTCTCCAGACAAAATTGATTAGATAATAGCAGAGCAGTATCAAACAAATCCATACTACTTATGATATAATCTATGATGGATGAAGACCCATTGCCTCGCCTGGTATACTTTGCTGGAATGTCACCTTCAACAGCTCCATTCAACGTTAGTCCATTAAGGTTTGTTATTGCTGATAATAGCAATCCGCCTCTTTTATTGGTTAGAATACCCTCGGGGAATTGTGGAATTATAATTTCCTGACCTTCTTCTGCATATAAATTTGCCCACCTGTTAATTTCAGAATTGGAGATTTTGCTATTGAAATCCCCCGCAATTAAGAAAGACGAATGTGTATGGGTCTCCGTAATATGCGTAATCATTTCAATTATGTCCAAAAATGTATTGTCATTTTCTTTCCCAGGGGGAGCATAGACATTAAAAAGTAAGACTGCCTGTGGAGAAGCAGTGCTATGTTTTTTTACAAATATTTGGATGCACTGCAAGTTGTGAGATTTTGTGTCTATTATTTCCTGTTCCCATAGGTAGTCTTCTCTTAACAATATGGCTAACCCTCCTTTAGCATGACCTCGATTGGTGGGTAGTGCTAATTTTTCATATATAAAGTACCCTTTAAGAATGAAAGATGCGGTATCCCATGTTTCTTGTAAAAGCAGTATATCGGGGAGATTTCTCATAACCATGGACAGTTTGTTTTTAGTTCTGCCAGCGATATTCCAAGATGCAATCCTTAATCCCGTGCTAAACAAAATTTTGTCTGAAGTTATTGATTTTGTTACTGTTCAGAGTCTCAGAGACCCAAGCCCAGGAATCAGTAGTATTATGCTCTTCAGGTTCCATGTCAACTTTATACCAAACTGCCCTATGGCCTTTATTCACCAGAATTTTTAGGTTTGTGTTGTCTCGATCTTCAGTGACGCCATTTTTCCGCTGGTATTTACTGACTTGAGAATTGGTAATTGCCTGTATTTGAGCATTGTACCCGTTGGGAGTATTATAGTCCTTTGGATCTTCTATTTCCAGTACATCATATCCGTGCTTGTGTAATGTTTCTTTCTCCTTTAATATTATGCCTGGGAGGACTGTTGACCAAAAGGTTACCACTGTCAATTTTTTGTTCTCTTTTTTGGGAAAGGACACAAGATCAATTTCGCTACTGGTTATAGTGTCTAATGGCCTTATATGTCGTAATAAATTTATAATCCTTCCTCTATTGAGTGGTGCTGAATCAATAGGAAAAAGTTCCTCAATTTGAAGAGTTTTGGAAGGAGGCCCTTCCACCTTTTTATAGCAGCAACTGTTTCCTTCTATAAAGATGTTTTTATTTTGATCTAGTTGCTTAGGGTGTTTGGTGGGAATATATTCTTTTACTGTCGGGTCTAGTTGAGGCACCATATTTTCGACGTTATTACTGGAAGTGCCTTTTTTAACATTTTGAGACTCTATTTTAATATCACATTGTTTTTCTTCAGAATTATAAGAGATTACAGATTTTTGGAATTTTAGTTTACGATTTTTCCGTTTTTGTATCCTTCTCGCTGGCTTTCTTCTCCTTCCTTTCCCGGTTGCAGTGATCCTTTCCTTGTTCTTATTAGTTAACGTGTCTTCCTTTCCTTCGCTCAATGCATTACTGATATTAATTATTGATTCCTGTATTTCGGGGACGTTAGCATTGGTAGGGTTTTTCTTTCCATAAGTTTTTGAAAATACTGGAAAGTGTTTTATTTTCTGTTGATGTTTCTCTCTAAATAAACTTTTCAGAGAATATGTCATTGAATCATTCAAATTATCAATTTTCTGTTTTTCTTGTATCTGAATGTCCACAGTTTGTGTACCAAAGTCACGCATTTTTTCCTCCTGATTATTTTTGTGATCTTTTGGTATGCTTTGTTGGTCAAAATTGGTTTTATATAACGTATTGATTTTATCTACTTCATGAGAAGTTTTTTTCTTTTTTTCTTCTACCAAATACTTTAAGATGCCTATTTGGACGTCCAATGTCTGATCAGAATTTTCAAGAATATTTTCAAGAAATGAAAGAACAGATTCCAATATCTCTTGCAGAGAAAATAGAGCTTTTGATATTGGAGGAACGTTATCAGCCGTGTTATTGTAATTTTTAAGGTTGAAGGGGTCCATTGAGGGATCACACAAAGCGATAGGTGAAGAAGTTTTTAACTGGATACTGTTAGTTGTTCCTAGATCCTTTTGCTCTATCGCAATAATTTGTTTACTGTTATTTATGTCATCGAAAAGGGTTACGCTCCCTCTGCTTTTAATAGGTGTTACCGTTTTCAGCTTGAATGTTTCATGATATGACAGAAGAAAGTCTTTTGGAGTACTAGATAATTTGTTGCTTAAGTCTAATTCCAAACATTCCTCCTTAAGTTGTAAGCTAAGATTCATAGGGGTAGATTTTGATGGAGGATTATTAGTCTCCCCAGCTGAGTCTATTACGTTGAGATTAACTTCCTTGCTTAGCGATAGTATATCTTGACTTTGTTTGGGCGAAAATGCGGAGAAATATGCAGTGATGGCAGGAGTATGAGCTAAACGACCTTGTTTTATAGCTTTGTCAGTGGTGTTTCGCACTGCATTTTCCGTTCCCATTCTTTTCATATAGACTGTCCGAGATCTCAGTTTCTTAAAACCCATTTGTGCTCCAAATATCGTCAGGGATAATGAATCTCTTATAACGTTACTGATATCTTTGGAGAATTTGATATTTTTGGAAAATCTTATTTAACCCAATATACTAACAATGGACAGAGGAAAATATTTTCCACTGATTGTGACGTTTCGGTGAAGACTGTGTAAATAACAGATACCTGAAGTGATGACCGCAAGTGGGGTGGCCCGTCCCGTCCTCAGTCGTCCACGGACGGCCACAGACGGCCCGCCCTTTGCCCGGGCTTAGCCCCGAGCTTTGCCCCGCGCGCGTCCCGCTTAGCGCGTAATTGGGCTTCCTTTTGTAATAATGATGTGACACCCTATTGGTTGGAATGGGGGTGTGACTCTGGGAGGGGGCGCGGCTCACGCGGGAAGAGGACCAGCTGAGAGGTGGTGATTGCTGGTCCTCGCAGTCCCGGGGCCGGCGCCTCTCTCTCCACTGCGGTCACCAGGCACCAGGAAATGCTCCCACGACGAGTCAGGTAAAAATCAGCTTCTCCGCCTCCAAGTAGCCTCAGGCAGGGCTCTGCAGCACAGTGTCTCAAAGGCAAACGAGTTCTGGAACACGAGCGGCTCCCGCGAAGCGGGGGCCGCGAGAAGTTATCTGTGTTGCTGGGGGTGTGACTCTGGGAGGGGGCGCGGCTCACGCGGGAAGAGGACCAGCTGAGAGGTGGTGATTGCTGGTCCTCGCAGTCCCGGGGCCGGCGCCTCTCTCTCCACTGCGGTCACCAGGCACCAGGAAATGCTCCCACGACGAGTCAGGTAAAAATCAGCTTCTCCGCCTCCAAGTAGCCTCAGGCAGGGCTCTGCAGCACAGTGTCTCAAAGGCAAACGAGTTCTGGAACACGAGCGGCACCCGCGAAGCGGGGGCCGCGAGAAGTTATCTGTGTTGCTGGGGGTGTGACTCTGGGAGGGGGCGCGGCTCACGCGGGAAGAGGACCAGCTGAGAGGTGGTGATTGCTGGTCCTCGCAGTCCCGGGGCCGGCGCCTCTCTCTCCACTGCGGTCACCAGGCACCAGGAAATGCTCCCACGACGAGTCAGGTAAAAATCAGCTTCTCCGCCTCCAAGTAGCCTCAGGCAGGGCTCTGCAGCACAGTGTCTCAAAGGCAAACGAGTTCTGGAACACGAGCGGCACCCGCGAAGCGGGGGCCGCGAGAAGTTATCTGTGTTGCTGGGGGTGTGACTCTGGGAGGGGGCGCGGCTCACGCGGGAAGAGGACCAGCTGAGAGGTGGTGATTGCTGGTCCTCGCAGTCCCGGGGCCGGCGCCTCTCTCTCCACTGCGGTCACCAGGCACCAGGAAATGCTCCCACGACGAGTCAGGTAAAAATCAGCTTCTCCGCCTCCAAGTAGCCTCAGGCAGGGCTCTGCAGCACAGTGTCTCAAAGGCAAACGAGTTCTGGAACACGAGCGGCCCATTACCTGCCATATAATTGATCCAAATAACAGAGGGACAGATCAAACATAGACACACTGGTCAAAGAAGAAACATATTATCTGTGTTCTCCCCAGTATATGACAGTAATTCCACATCTCGGTCCTTAGGAATTGCAAGAAAATAGTCCTATAGAATGAAAACACTTTATAAATGTAAGCTATCTAAGGATACAAGTTTGCAATTAATATAATATAGATCCAAATATCCAAAACGAAACGAGAAGGACAAAAGGTCTTTTGAACCTAGTACAATATAAAATCCCTTACAAGGGAAAAATACATACTCTAATGCCTAAAGCATAGTTTAGATGGCCCCCAGGGTGGGGACTAAAACTAAATATAAATTAGCATAATTCATAAAGGGTATTTCATAAAGGGTATGGGAGACCAAAGGGGATTGTGACGTTCCAAAAAGTGGGTTCCACAGATGAGAACTATATAACAGAAGATATCACAAAAAGTATCACAAAAAGAACGAAGTGCCACAAAGCGGAGGAAATACCTGTAGCGTGATTTTCACAGGTTCAGTTATACCTATATGCGGGTGAAAATGATAGTATGTCCCGCATAGAAAAACCCACCATACCCGGAAAGAAATTCATCTCTAAACTACACTCCATATTTCTATAGCTGAGCTGACATACGCTTAGTTGGAGTGGCAGGCGGCAAAGCTCCATCTCAGCATTGAGTATGGCACCACATAACTGTTTCAAGAAAAGGGTGGAATATATCGCTAGAGAGTCCCTATGTAATTATATTCAGTTAAGGAAACCTGATGCACCTGACGTCCAGCAGGTCAGGCTGTCTATAGACATTACAAAATCCAAGCCAATGCTGGGCGCCATACTGGAGAACTAAATAGAGATGGTGAGCCATCAACGTGAATACGTGCTCATGAGAAATAATGCTCGACGCATAACAGCACAACAAGAGAGGAAGTAGTCCTAGAAATCTCAAAGGAACAAGGGGGCATATTATCAAGAACGGCGATAAAATTATCGCCGCTTTAGCAGCAGGAAACTGCCGCTAAAACTGCGATAATGGGCTTGATAATATGCCCTTGTGAATTCCCATAGCAGCCCAGGTTCTGGTGTTAACCTGGGTTGCTACGGGAATACGCAAGGGCATATTATCAGTTTCCTGCCGCTAAAGTGGCGATAATTTTATCGCAGTTCTTGATAATATGCCCCAAGGTCTACAAAAAAACAACCCAATTTCTGTGAATAAAATGAAATATGTATATCCAGAGGAAGCAAAACATTTTAGATAGTAAGTCGATGAACCCAATATATCACAACTGGAGTTACATCCCAGACAAGGTACCTAAATAGAAAATATATCCTTCCTTGATCGCCATATTGGGGGTGAATAAACAACATCAGAGCAAAGAATATCAATGGCCAATGCAAAAAGGTCAAAAACTCACAGAGGTATTGAGCAGAATATTATCTGTGCAGACTGTACATCAAAAAACTGTAGAGGGCTGGGGTTGTGAGTGGACCTCTGGTAACTGAAAATGGAAAACATTCCCATACAGAATATAATGCAACCAGAACACAGCAAAATACTAGGACCGCCCAAAGGTAAAGAAAGGTACCTAACAAGAGGCTCAATAACGTGAATGTAGAGATAATGGAATATAAAGACTGATAAAAAAATCAATATATAAAGAAAAAACAAGATAACTTCAAAACACTACCTAAATATGGTAGTACAGAAAGTCAATAGGTCTGTGCGTCCACAGGACGAGGGTGCACATACATTTTTTAAATGATAAAGGAAGATCAAAGAACAAGTTAAAAACATATATTCCATAGAATACACACCTAGATCTGGATTACCCAGTGAGGTTTGCGAAAACAATCTTTAAGAATCTGTATTTGATTTCTTCAAAGGACCAAACAGTTTAATCTGAGACAATACATCTTACAATAGCGGAAAAAGTCTGTCTAGCTGGAAGACGGTAAAGATCCACAGAGAGTCAAAAGTAGGTCCATTGAAGAAGCTAACAAAGCTAGCTTAAGACAGGAGGCAAGGTTAACCAATGGCATTTTCACAGGGTAACATGTTCAAACATTTCAAGGGAAAAGATCCAGTATACTTATCGTTTCCTTTTGTATACCTCTGAGTTATTGCCTCTAAGATTCTTGATCTTATCTAGGATGATCCAAGTTAAATCAGTCTCCTTATGGTTCATGATAGAGCAATTTTCTACCAGGGGAGCACCTATTCTGTTGTTCCTTCTAGCCGATTTAGGTGGCTGAAGCGAACCCTGAACTCCTGGCTAGTTTCCCCGAATACCCCTAAGGGCAAGGACATTGGATTAGATACACCATATTAGTGGTTGTACAGGTGGTCATTTCAGGAAGTCGATTTTCATTTTATCCCAGGTAAGGGTATCTGTGACCAAGGCATGGGAACATGCATGACAGTTACCACAGTTGTGGCTACCAACAACTAACTTCAAGCCTGAGATTGATTTCTGAATAAAATGTGTTTCATCCTCACATGCCTCTTTGACTAGTGTTTTTTTCGGATTCCAGTTTTTTCTGAACGCATATACAGGTTTTGGATTTTGTGGGTGTGGTCCCCAGTATTTAAAATATGCCACTGTGATCCTGTAATCTGCCTGGTTTTGTTATTCAAGTGTCGGGTAACACAGACTAGTTTTTGTCTGTTTGTTTTGGGTTTAATCTGAAATAGGAACTCTCTATTGTTGTACTTTGCCCTTTTGTATGAATCTTTGGTAAGTCGTCTCGGGTATCCTCTGGCTAGGAACATAGGGGTTGATTCAGATAGCGGCCGGACTTATGCCCACCCACCACCATATTCGAAACCGGACCAACGACCACCGGACAGGCTGTTGGCCGTCCCACAGTAGGCAATACAATGCGACTGCCACCATGGTGATGGCAATGCCTATATTTTGTGTTGCGGCATGTGCTGCTAGCTTCAGTACATGCTGCAAGACCAAAAGGGGACACCTGACATATCCCTGCATTACATGGTGCGGGGATATATAGGGGGGCACCATAGGTACCCTCCAGTGCCAATATCTGGGGTGCATGGGGGAAAGGAGCCCGCTACAGGCACCCAAAGTCCCTTTCCACCTACCTTTTCATGGCAGGTTACCCGCCATGAAAAAGACAGGCAGAAAGGGACATCATAATCCCTGCAGCGGTGCCTGTATGCACTGCCACCGTTTAGGGATATGAGTCTGTCTGAACCCTGGCGGTCGGTCTTTCCGACCACCAAAGACACGCCTGCCAGTGTAATGTGGCGGGCGTAAAACCTGCTTACAATGGTGGTGAAACCAGCAATGACAGGCTGTCGGTGCGGGTTTCACCACCATCATAATCAGCCCCGTACTTTTAAGTTGTTCTGCATTCATGTCGTAGTCTTGGATGCCTGAACAGTTCCTGTGCAATCGCAGGAAGTGACAGAAAGGGAGGCCCTGTTTTTGGCATTTGCGGTGATAGCTATTAAAGTGGAGCAGAGTGTTCCTTGCTATATGTTTGGTATACAAAGAAACCTGGATCACGTTGATGAATTTGTATGAATACATATTGAAAAATAGCATATGAACTATATTGGTCTGACTAATGATCGTATGAATTTAGAGAGCTATGCCTATTTCAGACGTAATGGAGAAGAATTTGTTGCTTGCTTTACCCAGAATGGAGAATAACCTGTGTGGCCCAGAATTACTCAAAGTATATTTCAGTGATTGTGAGCTCCAGTGTCGAGTTAAAGTAGTCCGCTGAAAACGATCTACCCAATTCATAATGGTATGAATAGTTGTAAGAAATTAGACTTGGGAACCTAAAGAGATAATTGCACTCTTATTTGTCATTAATGTTGCTTTTACATGAGATGTAGAGGAGATGTACATATAGCATCCCGATTTATGCTGTCTTTTGTTTTGAGCAGATGTTACTAACTTTTGACTTACTTCTGACTTTGGCTTTTGGCTGGAGGGGCATCTTGTTGGGCTTGGACCTCTCTGCAGGGGCATCCCCAAACTTGTTGCCTTCACCCTTCTGGTTTCTGATCAGGTTTTTTGGCTTTTGGAGCTCTGCATACTTTACCACTGCTAGCCAGTGCTAAAGTGTCTATGCTCTCTCCTTTAAAGGTGGTAGAAGTAGCTTACACCCAATTGGCACATTTAATTTACTTGTAAGTCCCTAGTAAAGTGTTGCAACATGGACCCAGGCCTGATTAAATGCTGCTAGTGGGCCTGCAGCACTTATTGTGCCACCAACTTAAGTAGTTCTTCCAACATGTCTCAGGCCTGCCATTGCAGCAAGTGTGTGCCATTTTAGACTGCCATTTCATCCTGGCAAAATAAACCTTTTGCTAGGATCAAATCCTCCTTTTTAAACATATAAATCACCCCCAGGGTAGGCCTTGAACAGGCTAGAGGGCATGGTGCAGTGTATTTGAAATGTAGGACATGTACTTTTAAGTTTGACATGTCCTGGTAGTCAAAAACTCTTAAGTTAATTTTAGTCTACAGCAAGGCCTGCCTCTCCCATGGAATAACATTAGAGTTACCTTTTTGCATTTAAGAAATTGTAACTTCTATTTGGAAGCAGGTAGACAAGTTGAGCTTGGTGTCTAAAAATTATATGTAAAGCTCTCCTTAATGGAAAAGTAAAATTTTGTGTTACAATTCTGAATATGCCACTTTTAGAAAGTTGCCATTTTCTTCTTATAACATTTTGTGCCTGCAGCCTGAACCTGAGTTGCATGATTAGGTGTAAGTGGCAGTTGGTCTATGTATATTGATACCAGACAGTGAGGCAAATGACAAGCTAGGTGTTGGCAGGATGGGCCATTCTGAGTTAATGAGGGGGGAGTATCTATCTTCTACCAAACTTGCATATCGTTAAGGCTCAGCCTAAGCACTCTCACACAGGGTTTCACACTGTTGTTTTGTAATTCCAGACAAACTGGTGTCAGGACAGGGAGTAAGGGGATGTGTGGTACCTCAGGGGGCTCAGGGAAAACATCTAGATGCTTCCTCTATTTCAAAGTGGACACCAGCTAAAAATATTGGACCCTTAGTTCCAACTCTTCAGTACACTTCTAGACCTGTGGGGCTGCTGAAAGAACTGCTGCTCTATTGGACTGTTGCCCTGAAGGACTGCTGCTCTACTGTGCTGACCTCCTAGTCTTCCGCCCTCTTGCTAGCGTGAGAAGAAATGGGCCTGTATCTCTAAACCCAGGACCCCAGAGTGACCCCAAGGGATTAGCTGGCTGGCCTCCTCATCAGAAGACTCATGGGCAGAACAGTCTTCCAACAACAATGAACCTAGCACTCAGTCACTGCCATCTGTCATCTGTGAGTTCTGCCCTCCCAAGTGGTGCCACCCCAGTCCTGGACCTTTGGAAGTAGGTCTGAAGGTCCTCTGCCAGCCCATCTGTGTATTTGGCATGGCTGGCGCATCTTCCCTGCTGCACGGCGCAACCCTGAGCAGAACCAGTGCACTGCCTCTGCTGCTTGATGTGTTGCCCTCGGAATTGATGCATCGCCTGTGCTGCGCAGATTTCCCCGATGCAAGGACTTCACATTGTCTATTGCAGCCCATCGGAACTGCTGTTGTGCAAACCATCCCTGTGCATGAACATAATTTTTCACTTAGCAGATCCCTGAAACCGCTGCTGCATTATGCATCCTCAGCGCAAGACTCAGAATCTCTTCGCCACCAGGATTAAGGTACTATGTTCAGCGTGCCTAAGTGGGTCTCTGTAGCTGGCCCATTATCCATCGTGGTTGACCTGAACTTGTGACTTTGTCACGGTTCGGCATTACCAGGCAATCACAGTTTGCTCTTTACACTTTATGGCACAATATTCACAGAAATCTCAAAACTTGCTTATCTACGGTTCTTCTGATTACATTTTTGTCTTTTTGGTCTTGATTTATTTATTAAAATGCACTCTTTTTCAAGTTTGGTGTGGGTTTCTTCTTGTGTTGTGTTTTCACAGTATTACTGTTTGGAGTGTTGGAAAAATACTATACACATTGCTTCTAAGTTAAGCCTGACTGCCCTATGCCAAGCTACTAGAGGGTTGCACAGGTTAATTTGGGGTTTGCTTGTGACTTCACTCTGACAAGGATGGTGGTTGCTGCTTCAGTTATCCCCCCTCAGAAACTGTAACCTATTTTCTTACAACTCACACAACCGACTTGGGTTTGATCAGCCTAATTTTTTAAACCTTAGCTCAACCCTTGGTAGCTGTGGCTTTGAGAGGTCAAGCTTAAACAAAGGAACAATTGTAAAGCATATAGAAGTCCCAAAATGAAATAAAAAACTTACACACCACAAAACAAGTTAGATACCAATATATAAAATGAGATCTTATTTTTATTAATTTTCAGATACCAAAGCAAACAAAATCCACCAGATAGTTTCAGAGTTACAGATTTTTAAGTAAAATCTAAATCACAGCTTCTCACTCAAAAAAGACAACAAGCGTTGCTAACTACAGTGGTTAGCAGAAACTTTGTTAAACTTTTAAGGAGTTTTGTTGGGGTCTCTGCCCCACATGGGGTGACCAACTCTGACAGGGAGGAGATCAAGGGAGCCAGTAAGAATTTCTAGGATAGTTATGTTGTGTTATGGTATGTTAAACTAGCTTATATAGCGCATGGCTACCCCAGCAACGGGGCGTCCCAGCGCTTGCAGACATGCCAGGTCCTAGTATGGTAAAGGAGGTGCTAGATGGATGCAAATAACCAGGTTTTTATAAGTTTCCGGAATTGCAGGTGATTAGTGGTAGCCCGGGCTTTAGGGGGGATAGAGTTCCAGAGCTTAGGGGCCAGATACCTGAAGGACCGGCCACCAGCTCTGCTCCTCCGAATTCTGACAGTACAGGCCAGTGAGAGGTTCGCAGAGCGGAGTGCGCGCGCAGGCGTATAGAAGGAACACAGTCCATGCAGAGTTAGGGGGCCAATGTTATACAGGATTTTGTGAGTGAGGCAAAGAATTTTGAAGTGAATGCGCTGTTGTATAGGAAGCCAGTGTAGTCGACGGAGAAGATGGGACGTGTGGCAGGTTTTGGGTAGAGCAAATAGAACGCGGGCGGCAGCGTTCTGTGCTCTTTGCAGCCTATTTATTGCCGTCAAATTGGATCCCAGCATGAGGGCGTTACAATAGTCCAGGTGAGATAAAACTGAGGCCTGGACTATGATCTGACGAGTGGCAGGCTAAAAAAAAACAAGAATGGGTTTAAGAGAGCGAAGACGCCCAAAGCAGGTGCCTGCCACTTTTTGGGCATGAGACTCCAGGTTGAGAGTATTGTCCAGTAGCACCCCCAGATTTTTCACCGACTCCTTGGGCAAAGGGGCAGGTCCCAGCGCCTGAGGCCACCAGTGCTCTTCCCAGGTCTGAGTGCCATTACCAACCAGAAGTACCTCTGTTTTAGAGGCATTAAGCTGAAGGCAGTTATTGGATAGCCACCTAGAGATCGCCAAAATGTCTTCCTGGAATTTGATTTGGTCCTCCACATTGTTGTTGGAAAAGTTGAAAATAAGTTGCGTGTCGTCCGCATAAGATGTTAATGAGATCTTACGTTCCCGAGCCAACAAGGCCAGGGGGCGGACATACACATTAAACAATGTGGGACTGAGCGCAGACCCCTGAGGCACTCCACATTCAAGAGGGAGCTTGCTGGATGAGTACGGCGGGGCGTGCACCTGGAAGGAACGGTCAGATAGAAAAGACGCGAACCAGTCCAGGGCCTTTTCCCTGACTCCGATCTCCCACAGTCTCTCAAGTAGTATCTTATGGGAGACCGTGTCAAAGGCCGCACTCAAATCCAGCAAAACCAAGATAGAGGTTGCGCCCATATCCAGGGAGGCCCTCAGATGCTCTGTCACTGTTAACAGGGCAGACTCCGTACTATGATTAGCACGGAAGCCATTCTGGGAATCATCAAGGATCCCATTAGACTCCAAATAGGCAGTCAGAGTGGAATTGACATGTGCTTCCATCACTTTCGCAAGATAGGAAGCAACGATATAGGTCAAAAACTATCAGGCCTAAGTGGATCCAAAGTTGGTTTTTTCAAAAGGGGTAATACTTTGGCGTGTTTCCAGGATTTAGGGACCTCGGCTTGCTGTAAAGATCGATTAATCAGCTCCCGCCCTTCCTGCAGTACAGAGTCATGAAGTGATCTAAACAGAACTGGTTTAATGGGATCATCTGGGGAGCCTGATTTTACTCTTAGGGCTAGATGTACCATCCCTGGCTGATCTATAGATGGGAGAGTAAAGAGAGAGTAGGGAGGGTCAAAAGTGTCTTTATCAGGATTAGAGGGCCTCACCAGGCTGTCCAGTTGTAAGGAATCATATATACCTTTAACTTTATTGATAAAAAAGCCAGATAGTTCTTCGCACTGTGCATCCGACACTATCAAATTGCCTGTGCCTGCCGGAGCTTTGGTCATATCCTTTACCAGAGAAAAGATAGTTTTAGAACGATTTGTACTGGAAATAATCAGATCTGTGTAGTACATGGCTTTAGTTTTCTTTATAAGCTTATGATAGGTTTCTTGTGGCCATTCTAAATTTAGTTTTAGCTAGAGGGTCGTACGATCGTCTCCAGATGCGTTCTAGGAGCTTACAGTGCTTTTTTGTTTCCACAAGAGTCTCCGAGTACCAAGGGTGGGTCTGAGCTCGCCTAGGTCTCGAGCATCTCATGGGGATAAAGTGGTCTAGAGAATTGTTTATCCACTCTCTATAGGCATAGTCTGCTTCATCCATGTTATCTGGCCAGACAGGACGTGTCTGGTTAAGCCTAGCTTCAAACTGAACTATATCTAGGCTGTTCCAAGGACGCCTCCGTAAGGAGGGAGGGGGGATCTCCCTGCCACTAACTGGAATCTTCACTGACACTGACACCAGAAAGTGATCAGTCCAGCTAAGAGGGCTGGGAGATTCCGCTGTAGCTTCCTCTATGTTAGTAAAAACTGGATCAAGAAGGTGGCCTGCCTGATGAGAGGGTCCCACAATCAGTTGGTGAAGCTGGCAGGCTTCTAGGTCGCCAAGAAACTTCAATATGTTGGGGGAATCTTGCCGCTCAAGGAGTAGGTTGAAGTCACCAAAAATACTGAAATTAGCTGATTGAAGTGCTAATGATAGAATAGTTGCTAATAGCGATTCTTGAAATGCCCTTGCCGGTCCTGGGGGATGGTATACAAGAAGCCCAGTGAGAGTAAAGGTATCAGAGATTTTTATCTTAAATAAAGCACATTCGCTACTGGCTAGGCTGATGGCCTTAAGAGTGCAGATGTATTTGGACTTGTAAATTACCCCTAGTCCACCACCCCTACCGGTAGGTCTATTTTGAACACATACAAGATATTCAGGGGGGAGGGCCAGAGCTAGGGTAGTCATAGAGTCCTCTGAAAGCCATGTTTCTGTCAGAAACAGAACATCTGGCCTTTCATCTAAGAGGAGCTCATGGACATCCTCATGGTGCTTTACCAGGGACCTACAGTTAAGACTTAGTATGTGTAACTTAGAAAAGCTGGTGGGCACTAGGGTTGAACAAGGTGGCGACCGCAGACCCCAGAAGCCCTATAGCCGCAATGGGTGCAGTTTATATCAGAAGAACCAGGGCGACATGCATGCACCAGGCACTCAGTCTGTGGTCTAAGGGCAAGCAGCTCCTCCCTAGCATAGGGCGCCATCAGTAGTGCGGTAATCAGGGGTCTGGGTGACAGGCGACGGACCAGCGCGGACGGGCGCAGACGGGCTTGCCTTTGGCGAGCCTTCGGCGACCCGCCGCGCGTGTCCGCTGCGCGAAAGGTAGTGTCTCCACCTAAATAGGCACCGGTCCCGCCTCTGGCGGTCAAGTTACACCCTCGGGGGCCGTGCAAAGAGGTCAGGTACGCCCTCCACACAATTGGCACATGCCGTGGTGGAACGGGGCGGCGACCAGAAGGAAACAGAAGTAAATACAAGTGAGCTTTCCTTAGAAACGCTAATGAGGATTTTTAAAACAAAATGCAATGTAAGAACAGGTTTAAAAACAGGAGCAGAGCGCTGCTACAATGCCTCGCGTTCCTAGCGTGTCCGCTGCGTGAAAGGTATTGTCTCCACCTAAATAGGCACCGGTCCCGCCTCTGGCGGTCAAGTTACACCCTCGGGGACCTTGCTACCAAAGCAGTCTCGGGTCCCGATCCAAACTCTGTGGTCCTGATGCACAGTATACAGGCTGTTGAAAATGCTTAGACCCCGAGGATGCTGTGTGGTCGATGCGGTACTTCCTGTGACTACTTCTCATTGCTCATTCTTGGTGGGGTGACTTTGGCACCAGGAGTTGATGTTCCTTGAAGTTCTCATGAGTGCAGCAAAAAACCAGTTGCCCCTGGAGTACTGGTCTCCGATTACAGTGAAACAGGTGTTTCCAATTGGTGATGGCTAATGTCCGTCTTGGGAGATCAGACTGCTCTCCAACAACTCTCACCGGGTCCGCCAGACTCGGGTGAAACTTTTGAGCATTGGGACTTGGTCATCTGGGATGCACTTTGGCAGTCACAGGTGATCAAGAGATTGTGGCTACTGACTGGCCTGAACAGGCTTCTTCAGTTTTTGTGGCCCTCTTGCTGTAAAAAGCAGACAAACGAAAAAAGGGGGGGAGGATATGGCTAGGTTTGTCCTCCTGGGTATATGTAAGACAAAAAAAGATCTGTGATTAGTGGATATGGGAACCTAGCTAGTTGAAAAAGGGGTCTACTGAGTGAATAAGACGCACCTTGGTTACAAGGGAAAAATAATTATTTTCTTGAGTTCCCTCACTCACCAAAGGTTTCCCCTAGGTGACATGCTTCATCATTGGGGCCATCCCAAGCATCTACTGCTTGGGGCGTGCTGCGGCTTGCAAAAGTTACGTAGGAGCACTTGATTTTAGTGACTACGTGTAGTGCAGTGAAAGGGGAGTGGTGTAAGTGGTGTTTAAAAATTAACTAAGTAGTGAGCTTAAAAATGTATTCCTGCTCTTAGTTGGTACAGATAAAAAGGAGATTAACAAAAGGGAACATTACATATTATGTAATTGGAGTTCCTAATTATTATGTAAACATGTATTGAGGTGTCCCCTAAACCTCTTCTTCAGGACCGCATGGGTCCGTGCAAAACCTGTATTAAAGTGAAAGAAAATGGCATGCACCTATTGTGTGAGCACTGATATAAATTACATACGGTTTACTCTGAACACATAGTATTTATTTACTGGCAAAAGATAAGCCTCATGGTCTCCCTGGGTGGAGGAGCATGTAGTAACATTTACTCGGCTGGCCTTAGTCAAAATTACCTATTCGTTCCCTTAGGCAGACTATGAGGCTTAGAGTGGCAGCTTTCGGAAGTTGCCTTATACCTAAAATGTACATTAAATTCAACTTGGGCATCGAGCCAGGTTTAAAGTAATATTATTTTGATCCCTTGAATATGGATAATAAAAATATTTTCTGTCATAAATATCACTGCCTAAATACTGTTTCTAAAACAGTCACTCTATTGGGTGTCCATTTTCTAGTATTAATTCATATTGGGTGTATTTTTGTAAACAATATGGAGGACACAATATGTTTGTCAGATATTTAGTCCATTATAGTTAGGAGCCATACCTCATGCATATCAACAAATATTCCAGCCAAGGACAGGACATTCAGACCACTCACTGCCCCTTGTAATGGATTTTCTCTTTCCTGTGCACCCTTACAGCTAATATATTCTTGGGGTGAAAGTAGATATTTGCACCTGAAAAATATTTTCTAGTTTGTAAAAATACACATTTCCACAGTAACCCTAATCACAAAGTGGTGGATAATACACACTCATACACGGTCAAGACATAATCGTATCTTGAAAAATGTTGAATTAAAAGAGATGGATGTACAATCTGACAGTACACATGCTTACATGCACAGTTTGGGGCTCCTCTGCAAAAAAAATTCCTACGTTTTGGATGGCTTTTGTGTCACTTTGGTCTGCCTGATAGACAATCCTCTGATCTTTGGTGAGCTCTCTTTTCCAGCAGCACATTGTCATCTTGGCATCTGATTTGGTCCACGATGTCAGGGGCTCGTCCTCTTCTCACTGCAGCTCACTTCCTCCTCCTCAAATGCTAAATTAACTGAGACTGGCTCATCAGCTCTAGGCCTAAGCCTAATCGTGGCCTTGAGGCACACAAAAACAGGATCCTGCAAGTGTTTCACAACTTATTCAAAGCAGGTGGAGAGATTACCTTCTGAAGTTAAAGGGACTAAAATACTCCCTCAGAGGTACTGATATTTTCCCACACTTGTGGATGCTAGAGGAAACATCAGTTGCCAAACATGGGAGCTGCCATCTTTGAAATGCAGAGAGAAGTTCTTTTGATTCAAAAGTCATGCTTTTCCAAGAAAACTAGAAGAGTAAGGGGGAGATCACCAAATGGTCTGGGATGCATTTTGGGTCCACACATGTGGATTGTCGATTTCCCCAGTTCCTATTTTTGGAGAGATTTTGTTGGTTCTGATCATGTCAACGAGAATTACTGAAGGGGATCTAGTCATGCCCAGGGCTACAGGGGTCCTGCTGGTTGCTAGTATTTGAACTATTGGCCTGATTTAGAGTTTGGAAGACGCTGTTAGTACTGTCAGCATGGAGGAATCCCATGGCGAGTGTTGGACTTGGACCTTTTGGCAGGTTCACCCCTAAACTGTTTGCTTTTATATGTGACCTGGTGTTAGTTGTTTTTGGCTTCTGCGCACTTTAACGCTGTGTCCCAGTGTAAAGTGCGTGCGCACTCTGAGTGCGTGTGATGAGTTTGACCTGCCCTCCCAAAGGAATGCATGGGGCATATGTGTGTCCATGGTAGTTCCTGATGTGTGGGGAGTGCAGGGGCGAGTTTGGTATGTGCGAACTCGTGAGATTAAATGCTGCGCGATGGTGTGCGGAGATTTAATGTGTCTGGTGTGGAAGTGCCACTTTTAGAAGTTGGCATGCCTGTGTAGTAATTGTGAATTGACTGTCTGGCTTGTGATTGGCTGGAGCTGGCTGGTGTGCCTGGCTCCAGGAGTCAGGATGGGTCTGCCCCGGTGGTGAATGGAGAGATCTGCATGTTGATGGCAGGGAGGGGTGCACCTGGGACCTGAATAGGGCTTGGCCTTCCCTCTACAATGCTGTATCCGCCCCCTGAGGTGCGTTTGATGTCCCTAGCCTGGCCTGTGAATAGAAGGAGAGGAGCTGAGCAAAACAAAGTGCTCAAGTGCTCCTGAACCAGTTGTAACTGGTTCTCTCCTAGACCTGTGGTGTGTCACAAAGGGAAATGAAAATAAAAAGGGGCTGTGACCCCATGTAAAATGTTCTCTTGCTCCTGACCTGAGAGGGGGGCCTGCTGATGCTGGGCACCGGGAGGAACTGCCAGTGGGGACTGCTTCCCTGCTGGAGGGCCCTGTGAGCTGGCCCCTGGGCCCAGCCTTTGCCCCCCTGCCTTTCTTCATTTTCTTTTTCGGGCTTAGTGACTTTTGCTTGCCAGCGCCTGGGAAGCGCTCGCCTCCCCCCTGCAAATAGCGCTTAGCGCGGCTGGAGCGGCGATCCCTGTTACGAGGTATTCCACGGCATGGGGATCCCCCCAGTACTTTTATTATCGGCGCGGGTGCCCACCCCGCTCACTGCCATATTTCTTTTATTATTATATCCCTAGCGGGTGCCCACCCCGCCAGGGATTTAGTTTTGAACCGGGAGCCTACCCCGGATTGCGATGAAATCACCGCTGCAGCCCGGGCTTCCCAGGAAGTCAGGTAGCCCCGCCGAGGGGCGACCAGCATCAACAGGAAGCGGACGGGAGCCTACCCCACACTTCTGTACTGAGGGAGAGAAGCAGGAGGACGGGAGCCCACCCCGCCTCCACCCGACGCTGCCGGAGCCTCGCCGGCTCCCACGCGAAGTCTCGGTCCCAGAGGAGGGACCGGGAGAAGAGGAACAGCTCTGTGATGATGAGGAGCCCCCGCCACAGCAGCCCGGTGAGTGCGGGCTCCGTGTAGGGGAAGGGTTGGTGCCTGAGCGAGGCACAGTCGAAGTGTACCTCCAGAGCGGCCCCGGATGGCAGAGGGCCGCTCCTACAACAATAGCCGCATTTGTTTTGTCAAGAGCCCCGTGACTCCAACGGGCGGGCATTTTGGTCCTAGAGCCCACGAGGCTCCAACGCTGAAGGGGCATTTCAGGTGGTAGAGCGGCCCCGGTTGGCAGTGGGCCGCTCCCACAGTGTGGCAGCATTTTCTTGGTAGTTTAGAGCCCTGAGGCTCCGACGATTGTTTTGGGGGCATATGTTGTTAAAGGGCCCAGTTGGGTCCTCAGGGGTCCGTGCTACCCCAGCCTATGCACCCGCATTACAGGAGCTAGTGTGCTCCAGGGGGACATGATCTCCAGAGCCTAGAAGGCTCCAACGTTTGGTGCAATTTGTTTAAAGGGCACTGAGAGCCCTTACAGTATTTTTCCCTATCTCACAGCTGCCCAGCAAGTAGTGGGCAGCTGCCACGTTTAGGCCCTAAACTCTTGCGCACTCTTCTTTTGGCTGCCTGCGCAGCCTGCCCTGACACTGTTGGACAAAGGGTGTTTGAGCTCCACGTTAGGCCAGTTGGCCTGGGGTCAGTACCTATGTGATTCTGCACATGGTGATTGGTAGTTTGGGTTTGTGATGATAACTGCCTAATGTGACTTATGCGTGATGTGCAATGCCTTTATGCCTGTGATACCTCTAAATGTATTTTTATGCTTCGGAGATTGTTTTGCCTAGTATAGTGTATACTAGTGAGTCTATGTTTTCCTGCATGATCTATGCCTAAGGAGATTAGCATTGCGTAGTGTGTACCTACCTTTTACCAGCGGTTACTGGTAGTGTTCTACAAGTGTTATTTTGTGCTACAATTATCCTATGTTCTAAGTGCTATTTCTACTAAGTGCTGATCTGACAGTGGCCCATGTGGCCCTGTCCTGGTGTAAATAATCCCCTGTAAATACTGCCCAGTGGCAGTTGGCACAGTGTAATTGTGTGATTATGATCTAATGTGTTTATGGTAATACAAAGGCTATTTTCTATATATAACCTTGTGTGGAGTTCCTTTATGTGGTGTGCCTAGTGTGTTGCTGCTGTGTGTGTGTTGCGCAAACGCTTTACACATTGCCTCCGGGATAAGCCTTACTGCTCGTGTCATGCTACCAAGGGGGTGAGCAGGGGTTATCTTGGCGTGTAACTCCCTTGCCCTGACTAGAGTGGTGGTTTCTGCCTGGCTTTGGCGCAAGCCTTAGCCAACCAGAAATCCCATTTCTAACAGCGAGCATACTCTGCGGGTTCTGTAAATGCATTGAATCTATGCTATACAGCTCTTTCAACATGATGACAAAGCTCTGCACACTTTCACTTTTTTATTTTCAAAACAGAATCCCACATGGAGGGAAAAAAAGGAAAATAAAAAATCAGCAATGCCCCCCTCACCATGGGAGTTTTCTCCCATGGTAGGGGGTAATTTTCAAGTTTTTACTTTTATATTTCAGAACATTTTGGGTGGCAGTTTATAAAAGTAAAAATTGGTCATGTGTCTGCCTGGTCTAAATGGGGCGGGTGGACGAAATTACAAAGCCCCTATGTCCCTCACCCTAGTCACTCACCCATACATTCACTAAGATATCTAATCACTCACTTATACAGTCAGTCATGCATCCACTGAATCATCCATACAGGCACTCATACACCCACTGATTCATCAATACACCTTGGGGTATATATTTAACACTCATAAACCTTTGAAAAACACTCATGGATGATGTCATCAATGATATCATTTGAGAGGCCATCAGTGATGTCATCAGCGATTTCACTGACCATGTCATGAGTGATGTAGTATGTGAGGCGTGATTTATAGTTAACTCAGCTAACTAGTACAGCTGAATTTCTCTGGTTTTGTATGAGTGAAACCTTAGTCTAACTATATCGTCTCTGTAACCCTTGGTTTTTTCAGTACATTTCTGAGGTTTTTTAAATGCTAATTCCTCACTATAATGTCCCTGTAGCCTTTGTTTGTTCAGTAGATTGCTAAGGTTTTTAAATGCTAATTCCTAACTATACCATCCCTGCAACCTTTGTTTTTTTTCCAGTGAATTTCAAAGTTTTTTCAACTTCCCCGGTTTCGGCCCCGTGGACCCTATCCCCAGGGGCCATACCCTTCTTTTATTTTTTTATAAATCAAAGGGAGTGGGGCTGAGCATAGCCCTTTCGCAGCAATTTTCGGCCCTGGGGACCCCATCCCCCGGAACCAGGCCTTTATATACTTTTTTTAAGAAAGGGAAAAAGGCAGCACGCACCCCCGGCTGATTCCAGCCCCCAAACCCCATCCCATGGGGGCAGGCCTTTTCTTTTTTGTACTTAAAAGGGAGGGGGTCGAGTGGCCTCCCTCCTAGGCCATTTTAGGTCTGGGGTTCCCGTCACCTAGGGCTTGGCGTGTAATGTGGGGACTATGAGGGAACCTGAAGGCCCCCATGGTCCCGGCCGGCTCCCCGCCTCCTGCGGGAGCCAGCATTGCTTTTTTCCACACAGGGAGCTGCTAACATCAAACTGCAATGTCCCAGATGTGGGCACCCTAGGACATTGCTGGAGCCAGCCCTGGAGGGTAATGGTCCCCAGGGCCATGTGGGGCTCCTGGAGGGGGGCCGTGCTCCTTGTTTACATTTGCCCCAGGAGGTGGCAGTCCCCGGGCCAGCAGGGACTTACTAGAGGTAAAAGGAGGTCTTGTTAGCCCCAAAGGCCCTCAGCAGCCAAGGGGAATTCATTCCCCAACCAGCAGCGTGCCACAAGGCCCGATAGGAGAGTGGTGCAGAAAGGGGACGGGGCCTCTGGCGTCATCTCGGTAGCTTTTTCCTTTTTCTTTTCTTTTATAAAGGAAGGGGGCTGTGTGGGGCTCAGAAAGCAGGGCACCCCTTCCCTGGGACGATTTTGACCCCGGGGACCATATCCCCAGCCTGTATTTTTTGAATGGGGGTCACATGGCCCCCTCCCTGGGCTGATTAAGGCCCATCCCTTGGGCCCAGCCTTTACTTTTTTTTATAAAAAAATGTTTTAATAAAGGAAGGGGTCCCCCTTCCTTGGGCTAATTTGTGCCCGAGGTACCCTATCCCCTGGGGCCTGCCCTTTATTTTTAAAACATGGGAGGAGGCCACACGACCCCACCCATGACAATTTTGGCCACTACAACTCCATCCCCCAGGGCCTGGGCGCAATACTAGGTGCCTCTGGTCCCACCCTGGGTACCCAGTCATTTTCATTGGGGACCGTGGGGAGGCCTAAATGCCCCTCCTGTCCCTGCTAGTTGAACATGCAGCTCCCTCTGTCCAAAAGCAATTCTGCTCTGCTTCATACAAGCAAGAGAATTTTACATGCTCTTGCTTGTATGAAGCGGAGTAGAGTTTTCTCTTGCTTGGCAGGAGCAGCGCTGGGAATGGGTATGTGAGTGGTTGTGTGGGTGTGTCAGTGAGTGTACAAGAGATTCTATGGGGTATGAGTGGTTCTGTAGATGATGTCATGAGTGATGTCATTTACAATGTCATTAGTAACATCACTGAACATGTCATGAGTGATGTAATGTGTGAGGTCATTAGCAATGTATTGCAGGAGGAAATACGTTATAATTAGCTCAGGTAACTATAACTGCTGAATTTCACTGGTTTTGTATGAGTGAAATCTCATCCTAGCTACAACATCCTGTAACCTCCATTTTTTTCAGTGAATTTTGAAAGTTTTTAAATTCTATTTCATAACTGTAATGTCCCTGTAACTTTGTTTTTTAAGTGAATGTCTATGGTATTTTAGCTAGTAGTCATGTTTGCAGAGTGGTGGAGAAAGGGAGTGGTACCTCCGACAAGCTCTCAGAAATCCCTCTGTAAGGAATTTACTGCAGGTAACAAGAGGGCTTCTTGACCCCAAGTTCCCTCAGCAGCCAAGGGGGTTTCATCCCTCAAGCATTAGTGCACCAGCAGGCGTGTTTGCAGAGTGGTGGGGAAAGGGGACATGCCTCCGAAGTCTTTACAGCAATCATGCTCAATGGGACTTATTGGTGATAACAAGAAGGGTAGTTGGACCCCATGGACCTTCTGGAACCAAGGGGATCGTCATCCTCCAACCAGCAGTTCGCCAGGAGGCGTGTTTGCAGAGAGATAGAGAAAGGGGGCTTAACCTCCAAAGACCACTCAGCAATCCTACTGTGTGAGACTTACTGGAGGTAACAGGAGGGGTTGTTGGCCCCCTGTAACCCACTGGAGCCAAGGGATTTCATCCCTCAACCAGCAGCATGCCAGGAGGCACCTTTCTAGAGTGGTGGAGAAAGAGGGCAGGGAGGTGGTGGACCCCGGGGCTGCAGGGAAGCCACATGGTTCCCGGAATTCTTTTCCCCCGCTGTAGGGGGTCCGTGCAGCCGCCTTCTTTATTTACATTTTATAGCACCAGGGAGGTGGCTGCCCCCAGGGTTGCAGGGATTCAGTGCAGCCCCCTGCTTTCCTAATGCATAAAGCCCTGGGGAGGTGGTGGTCTCCGGGGCTGGGAGGGGGGGGCCTAGAGGTCCCCCAATTATAAAAATATAAGCCATGGGTAAGTGATGTTCCCAGGGGCAGCGGGAGAGGCCATACGGACCTCCTCTGCATTTAATTAATATGAAGCCCCGAGGAGGTGGTGGTCCCAGGGGCATTAGTAAGCCCCAGGAGGGGGGCCATGTGTCCCCCCTCCAGTCAAATGCAAATGCCCCCGGGACCTGGCCCACCCAGGGGCCAATTATTAAGGGTGCGTGGGAGCCCACTCTTTCTTTTTGTTTTTTTTCGGTTGGATCTGCAGATCCCACTGAAAACAGTTCATCCACCTCGGATGACTCCTAATAGGTTTCGGGGTGATGTGTGAAGTGGGGCGGAGAAAATTCGAGGGGCCCAAAATGAAAAATCACCATGCATTTTCCACAGACTTTTTTAAGATGGGCTACAGCAGGAACTGCTGAACAGAACGTGACCAAATTTGGCAGGAAGCTAGATCTTGGTCCACAGACTGTGGGCCTCATTTATGAAAAGTGACGCATCGCTGCGAGAAACCCATGATGTGTCATATTTACAGTATAACGCATCATGTCGTAAGGAGTTACAGATACTTCCGTATTTCTGATGTATCTGTAGGCGCAAAAATGACTCATTGCTGGAGTGTGTCACGAAAGTGACGCAACTCCAACAATGGGTCATTACACATGGTCAAGTCCCATGTGAAATGTGCCTGCGTCAGTCTAACGCCTGCCATGAGGCAGGCGTAAGATATTGACACGTTGCGTCCTACAAGTGGCACAGTGAAATCTTATGGATTTCACTGTGTCACTTCTGCGACCCTTCCTTGCGCCCCCCTGCATACATTATACCTGGTGCAGGTATAATGTGGCGCAGGGGTTTACAAAGTGACGCATCTACCTAAATGCATCACTTAGTAAATATGGTGCAACAAGGCTAATTTTTTACACCGCTGGTACGCAAAAGTGACGCAAGGGCTCATAAATAAGCCCCAGTGTTCTTGTGTTTTGAGGTAAATCTGTTCAGTAGTTTTTGAGAAATGAAGGGTAAAAAAATATTATTTGTCTGGACGGCTGGGTTTGCAAGAGGCTCAAGATACTCTTGTGGGAGTGCCAACTTAAAAATGGAGCATTCGGATTGGCCCAGGGAGCTTTTTTTTTTTTGGACCATCTTGCTCTGACAGCAACATGAGAAACATTTTGCTGGCAGCAATTACAGAACTCTGAGACTTAGTCTCCTGTACTGGAATGCAGGACAAAATTATTATAAAGGGCCAGGGTATGTATTCCCTGACCCCCTGAACCCTATGTGGGGAGCCAGATGGACCCCCAACCCCACTGAGCCATAAAGGAAAGAAAATATGCAAAAAATATCACAATCAAGCAAGACTCTCTTTTTTTTTTTTTTTTTTTTTTTATTAAAGGTTCATTGCAATAAAACATCATTAATATTTTACAAGGTACAAAATAGAGCATTTAGAATCAAATCTGTACAAAAGACTACATAAATACATGAGATATTCCAAATAGATATACATTCCATTCATAATAATAATTTAGAGTACGTGGCTAGAATATTAATAACAGTTATGACGATTACATATAGATACAGAGATAAAATGAGAGGCTTTGATCAAGTACTACTATTCATGTAATATTTCTATCTTTCCTCCAATTCAGTATGGGCGCCCATATACGTCTACCCATCTCTCGTTTTTTAACTCCTTTAAACTCATACAGACAGGACTCAATATTATGGATGCAAAGAAGTCTTGATAACCACAACTGAAAAGAGGGGGCATTTTCATCCTTCCAATTTGACGTGATCAGAATTCGCATAACCGCTACTGACAGGAAGACAAGGGCTTCCTCATCTTTTCCAAGGCCCAATTTTGAGTCATTACCAATAAGTACCAATGTCGGGGATAGGTCGATCTTATGACCTAGCAGCCCCTCCCAGAATTTGGAAATCTCCTCTTTAAGAGGATCTAACCTCACACAAGAGACGAACATGTGATTTATATCAGCTTGATGTGAGCCACATCTAGGGCAGCAGTCGTCCTGTCTAACACCCCACTCAAATAGTTTTGACGGGGTATGATACAGCTTGAATAATGTCTTAAAATGTTGAGCCCTTAAGTTTGAAGATCGAAAGAGCTTTTTATTCAGTTCTATGGATAGATCAATATCTACATCGGGGTTATTCAGTTTCGTGGCCCAACCCCTCTCTGTTTTCTCCATGTCGTCCTGAATCTCATCTATTAATAGATTATATAGTGTTTTAATCTTTCTACATCCTCTGTCCAATACCTCCAGTACCGTAATATCTATTTTAGGCTTTAATTTAGGTCTGAGGCCACGCAGCGTTCGGGCTATTTGTTCATACAAGAGCCACTGAGTACTTGGGATGTTAAACAACTTTTGCATGTCCTCAAACCCTCTAATCTTATCACCCTCCATTAAGTCTTCAACCCTTTTTATCCCCATTCTCTTCCATTCCTGGAGACTTCTATCTGACCTTAAATGTGGAAAGAGGCAGGAGTTGGCCAGAAGATGGTATGAGTTTATTTTAGGGACTTTGAAATGTTTCAGAATGGATTTCCACAAAGACCATGCCCCTAATAAAGTTTTAAGGCGCACCTTTTTATAGTACCTACGCTCTACTTCGCGGAGCAAAAGTCCTGTAGCATTTTTCCCTAACAATAATTCATACAATGGGGGAGGGCCTTGAGTCCCAAGACCGGTGTTCCCCTCCACAGAAATGGCATTAGTCTGGAATAATGTATGCATTTGTATTAAGAGACACGACCAGTGGTATAGTCTAAGATTAGGAAGTGTCATTCCACCTCTTTCCCTTGGTAATGACATCAGGTTGCTAGAGCGTCTGATCTTGCCGTAATGCCATATGAATCTTATAAAGGCTGATTCCAATTTATTCATTATTTTATTGTCTACAAAAAGTGGTATCGCCCTAAATAAGTATAGAACTTTTGGAAACATTACCATCTTTAGGGCGTTTACTCTGCCAACCAGAGAGAGATGTAAAACATCCATTCTTCTCAGTTCTGCCTCTATGGTTTTAATTAAAGGGAGATAATTTTCTTCTACTATTTTTCCCACCGCTGCATTGATTTTTACCCCTAGATAGACCGCGGAATCAACAAATCGGGTGTCTGATTTTACAATATTGTTTGAGCATATTATTTGAGTCTTAGATTCATTTAAAAGGTATCCAGAGCTCAGTCCAAAAGTTTTTGCCATTTCAACCAAAATAGGCAAAGTCTGTTGGGGGTCCGTTGTAATAACGGCTAAATCATCAGCATAAGCTAACAATTTGTTTGTAAAGCCATTACAGATCACTGGGGGAATATTTGGATTTTCTAGTATTTTCTGAATAAAGGGATCGATATATAGAGAGAACAGAATGGGGGAACAGGGACAACCCTGTCGAGTCCCTCTCTTTATAGAGAATATCTCTGATTTTTCCCCCATAGCAGCTACTCTCGCAGTCGGGTTTATATACATGGCTCTGAGTGCCCTGATGACTTTTTCCCCAAATCCTCTCCCAGCCAATATCCCCCAGAGAAAGCCCCAATCCACACGATCAAACGCCTTCTCGGCATCCATCAGGATCATGGCCATCTCCCCCCCCGTGGCATTCTGAGCATCAAACAGACCTATAGCTCTACAGGTATGGTCAGTTGTCCCCCTACCCGGTACAAACCCGTGCTGCCACGGGGAGACCAGATCGCCAATAATCCTGCCTAGTCGCCTAGCCCAGATCTTTGAATAGAGCTTAGTGTCGGCATTGATCAGGGATATCGGCCGATAAGAGCCTGGCATCTCAACTGGCTTACCTTTTTTGTGGAAGATTACAATATTCGTTTCCCTCCATGAGTCGGGCACAACACCAGTATACAAAATACCATTAAATAGATCAACTAACATTGGGACAATCACATGCTCTAAGGTTTTATACATTTCCAACGGTATCCCATCGGGGCCAGCAGCTTTACCTGATGCTAGTTCTCTCAGGGCAGACAGCACTTCGATATACGATATATCTTTGTCCAAGTCCGTTCTAGTTACCTCATTCAAACACGGACCGTTATCTGGGTAACCTTGGACTAACCTGTTCCCACCATTTCCCGCATCGTATAGCGCTTTATAGAAATTGTGAAATACTTTTAACACATCCTTAGTTTCTGTAAATGTGTTACCATTTTCAACAATACGTGGAATATGATTCTTTGATTTTACCTGTCTTAGCCGAAGTGCGAGGACTCTACCTGCTTGCTCTCCCGTTTCATACCTCTTTACTCTAGACGTTTGAAAATCCCTTACTGCCCTTTGTGTTACTTCTCTCTGTATATTAGCTTTGATAGTCAATAGAACATTATGACTTTCCTTACCATCTCCACCAGTGGAGATATCTATGATATGTTGCAGTTCCGCAGCGGAGAGTTTACCCATAAGTTTCTCTACCTCCATCCTATCCTCCTTCCTGAGTCTTGAGGAGCAGCTAATCGTCTCGCCTCTCAGAGCAGCTTTAAAAGCCTCCCAGACCCCATTTCGTGATGCACTATACCTATTAGCCGCAAAATATTCTTCCGCCCATTTATTCATATGTTCGACAAACCTATTGTCTGCTAGCAATCGCCTTTCAAAAGACCATGAGGTTTTAGTTCTCTCACCCCTTCCCACGTTGTATGTAAGCAATAATGGATTGTGGTCAGAGAGCACTCTTGGCAGTCTGCTGATCTCAACCTTCTCTATTTCTGTGTTGGATATCAGGATATAATCTAATTTTGAATATTTCTGCGCTGGATATGAAAAATATGTATACCCTGGATTCTGGGGTTCTTTTGATGATTGTTATCTACTCTACTGAGATGGCTCACGAGGCAAGATGGTGGTTGCCTAACTGCAGCTGAAGCAGTGCTGGGATGGAGCTGCTGACTGTATAGCGCTAACGGACCCCAGGCGGCAACCAGGGTACCAGGGATCTCCGAGTAGCAGCCTCTTACCGATCAGTCTGTCGCGGACCTGTTGAGCTGCCGATCTGTGTCGGATGGGATGCTGGCCGCGTTGTCGTGCCGCGGCTCGGCTCTCCATGTGTTGCGGGAGTTGACAAGCGCCCTGCTGGCCCTCTCTCTCGGCTCTATCGGCTCACTCGGTGCGAGACGCCGCGGCTTCCCTGGAGGGAGGAGCTCGAATCGGAGAATCCAGCCGTGTTCCAGGCGAGGCTTGGGACGCTCGGAACGCTTGAAACAGCCCGTGATTGAAGGGCTGTTCTCACGCCGAAGGCTCGGGACAGCTCACGCAGCAGGCTTAACAGGCATGGCGCCGAAAATCAATGCGGGCTCGAAAACAAAAAAGAAGAATCTTCCTCGAGAAGGCGGCGCAAGTAAGGTGACTGGAGACCACACGCCAGAGGGAGAAAGCTCAAAGGAAAAGCATACAGCAACACGGACCCGCCAAGCAGCTGTCTCTATAGCGGAGATGTTAAGAAAAACTGGTAAGGAAGCAGCAAGTGGGGGTCTTGATTCACCGGGGGAAAAAAATGATGCTACACTAGAAATGTCGGAAGCATCGCAAGCAACTTTAACAATAAGCCGTGAGAGCACTATATCTGAAAGAGATGAAAAAGATGTGAATGAAACTGTGGTCCCCGAGAGTATCAAGGAGGGAGGAGTCCACTGTAACATCAGCAAGGACCAAGTAATGCCTATTGAAACTTTACTGACTATACAACAGGAACAGTCACAGGAACAGTCACAGGTCATAAACCTGACAGCTAATGATAAGGAGGAGGAGGGACCATCAGACAGGGGGGTGATGTTGGAGATAGGAGCTACTGGCACGGATATGGCCCAAAATGAGGCTTTTTTCTCTGCTTCTGATGGTCTGGAGTGGTCGGAGGAAGAGGAGGATGAGGAGGGCGACTGCAGCTCCCTAGGGGATTCAGACAGTGATCTTGAAGCAGAACACCCTGTAACAGCAAGGAAGACTGTAGTAGATTCAAATAAGGGCCAGAAAGATCCACGGTGCGAACTCAGCTGGGATAACACGGCGTCTGGTACTGCCCAGGACAGTCCGAGCAGTGAAAGAACACAGATATCTTTATTAGAGACAATCCATCAAGAGATACTAGCTCATAGAGAGGAGACACGCCAAGAAAACCGCAAATCGCAGGCAGCTATGAGGAAAATGAGGGGAGTCGTCAGGAAATTATCCAAGGCCTGCTCTAATACTGGAGATAGAGTATCAAATTTGGAGGACAGGATTGTCTCTACAGAAGCAGAGGTCACGGTCGCGGTGGCGAAAGTCAATGCTCAGAGCTCCCAGGTTGTCGATATACAGTGGAAGCTTGAGGCGATGGAAAACAGACTACGTAGAAACAACCTAAGGGTCCTGGGGATTCCGGAGGGATCAGAGGGGTCGGATATAAGGCTATTCATGTTAAAACTCCTTGAGCAGGCCTTCCCTGAGTTAAAGGAGTGGGATTGGTCAAGAGAATTACAGAGAGTACATCGTACCCCCTTCAGAGTAAAAAGGGGCATGAAAACAGAGGATAAACCCAGGGCAATCTTGATATTCCTGGGAAACTTTAATCTACGACAAGCGATCTCTGAGCTGGCAAAACCAAATACCAAACGTGACGGCGAGGGGTTCTCTTTCTTTGTAAGACCTGACTTCTGCCATACGACGGTAGAAAGACGTTGGCGCTTAAGGAACTTGATCAAACCTTTCCAGGACAAAAAGATGCAAGCATTTTTAATAAACCCTGCACAACTTAAAGTGATTAATGAGGGGAAGACAGTGTTCTTTTCCTCTGAGATTAAGGCAAAGGAGTACTTAGACTCCGTTAGAAACTAACAGCAGAATTTGACTATGTCTGAAACATGAAATATATACTCCACTCTAAACACTATATCTTTAAGTCAATGGGTAGATCCGCTGGGTAACTGTGCTGTATGCTGTATGATGGGAGGCTCGGGGTGTCACAGATAGTTACTTTGGTGTTACGATATGTTAATAAGCACGTACTTTGAGCGCTGTTGTTTTTTGTCAAGATTGTCGGTAAATCATAGCAGACTTTCATCTAAGCACTGCACTCCATCACACGCTCAGCCAGCTCTGAGCGCCTCACAGAGCAGGGAAGTTGGGGGGTGGAGGGTATGGGGGGGGTCAGGGACAGGGGAGGGGGGAGGGTGTTGGGAGGGAGGAGGGCAGAGGGGAGGGCGTGTGGGGGGATGAAAATCACGGGAAAAAAAAGGAAACATTGCAATATGGAAATAAATCTAAATGAGCAAACAAGGTTAAGAGAAATTTTTGGCTTGCTTTTCAATATAGGTAACTGTATCCAAATAGATGACGAACATTAGAATCTGTACACTGAATGTGGCCGGTCTAAATGATTGGAAAAAAAGACAGCGACTAGAATACTTGGTTAAATACCATAGAATAGATATCTTATGCCTCCAGGAAACCCACATCCCGTGGGCTAAAAAGAGCCTACTATTTTTAAGGGGTTTCGAATTAGTTGCTTGTTCAAGCCAAACGTCAATGGTCAGAGGAGTTGCCATTCTAGCAAAATCCACCTTGGGCAAGGCCAAAAAAGTTAGAACTGATAGTAATGGAAGATGGGCAATTGTTGAAATGGAGCTAGGCTTTTCAATCTGTGTGATCTATGGGTCAAACGATGATGATCCTGAAATCTTTGATTATTTAGAAACAGAGTTGGCCGGCTGGCCCTCCCCCTTGGTAGTTACAGGAGATCTTAATATTTCCATAGACTGGGGTAATCATACAGTATACAAAGGTCGGAAACCTCGAGTTTTTAGGTCACTCAAAGCTCTCATTAGATCACACGGGTTGTTAGATGTATCAAGCAAGACTCTCATGGGTTTTAATTTTAAAAATTGGTGGTCAGGCAGCATTTATTATGTTTCTGCTCTAGGGAACCCACCCAGGCTCTGTGTTCAAGATGAGGAAGAGGGCTGCGTGGCCTCCCTCCATGAGCTTGCAGAGTAATCTGTGAAGCCTACCCATGGGGGCTAGAATTAGTTTTTATGGGGAAAGATGCCACACCTTCCCCCTCCCCAATCCTCCAGATCTCCTGTGGCCCTCATCCCCAGGGCCAATATTTGTCTATGGTGGATGGGGCCCACTCATGCCCCCTCCCCAAGCTATCAGAAGACCTGAGGACTCCACCCGAGCCAAAATTATTTAATTAATTATATAGGGAGGGTAGCAGCGTGCCACACGCCTTGAGCCTCCAGAGGCCCTGGGAAGCCCACCCCCGAGACTGAAGAGACTTTATATGAGGAGGGGGCCACATGACCCCCCTCCCCAAGCCTTAATAGGCCCCTGGGAGCCCACTTCCAAGGCTGAAATTTAAGAAAATGGTGAGGGGGCCACACACCTTCCTCCTCGAGCTTTAAAAAGCCCCAGAAAGCACACCCCTGGGGCCGAAACTCTACAAAATGAGAGGGGGGCACGTGGACTCCCTCCCCAAGCTACTAAAGGCCCCAGAGAGCCTACTCCGGGGCCGGATCAGCAGCTATGTCCCTGGGAGCCAACTCCTGGGACACAGCGATTTCCCTGCCCACGGACAGGGTAACCTGTGTTTGCTCTTACTTGGCAGGAGCATTTTTGAATTTCCTACCAAATGGGTGGAAACATCAAGCCTGCTTTCTGTGGGAAGAAGCTTTATTAATGTTTCCGCCATCTGTAAGAGGACTTTGATCTGCTTCCCTGCCTACAGTGAGGTGGGCAGGGAAACAGATCAAAATATTGCTCTTGCCTGGAGGGAGATGCATTAGGAGCTGCTCCCTCCAGATGGGAGCAAATCCGGCTCCCACTCTATGAGGGCAGCGGGCTTGGGCTGCGGGCTCCTTGATGCTCCTCACTCAGCTTCGAACATGCGTATGGTGGGTGCCCTTGGTGGGCATCAGGGCACCCACCTTTAACAGGTTAGAGCCCAAGTGGCCACATGCCCCTCCCTCTGAAATTGACACCAAGCCAAGGGGGATGGGGTCCCTGGGACCAGAATTGGATCAGGGAATGAGGTGGCATGCCCCCTCCCTCTGAAAATGACACCAAGCACAGGGGGATGGGGCACCTGGGGCCAGAATAGGCAAGGGGAATGAGGTGGTGTGCCCCTCCCCTTGAAAATGACACCATGCCCCAGAGTATGGGTTCTTCAGGGCTGAAATCGGTCCGCGGAGGGGGCCTCCTGCCTCCCCCTCTTGAAAATTATGCAGGGTCCCAGGAGATGGGTTTTGTGGGGCTGAAATTGGCCCGGGAGGGGGCTACTTGCCCCCAACCCTCTGAAAAAGCTTTGAGGAAAGGGTTACCTGGGGACGTAATCAGCCCGGGGATTGGGCTGCATGCCTCACTCCTCCTGAAAATGACACCGGGTCCCAGGGGATGGAGTTCCCAGGGGTAAAATCATGCTGGGGAGGAGTGCCATATGCCTCCTTCCCCTGAAAAGGATTCCAGGGCATGGGGGATGGGGTTCCCATGGCACAAATAAGCCTGGGGAGGGGGACCGCATGCACCCCTTCCTCTTTTTTTCAAAGAAACGACCGTGGGGGATGGGGACCCCAGGGCCTAAAATGACTTGGGTAAGGGGGCCGCATTGCCTCCTCCTCCCCTTTAATAAATAACAATGGCCCTGGTGATCGGGTCCCCAGGGACTAGGGGTCAGGACCCCTTTAAAAAAAATGCCCTGGGGCATGCGTTCCCTAGGGCCAAGCCCTATTGCCACCCCATGCAGCCATTGGTTGAAGGCTGTCTACCAGATGAGTGGAGGTGGAACCCGCTTGTTCCACAACAACTGTAAAAAATGTTTGGTACACTCGTGGGGTGTGACACAAACCTTTATTAGTCACAGATGAATTTCAGTGCAATGCTTTCTTCAGTGCGATAAAGCCATTGACAAAAAAGCACAGTCTAGATGCATTTAAATTGTCCCGCAATATGATTGGTTGTTCCGTGGCCAATGGGATGGATTGCAATCCCACCCAGGACTGGTAGTGGAATGAAAACATCCCCGATGTGATTAATTGAATTACGTGCTCAAAGCTCCATTAACGCATCTTATCCAATGCCTAATTGAATGTCGAAACACTTTCACCCACACCAGTCTTTCCAAAACTTGATATTTCCCCTATGGGCTGCCTCTTGTTACGGTAAGTTAATAATCCAAACACTGTGCCATAAACACTCCTCACCTGCTGCTGGTTGTTGCACCGTGACCAACGATGACCCAAAGCCCCTCATGGAGCACCTCAACATCTGACTACAGACCAACACTAACAGGCACATGCATCAAAGCTTTTTGCGATCGCAAACGGTGCGAATCGCAAAAATCGTCCGTTTGCGATCGCAAAATCAGCTTTTGGGATGCATCAAGGGTGAAGGCCCTCGCAATTTGAGAATTCGCAAATATTTGCGAGTTCTCAAATTGCGATTGCATTTAAGGAATCGCATTTTGCGATTCCTTAAATGCAATGCATGAAAGTTTTAAAAATAGCGATTTCGCAATTAGGGGGAGCAAATTACCATGAGGTTGAACCTCATGGTAATTTGCCAAAACTTTGAAAAATTCACTTTTGTGCACTTTTGTGCATTTTTCAAAGATTCATGTTGTGCACACACATGCCCTTAGGGCATGTGTGTGCACAACATATGTGCACAGATTAATTTCAGGGGTGCAACAGGGTGTCCTTTGGACACCCTTGCACCCTTGAAATCGCATTCTCAATTTGCGATTCGCTAATTGCGAATCGCAAATTGAGAATGTCTTCCCATTCATTCCTATGGGCCTCTAGGCCCATAGGAATGAATGGGGAGGTTTTCCTTACTTGCGACTCACAATTTGCGAGTCGCAATTAAGGAATGTTTAGAAATCGCAGATTTTTCAGCGATTTCTTCATGCATAGGCTTTTGCGATTTCTTAATTGTGATTCCTTAAAAATCGCAATTAAGAAATCGCAAAAGCCAACAATGATGCATGTGCCTGTAAGACCACAAAAAGAGGCACACTCATGCAAGATCCCCAGGGGCCCCGACCAGCCTTGTGCGGCACTATATCCAACCTCATCATCACCCTAGCCATTGACTCCCACCACTACATCCTACACGGTGATCTCACTTCCCAAACTGACGACCCCAACAACACCAACTCCACCATCTTCCTGGAAAAGATGAATAACATTGGACTCACTCAACTGGTCACCATTACCACGCACAAAGCAAGACACACACTCAAAGCCATCTTTACCTCCACTGACAGAATCAAATTCGCCCACGTCACAGATCTCACCTGGACCAACCACGTCATCATTCACTTCACCATTTCCGACACCCAGTATACCATTGCCAAGCATCATAGTACGAAGCTCCGCAGCTGGGGAAAGGTAGCCGACACTCAATGGACACAGGCCTTCAGCATCACACATCCCAAAACTTCAGCAGGCCTTGACCAGGCTATCCAGAACTTTACCGCATAGATCACCAAATGAGCCAACCTCGTTATCCCGCTGAAACCTGCAAAAGCCAATAAAGCATCAAAACATGCCAGCTGGTACACCCCAGAGCTTAAAACCATGAAGCGCAATTGCTACCAATGTAAAAAGCGATTGCATGTCACTAAGGACCCCTCAGACACACTCGCTCACAAAGCAGCCCTCAGCAACTACCACCTGCGGATAAAGAAAGTCAAGAGAGCAGTCATCACAGCCTGCATCAACACCATGGCCAACCAAACAAAGGAACTCTTCAAAACAGTCAAGGAACTCTCCAACCCGGCAGCCACATAGAACACCATCCATCCCTTCCAAGTTCTTTGTGACACCCTCTCAGGCTACTTCCACAGTGAGATTGTCACCATCTACAACAACTTCGACCCCCGAATCAACACTCTCAGTCTTTAACAACCCCAAGCAACCAGCGAAGAACAGCTGAACGATCACCACCTGGTCTCCGCTTACCACTCAGCCCACCACAGCCACCATGTTGTCTATCCACTCCGGTGCTCCCTCTGCACCTGCCCCCACCACCTCTTCAATCCCGGAACCAACCCAATCAGCACAGAACTCACCAGCATCCTCAACACCTCCATCTCCACAACAACTTTCCCAGACAGGTGGAAACACTCAGAGGTCAAACCCCAGAATCCTCAAAAATTACAAACAGATCTTCCAGCTCCCCTACCGCGCCAAAGTACTCGAGAAAGTCATCAACCAACAGCTCACCGTATACCTTAAACAAAGCCACTTAATCGACTCTTCGGAATAAGGATTCCGGGCCAACCACAGCACAGAGAACCGGCTGATTTCTGCCACAGTTGACATCAAAACTCACCTCAACCATGGAGAAACGGATGCCCTGATCCTCCTCGACCTCTCTGCTGCTTTCAACACCGTCTCGTCTCACACTACACCCTCATTGTTAGACTCCACAACATTGGCATACATCAAAGCGCACTCAGGTGGATCACCACTTTCCTTACAGGATGCACACAGAGTATCAGAATGCCTACCTTCATCTTCACACCCATGAACATCATATGCACCGTACCCTAAGGATCATCTCTCTGTCCCACCCTGTTCTATATCGACATGACCCCCCTAGTAGATGTCAGCAGATCCCACGGACTCAACATATTCTCCAACGCAGACGACATTCCACTAATCCTTTTGCTCACTGAGGACCCCGCCAACACCTAAACCATATTCTGCAATGTCACAGCGAAAAATTCAAATGGATGCGGCACAATCACCTCATACTCCACTTTGACAATACACATGCACTGATCTTAAGGAAGAACACTGCCATATGGGACCACAGCTGGTAGCCAGCAGAACTCAGACCAACATCCTCACCAACAAACCATGTACTTAACCATGGCATCATCTTCGACAACCAACTGACCACAAATGATAAGTCAATACAGTTGCCGCCACATGCTTCCACACCCTTTGCATGTTCTGCAGAATCTTCAGATGGATCCCTATCAACACCAGAAAGACTGTCATGCAGGCCCTTGTCACCAGCCGCCTCGACTACGGCAACACCCTCTAAGCTGGAATCTCCACCCAGCTCCTCAGAAGACTCCAGATCATACAGAACTCTGAAGCTAGAATCATCATGGAACTCCTCAAATGGACCCACATCACCCCCACCTTTGAAACCCTCCACTGTATCCTCATCTAGAAGAGATACCAGTTCAAGATCTCACACATGCATACTAAACCCTACACAATCAAGGACTGTCCTACATTAATCACCGAGCGAACTACCATCTGCCCACCAGCACGCCACCTCACTGGGCCTCACACACACTGCTGCATCAGTCACAGCCACAGCAGGCCATTCCTTCTCCTACATCACCATCAAGACCTGGAATTACCTGCCCCTCCATCTCCGGACAGGACTCTCCCAGGCGCACTTCAGAAAGAAACTCAAGACATGGCTTTTCGATGAAGACATGGCACCCTTAGCGCCCAGATAACCCTAGGGGTGACAGTGCTGCACTATACCAAAGTAGATTGACTGGCTGCTTGACCATGAGGCATAGTTGGTTGATATGGTTCCAGCCCCTATGGCAACCCCTTTGGTAGCTTGGCATTAGCAGTCAGGCTTATCTGAGAGGAAGTGTATAAAGCATTTGCACATAACCAACAGTAATACAGTGAAAACACTACAAAAGGACAGCACACCAGTTTTACAAAAATAACCAATATTTATCTGTGCAAATAAGATCAAAATGATAAAAGACCAACATACAGTAATCAGAAATATGCACTTTGTAAGCATAACTCTAAAATTCAGTTCCTTGAAGCCGGTAACTCCGAACTTGGCTACTGCAGTACTGAAAACAGCAGAATCCAACACTTCCTGCCGACCGCATCTGTGCAGACCTGCGGTAGTGTTAACAGACTAATAAACAGTACCTTTGGTTCCAGCTGACCATGTCGATGTAGGCTGGTCGTGGTAACAGTCCTGATTGCGATGTGAAGCGTAGCACTGCGGTGTGCGGTGCTTTAAAGTCGCGGTGCAAACAGCGACTCAGTGACGGTCATCCAGCGGCATCAGTGAGACCAGGGCTGGGGTGGGGAATGAGACGGTGCTTGTTGTGGCACTGACAGGTCACCGTGCAAGCGACAGCGCATGGTTGATTGGAGCTGGAGTCAGTCGGCCCAGACGAGGTGTGGGATGGGGCTGTGCATCGTGGAATGGGGCGGTGCATCGTGAGACATACGTGCGGTGCCCCCAAACCACAGTCTGGTTACAGGTGTTGAGGTCAGCGGGCAGCGACGTTGTTGTTAAGTCCAGGATGGTGGAGTGAAATGAGGCGGTGCGGAGTACAGTGCCCACAGGTTGCGGTGCAAGCAGCGGCTCAGTGACGCTGGCCGTCGTTGCCACTGGTGAGACCAGGGTTGCAGTGCAAAGTGCGGTAGTGCCCTCTGCAGTGCATTCAAGACACAGAGCCTGCAGCAGAGTTGGTGACAGTGTTGGCTGCCATCCCCCTCCGTGGCATCTGAAACCCATGGTTCCAGAGGCGGTTCCAGAAGTAAGTGAAGTCTTTGCTGTCCCTGAGACTTTGTGAACAGGAGGCAAGCTCTATTTCAAGCCCTTGAAGATACTCAGCAACAAGTGAAGAAAGTTCTGTCCAGTCCTTTCACTGCCCATGGCAGAAGCAGCAGCTGCAGGCCAACCCAGCAAAGCAACAACACAGCAAAGGGGCAGAACTCCTCCTGCAGTTCTTCCAGCTGTTCTTGGCAGGTTTCTTGATCCTAGCGAATTCTAGAATTCTAGGATCTGGGCCCCAATATTTATACTGCATTTCTCTTTGTTCTCTTGGGCAGAGATTGTTTGTGCTTAGTCCAAACCATTGTGGTCCTGTCTGGTCCAGCTTCCCGGCAGGAGGTGGAGATAGCATGGTTCAATGCAGACCAGGCCTATTCAGGTGCAAGTAAATTTCCTCCCACTACTCTAAATACAGCCCAGGTCTATTCAGCCCAGCCTTGACTCATCCAGAAAAGGCAGAACTCACCTCAACCCTCCCAGTGGCTGCCTGGATTGAATGCACATCCCCAGCCCCTGTCACTCCAAAGCCAGATAGTCAATACACAACCCAGCAGAGGCAAATAGGATGGCTAAGCAAGAAAATACCTACTTTCTAAAAGTGGTATTTTCAAACACAGAATATAAAAATCATCTTTACTAAAAGATGCATTTTTACCTTCTGAGTTCAGGCATACTATACTCCATTTTTCTATCTTGTCTCAATGGGAAGATAAACTTGTAAAATGTTACAGAGTATTTCCCATTCTATCCTATAGGACAGATAGCCTTTCAACAGTGAAAAACGAATTACATTGCAGTTCACTTTCAGGACATGTCACACACACCAGGACATGTCCTACCTTTCACATACACTGCACCCAACCGATAGGGGCACTTTTGGCCTACCTTAGGGGTGACTCACATGTAATAAGAGGGAAGGTTAGGGCTTGGCAAGTGGGTGCACTTGCCAAGTCGACATGGCAGATGGAAACTGCGCGCAGACACTGCAGTTTCAGGTTTGAGAAACCTCTGAAAGGCTGCTTGTGTAGGTGGTGCAATTAGTGTTGCAAGCCCACTAGCTGCATTTGATTTACAGGCCCTGGCACTCTCAGTGCATTATACTGGGAACTTACCAGTAAATTAAATATGCCATTCATGGAAACACCAATCCATAATTTAATTTACAATAGGAGCACTTGCACTTTAACACTGAGCAGCAATGAGAAAGTGCCCAGGACACTAAACCAGCAAAAACAGAGTCAAATCTAGGCGGTCAGAAGCAAAAAGACAGGGAAATCAGGCCAAAAGATGCCAGGTCTAACAGTGCCACAAACCAAACAGCACAACAGGTTTCAAGCATGGTCTTGGTCACATGTAATGTCTATGGTCAAAATGCAATTGAGGAGCCTTAAGAGGATAGATCTGTGAATAAGTAGGTTGCTCATGTCATAAGCAGCAGCTTCTGCAATCAAGAGATGTGATGACCACATTATCATCAGGAATACAATTCCAGTGCAGTGAAAATGAATATACCTGACTCATAGATGTGGCATAGGAGAGTTTTGAGGGGAGCAGGCTTTCTTCGGTGAGTAAAGGGAGGGAGTTGTTGGGTGACCTGCGGTGGAAGGTTTGCACATGGACAGAAGTGAGAGTGGGCAAGGCAAAAACAATAATGGGACCTGGAATGTTTAGAGGGCCTGCTGTTGCCAAATGTTACTGTTTGATGTGTAGAGTAGTAGTAGTTTTCTAGAGTAAAATAGGGTCTGTGTGATTAAGTTAGATATTTCTTTGTGGGGGCGTAGGACTCAGAGTAATGTCAGACACCATCAAAGAGAAGCTTGCTGTAGTTACATTTACTTAGGACAGATGAAATTGACCCAGGGCTTCACAGAGTGTACAGTTAGGTTGTGGATGATTCTGCAAATGTTTAAGAAACATTAGATCATCGAGGTTGAAGTTGTTGCTGTGATAGATATAGGGTACACATTACTGTCAAATTGGGCCAAATAATTATGGCTGTGGAGAGAGAAGGTTGCCTTTCGTCTAGATTAAAATGGTGGAAATGATGGATGGGTGTGCTGTGGAAGAGGGGAATAATATCAAATTAGTTTGGGTTTCAATATGGAGGATCGAAAGTATGCCCATTATTAACCCTTTACCTATAACACTAATTAATTAAATCACACATGAAGCATTGGCAAGAGAATCTATAAATGAAGAGGATGCCAGTGATACTAAGATGGTTAGGTAGACAAATAAGACTCATGCACCAGACCTCTGAACACACCGAACAGAATGTAGGAGGGCATGAAACCTAGGGAGCATTGAACACTCAGGGCTGTATTATGTGTTTTGTGGTGCAGGAGCAGGACCACCCGCTCCCGCACCGCCAAACCTGTGTCCTGCCAGATCTTGATTTCTTTCTCCCTGGCGGGCCGTTCTTTGGCAGTCCCAAGCCGTTGCCTATAAAATTGGTACCACAATGGGAATGCCGAAGCAAGTTCCTGCAGTGCCGGACTGTCAAGTTCATGCCCTGCAGGAACTGCAGATGTGGGGGCACACCATGTGACCCCCTGCATGCATCCGCTGGTGCGGAGGAAACAGGGGACCATTTCCTCCCTGCCACTGTTTTCATGGTGGGCTTATCACGATGAAAACCATGGCAGAGAGGCAACTCATAGTATGCTTGGCAGGGCTGCAGCAACCCTGCCAAGCATACTCCGGCCTCAAAACTGCTGCCACACCACCAGAGATTGGGGATCCCTGGCAGCAGCAGCGGTCTCATGGTTGTCTGATCATCTTACTTGTAATCCGGTGGTCGGACCACCGGTGTGGCGGTGGCCACACCGCCACTGTGAGTCTGGCAATGCATCAGACTGCCAAACTGATAAAAAAGGCCCACCAGGTGTATTTGGTTAGCTAAGTAGAGGAAGAACTAGTCAACAACTGTGACTGGAAACTTAGGAAAGACAGTGCGGTGCTCCTCCATTTCAAAAGGGGTAGTAGACCATATGACCATATGTATTAGGAAAAAGAAAGATGGGCTTCGTGGATGGTGGATGATTTTAATGAATCTTGAGACATGGGTGATTTATGGAGATTTGTGATGGCAATCACGTCTGTGAGTTGTCACCAGAGAAACAAGCAGTAGTAGTTGTTGGAAGGAGTAAGAAGCCTGACATTATAGAATTTCCTGTGTTTTTAATTAATTAATGTGTAAAAGTCTAAAAAGGGTGTAGATTATTAAAGTATAAGACAGTGATTTTAGGTCAAAAGAATCTGAGAGTGCATGAGAATCATTGTGCAAGTGCATAACAGTATACATTCCTGAGGGTGATCGATGGTAGAGTAAATGTGGTATATTTTTGTTCGAGGGGGTCCAAAAGGTTAAATGATAGGGGTTTAGGTACAATGACAAGTGTGATGTTAAATGATTAAAGGGTCACGATATCAGTTTGGGAAAATGTTCCCATACTCGCTAGCCAGGAGCAGACACTGACATTCAGGCGGGAATCCAAGAGATTTGAAGTTGTTTGAACATTCATAGGAGGTAATGGAACTCATCATCATCATCAAAGCTTTATTCGACAAATTGTCATAATTCAGTATCCGATACACAAAGAATATCCAATAGTAAAAACTGATGAAATGAGATGTATCCCTCAGGTATAAAAACAGTCCATTAAAAAAGATTATAAAACCAACAATATTAAAATTCATATACAGCTCATATAAACCCAGCCCTCAATACAGGTAATAAGCGTACAACGGTCAATATAAATTCATTAGGGTACCACAATCGCATGTGAACTTATCTATATAAATGTATACAAAATTAGAAGATACAATACACAATGTACATTGGTCATGGTGCCACAGACGCTTTAGATTTTATAATCCATGCCCAACCTAAAAATTTGGCTACAGCAATGAGAAGTGGTAGCCCTGTTTCAGTGCAAATTAATCAAAGAGCCACATCATATTTACGGGTGCCCAGAACTCGACAAATAGGGGCCAACCATTTGCGCCTTGGGGCTGTATAGGCAGGGCACACAAATAACAAATGGGCCAAAGACTCCGGAATTTCATGGCAACTGGGGCAGAAAGTATCTTCTGCTGCTGCCCACCTTGCAGTGAAAGATTTAACGGGTAAGGTGCCCACTCTCAATTGAAACAAAAGCTTCCTATTGTGTGGCTTTGTAATAGCATCCCAATAAGCCTCTAGTTTTTGTATTGGTTTAACCATGAGGAATTGGCACGTCAATGTCGAGGGATCACTATTCCTGAAAGTGTTGGAATCCACCCATCCCCAGTATCTTTCATTCATTTGCACTCTCAACGGGAACCAGGAGTTCTAAGGGTTCTTCCATAGGGCCACCATACCAATGTTTGCCAGTACAGATCTAACCTGCTGTAACCAAGCAATTTTCTTAAAACATTCAGCTCTTAGGAAATGTCCAGATTCTCTGCCAGTACAACAAGGGGCGTAGACTGGCACTGTCAGCCAAAGCCTTCCTATCTAAATCACAAAGTAATGGCTGTACTGAGGTACTTTGTGGAAGGTTAGCGATTTTCCGTAGGAAGCTATTTTCCGCTATGGACAGTTTAGAAAGATTTTTAAAGCCCCAGAGCTCTGCCCGTTATAAAACTGCACTGACAACTTTCATATTATAAATGGTCCAGGCCGGACTAACTGGTTTAGTGAAGGATGCATTATCGTCGGCTAATATGGTACCCGCTAACTGACGATGTTTCAATGTGGCCATGTCCAGATGCTTACCCCAATTCATATGATCCTGTCTAGTGACCTCCTAAATACGTGAAATATTTCACCTTCTCCAGGGGGCGCTTGTTCAACAGCATTGCTCCTCCTGAGGATCTATGGGGATCAAATGTCATGTATTTTGTTTTAGAGACATTTTTCTCTAGGCGCCGCAGAAGGCAAAATTCCTCAAAGACTATTAACATATGCTGTAAGCCTCTCTGGGTTTTTGCAATTAGAAGGGTGTCATCGGCGAACATAAGAATTAGAATTCTTACATCCGCCAATTTAGGAGCATCCATTGGGATATCTTTCAAAAATTTTACAACCCCATTTATAAAAATGAAAAACAAAGTTGGGGCCATAACACAACCTTGTCTTACCCCCTATCCACTCTGAATGAGAGGGTAACCTGACCCTGGCTTCCCCACCTGATTTTCGTGTAGGTGTCCTCGTGACGTCTAGCTATAGGGGATAAAAAATCATGGGGCATCTTCAGATCGTACAATACACGGTCTTTTATGGGAAACGAGGTCGAAAGCTGCCTTTAAATCTACAAAGGCAGCATACAAACTGCCTTTTCCAGAACCACCATTTTCCAGTAAATGAGTGAAGCTAAAGGTTTGATCAATGGTACTTATACCCGACCGAAAACCTGCTTGAAGAGGTGATAGAATGTCCTGCTCACTGAGCCAGGCCTGGATTTTATTTAGTACAAGGCGACCCATGATCTTTTGGGACGAATCAATTAAACTTATGGGCCTGTAGTTCCCTGGATGTGACTTGTCCCTCTTATTAAATATTGGAATTATCTCAGCCCCTTTCCAGGACTCTGGAACCGGCATACCTTTAGCAATTTCATTCATAATAGTAAGATATAACTTCTCCATTTAGTTTAGTCGGAAAGGAAAATATCGGCTGGAATTCCATCAGGGCCTGATGCTTTGCCTCCCAGCAGGGTACCCAATGCAGTGTTAACATCAGCTTTGCTAAAAGCCGAGCCATCATAATAAGTATCTGGAAGCTAAAATATTTCCCCGTCATCAATGCTGCACTCATATTGGGATTGAAAATGCATTACCCATTGGTCTAGGCTTACATAATTTATCGGTTCTGCAGGGCAGAAATCTCTGCCCCATTTTACTACATCCCAGAATACTTTTAGATTTTTATTTTCACAGGCCCTTTTAAGATCCTGCCATCTATTATCATCCCAGGATTTCTTTGCCACTTCCTGGGCTTTCTTGTATTTCTGCCTAGCACACCGAACCTTAGGCATATCGCCATCCTTTATAATTTTCCCCAAGGTCTCCTTACATTCCTTATTAAACCATTTACTTCCCTTCTTGTAGTCGGTGCCCTTATTTTTAGCAATTTAAAAAAAATATGTGCGAAGATGTTTAAAGAACTCCGCATGAAATCCGCTAACCGTCTCAGATGATGCCCTGTTAATCAAAAGATCTTCCAGATCTAATATTGCATTATTTACATCTAATGAGATCATATCTAGGACTTCAGGCTTTAGTGACAGGTTTATCCATTTCAAACGCCTCATATTATTTGTAGGAATTAAATCTAGGGTTATCAGTTCCCCATTGGAATGGGATGTATCATTTTCTGCCCTTATTTCGAAGACTAGAGATTATGGATTATGATCACTCTCAATATGGTCGACTACCCTCATATCCCTTAATGCGTGCCCAAACTGACAATTAATTATTACAAAATTAATGTGTCTTTAGCTAGAGCCATTATCAAAAGTACATGCACCATCTCTGTCTGACTGTGTTCTGCCATTTGTAGCCCTTAAACCTTTCTCCATGCAGAGGGAGTGAGTACATCTGTACTACGGCTTCTGTCCACTTTTTTACTGGGATTAAATCTAATTTCAGGGTTCTCCATAGCTCATCTTCAGAGTATTTAAAATTAGAGTTCCCATTTAGAAGGGGTTCAAAAGTCAAGTTAAAATCACCCGCTAATATTACATCTATACCCCTAGAATGATGATCAAGAAGTGTGCCCAGGGCTACTAGTACCTCAGACTCCCTTCCCTTAGTACCCCTTGCATAGATGTTATACACATCAAGCTTTATACCCACTCCCCACAACAATCTAATTGCTAGTATATCCTTATTATTAGACTCTAGAACCTGTACCACAAAATCAATTTCTTTGCGGACCCAGAATATTAAGCCTCTTGAGGGCCTGCCTTTTCCGCCGGCTATCGCAGGTACATAATAATTCAAGTAGCCTACACAATGCGATGGTTCCATTGCCCAAGTTTCCTGAAACAGGCACACAACGTGTTTGGCGACAAATGACTGCCACTCAGGGGAACTAATCTTAGAACTTATTCCGGCTATATTCCATGATATCAGGGCTAAGCATGTAATTGGTATTTTACCTGGGCACACAGGGGCCACAATATTCGACGATCCATTAGGTATGTCAATGGCTCCCTTACGTATTGCTAAACTATCATCAGAGGGAGTAATACTCAGTGAATTACCATAGTTAATTAGTTCTGTGGCTCCCTTAAGTAGCAGTCCAAAATTATCTGGGGGCATAGTGCTCAATATATCTATCTGCTATCTGGGCTGATGGACAATGTTACTACAGTCTGTACCAGAATGTATAGCTTTCTTACTTTTGACACTCAATCATCAAAATCTAGGTTTGAAGTACCATCTAGTGGGAGATCACCTAGCCCCACAGAGCAACCCAGGCCAGAAACAAGTGGAGAACGTCTAAACTGTATTAGAGAATGATCTGGGGAAGATGTACAAAACTCTAGGGCTAGCACATTTTCAACCAAATCATGGACCCTTAGTATTAACTTAATGCAATCAAGGGGATTCACCCGGGAAGAAAGTCTACGGGCTCCAAATATATCTTCTCGGATAACAGAGCGCCATCCCCTGACACGGCGAATCCAATGGATTGCCTTATTTGTGAGGCAATCTGCACTTTCTTTTAAATTCACGTTATCATATTTGGGGACATTAACCATGTAGATTTTTGGGGCCGGATGTAGATCTCTTTCCGGGGGTGCAATACAATGATCATGCCTACGAATATTTATCGGAGTCCCTACACCTAGGGGTCCATTCCGATCCGATCTGGTAAAAAGGCGCTCCGAATTGCCGTTCGGAGCGTTTTTCCCCGTACGATTCGTACCCGTAAGCGTCCCCGTACGAACGACGAAGTACGAACCGTACCAGGAGCCGTACTCCATACGAGTCGTACAAGACACCGTACGACTCTAATCTCCTTACGACTCTTCCTCGGAACCCGCTGTACGTGACATCTGTACGGTTCGCGGACGATTTTTCCGACCCGCCAAGTACGATTCCTGTGGGTACGCACCGTACGACCCTTTTCCTACGGGAGCTGAAAACAGCCGTAAAAGCAGAGTTTGCCCCGAAACAGGTACGGAACGCCCCCCCCCGGGTACGGCGCGTACACCCCATGAACGCAGGGGTACACGCTGTACCCCTGCAATCATGGGGGGTACGTGCCGTCCACCCAGCGTAAATAAAATATCCTTGCATTCACTAATCAGCAAATCTATTCTATCCAAGGTACAATTATTAGCTGTTTGTTTCGGCTTTAGTGATTTCCTCACCCTTTTCCCCTTGCTGTCTCTACCACTATCCCCCCTCCCGTAGCTCCACTGTTACCATCCATAGTTTTCCTTTTCCCCATACTCAGACTTAGGGAGAATATTACTTAGAGTCTTGCGCTGCTCAGGTAATCTCCTTCTTAGACTCCTCCCCTGAAAGAAATAATGTCTTATTTCCCAAGTCAGATGCCCACGGATGACAGGTAGAAACAACACAGTAATGCTTCCTTCACAATGAGAATGTTCCAGCACAGACTTCAGATTTGAAATGAGGACAATCAATCAACTCAACCAGCCAAGGGGCTATGTTGGAAGGCTTTATTCACACGATCTTACTTGGCATCAGCATGCAAGGCCAAGAGCCCTGGGCTGGCCCAGTCCAGCGTCTTCCAGGCGATGACGGGCAAGGACGGGCCTACCCTTGGCCCGGGCACCGCCCGCGCGCCTCCGCACCGAGTCCTTCTGGCAGCAAGATTCTTCGAGTCCCGCGCCGCGCTGGAGTCTCGCATTTTTGCACGCTCAGGTGCGGGCTTGCTCCTCCCTCCTGGGGGGGGCACTGGTTGAAGAGACTTGTGGGATAGGTAGTCCCTCTGGTGGCAAGATTCTCCGGTAATGGAACTAAATGCCGTTGAGGAAAGAGCAGAGGATATTCTATAAGGAATTCCAAGGTCCATATATCCTGTCAATATAGAGTGTAACCTGCATGTAGTTCCAAGGCAGTGTTTAGAAGGGGTCAAGTTGTATAGACAGGAGGACATAATGAAGGCTCAATCAAGCACATTGTAAAATGAGGTTAAAGATACACGGAGCTTTAGGTTGAAAGAGACGTGCAATCTTAAGAGGGTCTGGTGGAAAAATTTGAATCATGGAGGCAATGATTTGTATGAAAAGTGTCAGATATTGTTGTGAGGGGCAGAGTGTAGCAGTGACTATCGATCTATTCTCTTGTGGACAAGTAGATGGTCAGCAGGTGATAGGTCATTTATGGGTGGGGCATAGAATAATGAGCTTGAGGGGATCTGCTGGTGGCATTAATAATGGTGCAATAATACAGACATGATGGATAGTGCAGGTTGATTTCAGAAGAAGAATGGAAGGCAGGCAAGGGAGAGGAGGGGGTCGAGACCAGTGTTAAAATCTTCAAACAGGATTACAGTAAGAAATGAAAGGCATGTGAGTGGACGAGGTTTATGTTTAAAGGAGTGATGTGTCAAATATTGATGTTTTTAAATGAAAATGGAAGAGAAACCCCAAAGAGGGGGTCGATAATGGGGCAGGGAGTGGTAAAACTGTTTTGTTGATTGCTTATTCACAGGTCGAAACAGATGCAGCTTCTGGTGTATGGCGATGTGTGTTATAATAGCTGGTCTGTCTCCGGGAAGTTTTTGGTCAACGTACCCTTCCCTACTTGGTGGCCATTTTGGATCTTCCTTGCAACTTGTGCCAATGTGTCTATGTGTGTTTGTGTGTGCGTGCCTGCCTGCGTGTGTGTGTGTGTGTGTGTGTATGTTTGTGAAAAATGACAGCGCCAAGTCATTGTCAAGTCATAAGAAATGCTTTGCCATGCCCATACAATCTGTTATTGGCGTTCTTGTTTCTTTTTAATTGGACTTAATATTTCGATATTGATAATAGGGCAGTGTTTTTGACTTGTTGGAACTCTTGCGCTAATAATGTTTCTTATGATCATTGAGTACTTCTTTTTCAGTAAACACGAGCTGGAACAAACTATTTTAAGATTAAAAAGTTCATTTTTATTGGAAGTATTTTAAAATCAGGAAGCAACAATGTGCTGTACTGATAAATATTTTATCATAACAAGCATCTTTAGGTAGCAACCAATCATGCAAAACCCGTAAGAATGTAAAATATATGGCAAATACATACTTATCTTTTGGCATCTGCAAAATGCCACATCTTAAAAGCCTAAAAAATGTGTGTACAACAAAGGGATTGTTTTTACAATGCTGCTATTGGAATCTAACTTGTTAAATAATTTGTAATAAATGTGTGTTTTCTTTAGACAATGGATATATTGAAGGAAAGGAGCTTGACGACTTCTTTTGCCATCTGCTGAAGAAACTTGGCACTTCTGTGAGTACAACTGTGCACTTCTGCGTCTAAATGTTTATAGACTGTCTAAATGGAGCTGAATGAAGCATGTACCCACCCAGACTTCAAACACCTTCCTGCATAATCAAGTTATATTACCAGCACAATGTCTGAACAAATAATGATATGAGCAAATTGAAAATATAAATGTTTTTGCTGCGTTTGGTTACATTACTGATGTTATTTTCTTCCACGTGCGTTGATAACAGCACTGACGTTACATCGTCCACGTTGTTACCACGCATGTCATTACATTGCAAGTCGTTTCAACGACTTGTGCTAGATGGCATAGCACATCAGGGAACGTGTTGGATTTTAAGTCCTACACATCCCTGCTGTTGCTCTAACTGGAGTAGGAATAGTAATTTATACCATTCCTAAATCCAGCGCTATCTAGTGCAAGTCGTAGAAATGATTGCGTTATAATGCCATGCGTGGTAACAACGCAGACGATGTAATGCCAGCGTTGTCACCTACCACAATGTAATATGTGGCATTGTAACGTCACGTATACAAAAATTGGTGGCATAGTACTGAACTACAGAGAAAACTGGCATGTGCTAATTGTGCTTAAAGTGGGTAAATATCAAAACTCTTATCCAAACCTAGCCACACTGTATATATCTAGGGTCAGATTTATTATTGAATTGCGTCGCTTTTGCACCATGAACAAGGGGGCAAGGGCGGAGCAACTACTACTTCAGATTTATCAAGCCATGCAAAGCCACCGTGCTTGGCGTGGGTGGCTTGATAAATCTAGAGTAGCGCAACACAGCACAAATTGCTGCATTGCGTTAGTCTGCCCAAGGGAGGCGTTCCATGGGTGTTCCCACTCACCCTCCCATGGATTTTGGCACATTCCTAGATTTGTCATTACTGTTAGAACTGGGGATGTGTCAAAGTGTGACACCTCCACTGGTGAGCGTATTGAGGAGAAAAATCTTTATTTCTCCTTGTTTGTTCCTCTTGCTATGTGTGCTGAATTCTGGTATCCATGGCAGACTTATGCAGAGCTGCTAAAACAGGCCATGGTCCTGACGTTACTGCACTGGCTTGAACCTAGAGGGTAAGTGAAATCGAGACCGGCACATGTGCAGAGGTACCCTCTCCTTCACCCCTCCCTCCGTCTAAACAAGCACAGTCCACTCATCACACTTTCCTCCCTCTAAACAAACACAGTCTCAGCTGATTTACGGTGAGCAACCTGCTGCCCTCAGCCTTGAACTACTATGAGTGCTCCTTCTCCTCTATAAAGGGGAGGGCAACATCCCCATGTCCCTCAACACCAGCCACCATTGCATTTATACTTCTGTGTGAGGAAGCAGAATAGCAGTGCCAATCGTCCTATGATTGGGTTAAACACATGAAAACTCCCATTTTTAGCAAAAGCTATTAGGGATACAAGTGGTATTCTACAATGGGTGTCTTAAGCCTGTGCATTACTGGAAAATGCACCATAACGAGCCTGTTTGTTTTTGTCACTAAAGAAGGGTTTCACAATATCCCTTACACTGCAGGAAAGGAATTTCTTGACATGAATTATTTTGGTGTAGCACCTATGAAGACCATGAGAGATCATTTAAGGCTAGCCACGGATAGGGCTGCTACCCTGGCAACTCAGCGATTGATACCGCTGAGATGGTGACAGCGCCTGTGGCAGGAGAGATTGAAGACTGGCAGCAAAAGCTCTGTACAATCACACTTTAGTAAAAACGGTACATTTATTTTCATTCAATAACTGTACAGCTTTTATACAACATCATTCTTATCAGATTGTGCTTGAGGTTGGCTGGAGTGGTTGTAAACTCCAAACCAGTAGCTTTGACTAAAACTGCATTATTAATACAAGACAAGAGGATACTGTCTAAAGCGCTTTGAAAATGTCTGCCACAAGCGCTTTTCCAAACAGGAACAAACTACAGGAGGTAGCCCATAAACCCTAAGGAGACTAAGGCAGTCAATTGTAACATACAGCAATGTCTCAAAAGGGTGATATTTGGAGGTCAATTGCATGTTACACAATTAATTACTGAGAATTAAATCAAAGGGGGAGAAAACCAGCGAGACATTTCTTTTGTGATAAACAAATTGTATTTTAGTGAATATACATATTCGCCATATCAGGTTTCATATGTTCATATATATGAGTTACACTACGTTACATTGAATGACATGTAACCTGTCAGATACTGTGCACAAGTGCTCGTGAGGGGTTGTGACGGCGCAAGTGACACGTGAGGGAGTATGTACAGCGATGGTGGCGGCGCATCAAAAAACAAGTGGAGGTAAAATTGACATATTTAGGATATCCAAACAATAAATGGTAATGAATACAAAAAATAATCAAGAGGGGTATCCTTGGAAGGGGGCGCCAAGAATTCCAATGTAGAAGGTAACAGCGTTTCGGCCTGTAGACGTATTAAGCCATCATCAGGACCAGGTTACAATTACTTATATGGCAGTGGCGAGAGGGCACACTTCCAGAATCCGGGTGTGGTGAGGTCCAAGGTAATTAGGGATAGGGCCTGCGGATGTGTTGCTGAGAGGGACAGAAATTGGAGTCTCAGGAGAGACAACAAGGGACACAGGGCATTGCTCTAGTCACGATAAACCCAGGGGCTGCTGGTGGGATCACTTGATGGAGTCAGCAGGATGTGTGGCAAAGCGCATCACGGGGCTGGCAGTAGTCAGACTACTGCCGGGCCCGTCGCAGGTTACATGTCATTCAATGTAACACAGTGCTACCCCCCCATATGTTTGAACATATGAAACCTAATATGTCCAATATGTATATTCACTAAACTAAAGTTTGTTTATCACAAAAGAAATGTCTCCCTGGTTTTCTCCCCCTTTGATTTAATTCTCAGTAAATAATTGTTGTACATGTAATTGACCTCCAAATAGCATCCTTTTGAGACATTGTTGTATGTTACACATGCTCTTTTCCAGCAATCCTTTTTGTCCACAAAGAAATGTAACTAGCAACAAAGAGGGAGGACCACAAGGAAATCAGCATTTCATTCAATGTCATCTTTGCTTCAACTTGGAGGCCATAAAATAATGAGCATTGTCAGTATTTTTGACTTTAAAGTAATGATGCTTGGAGACATAGCAAGATTACGCCCACTCCTGTTGTGGGCCCACTTGTGGCGGACACCAGAACTATCTAAATATGCAGCGGGGCTAAGGGAGGTAATGGATATGGAAGGTTTGCACAAGATCGTCTGGCTAAAAGGTGTAAAAAAACTTCTATATGATCTTGATCTCAAAGAAGCATGGCTTAATAGAACCTCTCCACCCAAGGCAGAAATCAAGAAGGCGTATTGGCTGTGGGTTAGTAAGAACGATCTCCTTAACCCCAAAGCAGGCAGGCTCACAGAGGAGTTTATGCAGCATAAGCATTCTACCCGTCTTAAACCCTACCCAGACCTAATACAAAAACCATACGATAGAGCTTTGTATTTTGAGTTTAGGGTAGGTATGCTCCTCTTAAGAGAGTTGACTGCCCAGTGGAAGCCACCTTATCAAACTCCAGCCTTTGTCCAAGCTGTGAGGCCACCACTGAGTCAATCGCACACTTCATGTTCGCTTGCCCAGCCTACAAAGTGCCAAGGGGGCGCTGGCTGAAACTAGTCTGCAAGGAGCTGGGTACCTGTAGCCACCTAGTAGCATTGCGTATTTTAAGATCTGACGCGCGGGACCTCCATGCCTCTGTACTAGCAACATTTCTTAGATGGGCATGGAGTATCAGAGCGAGAAACTTGAGCGTCAATTCTTAAACAATAAAACACTCATGTGATCTTGTCCTTTAGAACTTGCACTTTCTTCTTCTTTTTACAAATGTATAAGCAATTTTTTAAAACTTTTTAATGTCTTTTCTTTTAATGAATCTTTTATTCTAATGCTTTTATTGTACATTGTATTTCTAAAAAATGTCTCTTGGTCTATCTGGATATATTTTACTCTGGGTTGAAAAGCTTTCAAGATACTTTTATCCAAATAAAGCTTATATTGACTGACTGACTGGGTAATGTGAAGCATTACAAGTAAATGGCATGGGAGTGAATATGTATTTGTTTGGAAGCAAAAAGCTGAAGAATAATATTGGTGTGGGTTAAAGATCAGGTGACATTTGCACTGTCCAGCCAGACCTACTGCCTACCCCACCTCATCTGTTCTGCTAATAGAGAAAAATACCATGAATTATCTAGTTATCTAAGACTCTCTGATAATGTTACAATGGCAGGTGTGTGCCCCTGAATGTTCAAGATTAGGTATCTGGATAAACATATTGAGAATAGCTGTGTGGAGAGTAAGCACCTTCTTGTGGCAGCACATAACTTCTGCCTAATCAAAACATGTACTCCTGGCTCCCAACTTGTGGGCATAGATAAAAACCCCTCTCCTGGTGATTCTCACCTAATTAAGCAAACACAAGGAGATGATGGACGGAGCGCTGAAACTTTTCAGACACTCACCCCCAGTCACAGATCTGGGTTGAATCCATCATCGTTCTTTTGCTCACTTCGCTACCCCAGTTCAGACACAGCTATACACAAATCAGTCTTGACTCTGTGCCTCATGGGAACAGTCCAGCCTGAACTGCCAAGCCATGTCTTCCCTGGACTGGAAAGAAGCATCCTGGGCACCGGTTTTGGGCTAACAATGCTTATCAGCCAGGCTAGCTTGAATCCAGTGGCAAAGGGAGCAAGGGACCTACGTCTGGTCATGCCCTGCCAACTTAGGGCGAACAAAGCAAACACAAGGAGATGATTGACGGAGCGCTGAAACCTTTCAGACACTCACCCCCAGTCACAGATTCTCACCTAATTGTCAAATAACAGATGCACTGACAAGCCAGACCATGAAAATGTGCATGTGTATCAGTCTACTGGCACCACAGTTTGCACTGATCAAGCAACAGAAAAAAACACAATGGAACATCATGGAGGCACCAGTTTTAATTGAGTGCAGAAATTGGCAAACACATTTGAACAGCAAAAAATGAGTTAATTAAATCAAACATTTATCAATATTCCTGTTTCTACTTCTAAACAACCCTTTTTAATGAAGCTTGAAGGATGTCACTTACGTCCCTAAAACAAATAAATGAGTTACAGCAAAAGTACCTGTAGTAAAGAATTACACAGTGCTGCACCTTCCCCTGCATATCCCTGATCTGATTTATGGAACACTACTGGGACCTTCCTAAGTGCCAGTGTCCAATAGTCATCTTTCACACCCCAGCCAGACAGAGGTATCAGCAAAAAACTGTGACAAAGCAAGAAAGAAAAATATTGGATTTCAAAACTCAGTAGTTTAGAAACAGCACTCAACAAGGAACCGGAAGATTAAAACACTCACTAGACCACATCTAATACTTTTACTGACATGGGGTATATGATCCAATAAGGATCCTCCCTGGGTCACCTTAATATGCAAAGGCATTCGTGATTGATGCATTTACAGTTATGAGATGATCACTTTCCAGTAGGAGTTGTATTATAATTATTTCTTTCAAACAATTAACAAAGCTCTACATTTCCTATAGACATACACAATAAGTGTCTGTGCAACAGTAAACCAGGTTTTGGACACCGGTGAGGTTAAATTTACTATTCCTACTCCACTTAATGCAACATTAGGGAAAGCGTTGGACCCCAGATGGGTAACATTTACTATTCCCACTCCAGTCTGTGCAGCAGTAGAGAGAGAATAATCGCCTTCAAATAAATAACATATTTTAACAACTCTATAAATTTACCAAAAATATAACATTCTTAATATACAAATTATGTCTACATTTTAAAACACATTTCTAAATTATTATAATTTGTAATAATTATTATACATTAATAGCAAATATTAATAATTTAATTAAAATACTACACCATATTCCCAATAACATAACAGCCAACACTTAAAATGTAACTGAATTGAAAAATTACTGTATTAAGTAACAAAAGGAAACAATTATTATTAAATGAATACATAACTTTTACTGTATTATTACTTAAATAACTTCCCACACCTATTCTCCTACAAACAAAAAACACATCCAATATATAACATAATTTTTTTAATTTTTTTTAAAATTACAAAATTATCAATAAAGTAAATATTTAAATAAAAATGAATAATTAGTTAGCAAATAATTATTACTCAATTAACTTCCCACCCTATTGCGCTACAAACTAAATAACCCACACATAAAATGTAACTTTAAAAAGTGCTAATTATACAATTTACATCATTAATTATCAATTAAATAATTAATAATACTTAATTACCTTCTCACCCTTTACAGTTAGAAACCAAACAACCTGCACCTAAAATATATCCTGACAAATATATTACAAAATGTACCTAAATAATTATCAATTAAACAATGAATAAATTAGTATGAATTATTTATTAAATATACCTAATTAATCTTCCCACCCATTACCCCTACAAACCCAACAACTAGCACCTAAAATGTATCTTAAAAACTGTATTAGTTACACAATTTGAAGAATTATCAATGAAATAATTATTAATTAAAAAATCATTATTAATTAATTATAATCAATTATTTTCCCACCCATTATCGCTACAAACTCAACAACCTGCACCTAAAATGTTCACAACCCGACACTATAAAATACAATTAACAATTAAATTAAATTTAAAAATAACTACAAATTGCAAACTATATTAAAAAACATTGACAACACTTTTATAAACAATTTATAACATATATAATTAAAGTATAAACTTAAATACATAAAGATAATTAAAAAACGATTTTTTACAGCTATATTTTTGTAAATGATATTAACCCAGATATTTATGAAAATGATATTGCTTCCCTTAAAAAATAGATATTTTTGCAAACTATATATCTGCATCACGATATTTGTGTATCACAATATTAAAAACTCGATATTTATGTGACTCAATAGTTTTGACCCGATATTTTGTCCAAATACCCCTCACACATATGTATTTCTTCAAGTAAATAACCCAACAAAACAAAAAAGAAACTGAAGGACTTCAATTGATAGAACTAGACTCCATATTTTGATCCAAAATAGAATGTTAAACATAAATGGCAGTCTCTCTGGATGTGTGTGGGAATGTAATATTTTCTGTGAGTGTTATCACCATATTTAATTCAAAAGAAGAACCATCTAGGGGATAGAAGAGTAGCCATAAATGCTTCCATCTCTGCATATATGTGTGTGTGTGTGTGTGTGTGTGTGTACAGAATAAGCCAAATGAAAAAAAAATCAAGAAATATATTGAAATTAAACCCTCACAATGTATGAATGTACCTTACAGACATACATATCACTTATTATAGCAATGAATCTCACCTGTCCAAACAAGGATACATTCAGCACTTTCATCAAGGCCTCTTGTTCTACACAATCACATGGATCATCACAATGTAACACAAAAGGAATTCACAAAAGCGAAAATGTTCACAAATTTTGGCAATACAAAAGTTTTTTTAATGAATTTGGTAATATCTCCAATGAAAATTGAAAGCAAGGGAATAACTTGATCAAAGCCAGGTGAGATCCTAGCATGGAGATTGGTTCTTGGAGAAAATGTCTTGCACAAGATATTTTCTGTTTGAACAAGTCTCCTGGGAGAAATCATTATGTGTACTTTCATGCCCATTAACTTGAAATTTTGCAAAATTCGAATACGGAATTCGTGAACTTGACTTATTTCGCTGGCATAAACAGATTGTGAAAAAAGAACAATTGATGGACAGGATGCAGAACAATATCATACATTCAGCCCAGTACAGAGATCTGGGCCTAAATCCATCGTTTTTTTGCTCACCATGCTATTCCAGTTTGGACCCAGCCATATGCCAATCAGTCTTGACCCTGTGCCCAATGGGAACAGTCCAGCCCTAACTGCCAGGCCAGGTCCCCCCTGGACTGGAAACAAGCATCCTAGGACTGGTTTCGGGCTTTCAGTCCTCATCAGCCATGTTAGCTTGACTCCAGTGGCATGGAGAGTACCGGACCCACGTCTGAGCATACCTGTCCCACTCGAGGTGACAAATGCAAAAAGAACAATTGATGGACAGAATGCAGAAACAGATCATACATTCACCCCAGTACAGAGATCTGGGCCTACATTCATAGTTTTTTTGTTCACCATGCCATTCCACTTTAGACCCAGAATATATGCAAATCAGTATTGGCCCTGTGCCCAATGGGAACAGTCCAGCCCGAACTGCCAGGCCAGGTCCTCCCTGGACTGGAAACAAGCATCCTAGGACTGGTTTCGGGCTTTCAGCCCTCATCAGTCAGGATAGCTTGACTCCTGTGGCATGGAGAGCACGCGACCTACATCTGGGCATAATCGTCCCACTCGGGGTGAGAAATGCAAAAACAAACATTGATGGACAGAATGCAGAACAATGTCATACATTCACCCCAGTACAGAGTTCTGTGCCTAAATCCATTGTTTTTTTGATCACCATGCCATTCAAGTTTGGATCCAGCCATATGCAAATCAGTCTTGACCCTGTGCCCAATGGGAACAGTGCAGCCCGAACTGCCAGACCAGGTCCTTCCTGGACTCGAAACAAGCATCCTAGGAATGGTTTTGGGCTTTCAGCCCTCATCAGCCAGGATAGCTTGACTCAGGAGAACCTGGAGCATCTGTAAACGGAGTTCCAGTGGTTCTGGTGTCTGGCTGTGCCGCTCCACTTGGGAGGGTGCAGAAATCCAGATTGAGAGGTGAGAGAGGGGATGTGTTCCACAGTGGGAAAACCACCGGGTCAGGGGCCAGCCAGAAGGGTTGAACATCACAAGAGTGACTTGGTGACACCACTTCTGTCCTGGGGTATCTTCGCGCACTGTCAGATGGACAGGGGTCAGCAGATCTGCGCCAGGCAGACTGTCACATGACACATGAGTCATGTGTTACCCTCAGGGGGATACTGTGTGAGTCCCCAGAAGTCCTGGTGTGCCAGGAAAATGTTCAACCGCAGGGTTTAGTCCCTGGGTTGGGAGGCCAGGTTCAGGTTCTGCCTGACCTGGAGGGCAAGACATCTGTTCTCAGTACTGACCGGGGGGATACTGTGTGAGTCCCCAGAAGTCCTGGCATGCCAGGCAGATGCTCAGCCACAGGGGTTAGCCCCAAGGTTCGGAGGGTTCTGCCTGACCTGGAGGGAAGGACATCTGTAACCAGTGTCCTGACCGGTTTGGCTTCCAGGGGGACCACCCTAGTTGTGGGGGGGGTACAGCCCTCTGGAAGGGGGTGCAGAGGGAGGGAGTCCTTGCCTCTGACCCCGATTCAGCCTGAAGGTTTAGACCCTTGGTTAAGAGACCAGTTGCCGGAGAGAGGTCCTGAACTGGTGGGAGAGTTGTGTCCTGAGGGCGCCTCTCCTGGGAGGAGAGGGAGCGACCCCAGAAGGAGAGGTATGGGGAGGATAGCCTCGCCTGTGACCTCTGGTCAGCCTGAGGGTACAGACCCTGGGCTGGCAGGCTTGTGTCAGGATGCCATACCTGACTTGGCAAGAAGGAGAGTGGAGAGAAGGTGCCAAGTACCTGGGGCTACTACCACCCACTTTCTGACGCCACAGAGGTCAGAGAGGCCTGACAGGCATGAGGTATGGCTCTCATCACTGACTGTTGTCAGTGGCCACTGTGGCTGGTTGTTCTGGTGGACAGAGTTGTCCCTCGGAGGGGGCAGGAGTCACAACCTGGGAGTGGACTGGGCCACATCATTGTGTTGGCCAGGTGGGTACTGTATACCAGTGCAGATAAATCTGTGAGCGAAGTAAGGTGAGGTGCTGCACAGATCGGGTCCCAGGTGAGGAGAAGGGTCCCCCATGGTTTAGCCTAGTATTATGTTAAAATGTTATGTTTTGTTAAAAATAATTTGTTAAGCGCACTGCCACCGATTGGTTTCCTGGCGCTGATAAGAGACAGAGAACGTAGCCTGAGGTTATGAAGCGTGCTGGGATTATTGATATGCTTGTCTGAAGAGCCAGGTCTTTAATGCTTTCCTAAATGACTTGAGAGGAGGGAAGTATTCCACAGACGGGGAGCCAAAATAGCAAACCTACAACCCCCAGCACGCTTGCGTTTAAAAGCAGGTATCTGGAGGAGGGCCAGGTGGGCTGAGCGCAGATTGCCCTGGTGGGCCCTGAGCGCAGATTGCGCAGATGGGCCCTGAGAGTATAGATAGAGGGATCCAACTGGGTTCAAGGAGGGATAGAACAGGAATAGTCCCCTGCTGTTCGGGACAGTTTCCATGTTCTATCACCCCAAGTAGGGAATCCCATTGAGGTACTGTTTGGTCTACCCTGGCTTTAGGCTGTAAGGGGGTTGTGTTGGAACTGGCCCTTCTTGAAGGGTTATCCCCAAACTTTTTGCTTCTTCCTCCTTTGTTTTTCCTGACCTGTGGTTGTTGGCTATAGGACTCTGGACACTTCACCACTGCTGATCAGTGCTAAAGTGCATATGCTCTCTGTGTAAATTGTTATTGTGATTGGTTATCTATGATTGGCTTATTTGTTTAACCAGTAGGTCCCTAGTAAAGTGCACTGAGTGTGTCTGGGCTGGTAAATCAAATGATACTAGTGGGCTTGCAGCACTGATTGTGCCACCCACATGAGTAGCGCTGAAAAAAGGTCTCATGCCTGCCACTGCAGTGCCTGTGAGCAGTTTGTGAACTGCCATGTTGTCATTGCCAGTGTACACACTTGCCAGGCCTGACCCTTCCCTTTTCTTACACATTGGACACCCCTATGGTAGGCCCAAGGTACCCCCCTGGGCAAGGTGCAGTGTATGTGAAAGGGAGGATATGTTCTAGTGTGGGTAACATGTCTTGATAGTGAAATACTTCCAATTTCGTTGTTCGCTATTGAAAGGCTATATTGCTGATAGGATAGAATGGAGGAATGCTGTGTCCCATGTGTACCTGCATATTTCCCCATAAGAATACGATGAAAAAGTGAAGTCTGGCATCCCTGAACTCAGCATTTAATAACGCACCTTTTAGGGAAGATGGTTATTAACTTCTAAGTTTAGAAATAACACTTTTAGAAAGTGGCTATTTTCTTGTTCAGCCTTTCCGTGTGCCACTGCCTGTTTGTGGATTGACTGTCTGGTTTGTAAGTGACAGGTGCTGGGGTGGCTACAGGAGGCAGGGTGAGTCAGCACTAGGCTGAATAGACCCATCTGCATGTAGAGTGATGGGAGGAATAGCACCTGGGTCTGAATAGGGCCTGCCTTCCACATTGCTGTTTCCACTTCCTGCAGTGTGTCTGATAGCCCTAGCCCACACTCACAAAGAAAGAAGATATGCACTGGCAGAGTGCACCCAGAACCGGTTTAGACTGGGTTCAGGACCCCTCACACATGAAGAACAAAGACTTTTGGGGTATAATTATCTGAGCTGAAACCCCTAAACTTTAGATTAGGAAAATCTTTGAGCTCAAGAAGGAATCCCTGCCAAAGTAGAATAGCCAGGAAGACTGGGGAAATGTGCTGCCATTGCTGAGTGTTTGGGAGCTGACCTGCAGTTGCTGTTATTGCTGAGGAAGAGGACTAAGGGACTGTCTGCTGTGTGCTTTGTACCCCTTGCTTGAAGAGGAGCTGTGCTGTGTGATTTGCCCCCTCTGAAGTATACCTGTCTCCAAGGGCCTGAGAAGAGCTGGCCTCATGTTGGAAACTCAGGGATGCATAAGTTCTGGGAAGAAGAAACCATCTTGTCAGCGCTGAGTGCTTGTCTCAGCGCACTGACTGTGTCCTCGTGACTTTTGCCCTGCCTGCTCGTGTTTTGCTGACTCAGTGTGCTTGTCGGCACACAGTGGGGGCTCTTTGTCAGGTCTGCCTTGCCTCCAGCCGAATCCCCTGAGGGACCGTCTCGGCACTCGAGAGTGCGTGCCAGTGCACTACCCAAGACCTTAAACTAGGGGCCAAAATCACTACCACCGGCCCTGTATGAGGAAAGAGAAGAGAAGCACTGTGCGCCGGAAAAATCACCACCGATCGCCCGGGAGTCTCGGGAGCACTGTTTCCATTCCCTCACCCACATCAGGCAAAAGCAGCGCTGGAGTTGGACTCCGAGCGGGGTGTTGCCTAGCAACGAGGGTCTCGTCAGTTACAGGAGCCGTGCCGAGATCCAGGAAGCACGGAGTACCCCAGGGGTCAGCTGTTGAAGGATTGAAGGATGGAAGGAGACTGAGAACCCAGGTAACCACTCCAATCCGCTGACGGAGCATAGTAGTGTTACCGTTGGGGACGGGGAGTGCGAGTCTACGGGAGAGCACTCTCGGCCTCCCGCTTCCTGGTGAGAAAAAGGGGCAGCCTGTTGATTAGAGCAAGCCGTAAGGCGTCTTGGGTTACAAACGCTGCACTCTGTATTACAAGTGCAGCGGGGGCAATATTTAAGGTCAGCATCCTTTTGGTGACTGGCGTGCGCCCGCACATTTGTAAGGGGTTATGTTCCAAAAGTGAAATTGAGCAAGCCCATGTAGCACATCCTGTGCAAAGAGTACAGGTCACACAGAGCTGAGGTCATTTCTCAGCGACCGGACTTTTCAGGTCTGGGAAGGTGGTGCACGATCGGCATCCACCCACCTCCATTGTGGAGTGCCGCAGGGCTCCTCCTTGAGCCCCACATTATTTAATGTGTATATGGCCCCCTTGGAGGATGTGGTGGCTCCATTTAACATCAAAATCGTGAGCTATGCCGATGACACCCAGTTGGTGTTTGCCCTCTCCCAGGCCAGGGAAAATCCCCAGGTGCTGCACTCCTGCCTATCCAAAGTCCATACTTGGATGGAGGAATCAGCACTAAAGCTGAACGGTCTAAAGACCGAAATAATGCTTATGGGGAAGAAGAGTCCCTCACTCCCCCGGTCTGTTTGGCCTAGCTGTCTGGGATCCCCCCCAAACCCAAGGCTGAGATCAAAAGCCTCGGTATTTGGCTAGAGCAGGATCTCTCCTTTAGGACCCAGGCTACTAAACTGGCAGGTGTCTGTTTCGGCCTTCTCCGATCGGTGCGCAAAGTGCTGCCCCTGCTTCCATTTTCATCTCGGAAGCTTTTGATCCAGGGCCTGATCCTATCTAGGCTAGATTTCAGTAATGCAATCTATCTGGGCGCCCCTGAGGTCACTCTGAACAAATTACAGCAAGTTCAAAATGCGGCGGCTCGAACGCTTAATAACATCTCTATGTCACGATCGGCCAAACCTGCATTGAGGGCTTTGCATTGGTTACCGGTGCGAGACAGGGTGATATTTAAATCCCTCTGCCTTGCACATAAGATCTTGCAAGGCAAAGGCCCCCCCGCCCTACAAAAATTGGTGACTCCCTACAAGGCAAGTAGAACACTACGCTCAGACCAAAAACATCTACTTAAGATCCCTAGGGTTAAAAAGGCCCGTTCAGGAGGGAGGAGATTCTCCGTAAAGGTTGCAACCCTTTGGAACTCACTTCCCCTTAGTCTGCGTTCAGAGCCATGCCTTGTGCGTTTTCGTAAAAACCTGAAAACTTTTCTTTTCTGTTAGATCGCTGTTCCTCCCACTCTCTTAAACTTTGTTCTGTTTGGTTAAGCGCTGGGATGCTTGAGGGTAACCATGCGCTATTCAAGACTGCCCTAATAATAATAATAAGAACAGCAGGACAGTTATCGATAACGGCACCATTTTTTTTAAAAGTGACTTCCACACACTAGCAACAAGTGCTCACAGCCACACTAAGCCTACAAGTGCCTTTATTCTTACAAGTACGCTTTACAAAGGAAACATTGTTAAAGTGAACTTTTTCTAAAAAAGGACATTACTACAGTGTACCTTTTATTAACAAACGCAGGAAGCAAGTCGATTTTTGTATGTTGGATTCATGTCATTTTGACTCTGCCTAATCAAGATAAAGTAATTTATATTTTTATAAATACATGGTGTGGCGTCCATTTGTGGTGTTTCACTATATTACTGTGAGTGTTGGTACAAATACTTTACACATTGCCTTGGGGATAAGCCTGTCTGCTCGTGCCAAGCTACCAAAGGGGTGAGCAGGGGTTATCAACCGTGTGTTTCCCCTTACCCTGACTAGACGTAACGGTCCATACTTGGACAAAGATACTTACCTCTGCCAACTAGTGACCTCCATATCTAACAGTCATGTTGATTTCTCTTGGACCTGTGTTTTTCCTCACAGGCAGCCAGTGCAACATGTACATTTTCTGAGGTAATAATAATGTATACTCGCACAGCCTATTTAATGTCCTGATTTTATCACAGGTTGTGTGTGCTCTTAGGGTGTGTACTCCATAGTACATGTAATACTGATAGCTATTAGCGTGCCCCTGATTGGGGAGCGTCCCCTAGGCAAAACGGTGATCCCAGCCGGGGTTAATCCTTTTCGACTGTAGTATAATCTCCAATGGTCGATTATATATTCATAACTTCATTTGTGTAGTTCATGAGATATTTATTGAAAGTTCAATCAGAGTTAATATTCACTCCAAAACATGTTAGATATATATCCAATGCATTTCGGGTAATAATACCCTTCATCAGAGACCAGGGGCACACTAATAGCTATCATTTTCTGGTGTAAACATCAACATGGCACTACCATCTTTTTCACTTTCACTTGATATTGATACAGAAGAACTGTTTAACAAAGATGTAGATGTTGATCAACTTCATTTGATGTCGATTTGCTTCAGCTGATGTGGTCGCTTGGCCTAATGGGAGTGCGCCAAACGTTGCTGTGGAACTTTGGTCGGCCATTTTCTCTTTGCGTCATGATGCACTTACTTTTTCCTTTGCCTTGCACACCCTCACAAAATGGTTCTCCTTTCCACAGCCTTTCCAGATCTGGTCAATGGTGGGAAATTTACCTTCGTGTGGGAACGGAAATCCACACCTTAAGCACACCCTTTTTTTCTGTGGAGAATTCACTCGGTGTCACTTGGCCTTGTGCTTTGGCTTATTTCTCACATTCATGACTAACTCACTCTCGGCACCTCCGGCCTCCATTTCAGCAGTTTGTAAATCCGCATGCTTTTCAGCTCTGACAGCCATGAGAACCTTCTCCCGACTAACAGCTTCTCTCAGCATTCATCGTCTGAACAAATCTGACATGCTTCCGTCAATCACTCTGAGGCGTATAGCTTCCTCATCATTGAATTAATTAAACTTACAGTGTTTAATGAGTGTATCGTGTTTCTTAACAAATTTGTTCATGGTCTCACCAGCTTTCTGTCATTTTTGACCGAAGATGTATCTTTCGTAATCTAAATTTCACATTGGATTGAACTTGAGATTCAAGGCTGCTTTGATTTGACTGTATGTAATTTCACCAGCTAGTGGCATTTTCTTTATGACTTTTTTCACTCCTTCACCAGAGAGATACTTAAGGTACTTAATAATCTTCTTGCTATCTGCATCTTCAATCGCATCAATGAAATCATCAAATGTCTCTATCCAGGCAGTCCATCTGTCTCTAATATTCAACTTTTTTTCGGTATTGAATGGCGGTGGTGGTTTCACGAAGGCAGCAGCATTGTAGCCATTGACGGAACTTACTGATTGGAGAGTACAGTTCTCTCCAGCTCTGCTTGGTGATGTTGTTTATGTAAACCATATCTGAGGTCTTGCTACGTGCTGACTTCTGGATCATCTTTAATAATGACAGGAAACGGGAGCCCTTTGTTGGTCTCCATTGAAGAAGCAAACTGTCCCAAACCCAGTCGCCATTCTCGTCTTTCGGCACTTTAGAAACCTTTAGAGTTGTTATGAGCCCTACTCGGCAGCTTTAATGGGGTGCAGCTTCAGATATGGACAGCTCTGCAAGCACAACCCATGGTACTTTATCTCGAGTCCACTCCCTCCAACTCTGTGGCATGATGACTTTCTTTACTCTGTAAGTACTGGTAAGCAGATGACCATTTCGAGCATCACTTTAGGTGTCTCTTTGTGTTGACTTACATCTGGTTGATTTCTGCCTCACAGTGCTTCTGTTCACAGCATTACCTTGCACTTTGCAGCTCTTTCAAAATCTGGCTAAATCTTCCTATAGTGTTGTATCTCCATATGAATGCATGACTTTGAGTTGTGTAGTAGTATAGTACCTCTTTGTGCGACCTTCCCAGCAGGTTTGTGACCTCTGATGTGTAGACTTCTCAGTCAAGCTTTCATTATTGTCAAAGGCTTTACTTGAAACTGGGGCTGCACTTTGACTCCACATACTTCAAACGTCAATTCCCCACTTCGACGGAGGCACGTGTGGCAATGCCCAAAGCACACTGTCTTGGACAGCACTGTCGATATTCGAGTTTCTTATTCCCTATCTCATCCCCAGTTGTAGCCTCCTCCCCAGCCCGGGTACTTGTCAATGACTATACCGCATACAGTGCTTAGTTTTACATATCTTTATTGTTCTGAGTGTAACCATGACCCTGACATTCTAAACCTGCATTAATTTCACTACGCTCTAATGCTTATGTCACAGTCCATAAGGAGCCACAAAGGTTCCCTCATTACAACCTCACACAACACTCCGCCACCCACAGGCCATCAGGGGAGATTCTGAGAAAATCCAGTTCCCTGAAAAGTAGCTCTCCCGCCTAGGGAGAGGACGCCCCTGTGCACAACTGCGGGATGACCAAAAGGTCTGATTCAATAAATCCAATGTTCAATAAATAGTGTTCATAACGAAAATATTCTCATCTTTCCAGTTTTATTGGAATATCTTTTTTTGATGCGTTCATGTATATGATGCAAATCAAACTTGGTAATCCAAAACAACGTGCATGATTCAAGGTGTGTTCATTATCACACAACCCAATGCATTTCGGGCGGAGCCCATCGTCAGGGGGTTACTCTACAACAAAAAACAGAATGGCTAGCTATAATCACACTGTAAAAACAATGGCGGTTTGCAAAAAGAAAGAAAACACAGTGCATGCAGCATGGTATACACAGAGACACTGTAATCAAGCAGGGAGAGACGGGTCGGGGTGTAAATATTCCAATCAGCAAAAAGAAATGCCTAAAGCTGGTGAACAAAGTAAAAAACAAACTCTGTGCCTTGAAGAGTAAAAGCCTTCACCAAGAAGCGGTCATGTTTCAAAACGGAGATACACCGTGTCTAAAACCGAGCGGGTTGCCCCACGTTAGTGAAAGTCTAAAGAAATCATAACCATTATAGAGCATAATAGCAAGCGTCCCGAGGCAGGGTACTTACTCGTGTGATAATTACAAGCGGACTCAGCGGAGTTCCGTGGAGTTGACAGAGAGGCGTGCAAAGATAGGAGATCAAGTAGCATGTGCTGAACAGTGAGAAGGGACTTGAGAGAGGCTAAACGACCCGAAGGGTCAGAAAAGGAGGATAACGTGAGCGCCATGTTGTAAAGGACAGTGTCACAGACGGAAGACATGGAAAAATAAATACAATCGGAGTCACATCCGAGTATGCAAGCATGAAAACATAAGATTATAGGTAGCACAAGAATTCAATACGATCATTAAGCCCCAAGGGCGCCATCGTGGACAAATAACGAATCCAGAAATTCTCCCTTTTAAGTAGAAAGTTCTTATTGTTCAAGGTGATGGGTACTTGTTCGAGTATCTGATATTTTAGTTGGGCCACTGAATGTCTATTTTCCAGAAAGTGGGTAGCTACCGTGGATTTCAAATTCCCAGTGCGAATATTGCTCTTATGTTCTAAGATCCTGGTGCGGATCTTGCGCTCCGTGTGTCCCACATAGCATTTGCCGCAAGGGCATTTCAATACATATATGACATTCTTGCTATTACATGTGGCATTGACTCTCAATTTTATGGAATTGCCTTTCATAGGATGGTTAATCAGGTTCCCTGGGATACAGTTATTGCAATTGCTGCAATTGTGACAAGGTTTGAGACCGGTATATGTGACATTAGACTTAGGTCCACTGGTGTTATTCAAAAACTCTTTGAGATTCTTGCCCCTGGTAAATGCGAAGATAGGAGTTTCTGTGAATAGACCTTTGAAATCTGCTTCCATTGTCAAAATGGGCCAATGTTTTCGGATGATTTTTTGAAATTGTGCCGATGCTTTAGAGTACTTGGAGACGACCACTAGCCGGTCGGAGGGTGTCTTCTGTTTAGGAAGAAGCAAAGAGGCTCTGGAGCATTTATCACTTCTCTTCATAGCCAAGTCTAGTATCGGGGTAGGATATCCACGAGCTCTCAATCGTTCCAAGACTGTTTGGATTTGGACTTTGCTTTCATCAGGTTTAGAAACTATTCTTTTGACCCGCAGAATCTGTGCATATGGTAGATTGTTTTTTAATCCCATGCGGTGAAAGCTCTGGTAGTGTAGTGTCGAGTTTCTATCCGTCGGTTTTCTGAAGATGGAGGTGGACCAATCACCCGGTTCTCTTAATATTTTCACGTCCAAATAATGGACGCAGGATGTGCTGTAATCCCATGTAAATTGTATCCGTGGTGTGACATGATTCCAGGTATTGAGAAAGGTGACAAGGGTTTCAGCGGTGCCAACCCATAAGAGAAAAATGTCATCAATATACCGGAGATATAACCGGCCGTGTTCTCGCCAATTTGTTTTGCTTAGAATGTGGGTTTCTTCGAATATTCGCATGAAAATATTGGCGTAGCAAGGAGCCGCCGAATTTCCCATGGCCGTGCCGTTGAGCTGTAAATACCATTTGTCAAAGATCGTAAAGTGGCTATGGTACAATGTGAATAAGGTGAGTTCCATCAGGAATATTTTTAGATCATGGTCAATGTCCGATTGAGCCAATGTTTTTTCGATGGCTTCTATCCTTTCGTCATGAGGGATTGAAGTGTATAGGGAACTGACATCCACAGCACACATGATGAGGTTGGAGTCTTTAAGTTGGTTCATGACTGGTTCCAATTTAAGTAAAAAATCGGTGGTGTCTTTTACGAAAGAGTCTGATGTTGAAACAAATGGTTGGAAATATTTATCCAAAAATTTCCCAACGTTCTCATGGATGCTTGTTCTTGTCGACACGATGGGTCGAAAGGGAGGATTAGTTGGGTGTTTATGAAGTTTTGGCAACATGTACAGTATCGGTGGTTTAGGATTGATGGGTGTGAGGTACCTCTTCGTTCTCTCATTGATGGTCCCATTGTCAAAGGCTTTATTGATGATGGTAATCAAATCGTTGGTGTATTCCCGGGTGGGATCCCCCGAGAGTATACCATAGGTATTAGTGTCTCCAATGTGTTCAGTGACCTTTTGTTCATAGAAGGAGGTGTCCATGATCACCAGGGCACCTCCTTTGTCGGCATTATGACAAATGATGTTGGGATTGTCCGCGATTTTTTGCAAAATGTTTCTCTCCTTGCGAGTGAGGTTACCACGTGTAGCTGGTTGTAAAAAAGGAAGGTTCAATATGTCTTGCTTAACCAGGTTCTCATGTCTTCCGTCTGTGACACTGTCCTTTACAACATGGCGCTCACGTTATCCTCCTTTTCTGACCCTTCGGGTCGTTTAGCCTCTCTCAAGTCCCTTCTCACTGTTCAGCACATGCTACTTGATCTCCTATCTTTGCACGCCTCTCTGTCAACTCCACGGAACTCCGCTGAGTCCGCTTGTAATTATCACACGAGTAAGTACCCTGCCTCGGGACGCTTGCTATTATGCTCTATAATGGTTATGATTTCTTTAGACTTTCACTAACGTGGGGCAACCCGCTCGGTTTTAGACACGGTGTATCTCCGTTTTGAAACATGACCGCTTCTTGGTGAAGGCTTTTACTCTTCAAGGCACAGAGTTTGTTTTTTACTTTGTTCACCAGCTTTAGGCATTTCTTTTTCCTGATTGGAATATTTACACCCCGACCCGTCTCTCCCTGCTTGATTACAGTGTCTCTGTGTATACCATGCTGCATGCACTGTGTTTTCTTTCTTTTTGCAAACCGCCATTGTTTTTACAGTGTGATTATAGCTAGCCATTCTGTTTTTTGTTGTAGAGTAACCCCCTGACGATGGGCTCCGCCCGAAATGCATTGGGTTGTGTGATAATGAACACACCTTGAATCATGCACGTTGTTTTGGATTACCAAGTTTGATTTGCATCATATACATGAACGCATCAAAAAAAGATATTCCAATAAAACTGGAAAGATGAGAATATTTTCGTTATGAACACTATTTATTGAACATTGGATTTATTGAATCAGACCTTTTGGTCCACCCGCAGTTGTGCACAGGGGCGTCCTCTCCCTAGGCGGGAGAGCTACTTTTCAGTGCTCACTCTTCAACACTGCCTGGCCAGACAGTGTTTCCCCGACTGCACACTACAATCCCTTAGAAAATACTACCATTGGGTTCAGATCAGCTGTGCGAGATCCCTTTCATTAGTAAAAATCCAGTTCCCACCAACAATCTGATTCACTTTGAGCCTGCACATGTGACAGAATGTGAGGTTTACTTAAGAATCGGCCACACTTTTTTCTCTTCTTAGTGGATATGTTTGTGTGCCATCTACGAGTGCTGAGAGTGAACCTAACTCCATTATTGAAGGCCCAGGCTGTACTAGATGCTAACACAGTGGCGGGAGATTACCCCCAACACTGGAGGGCTGTCGAGGGGATTTAGAACCAAACCCTGTGGGGGCCAAAAAGATAAAAAACCCGTAAACTGTACTTACCCAGGCTCTCCTCCGCGTTTCGCTCTACTCGTTTTCTTCTTTCATCTTGAATGCCGTCAGCACACAGGCACCTCATGGTGTCTTAGGCCTTTGTGGAGAAGTGTGGCTCACTGATTAGAGTGGCAGACCCTGATGCAGAGGTCTGGCCCGGGACCAGGGTTCAATTCCCGTCGCGGCAGGGTCTTAGCTCAAATGTCCGCGGACCTGCTAATTCTCGGCACGGTGCCTACTCTAATCATGGGGTCCCACGCTGCAACTCTGGGCAATAGCTTGCTTAGTCTCCACACCGGCCCTAATCGCTAAGGATGCCTGGCTTCACCAGGGGGGTGCCCAGGAGTTGGGCGCCTCAGCGGAACAGGCCAGGACGGGTTCCTCAGCGGTTTATTCAGCGCGGGGACACACTGGTAAGTGTAACCATGCACTTTATAAGCTTCAGAATTACAATTAGAATTACAATTACCCCTTCTGCAAATCCCAATGCTGCTCTCATGCTGCATAAAAGCAGCATGAGAACAGTGCCAGGATTGGCTGGGGCAGGCTTCTTTGACTCACCAGTGGGCACAGGAGGCCTGTGTCTGATCTCCACCCAGCTGGTTGAGACAGCTAGGCGGAGAGGTTTACACTGTGCATGTCAGGCTGGCCATCGCCGGCCAAAGTGACATGCACAGTATAAACTGGAGCGGGCACCACTCCCCTGCTGCCAGCCAGCAGCAATGGCCTACCCCCAAACACTGCTCAGGCTGGAAGTAGTGAAATATATAATGGTAATTAATTTTGTTACCATTTTAATGTTGACTTTGCCGCGCTGTCAGCAGGGTGGCAAAGCTCCTCCACCCTAATGGGGGGAGAGTGTGCGCTACTGTGCTTACAGTTTTTGGCACTTTAGGTTTAACTCTGTCAGACAGCTTGTTGAGGTGTTTCCAGTATCTTTCTGTTAAGCAACAGCAGTTTCTGTGCTACAGAGCCTCAGCCGGGGTAGCTGCAGAATAACATGAATTAGGCCTTGGCGAATTGGGCTGTCTCCTCGTACTCCAGCACAGCCTCATAGTAAATGACATACACCCATAGAAATCAGTGAAGGTCGGAAATTAAAATAACAACCGAGAGGAACAGTTCAACATTTTAAATGTTATGTGTCTGTGTGTGTGTGTGTGTGTGTGCGCGCACATGCCTGTGTGTGTGTATATATACATTAAAGTGGTTAAATATATATCTATATATCTATATATATAGATATATATATTATAATTATTTTTTTAATTAAATAATGAATAAAAAATTGTAAAATACATCAACATGTTAAAGGTGTTTCAATTATTTAAATATTTACCCTTTTACAACGAATACTAAATATTAACTAACATTTTGGGGTCGAATCCTATTCGGGAAACAAATCCGTACGACAATTCAAATTCATAGCCGTTTCCGTACGAATGATACAAATCCGTCCAAATCGCGTAGTACGATCCGTAGTAAAAAAATACGTCCGAATCGTTGCAAACCGTACGAAAAGCAAGGGAAAATCCGTATGATACGGACCCTGAAAGGTAACTGTACGAATCGAAACATGACGTACGACCCGACAAGTACGATCCGGACCGGGGAATGAGTACCCGATTTGTACGGTAAACATCGCGTATGAGCAATTCGTATGGAGAGCCAAACAATCACATAGGGTACGGTTGGTACACCCCATGATCGTAGGGGTACGGTTCGTACCCCTACGATCATGGGGTGTACCAACCGTACCCCATGATCGTAGGTGTACGAACCGTACCCCTATGATCATGGGGTGTACGAACCATACCCCATGATCATAGGTGTATGAACCGTACCCCTAAGATCATGGGGTGTACAAACCATACCAGGGGTCCGTTTTGCACGCATTTTGAGTCGAATTCTGCTTTTCCGGACGTTTTGAGCTCTCGTAAAAAAAGAGACGTACGGAGTGTTGACTGGACGAATCGTACTTGCTGGGTCGGAAAATTATGCTTCGATCCGTTTGGACATCGCGTACTGCGCGTTCCGAATGCGATTCGTACGGATTATTGAGTCATACGGGCTTTGGTACGATTCGGACGGAGAACTGCTTTGGGTATGCATCGTACTACATCGTACGTACGGGGACGTTCGAGGATACGATTTGTACGGGAAAAATACTCCGTACGGCTATTTGTACGGGATTTTACCGAATCGGAATCGGCCCCTAAATATGGTAGCGAGAGTGACAATTTATTTTATTACCACTTAAAAAGTTTACTTTCTAAATTAAGGCAATATATTTAATTCATGTCAATATTTAATGCATAATTAGCTTGCGCATTAAACTCATTTTGTGTTTAAACTTTTAGGATAGGGGAATAAGTCCTGTAGTCCTGTAATGTTGCCTACACTGTTTCTTTGCATGTTGCGGCCAGTTAATCAGAGGGCTCGCTCCCACAGGGGCTCAGTTCACCAGGACTGAGGTGGCGAGAGAAAAATAAATCCCCCTTTGTCCAGTCGGAACACTGTTTTTTAAATTTGTGCGCTTGCATGTTTTTAAGCATAGGATTGGTGACAGGGGTTGCTTTTATTCATTTCAGGTTGGCTTGGTTGGTATTTTTACCAATTCAAAGCTGTAATACTGTGCCTAGATTGGTTAAAGGATGTTGCCATCTTACAACTCGGCATGGACAGCACGGTGCTAGTCTTATGCTTAAAGAATTTGCAATAGAAATTGCAAAAGACTGTGTCCCTTTCTATCTCGGTATGGATGGCACTGTGCTAATCCTAAGCTTAAAAACTTTGATAGAAAAGCAGACATTTGAGGTGAGCAGATCTAGAGTGTCGCTGCTGTTGAGGGTGCTCTATAAAGGAGCAGCTTTCCACCTAAACTTGAGAACTACCCAGAGTTCTCTGCTACTTTTTTGCATAATTTATGCACCACTCTATGCCTGAGGGGTTATGGTTTTGACTTATACTGAGTGCTCCCTTGTGTCTGGACAAAGCTATACCTCTCTGAAGAGCTCTAATGAGAGTGAAACATGTGTCAGGTGTTGCTTTTATTTATTTTAGGTTGGCATGGTTAGAGTTTTACCAATTTAAAGCTGTAATACTGTGCCTGGAGTGGTAAAAGTGTTTTTGCCGGGAAACATCCTTTACAACACAACTTTTACCACGCAGTGCTTTTACATCGCAACTTTTACAACGCAAACCATTACAACGCATTGCGCTGGGGGGGCGCTCTAGGATAGGGAATAGATTTAATTTACTATCCAACACCTTCCCTACTATCCACGGGGACTGGAGTTGGAATAGTAAATTAAACTATTCACTATCCAGCACCCCAAAGCGCTATGCGTTGTAATGGCATGCGTTGTAAAAACAGCATTGTAAAGGCATGCGTGGTAAAAGCATGCGTTGTAATGTCATACATCCGTTTTTGCCATCTTACAGCTCGGCATGGACAGCACTGTTCTAGTCTAATGCTCATAGACTTTGCTGTGGTAATGGCAAAATACTTTGTCTCCTCCTATCTCGGCATGGATGGCACCATGCTAATCCTATGCTTAAAGACTTTGATAGAAAGGTAGACATTTGACGTGAGCAGATCTAGAGTGCGGCTGGTGTTGAGGGTGCTCTATACAGGAGCTGCTTTCCACGTAAACATGAGAAATACCAAGAGTTCTCTGCTTCTTTTTTGCATAATATATTTGTCACTCTATGCCTGAGGGGATATAGTTTTGACTTATACTGGGTGCCTCCTTATGTCCGGATAAAGCTATACCTCTCTGAAGAGCTCTAATGAGAGCGAAAAACACATGTTAGGGGTTGCTTTTATTCATTTCAGATTGCCATTTTACCAATTCAAACCTGTATTACTATTCCTAGAGTGGTGAAAGGATTTTTCCATCTTACAGCTCAGCATGAACAGCACTGTGCTAGTCTAATGCTTAAAGACTTTGCTGTAAAAATGGCAAAATACTTTGTACCTTTCTATCTCAGCATGGATGGCACTGTGCTAATCTTATGCTTAAAGACTTTGATAGAAAAGCAGACATTTGAGCTGAGCAGATATAGAGTGTTGCTGCTGTTGAGAATGCTCTATAAAGGAGCTTCTCTCCGCCTAAACTTGAGAACTACCCAGAGTTCTCTGCTACTTTTTTGCATAATTTATGCACCACTCTATGCCTGAGGGGTTATTGTTTTGACTTATACTGGGTGCTCCCTTATGTCTGGACAAAGATATACCTCTCTGAAGAGCTCTAATGAGAGTGAAGCATGCGTCAGGTGTTGCTTTTATTAATTTCAGGTTGGCTTGGTTGGTATTTCATCAATTCAAAGCTGTAATACGATTTTGGTAATGTGTTTTAGTCTAGTCGACCTTTCTCTGACCAACGGCCTATGACCTTACATATTACCTTGGGGATTCATCACCCAGCACCAGTTATTAGCAAAACAAAAAGGCACTGTTCTTTTTTTTTACCTCTTTAATGATGGGAAATAGCATATAAATAATCGGCGGGGCGGGATGTATTTTAAAGCATGATGTGTTTCATATATACAGCATATACATCTTTTCATACTTTGAATAAACAAGCTGGGCAAGTAGTAGGGATGATCTGTCCAGCGTAAATGTCACCCCAAGGTGATGGCTGCCCATTATCTTCAGAAGTTACAAAACTTTCTTAATGGAGGAGGCACCCCAAAATAATTCTTCAAATGCAGGTTCTTTGAATAGCAAAGCTCAGATTTACTATTCATATAATTCAGATGGATACTATGTGTCTATCATCATGTTTTCGTCAGAAGATAAAATGTTCAATTTCTTCAGAGCATAATTTACTCACTGTCCAATTCAATACAAAAACATTGATTATAGATCCATTTCATCAGAATTATTCCATCAACATTTAGAAACTCCAACAACTGGTTCCTCGTTCGGTACAATTCTTAGGTGAGAATAACGGATGTATGACGTTACAACGCAGGCTATTACAACGCCTGCCTTTACAACGCGGTTTTTACATTGCATACCATTACAACGCATAGCGCTTTTGGGTACTGGATAGTGAATAGTTTAATTTACTATTCCAACTCCAGTCCCCGTGGACACTAGGGAAGGTTATTGGATAGTAAATTAACCTATTCCCTATCCTAGAGTGCCCTCCAGCGCAATGCGTTGTAATATTTTGTGTTGTAATGACCGCGTTGTAATGGTAGTTCGTTGTAAAAGTTTCGTTGTAAATCACTTACACACATCTAACCTGGGCTTCGATTGAAATTCGAATCGCCTATTATCAAGCCCATTATCGCCGCTTTATCTGCAGTTTCCTGCCGGTAAAGCGGCGATAAACTACTGCAGCTTCCTTGATAATATGGCCCTCAGGTCTCTGGGGCGCATGTGAAAATAATCCATGCATGCTCACTGGTGCTCCAGTATTTTTACTCTCTCTATTTGCTGAACGCATTGTGAGGCTCCCCAAAAGCACTTCCAGCAAATGCTGAACAACTGGAGTTAGAACTGTATATCATCATCTTCTCGATTACTTGTGATCATATATGTGTGTGAGTTTCTGGGGAGCATAGAAATACAGGCACTTCAAGGGGGCATGGAGAGGCAGGGGATGCCTGGATGGTTAGAACACTGCAAACTATGACCTAACTCGAGTGAAGTCTGGGGTCAGAGCTTTTGGGCTAGAACAGAACTCATATGTGTCCTGGCCTGCCCATGCAGCACACTGGGAGCACTGCAAATCCAGAGATCTGAGAAGAGACTGCCATCAAAGCACTATCACTATGGACGACGAGGTGGAGGCCTTTGTTGCCCCTTTTCCTCTTCATTTATCTGCACACAGCTTTATGGACAGCTGTGTCTACAATTTTCATTTAGCATATATTTCATAACCTACGAAGTTCTCATTGGACAGTAATGGATCCTCTTATTTACTTAGGCCGTTATCATTCATCTGGTCTCCTAGGAGGCCTATTGTTCATATAATGGAAAACAAGAAGAGAAATTGGCTTTTATCCGTAATTACCTTTGGCTCTATGTACCTTTGTACGATCTTTTGTAGGAAAGAGAATCGTGTTTTGTGAAATGCACGACCAGTAAATTCTGCTAAGCATAATTACATAAAAGAGGGGTTCTCATCTTTCGAAAAGACCTTTATGAAAATTATAACATATTTACATAATGCTTCCAAATTGTCAGGTTTCTACCCTGTAGGGATGGAGACCTGAGGCCCACTTAATTGAAAAGTGCGACAGTACAAATGGTTCTCCCTTCCCACCATTGTACTGACTCAGGTGCACGGTTACAAGTTTGTTGTTGGGTTTGCAAACTGTGTGCCGCCGAGTGTGCTCTTTGAAAGGGAGAAAAGAGCATCATAGGGACGCCTCACTGTCGCCTCCTATTGAGTTTCCTATCCCTGTGAGAAGTGTCCCTGGGCCTCTTCTGAAGATAGGCTGGATATCAGTGCATAGTTTGTAAAAGAATAAGGGGCATATGTACAAGGAGTTAACACCACCGTAGCGTCAATTTTTTGACGTAACGGCTGCTTTTTTTAGTGCCATATTTACAAGTTGCCGACAACTGCAGTTAGCTGCAGTTTTCCGGTGTAAACGTGATTTTTTAGGATCGCCACTTCTGTTAGCGAGACTTAACGAAAATGAGATGCAAGGTAGGAGTTCCCGTGCAAAAACTGCTGTAAACCCCACTTTGCGATATTTACATGGAATTCCTTGTATGGTGGAAAACCGAAAAACTGCCTCTAACTCCGGTTAGAGGCAAGTCTTTAGGACCAGAAAATAGCTGGTCTTTAAAACTGGTGCAAACACTTGGGGCCTCATTTCAGAAGGTCTTGGTGCTGGACAGCGCTGCGAGGAATGTTACTGCGCTGCCCTGCAACACAACTACAGAGCAGGACTGTGCACCATCAATAAGATAGGGTGCATTCCTGAGCCTCATTCATGAAAAGTGCTGCATCGCTGCAACAAAACAGCGTTGCAACACTTTTCACTACGCCCTACTTGTGACACCATGGATGCACTGTATTCACTGTACTGCTCTCCATGTCGCACCTAATGGCAGATACGTCTTGAATCCTGACATATCTCCCAGCGCAAAAGTCACACTTTGCTGCAGTTGTGTCACAAGCATGATGCAACTCCAGCAATGCATGGTACCAGCCTATCCCTGTGGCACTGCGTCAGTTTTATACCTGCCATGAGGTAGGCGTAAGGTACTGATACAGTGGCGTCCTACAATTGTTGCAGTGAAATCTGATGGATTTCATTGCATCACTCTTATGCAGCTTTGTTGGGTGGGAACTCCCACCCTGCATACATCATACCTGATGCAGGTATAATGTGGCACAGGGCTTCACAAGGTCACGCATATGCCTAGATGCATCACTTTGCAAATACAATGCAACGTGGTGCAAGAATCACGCTGCAAGTATGTCATGAAAATGAAGCATCGGCGGGGTGAAACTATTTGAAGGGGCTCATGAATACGCCCCCCTGTCTTTTTTCCCTATATTGGCGCAAAATGGCTGCCTTTGCGCCATGGTGCAAGGGTGACTGTGTTGCAGAGTTGATTAGTTGAGTAGTGGAGGGCGGGTCTGAACCAATTGTTCTTCTTGGAGTGTTGTTTACCTGGTCTTTTCTTGTGGGGTGCCAGGGTATCGTACCCAATCAGGGTGTGCGCTTGTGCAAACTGAGGCTACAAGCGGAAAATGCAAGGGTTTTGCTTTCATGAATTCAGAATTAATGTGATGTAACTAGCTGTCAGTATTGCACTTTTATGAATATATTTCTTTAAACAATGTATAAAGAGCATGCCTGGGACCAAACTGTGTCTAGACCCATAATGAGTTTGTCAAAAAAAAGAAGAGATAGCTGGGACAGCTGATTCAGCTGAACAGTAATCTCTAAATCTTTCTTTAAGTTCAAGAAGAAAGCATAGCTCTCCGTAACTGGCGCGAAACGAGGTTCTGTTTCAACGTTCTGAACATTTTTTACGTTAATAACAACATGAAATAGATTTCAAGAATGAAAATGTATGGATTTCTTTGCACTGAAATGTTGTTACCTTGCTGCTAAAGAGCAGGATATCATAGGGGCTTAGCTATCAAGGGTATGGTAGATTCAGTGCCATCGGGGTCTTTTGAACTCCAATTATTAAGATTTTTACTGCTCATCAGAGGGTTGTGGGACCCATTCCAGTTGTTTACATTAGGCTCGAGGATCCTTACTATGCCACTGGATTATTAAAAAAAAAAGTATAAAGTTGTGGATGCGTGGTAGAGAACCAAATCGGGAGGATTAGTGTAGACGTGATTCCCTGAAGAATTTGCGCATGACACTAAAAGCTTCTTCTTCTTCTTTAAAAGCAAGTTCGAAAACCACACTAATATAGAAAAATGTTTAAACCAACTGGATTAGTAGATGAGTGAAAGTGTTTTGTGTCTCAAAGGCGCCAAAACTGAAATTCTCACAGCAAAAATCACTGCAATCCCTGTCTAATAGCCTTTAGGCCCTGGGAATGGTCCCAACCTCTGTCAAAAATGCAAAGCACCTCAAAGCATTCTTTTATTCAAACCTATTATTCACCCCTGCAACTAAATACCAGGCATTTGCAATGCAATAGGTCTCACATTTATGAGCGTTTGAGCCATTAGAATTGTAAATGACAATGCTTTTTATTTATGTATTGTTTTTAAAACAGATAAATAAAAGGCATTGTCATTTACAGTGCCAATAGCTTAAACTCTCGCGAATGCGAGACCTATTCCATTGCAAATGAGTGCTATAAAAACATAAAAAAGCATTAGGAGAGAGCGTTTCCTGCCTGCCAAAGCAGACAGGACAACATTATTTGATAAAATAGTGCTTGGAGGCTGTAATTAAAGGCTACTGAGCAACACCACATGTCACAGGGGGTGTCGCCGTGGGAGGTTACAAAATGAGACAAGTCGATGCTAAGGCAGGAGTGCTATGCCTTTTGACCAAAGAACAGCCACAGTGTGCAGTGGACAATGAAACAAGCCAATGAAAAATGTGGGCCGAGAGTGAGCTGAGCTTCAAATCCCTACCTCAATACAGCATGCCTTGCAGAGCAGCACTTGCGCTGCCCAGGCTCGACCAAAAAACAGTTGGAACAACTTTGAACTTATTTAGTTCCACAGAGCTGGACCATTCCTTCAAGGAAAGCACTGACTGGGGTACAATACATCACTAGCAAAGGCCTGGCTGGACTACTGAAGCCTGGTATAGACTGGCCATCCCAAAAAGCTCATTGTCAAAATCAGGTGGAAAGTTGACCTTCATTACAAGAGGCTCTTGCTCTCAGTAGAGGCCAGCATAAGATTTTCTCTGCACCATGTACAAACATTTCTTGAACCTGATCCTAGTGTGCATTCAAAAGCAGGGCACAAGCCACGTTCCACCCAGGAACCTGCTTCCAGACAACACTAACCATCTATTAACCAAATTTGAAATTATTAAAACAGGGTGAAATTACTTAAAAATACGAGGCCTGAAGTTCTGGGGCTCCATTTCCAATCAAAGTATTCAATTTTCAGAAAAATGCAGAACACTGAACTATTCGGACATTATAGCAACATAAAATGGCAGCTATTCGGCGGAATTGTGTTGTGATTGATTAGCACAAATAATGTCCAGTTGGTTCCAGAGGGTTTCCTGCACTTCCCCATCATTTAGGGTCTTTTTTCCTTAACATTACTATGATGTATGTCAAATTTGTTATTGTTGGTAGGTTTTTAGCCAAACGACTACCTTGAACATAATAACACAGCACAGTGGCGTAACAAAATGTGAGGGGGCCCCTCTGCAAGATATGCTGTAGTGGCCCCTCACACTCACATCAGTAGGGGCTGGGGGCCCCCCTCCAGTATAGGTAAGTCTGTGGGGCCCTAAACCACAGGGACTGTGGGCCCTTTGTTATGCCCCTGACACAGAACACAATCAATGCTAGCTCTTCATGAAGGCAATATTAGCCAGCTACCTTTAGAAACCTGCACAAGGAGGTGGCAGGTTGCAAATAAAGTCCTTAAATGTAGCCCTTCCACTAGGTAAGGCAAGCACCTAAATTGACAAATATAATTTTGCCTAAATGTTAAAAAAATGGTGCTCATTAGAGAAAGCCACCAGGTGGGTTCTCATAAGAAACATCGTCCCAGCAGTAGTGTCAGGGGAACTGCAGTTAATGGACTAGCTAAAAGTGCCTCAGGAGCATTAGGGCAGATTTTGGGCCCAGAGCCCCAGCAACAGCGTTGCATACACCTCCAGGCATGTTGTGTGCCAACAACAACCCACTAACAGGAAAATTGGGGGCCGCTGGGCACACTGAAATCCTCAACAGCAGCGGAACACCAGCAGCAACTGCCAGTTAAAGGGAATATATAAGTAAAAAGACTACTAAGGTAAGAAAGAGTTGTATCATGATGGTGATGTGGCAGTCCTCTAAGCCTAAATTGAGGTCTCAGAAGCCCTACTGTTGACTTTGGCACCAGTTGATGATATCAAGGCAAATATTTAAACATCCACAAAATGCTGTTGGCTGGTGCCAAATATGATAAAATACACAGAAAGCCAATACCTAACAGGGCCACACTCTCAGATGCCAATGATTGATGGGGAGCTGGACCAAAGCCCCTCTGTTTAAATTTGTTTTATTGTGTTGTGATAACGTACGGTCTGCAAAAAAGGTAAGGTTTCTGCAGCCACACCTAAAATGCATTGTATAGTCATAGGGGAGATTTATATATTAATGCAAAGACAGAGCTAGGAAGTAAGTATAGCTGTTGGACTTTGCCCTTTGTGGCTAAAGTTCCTTAAACTTTTTGCCCTCCTCCTAGACCTTTTTCTGACATTATGTTGCCGACTTATTAGATACTTTGGGCACTTTGCCACTGCTGAACAGTGTCAAAGTGCAAGGGCTCCCTGTATAAAGTGTTATGGTAATTGGTTGTCCATAATGGGTCTGTTTGCCTTACTAGTAAACTCCCTAGTAAAGTGCACTCTGTGTGCCAGGGCTGGTAATGCAAATGCTACTCGTGGGCCTGCAGCACTAATTGTGCCACCCACACAAGTAGCCCTAAAGAGAGAACTCAGGCCTGCCACTGTAGTGCCTGCGCGCAGTTTGATAACTGCCATGTTGTCCTGAAAAGTGCACCCACTTGCCACGTCGTACCCTTCACTTTCCGTGCACATCAGACACCCCTATGGTAGGTCCAAGGTACCCCCCTGGGCAGGGTGCAGTGTCTGTGAAAGGTAGGACATGTACTGAGGTGTGTACCATTTCCTAACAGTGAAATACTCTCCATTTCATTTTTCACTGTTGCAAGGCCATCTTGTCCATAGGACAGAATAGGGAAGTCTGTGTAATATGTTTCCAGCCTATTTTCCCATAGGCTTAAGATGGAGAGGTGAAGTTTAGTGTGCCTGAACTCACAATTTAATAACACATCTTTTTGTGAAGGTGGTTTTTGCATTGTGTGTATAGAAACCGCGCTTTTAGAAGTGGCTGGTTTTTTGTTCTAACAATTCTGTGTGTCTCTGCCTGGTTGTGGATTGACTGTCTGGATTTGAATGTGATAGGATCTGGGAAATGTATTGACCCAGGGGAGGAGGTGAGACAGCAACAGGTTGACCTGCATCTGGAGTGGAGGGGGGGAAGAGTAGCCCCTGGAGGTGAAGAAGCCTGGGCTACTGCCATAAAAGAATGGCTCCACCTCCTGCTGAGTGATTGGGGAACCAGACCCCCACTAATCAAAGGAAAAATGTGTCACTGGCAGGGAGACACCTAAAACTAGTTTGGACAGGTGTCAGTGCCCCCCTGAACACAAAGATTTCAAAGACATTTAGGGGTATAACTATGAGAGCTGAAACCCCTGAGCTTTGGACTGATCAAGACTGAAAAGTATTTAAACTACTTCGTGGTCAAGAAGAACCTCTGCCAAAGAAGAACAGCTGAAGAGACTGAAGAGAAGGACTAACCCTTGCTGTGTGTTCTGGGGCTGGCCTGCAGTTTGCTGATTTAACTAAAGAGAGGCTAAGGGACTTTGCTGTGTGTTGTGTCCCCCTGCTTGAAAGGACTTTGCTGTGTGCTGTGTCCCGATGTAACTTGTCCCCAAGGGCCCGAGGAGAGCTGGCTCCCTGTTGTGGAAGCTCAGGAATATCAAAGTTTCCAAGAGTGTCTCGCCGGCGCTGTGTGCGTGTGCTGTTTGCAGCCTGAGACCTTCGTAAGCATTGCCCGGGGACTGTGCGGTCCAAAACCCAACCGAGTCTCAGCTACGCTTTGTGCATGTGCAGCCTGGGACTGCAATTGGGGTCCTTGGTGCTGGTTGGAAAGTGCCATGTGACTGCAGTGCCTCCGCAGTGTGAAGTGAAGTTGTTTGTGGCCCGAGCCGTCATCGTAACGGAGGCTGAGGATCAAGATCGCTGCCTGGCTGTCCTGAGCTGCAACACGCTGAAGGATTTCATAAAGCTAAGAAAGTCGTGAGATAATCATGATCATTGTTTGTAAGAGGAATCTGCCCAAGATCATCAGCAATGGAGAAGGCAGTGCCGTAACCTGTCCGGCTACAGGGTAGCCTTGCATCGGAGCTGCGTCATCATTGGGAGTGCCCTGCCGGATGTCTGACGAGTGGCGAGAGAGAGAGAGCGAGGCCGTGCACCCCCCAGGTAAGTCTTGGACTCCGGTCGGGAGCCACAACCGTGTGTGGCCAGTCTCTCTCCCGCTGCATCGCGTTAGACGCGATGAGTCCTCGAGCGATCCGGACCTGCCCGGAAGTACCGGGGCCGCCCTCGGAAGTTCAAGACTGTTGTCTGTGGTTGGGTCCTAGTGGTGTCCGTGCTAATCGCGTCGATTGGCCTGGTATTATTCCTGCATTACGAACTACCTTAATATGTGCATTGAGGATTGAATTATTCTCGCATTACGAACTGCCGTATTACTTGCATTAAGGAGTGCGTTATACTTGCATTATGAACTGCCTTATTACGTGCATTGAGGATTGAATTATTCTCGCATTACGAACGGCCTTATTATATGCATTGAGGATTGAATTATTCTCGCATTACGAACTGCCTTATTACTTGCATTAAGTAGTGCGTTATACGTGCATTCCGAACTGCCTGATTACGTGCAGTGAGGGTTGCATTATTCTTGCATTCCGAACTGCCTGATTATGTGCATTGAGAATTGGGTTATTCTTGCATTACGAACTGCTTGATTACTTGCATTGAGGGCTGCAATATTCTTGCCTTACAAACTGATGGTCCATTGTTGGAAATCATTGCATTATATTATATTATAATATATTTTGCTACCATATTTTAAGCCTGTTTCAAGTACATGACTTTCTGATGACACCCAATATGTATGCCTTTTTTCATCCAAATCAAGCATATTTCAGTCTGTTTCTATCAAATTGATCATACCCATTAAGCTTGCTAAGTACTCCGGGCATCACAAAGAGTAAATATAGTTGGTCAGTTTATCTTACTTTTACGTATTTGTTTTTTCATATATCGCTGACTTAACCATTGGCAAGGGTGTGAGAGTGCCTTGCAAAGATTTAAAACATATTGCATCATCGATTAGGACAGTAGGAGCAAAGAGTACATATTTAAAGGACATATTAGTAAATATAACGCCATCAAATTTATAAATAGAGGTTGGACTTGTAAGAGTTAAGTAGACAAGCCATTCAAGCAACTTAGCATGATTTTGAAAACGATCAGGTGGCTAATAGGTGATACCTTAGGCTAATTTTGAACTCTAAGGGAGGCAGGCAAGTTGGAAGGGAGTTGTACTTTTTTGGGCTGCTGCTTTTGAAAGAGAGCTTCAGGTTGGCGTTTAGGTGTAGATTTAAGGAGCACAGCTGTCAAAAACACCTATGGCTACCAATATACATAGAGTTGGCTATATGTCCACCCTTTTCAACAAGTAGCTTTCTTTGACCATCCTCTTTCAGTCATTAGCTCATGCAGGGCTCGACTCGAGGGTATAAGCAGTTAGATGTAGTCTGCCCATTATTTTCAGGGGGTAGATGCTGTTCACCCTGCTGCAAAACTGGCCACTTTCAGCGGAGTGTCACATTCCTTCCTTTCTTACTTCTCCGAGAATTCACAGAAATATGCTGAACTCGATCTGGTGGTATTTTATGACACCGGGACACTTTCAGCAGTGTCTGCACGTTGTCTGCTTTTGTTCCAAGCAGCCAGGGGATGGCGGGGAAGAGGCTTGTCAGATTCCAGCTTCGCCCACAACAAAAGCCAAAGTTAAGGGGCCATTATGCCTCTTTTTGTTGGAGTATCCTGGCTGGGAGTTATTGGGAGCCTCATACCTACATGCAGTGGAGGGGAAACAAAGGCTCATCTCTTATCACTTCACAGGTACTTAAGAGAGAAATGCTATTGACTTTGTTCAGTTCTGAATATATGAGAGACACAAAAACTGTAAGTATGCCAAATGTGTTGGGCTCCCCATTACTTACATAAATAACAAATAAAATACTACTAGTTTTATTTGTTTGAGAGGGCTTTAGCACTACTCATCCCAATGCAGGATGTCAGAGAGCTTTACACATGTACAGATTATACATGGATAATAAGTTATATGTGTACATCAATATAAAGGATGTATTACATAAGACAGGGAGGGTTACAAGGTGTAGGAGCCACATGTCCTTCATACCTCACTGTGCTATATACGAAGGATTGCAATGTATGAACTGCAAGTATCAAAAGGATAACTTTCTAAAAAGTAGTAATCCACTTACCCATTTACACAAAATAAAAATCTATCATCTGCGTGTGCATTGCAGGAGACATATTAACCTTCTATGCTAATTTGATTCAAAACTAGGACTAGGCAAAACACAAATCTCTCCAGCAAATATGTTATCCTCCAGAGCTATATATCCAATATTATTATTATTACCTGCGATTTAGCTGGCACACAAAGATCTCTGCAGCAGGTGCCTTAACCTTGTAAGATATTTTAAAATACAGACAGCAGAGCAGATTTATTGCCATGTTTCTCCTTGTTGCCAATTTCCTTGTGGCAGGTTCTAAAAACTATAAATGACACCCAGATTTTGCGTTGGGTTGAGTCAATATTTTGGCACAAACCCAATGCAAAATCCAATTTGGTAAATATTATAATGCACTCAAATGAGCTCATGATAGACCTGCTAAACATATGTGAGGTCCTAAGATCTGAAGTCAATTCCTGTGAGGTCATGGGCTGTGATGCCACGTCCTGTAGTGCCACATGCGGTCACGTGCTGGGATCTCAAACACAGTAATGACACTTCCTGTGATGTCACACGCGGTGATGTCACACCCATTCTGCCTAATTTGGCGAGTCCCTCCACTTCTATTTTTTAGGACTCGAGCCTGGGCTTGATAGTTTGTCAATTATACCTTGATTGAGTTTAGTGGAGTATTCATCTCTCAACTAATGCAACTGGCTGTCCTGTGGTATCCTCCAACTCCACTTTATTGTCTGCATTAACCTGCATGAGGTACTACTTCACAACTAAAGCCTTTCTGTCAGGTCTTGGTGGTACCCTCCTATGTCTCGCTCTAATGTGCTGAGGATACAATTAAACCAGTACCTATTGGTTTTACCTATGTTTTTTTTTAATTTTGGGGCGATAGGGAGCCCGGGAAAAGTCAGTTTAGGACAAAAGTTCAGTTCTTTTCCAAATATATAATAATATTATAGTAATTGTAGGTCACATAATTTCTTAAAGTAGCAGTTATCACTTCCCACAAAACAGGAAGCGTTTAACCCAGTAGGCCAGAGGAAAACAGAACATATTTTTCATACACGAAAATGAAGACTGAAGCATGCGTTTTACTGTGACACTGCTAACACAGAACGGTGCAGCCTTCCCCGTGCCTCGCGCCGTAGACACGCACGTGCATGCCCTGCTGTGCTGTGTCATTCGCTCAGTCAGAACAAGGTAAACCAAATTAAAACTGTGGTAGCTATGGTTTTCCATCAATCATTGTGCCTCTATCGTTAAAAACAAGTCAGCGGACCTCTTACAGTTGCATGAACAGTGCTTAAATGAACCATAACCATTATCACCGAGATTAAGCCTAATGCAACCCTCGGGCCGCTGCTGGCGCCTTTGTCTACCTATTCAGCCTATTTTTTTCTTGCTTTTTTTTTGATGAAAGACGATTTGTGGTTAAATATTAAACTGAGTAGAGCGCGGAAGGTTGTTCTTTTAACAGCGGTGCACCTGCCCGCGTATGCTTGTTTTGTTCGTTTCTGTTGATACAACGGGTACGACAGAAGCAGACCACGTGATTGGCGGAGAGCGTGTGCCCCAGGTGCGCTCCTGGATGAGATGTTCTTTAAAATCCTTTAAATGGCGCGGAAGAGGATTACAAGTCAAATCGCGCGTGTGATGGGGAATTATAACAACTCTAGAAGTAATAAAGAGAGAATATAGGAAGCAAAACAGCCGCTGAGTGACCATGGCTCAAGCACATTAGAAATCTCAAATGGCATCTCCACAAAAACATTTTTTAAACCCAGTCGGATGAAAAACCTAAACAGGCCAACTATCTCAAAGAAAAACACTGTCTAGAAAATAATATGATGCTATTTCACCAAGAAAAAGGCTGTGGACGGCTCTGTTTGATCACCTGGAAGACTGTCCTAGGCATAAGGGCTAAATAATAAATCGGCTGCTTTGAGACCAAGATTTAGCCTTCTTAAACAAAGGGCTTTTAGGCAAAAAGACATAAGTGCTATCTAGTAAATGCTGTCCCCAGAGGATCCAAGCTTGTTGTTGCAGGCCCCATCTAAACCACTCTCAAGATTTATAGAGGTGCGTAGTTATTCCCCGTGAGCACTTTAGCTAGGCTTGTTTGGAGAAATGGTTCAGTAACAGCCTTTGTATAGATTCTGTGCTACTAAGTGGCAGAAATTTGGATTGCTGTAACTCCGGAAAAGGGAGGCCTCTAGGCAGGCCTTCAATCCTCGAGAAATCTCTGCAATAATCAAATCAAGAATTGATGCTTGCACCATCACACCCTGTATTTCTCTTTTACAGCAACGGAATGATCCTTCAGTGCTCCAAGCACTAACAGTGGTCCCCTTTAACCAGGTTAGAGATATGCTCATTTTCAATTTGGAGGATGTAATCAGTTAAAGCCAAGCCATACATTTCTCTACATGAGTAAAGAACTTTCCACAGTGTTACTAGCTACAATTCTTTGTTTGATCTTAGGAAACAGACGATGGGCCACAGAAGGTCATTTGAATTAACATGTTTAATTTTTTTAGAAGTAAAAGCAAACATGCGGCAAACAGACTTTAAATACCTCCAGTGATAGTGGAACCCTTGAGGAACACAACAGGTCAGGGTTTCCGTTGCTTGGCTATCAGTAGAGGCTGGAAACCTCTAGTCAGTCCATAAGGTGGCATTCTCTAGTGCTGAATGTGGTGTATCTTTGAAGGAGGCCAGTTTAGCATCCTTTCCTCTGTTGGTCATCCGCTGCTCGTCCTCCCATACAAACAGAAGGGCAGTCAGTTCAACGGTCTAATCTAAAGCCAGCTCTGATGGAAGCAAGACAGGAAATATGATCAAATAATGCCTGCACTTGGCATAATATACATTCCTAAATTAACTTTGAGGCCAGATTGGCCATTTACGTCATGATGCATTTCCCCGGATTGCTGGAGCTATTGGAAGGTGGCTTTGGAAGGTGGCTTTTAAAGGTTCATGGCTGCTGCCTCTGTCTCCAGCTCCCCAGGGTATATTGCTCCATGCACAGTGGTAAGAGAGACATGGAAAAAGAGAGTGAATGAGAAGAAGGAGCCAGGAAAGAAAGCGTCAGGAAGGGAGAGGGATGGTTTGAAATGTTTTTGCCAGGGCTGCTTCTTGTTTCCAGTTCTGCCCTGATTAACTTAGAGATGACCATACTCCCATGAGGTAGAATATGGTAACTTTCTTCAGTACAGATATTAGCAGCCAATCCTGAAAACTCTCGAGCACAACTCCATACAAAATGGTAGTTAGCTTAGATGTGGGTTACAGGGTCAAAAAGCGCAAGGTGGTTTTTCAAGATCCAGACAACTATAAGATAGTAAAGGGAGTCGTTTTAAAGGCCTGGCGGCAGTTTGCACATTATTTTTGGTAGTCACACAATTAAAGTGTAACTCGTGCTGAGACTGTATTGTTGTGTCTTACCCAGCCAGGGGACTCGCCATTGACCACACCACGCACAGAGCTTCACTTTATCTGCATGTAACTGTGATCTCAACCTTCTAAACCAGCCTTAAATGCATTCCACTTTAACACTTACGTCACAGTTCTATGGAGTTGCTCAGGAGACAAAAGGGTTCCATCATTTCTAACTCACAAGACACTACATCTCCCCCCTCTGTTAAATAAAACATTCAAAATTGTTACAAAATCTGTAGCTAGATAGACATATACAATTAAATGCCTTCAATCAATCTTTTTGGCACTTTAATTGTTCAACCTGATGTTGTCGGAAACTGGGAACTGTCATCACCAATGTCCAGGATCTGCGACAGAGGTGTAAAGGTAACAGCAATCACTGATGGTTCAGACCCTGTCTGCCCTTCAACAATTACATCTGATGAATGATCAGTTGAAGGCCTACAGTGAGAAGAGTCCCTAGTAACAGACTTCCCAGGGCACTGGACAGTCATCATGTGTCCCTTGGTAGACACCACTTAAAAAGTTTCAGCATCATTTAAAGCATCGGATATTTTTCTCTGCATCTTTCCCGCAAGCATGCAATATCATTTCCTAAAGATGATGTTCTTCAGACGTCGTCTTTGGTCAGCATATGTTTTCATCTTCTGTTTATTCACAAAGTCTTTCTTATGAGTTGTTTTCTCATCTCTCTTTCTCTGATTGGTCCATTGTGGAAACATGTTGTTCATTGCTCTCCTGAACATTAATGTTGCAGGACGTTCATCTTTGGTTGAGTGAGGTGTTGAACAATAAGTTCCAAAGGTAGAATTCAACTGAGTTTTCAAATCGAGATTCTCAAGATTAGCAAGCTGCACTACTTCCTTTAGTGTACTCATAAACTGCTCACCAAGTTTGTTGGCCTGCGGCCACAAAGGTGTGCTCTCTGATGCTTTATATGCAAATGCTCCAAGAAATCTTTAAATTCACAACTACTGAAAGAAGAGCCATTGTAAGACTTCATTATAACCGGAACACCATCAACTACTCATTCTCGTGTACTAGATGAATGGGTCTTGCCCATTGTCAAGTGGACCATAAAAAGTAATTGGCTATTCTTTCCCAAGCATGCTTTGGAAGTTCTGATATGCTCAGGGTGTTGTGAGTAGCTTTTTTGGAAAGGCAGTTGCATAGACAAAAGGCTATTAATGTCTTTTTAACCCTGTAATCAACATAGGAAACCAGACACAGTCTTGCAGCCGCTGTCCGTGCAGGCAAGAGCGGTGGGGCGGTGGGGCTGGGTAAGGGGGGATTTTGAGGGAAAAATAAAGAAATAATTGCATAGTCCCTCGAAATCCCCCTCACCCAGCCCCACCGCTCTTACCTGCACGGACCGTGGATGCAGTTTTGGAGAGCTTGTTTTGTGGCAACGATTCCACAATGCTGTTTTGTGGCAACAATTCCACAATGCCTTTCATGACCACTTGATTTATTTTCTGTTGCGGACTCTCAGGAATCAGAACTCTCGACCATCATAGTATAATTCCTGCCTGAGTTATAGACAGTCCATCCTTGACATTTTTGCAATTTTAATATTCACCATCATTGGTGAGCGGTTAAATGTGTTGGTTCCATGACTTATTTATAATTATATCCTTCAACATGAACATGTCACTATCACAGCTTGTGGCAGTGATAATCTGGGCTAATGAAATGGCAGCTGGTGTGTTTGATTTTACAATGAAATTGATATAGGCCTCAGCCATCTTGGAAGGAGTGCCGTTAACTTAGTATCTGTAAAAGTAATCAGAAGGGTTCTGATCGTTCCCTGGACTATGCAAAATATTGTTATTATACTTGTTTATCCATAGTTCCCATCTTTCAATGTGTGGAGGTATTTTGGCCAATGAATTGCCAACTATTGTCAGCAAAGCATGATGATCCGATACTAGCGTAAAAGGCTTTCCTTACAGGAAGACATGGCAATGTTTACAATGCCCATCCCACAGCTAAGCTTTCTTTTTCAGGTTGTGAGCAAGCACGCTCGGTTTGAGACCAACTTCTACTTGCATACTTTTAAATAAGTGCCATTTTGTCACTTTCATGTGTGGTGCATGAAGCAGCACACGTGAAAGTGACAGAATGGCATTTCTAGGATTGTTTATATGCAGGAAAGGACACCTTCCTACACATAAACAATCCTCCCTTGCAAGAAGACACACTTGTACTCTGGAGCAAGGGTGCCTGCGCTGGTGCTAAGTTGCTAAACCTAGCGCCATCGCGGGGGGAACACGAGGCTGCACCACATTCTTGTAAATATAGTGCAGTCTTGCGTTTCAGAAGTGGAGGAGAGAGATGTTAAGCTAGGATGGCTAACGCCTCGCTCCTCCACTTCCTTGTACATGTCATCCAAAGAGTTTCTCAGCATTTGTCGTCTAAATAAATCTCACAAACATCCATCAATACCTCTCAAACACATAGCTTTTTCATCATTAAATTGATTGAACTTATAATGTCTGATGAGTGCGGCTGGTCTCTACACAAATTCATCTATGGTTTCACCAACTTTCTTGGCTGAAGATGTATCATTCGCAATCAACATTTGGCATTGGATTAATCTTGATATTCAAGACTCCTTTAATCTGACGATATTTAATGTCTTCATCAGTTTTTGACATTTTCTTTATGAGTTCTTTTACACCATTGTTAGGGTTGAAATTCCCATCCATGCAACGCATGAGTTTCATGCTATATTAGGTTAGAAGTGTTTGGCTAAATAGATGCAATTTGTATTCACTTTATTCTACCCACTGAGTTATCCCTGTAATGTGCAGGCTCCAGTTAGCGCTTGAGACTCCATTTTGCATTCTGTAATCCCTATTAGGCTGCTTAGACTGTGCCTGAGTTAGGCCTCCTTACTCGTATTGCTTGCCTCAGCAGAACACTGTATTTCACTATTATTTTCTATCCTGTTCAAGGATGTCTCTCGACTTACTAATGAATATGCCATTCTGCCCAGCATACCTATCCAAATGTGTAGTTTCTGCTCCCACGTTAGGAGATGCTGAGACCCAGCAACGTAGCCTTGAATCCCCGATAAGATGTACCCTTCTGGCAGGTGTTAGTTCATCCTAATGTGCCTCTTTTTCATGTCCGGCCCAGGCCGGCAGTTTTCCACTGTGAGCGTGGTTGGAGGCTTCTCGGGAGTAATGATTACTCACTGTAGACCGTTGGGGGGGCAGTCCCTCAGCAGACATCTTAGGGTGCAGGTCTTGATGGACTCCTCTGCAGAGCATTGCTAATAAAGATGTAAGTTTGTATTCTCTACTGTCTGACCGACTCTTCATTCTTGGGAAGGCATAGCAGGTGGTTGTAAGTAACCTGAGTGGCCCCTAAGGGGCACTTCCTTCACCATCACCAGCAAGATGTTTGGGATATTTGATCATCTTTTTGTTATCAGTCTCTTCAAGTGCATCAACAAAATCACCGAATGTCTCTATCCAAGCAGTCCATCTATCGCCAATATTTTGCTTTTTGGAGGTATTGAACATTGGTAGTGGGTTCAATAAAGTAGCAACATTGTAACCCTTTCTGGGAGTGGTTGATATTGAAGGTGGAGCACTCTCCAGCTCTCTCAGTGGTTCACCTTCAATCAATTCATGTGAGCCATCTTTAAGGCTTTGAGATTTGCTGTCCTCTGGTTCAAACTTGATGACTTTTGAAATGACGGCCTTGGTCTTACCCTCCGTTGGAAAAGCAGTGTTACAGAATTTCAAAAGATATCTGCGACTGTTCTGATTGTCACCCATTGCTATGTTCCTGATCAAACTGCCTTCACGGCCCTACAGTTGGCTTGACAGGACCCACCAGCCTCGTAAGCGCAACCCCTGAGCTTTGCCTTGGTTGCAGCACCTGGCATTGAGGTTGTATCTGCTCATTTGACCCAGGTTCTGGTGCGTAAATAACTGTTTTATTTTTTCACATTTACATTATGTCTTTACAACGTTCGAATTGTAGCATTATCTTGCAACTTGTGATCATTAATAGTTGCTCTTTGAAAACCTGGTTGTAACTGCCTTTAGTGTTAACACTCCAGATTACTTATGACTGTAAATTAAGTACCTTGATGTATGGTTTGACCTGACGGTTCTCAGTCACTGATATGTAGATTTCTTTGCAATACTTTCATTGTTTTCAACTTCTTTACAGCGACTGGAGTTGTGCTCCGATACCACATGTGTTAAGCATCAATTCCATACTTCGACTGCAGCACACGTGGCATGCACGAGCAGTTTGCTTGAACCACAGTAAAGTCTCTGGGAGAGCATTGTCAATCTTCAGGTTACTTATCCCCTAACTCGTCTTCAGTTGTAGCGTCTCCCACAGCCAGGGTACCCACCAATGACTACGCCTCACATGGAGCTTACTTTTTCATGTTTATCTGTCTGCGTGTAACTGTGAACTCCACATTCTAAACCAGCCTTCAATGCATTAAGCTCCAACACTTACGTAACAATTCTACGCCCTCAAGTGCCAAATAGTTTCCATCATTTCAAACTCACAAGATACTAAAGGCATGATTTGCTGGAGAATTAGGAGGGCATCTAAGTCAACAATATATTTTGTTAACACTTATCAGTATAGTATGGAATTCTCAGTGGATTTACCATCATTTAAAAGGGGGTGATTATTTTAGAATCTATTAAAACAAGCTTTTTTTAAATTCCCAATTGGTTTGTTAAATACTTTTACTCGATTAGAGTACCATTCATACGGTAACGCAGTTGGTGTTTGTCAGAATTTTTGTTTTCTTGGCAAAGTTATCAGTTGAGGAAAATACTACACCCCAGTGACCATGTAATGTTAATATTTGAGAAGTTCAGTAAAGACTGCTCGGTTGGGGCTGGTGTACATGCACAGGTGCTTTACTTTGGAATGCCCTGCATTCTTCCAGTCATGTTGTTGGTAATCATCCCAACTTTAGACAAGTGTTGAACATTTAGCTCTTTAAAAGGGTTAAAAATATGTTCATGACTAACTATCCAGAAGAAGAAAGGCGCGTTTGAGGCTGTGTCTAGGGTATTGAATCAGGACCCAGCTGTTCAATCACAACTTAAAATGTTCTAGTTGTCGTAAAAGAAAGTTTCAGTTAAGGATTTTGCTTTTCCCTTCTTCACTTATTGCTCAGCAACTCAACCAATAAAACATTGTCATATCATTTATATAATGACTACATATCCCATTAGTTCTTAGCACAAACAACAGTCGAATCAACACCCTGCCAAACCATATATAACAGTTGTCCATAAAAGCACTTCCTCTTTCTTCTTGCATCAGTATTGACTCCTAAAAACCCTCCATTTACTGGTAGTCTTGTTTCTAGTCTGCTCCTGTTGAAGAGAACAAACTTTAAGATTTCATCCTTCATAACTCCTTTCCATAAGACATGAAGCTGATCGAGAGGGACTACAATTCTTAAGGGTAAATGTATGCAAATCAACAACACACTAAAAATACACCATTATGCTATACAATTTATAATCTTTCATACTACAGGTGGTATGGGTACTTCATGATATTCGGATGGGATAATCCTCACCTCCATGTCATTAACAGCTATGAACGTTTAGCTTTCTATGTCAGGACTGGAGGCTAAGATTATGCAATTCTAAAGCTTAATGACTACTAATGATGCCACCCCCATCACAGGCTTAAAATATAACCTTTAAACATAACGTGTGAGAACCAGACAGCCTTGTTTAAAAATCTTCAAATCAACCCCCCAAAGAAAAGGCTTTTGATGCTATGACCCCTCTAGCTGAATGCACTCTAAAAATGGAAGTATCAATGGCCACTTCATGTGTGACCTAACGATCCCACCTTGCAATCGTGGGCCATAAGACTGGCTTATAGAGATTCTTAAAGGCAATCAACTGCTGCTACAGCCTGGTCATCTGATTTCCTCTGTAATGGCCTTGGAGGTTCACATCTTACAATCACAATGTTGGATTATCTGTGAATGGTCAGTAATGGGCAATTCTAATATTGGACTTGGCCTTTCCGAATAATATAAAAGTGCCCCCTTCTGGAGTGCCCCCTTTTGTAGCCATGATATCTAATGCCCAGATGTCCGAGACCCTTTTGCAGGATATCAGGTGTAACAACATCACTAGTTTACCTGAGGTTTGCTTCCTGGACAGGAACTGTTCATCTTGCCATGATTCTCAGAGAAATAGCACCAAGTTAATGTCCCAAAGGCATGTACTTTTTTGCTCCTGGGGCACCAACTGCCTGACCTCTCTGGGCAGTCAACACATCATTGACTGTTACCCCACACGCATCCCGCAAGGCATATGACCCAGGGAGATTGCTGATCTGCAAGTACTTATGGTCTGATATGCCATACTCCTACCCGCCATTTCAGAGAGGAAATTCATGATTTGCACTGCATCTGCCTCCACAGGATAAAAATGTATTCCCAGGCACCAGTGTGACTATCTATGCTACGCTAAACCATAGCACCTGACTGTTTTTTGGATAATGATCTCCTGATGAAGAGTGAAGCCTACTCCAGAATTGAAGGGCGTAACCTGCCATGACAGGCCCCAAGAATGCTTTATCACTGGGGAAAAAGGATTAGAGAATGCAAGGAAAGATCCAAGAGAAATATAAACCATGGTTACAATCTTCACAAAGTTGGCACAAGGATCAAGGTTGCTTTCTGTCTCCTGACCTGAACCATACGTTTCACGATCATCAATAATGATGGAAACGCATACTTGAACTTCTACAGTGCACTTACAGTAATGGTGGACACCTTTCTCCAGGACTGGAGTCAATCCAGGCTAAAGGTGTCCATTAGGGCTGTCAGTGGATCGGCCTCCATCTGATGAAGTATGGGAACTATTGGTCAGATGAGAAGCAAACAGGTACATCTGACATATTCTCCACTTGTCCATTATCCTTTGGAACACCGCTGATTTTAGCTCCCAAGTACTGAAATCCTTTATATGTCTGGACTTAAAGACCTCTACAAAACTTTATTTTCCTAGGAGGCATTCGACTGTGACTAGCTGAAAATCTTTGACTCGTTCGACAGGTGCCTTTGATCTTGTTTCATCTAACCTGATGATGTATTAGATTCCCAATACACTTTCCATCTTCAACAGAATTGAGCATGACACTCTGTCCTTTGTGATGTACCCCACCAGAAAGGCAATTCTAAGCATTTGATGTGCATGTCCTGTTCTCACTCTGACCAAATTCATCCTTTGGTAATAACATCACTACGCTCCCAATCTTGAAAAGCTTGCTGATGGAGTTTTCCCTAACCTCTATGAGATGCCAAATTCCATGTAAGCAAACACATTTTCAGAATTGGAATTGGAATTAATTAACCCTTCTTGGTAGATCAAAGATTTTACAGCTAGTGTAACTACAAATACTAATTGCTGTTTTTAGTGTTTTATTGTTAAATACATTGTTGGGAATTTTCTTTTTCATTGTGATCATTTTATAGTTGAAAGATAACACATCTTACAGCCAATATTCTTACTCTCAAAGAAATCAAATCATTTGATATTGGAGATACTTTGAGAAAGTATATTAAGGTGACACAAAAAATAATTGTTTGGCGGTCTTGTGCTCTCTTGAAAGATTATAAAAAATGTTTTAACTTAAATTTAAATTTATTCATTTATTTGATGTTTATAAGAAATTGTGTTATTAGTTGAGAGGGGTGGTAGTCCCAATAAAATAATAAACACAGTCCTTGTCAGGGTGAACCAAAAAAGTCACTAAATTAACGTGTGTGTGCTTAACCCTCTGGTAGCTTGACACAAAAGCAGTCGGGCTTAACTTAGATGCAATGTGTAAAGTATTTATGTAGCATACCAATAGTAAAAGCAGTGAAACAAAGCACAAGAAAAATCCCATACCAATTTAGAAAAAATAGAGTACATTTTAAATGAATAAATTAACCCCAGGACAATCGAAATCCAATCAGTAGAACCAGAGATATGAGTTTTTAAAGTGTTAAATGACAATAGCACCAAGAAGCACAATGCGTAGCTCAGGTTTATCTGGTAACATTAGACTGAGGGTAAGTCACAAATTCAGACCGGCTGTGATGAGGGCTGGTTGGATACGAATGTATGACGTTACAACGCATGCTTTTACCACGCATGCTGTTACAACGCAGGTTTTACTACGCATACCATTACAACGCATTACACTTGGGGGTGCTGGATAGTGAATAGTTTAATTTACTATTCCAACTCCAGTCCCCGTGGATAGTAGGGAAGGTGTTGGATAGTAAATTAAACTTATTCCCTATCCTAGAGCGCCCCCCAGTGTAAAGCGTTGAAATGGTATGCGTAGTAAAACCTGCGTTGTAACAGCACTGCGTGGTAAAAGTTTCGTTGTAATGTTTGTAAACCGTTGGATACAGGTACAAGGTTAATCCCACTGAAAAGTTACCTTCTTAAAGCCCACATGAAGATTTCATTCTCATTAGCGGAGGCTGCAAGAAGGAGGCTGCAGGCACGAAAAACAAATCGAATGTCGCAGATGGTTGTCGTTGTTGCAAGAAGATGCATTTGTCGCTGGTGCTTCAGATTGGTTGATCGTTGCACCCGGACACTGTTGGCGCGACATGCAGGTCTCCTGCTGCCTGTCGTTGCCAATGGTCACTGTTGGTACAAAGAGCAGGTCCCACTGAGGTTTTACATTAGCAATTGCCACAAGCGGCCGATACAGGGGGGCATGGAGAGGTCAGTTCACAGTTGGGAGGAATCAAAAACTTCTAATTTGACCTTTCTTCTGGAGGAGCTCTCACTGATTCCAGCCAAGGGTCCAGATCTCTGGGCACCTTTTGGGGGATCCAGACTCACTCCAGCAGAGACCAACAGCGGGGCTTGGGCAGGTCCAGGCAGGCCCAGTTGGTACTGGGCAGTTGCAGGGAGGCTTCTGAATGCTTTTTGTCTCCCTGTAGCTCACACAAGGTCAACTAACCCTTGGACTCTCACTGAGTAGCCTGGCTTCAAGGCTAGCATGACCAATCTTCCTTCTTCAGTCAGCAGGGTGTCTCTGTTCCTCAGACAACAGGGCAGTCCTTCTGAATCTTTCACAGGTCCAGGGGTGTTATGATGAGTAGTTCTGATGCTCCCACATTTATCCCCGGTGCAGGGCCTTGTCTGGGGGAATTCACTGGCTTACCCTTCGCCGGCCCACAGGGTTGTAGGCGCTAACGCTTTGTATGATATTTGTCATGTGTACTGCCAATAAAAAACAATTTAATTCTAAAACTAGTTTTGGTCATTCCCCCCCCCCCCCGCCACCCCGTCCTGGGTCCAAACCATGTAGTGGGACAAAGTCAAGGGCAGACTTGATGTCAGCTTCCTTTGTGCTGTAGGTAGGGCCCATGAAGTGTAATCAGGGCTAGGACAGCTCCTCCCCGGCCATCTTGTCAGAAAGACCCTCTCCCCTAACACCTAGGCTTCCTTGGTGTCACTGTCTGGAAGCAATACACAACCCACAACAGCAGAGACATTCACAATCATGTGACCAAGGACACTAGCAGGAAGGAACATTTGATTTGGGCAGAAAAATACCAAGTTTCTAAAAATGATTTTTCAAAATTGCTACTTAAAATGAGACTTTCCCAATAAAGAAAATATTAAATTACAATTAATTTATGTGAAAACAGCATATCACTGTCTGGTCCCAAACTGAAGTTAGCACTTATTAAGTGTAATAAGGTAACCCAGTGTTAGTCTATGGAAATGGTAGGCTTTACAAAAGTGAGAGTGAATTTGTAACTGTCAGAACATGTAAAACTTAAACATACATGTCCTAATTTTAACCGCTTCCGTGCGGCGCCGATTTTTCCCCGGTGCTGAGCCCTAATGAAAACGGGCGTGGTCATGACGGAACGGTTCCGTCATAAGCACAGCTCGACCGATGCTCATGACGGAACCGTTCCGTCATGAGCATCGAAGGGGTTAAGTACCATGTACTCTGCGCCAGGTCTAATTAGGACCTACCTTAGGGGTGAGTTATAAGTTTTGAAAAGGAAGGTTTAGGCCTAGCAAAGGACTGATTTCCTGTCGCTTTCACTTTGATTCTCACTATTTATGTAGTTTGAATCACTGAGTATCACTTTTCCATTTTTCCCAGTTGTCACGTACACAGATGACTGTTGACCATTTGAAATATGCAGGTGCCATAACATACCACCTAATTGATTATGGCTTGAGATTCCTCTGGGATATGAGGCTGGCCATTAAAACGCTTTCTTTCAGCATTTTCTTCTCGTGTGCAGTGACTTCTACTTGAATTGCTTTTGAACCAACTCCCTGATATTCTGTCACGCAGGATCTGTGTGGCACTTCTCAGCAAGATGTTCACTGTATAAGGATTGCCAAGTATAGAATGAGATTTGGGTAGGACCCAAAAATGGCCTTGCCATTCCAGGCCTCCATATGGTACCACCACCATTGGATTTCCATCTAGGCTTCCATTTTGAGGTTTTACTTCCTCCATGAATATTAGTCTCTTCATCAGTTGTGATGTTTTAATTCTGCTTGCTAGTGAATGGGTCCTGGGAATATGGTCTGGGCTGATAAGGTCAACACTCCCACTGCCCGAGCAAAATACTTCAATGACACATGACTCTTCTTCAGGGTCCTCCTTAGTTCTCTCCTGATGACTGCCATCTTCATTTGAGACAGCTTTAGAGAACTTAGGGCCAGATGTTCGACATTTGTGAATGTGCAAACAGGTTTGCAAACCTGTTTGCACATGCATTATCAGCATGGGAAATGTACAAACCCTTTTATGGGAGTTGCAATTTTTTTGAACTCGCAAAAAAGGGTTTCGTGACTCGCTATTAGGAAGGGACGTTCCCTTCCTAATAACGATCGCAACCCTATGTAAGAATGTTTGCATCCGCAATTGCGGGCGCAAAACACTTGCAACTTACTACCCTGTTCAAGAGGGTGGTAATGCACTCGCAAAAGGGACGGGGCACCAAGGGACCCCTTCCCCTTTACAAATGTAGGAGAAAATATTTTTTAAGGGCAGGCTGTGGTCACTGCCTGCCCTTGAAAAATGAAAAGAAAAAGTTTCAATTTTATTTTAAAATGCATGCCGTTTTCCTTTAAGGAAAACAGGCTACATTAAAAAAAAACACTTTATTTAAAAGCATTCCCAGAAATGGTGGTCTGCTGAGCCCAGCAGTTCACCATACCTGGGAGGGCCTGCCATTCCGAACGGGGTGGCAAATTGCGAGAGGCACATTAATATTCATGAGCCTCTCAATTTGTGACCCCATTGGGAATCGCTAACAATGTGAAATACACTGTTATACATTGGAAATAGTGCCTCGCAAATTGCGAGTCACAAAAAACTCACAATTTGTGTGGCGCTATTTCCACAGTCGTACATCTGGCCCTAAGTGTATGACAAAACCCAGAAAACTATTTTCTAGGTTGGGATCATTTCTGATTTCTCTTTTTTGATTACAAACCCCAGTCCTTGGAGAAGCGAAAATGTTATTTCCAGTTTCCTGGGCAGGCAAATCATGTTTTGGTTCATTAAGAGGATGCTGTTCAGATAGTCGATTAGGCTGAGGCCCCTGGATCTTAAAAGCTCTATGGACAGTATTGTCAACCTGGTGTCATGGAGGAAAAGTAGAAAGGTAAAAAGCCTTGAACTTGTGCACATACTGCCGCCATGTGAATTGGAGATAACAACTTTTTGGTTTGAAAATGGGGATCATAAGATAGGCATCCTCCAGTTTAAACCTGACCATCCAGGTGTGCGGAAAGAGAATGTCCCTGAGGAGGTGCTTACCTGAAATTTTTGAATTATATAAACAATGTATTGAACTCTTTTATATTTATCACCAGGCAATAAACTTTGTCTTTCTTTCCCACCAGGCAGATGCCGCTTAGGAAACCCCTTGAGTGTAGAAGAGTCAGAACAACTGCCCCTTTTTCCAGTAAGGAATTTATTTCCTGACCTATTAGCCACTTCTCTGGTTCTGCGAAAAGAAGTCGTTTGGGTTTGATATTCTGAATGGGCCATTCTTATAATCCTGTTTTTGACCCTGTGAACTTCTGTAAGAACCAGGCATCCCAAATTATCACTTTTTGTGAAGAAGCAAACTCAGACTTCCGTCTATTTTAGATGGAAAAAAGGAGAAATTCTTACCTGATGTTTCACCTAGGGTTATGACGCCTCCTTGAAAGGCTCCTCGACCACTGCAGCTTCTGCTCCCTCTGCTGGAAGAATCCCCCAAATCATTTTTGGTCATGCCACAGGAATGATTTCCTGTTCTGGTACTTTTGGAAGACAAGAATGAATGGTCGTCCAGTTGAGTGCTGCCTACCTTTCCCAATTCCACCCAAATCCTTTTGACCAAATACCTTTGTTTTTCCAAAAAGAAGAATGTGGTGATGAATCTTGATGAGCCTTCGACACCGTCTCACACTGCACTCTCGCTGCCAGACTCCACAACGCAGGTATACGAGGAATCGCCCTTGACTGAATCCGCTCCTTTCTCTCTGGCAGAACTAAAGGATCAGACTCTCCCCCTTCCACTCCAAACATACAGAGATCAACTGTGGAGTACCCCAAGGATCCTCATTCTGCCCCACACTCTTCAACATCTACAAGGCTCCCCTCGCCACCATTGTCAGACAGCATGGGCTCAGCATAGTATCCTACGCAGACGACACTCAGCTCATCCTCTCTCATGAAGAACCCCAAAGACACCAGACTCAGCTTCCAAGAAAGAATGAAAGACGTTGAAGCTTGGATGAGCGACAGCTGCCTAAAACTGAACTCAGAGAAGACAGAGTTCCTCGTCCTCGGGCCCTCCCCCTCTGCATGGGACAGCTCCTGTTGGGCCCCTGCCCTCGGAATCCCATCTACCCCAAACGAACACGCCCGGAACCTCAGCATCATTCTAGTCTCCTCTCTCACCTTGACCCAACAGATTAACACCATCACCTCCACCTGCTTCAACTCCCTCTGCAGCCTCCGCAAGACCTTCAAGTGGAGCCCCCCAAGTGCAGAAAGACTGTCACCCACACACTCATAACCAGCAGGCTGGACTACGACAATGCCCTCTACACCGGAATCAACAAGACCCTGCTACACATGCTCTAAATGATCCAGAACACTGCAGCCAGACTCGTCCTCAGAACCCCACAACACAAGCACATGACCCAGCTCCTACGAGACCTCCACTGGCTCCCCATCGAGAAGAGAGTAGCCTTCAAGCTACTCACCCACTCCTACAAATACCTCCACAACATCTGACCCAAATACCTCAACGAAAAAGCCTCCTTCCATGTACCCAAAAGGAACCTACGCTCCGCCGACCTCACCCTGGCAGAGACACCAGACATCCGCAGAACCAGAGCAGGCAGAAGAGCCTTCTCCTAAATCACAGCAAAGACCTGGAACGAGCTCCTAGTCAACATCAGATGCTCCCCAACTCTGCACACCTTCAGGAAGAGCCTCAAGACCTGGCTCTTCAACTGATCCAGAGCTGCCCCCCCTCCCTTGAGACCCTCACGGGTGAGTAGCACGCTTTATATACTTTGCCTTCCAAAGAAGGTCTCGGACATTTCGCTTTGAGAAGTTCCTTGCTGTCCTTATCAAAGGGCTTCCTTACTCTGCTGTTCACGTATTCAGCCATGTAAGCCATCGGGACCTACTCTGAAGACCTTGGGTGACGAATATCCACTGGTTCCAGCATAGCCAGCAGTTCCTTCACTCCAGGTATACTCTTATTTGGGCTATCCCCCACTCTAGGCATTTGGCATCTCTCTCCAGTTGCCATGGTCGTCTGGGGTTTAGATCCCAGTCCTTATCCTGCTCAAGGTCATCCAGTTTGTCCCGGTCTTTGAGGTCTCCAAAATGGGAAGAATCTTCTTCCTCTATTTCCAGGGTGTTGACTATACCCAGCTCTTCCCAAGGCATTAGCATGCCTTTTCAGGAAAACTTAACATAGACAATGAAAGGCATCTAGGGGAAGAGAAGATTTGGGACTTTTGGCCTTAACTGTATTTTGTGCTTCCTTGAATCCTTAGTGTTCCCAAGTGAGCCTTCACACTTCCCTTAAATGGAGGGTCATGTTATGCTCTGCCACAAGGATAAAAACCTGTTTGCACAGGAGCTCCAAGGCAGAAGAACCCACACTATGCAGTGATGCGTCTATGGCATCCACAAATTCATCATTTAAAGGAAGGAAGAGTTCACCCTCACTCACTCTTTGGATGAACTCCTCTCCGCCAGCACCTGCCATGATGATCAGAAGAAATATCATTCTTTATACTGGCTTGCTCACTAAATGGGCTTTAACTCCTTATGGTTCTTGGCCCTGAATTAACCCAGTCACCCTAAAATATGGTAATCACTTGTATCTTACCCTTGCACTGTATTGATTTCACACCATTCAAACCCTTCTTCAAGTAAAGGGGGAAAGATGAACAAACTTCTCAAGTTCCAGGAATCATAGATATTCCCTGGGGTATGGTTAATTTATCTGCACATTGATGCCGCATCTCTTGTGGGAACAAAGATCAAAAAGACGCATCAGAGCCAGTCACTCTTATTACCACATCACCTGTTGGTCCAAGTGGAGTACCACACCTCTGTTCAGCAGTGTTGAAAATCTTTATTCTGAGATGCAGCTTCCCCTGTAGCTGTCACTGGCTCTGTGGCAATGCGGCAGCCTGGAATGAACATACCCCAAGCAGCCAGCCCCTTGCTGGCTTTTTTTTTACACCCACTCCTTCAAGTGTTCACACTAACAGTGCAAACACTGCAAAGAAAAAGTTAAACCAAAAGCGAACAGTCTAGCTGACAGTTGGGAGAGGGTGTGGCCTTACGGCTAGAGCGGCTGACCTCGACTCTGGGGAACCAAGTTATAGTCTTGGCAGGGACGCTCAACATCCTGTGATTCTATGCAAATCACTTAATCTCCCCGTGCCTGAAAAAAAAAAAAAAACATTTATCAGTCTGTAACACAACTGGTGCTCATGTAAAGCACCCTGATACCTTCGGGTCAAGTTTGCGCAATATAAAACTAAAAAAGAAAATGTGAGTACACTAATTTTTCCAATCATCTACTAACATACTGTCACAGTACAATTAATGTTGATCCACATTCCAAATAAAACATTTCCCCAGAAAAGTACTTAACTGGCTGCTGAGCAGCAAAGAAAGAGGAAGTGCTTTTCTGGAGGACTGATGTATATGGATTGACAGATGTTGATTCTAGCATTGTTTGTTTAAAAAACTCAAGGAAGCTGTATTACTGATATTGTTTATGGCAATATGCTGTTGGGTGGACTGCTGAGCAAGACATGAATAAAGGAAATGGGCAATCTGAGGCACCTGTCCTGAGACAGAATAATTAATCTTGTATTACAACATTGTAACCTTCTGACTTATATAAATGACATAGAGGGGGCTTCTCTGGGATTTACCTGTCTGTATTAAACTAGAATCCTTTGTAGTTTATGGTCATTGAAACTGTCAATTGCACATGACAATGCTCTATATGCGATGGCCCTAGAAGTGAAAGCACACTCAACACTCTCACCTTTTTTAATATAAAATCCCAATCCATGCTTGATCTGTTCTCAGCGATAAAAGAAGATATTTTGGAGCTTTGCTCTTAGCTTTCCTCCGACCTACCGGAGGTTTGGCGTGATGTAGATGCCATTGGCGAGCGGGTGGCAACCTTGGAGAAACACGACCTAGGTCGGGAAGACGGTCTTCATCAGCTCCAGCAAGATGTCATCCGCCTCACAGAGCAAAACCTAGACCTCCAGGCCCACGCTGAGGACTTAGAAAATCCGTCTCGGCGCAACAACATTCGAATCCGAGCGGTGCCGTGGAAGGGTGAAGGAGATGACCTGCGTGAATATGTCTGTGAGCTTTTACGACAAATCCTGGAGGAAGGAAAGGGATTGGCAATACGGATGGATTGGGTCCATCATGTCGGCCTCCCAAGAGGCGCTAAGGCTCCCCACCGTACATTCTGGTTTGTGTGCATGACTTCCGGCTTAAGGAGCGTAACCTTCGCAAGGCCCGCGACCTCCATCCTGTGCAATTCAGTGGTCCTCACCCGGCACTCTTTCAGGACCTAGCGGCCTCCACCCTCGCCAAGCACAGAGAATTCAAACCTATTACCACGCACCTGCGTGAAAGGGGTGTTCCCTACTCATGGGGCCACCCATTCCGACTTCGAAAGTATGGATCCTGTAACACAAGATATATTCCAACCTTGCACTCCTTTGTTTTTCATCAATGATTAATCCATATATTCAAATGGTTTCATGATTTCATTATATTTTTATTGGTAATGAAGATTTTTAATTTTCTTCCGAACTTTGACATGAATATTTCATTTCATATTCAACAATTCGTCATTTGCCCAATGCATTTCAAGCATATAGCCCTTCATCAGGGGACTTCTTTATATCTGAAATCAGTGTCATATGTCATTATCGGTACCATACATTATTAAACACAACACAGGTACTTTTACTATTTCATATTTCCTGTTAGTTCTAATACGTCCATATAAACAATCATATCATGTCTCATGTTCATCATGTAATCCGTATGGTTTTTTACCACTGTCACCTACTTATGTACACAGTTTCACCTTATATCCCTTGTGATGCTAAACCTTAATGTGCCCTGGAGTGTGTTATCGCCGTAATATTTACACTGACCTTTTGTTTTTAGCAGGGTTCTTTGAGTGCTGTAGAATAAGATAGATCACGGTATTAAGATTCCATAGATTTAAACAACCGTTTAGCGATGCTAACTTTATGTATGGAAGTTTTTTGTGCGTGTTCTTACCTTATCTTTGTCAAGATTCACCCTCTCCTCGCTACCGTCGGCGTGCGACGCTCTGTAACTAACGTCTCTATGACCTCCACTCTAATGCCCTATTCTAATCACGTGGGTATCCGTGTGATAGACTTCGAAGACGTCTACCTGAGATTATGCGCGAGTTGCCAGGGTCTGTTCTTTTCGGTAAAAGAACAAATGTGCAAATAACTTTATTAACATCCTTGCGGGCTTAACAGTTGAACCATCGAGTTGGCTCGTGAACAGTGATATCTCCCTGGCTATATACACCAAGTGTTATTACATCTACATCTTGATTGTATTCCATGTTATAAATCTGCCATATGTCGTAGAGTTCTAAAACTGTTGTATATGTTTCTGGCTGAAACGTGATCTCAAGTTGTACTAGGTGTGCATAAACGTCCTCGAAACGGAGTTGCATCTATGTACATGCATGTACCATACATAAACAATACTAATACGTAAACCAACAATAAATAATATTAATGTTCCATATATTTTGACTGTAAATCTGTTAAATAGAAAACAGTTCAAATAATATTGTTAATGTTACCACATGTAAATCCGAATTTTAAACTTCACAGCACTAGATCCGCTCTCTGTCCATCACATATGATGTCCTGGGATTGGAGCAGCCCTCCTCTCCATCGGGGCCCGCGGGATCCCCTCCGAGGCGGCGCAGACGCTCCACTGAATGGCAGTGGGTCGGGGGATCTCCCCGGCTGTCGAGAACGGATATGTCAACTAGCCTGCTGGAAAAAGAAGCGGCGGTTACATCAGTGGCGCAGGTGACTGACAACAAAGACGTCCCTTGAGCTCTATTTGCTTTGCATCAAGTGGGATGTTTCTCGGCACCGGAGGCGGGATATGTTCTGTTGAGAAGTGGTACCATCCTGCTATTCTTGAATGGTGGAGTTGCCCTGTATCAGGTGCGTTATGTTTCCTGGAGTGGTGCCTTGTTCCCCTTCTCGTTTGATTCTCTTGACAGACTATTGTCCATGGACAAGACTTGTGACTTTCGCTCTTGGTTATCTTTTTTTACACTATGATTTAAGGGAAAGGGCTTTGTTGGGGTTTTTGGGGTTGTTTTGGGGGCTCCGCATCAGTCTTTGGCTAGGCTTGGCAGATATATGGCCTGTGGACATAGCCTTCTTTCCCATTTCATGCATCTGTCTCTGGGTGACTATCTGGATCCTAATCCCTCCGTTGGCACCATGGGTAGAGATCTAAAGATTGTGAGCTTGAATGTTAGGGGATTGAATAGCCCTGTCAAGCGCGCGGCTATCCTCTCCCTCTAAAATGCGGGGGGCGATGTGTGTCTGCTGCAGGAGACCCATCTTCTTTTCAAGGATACTAGGCGGATGAGAGACAGGCGCTTCCCATTGCAATTATGGTCTTAAGGTCCAGCTAAGAAGAAAGGGGTGGCAATCCTTTTTAGTGTGCGCGCAGTGTAAAGTGCTTTCCCAACTAGCTGATATTAAGGGCAGATTCCTGGTGGTCCGGGTTCAGTGGGGGGACATGCAGCTTACACTAGGGTCATTATATGCCCCGAACGAACAACAAGAACCCTTCCTGCGGGTGGCCCTTTCCGAGGTTCTGACGTCTCCAGACGCATCGATCCTGGTGGGTGGAGATCTGAATATGGTGACGGATCCTGGGATGGACAGGTCTGAACAGCGATCGCATCAGGCGCTGTCCCAGGGGAGTAGGCAATGGCTGGTTGATGGTGGGCTGCATGATGTGTGGCGTGTCCAACACCCTGCCGCGACTACACTTACTACTCTGCAGCGCCCAAAACCTATCTCTGTCTTGATCACCTTTTAGCCACAACACCTCTTCTGCCCTACTTATCTGTGGCCCAGATTACCATGCGCTCCCTCTCAGACCATGCTCTTATCTCGGTTCAGCTTACCTTCAGTGGCGGACGCCCGCCCCCTTCGGGCTGGCGTCTTCGCGACTCCCTGCTTCATTCGGAATCGGCCGTGACCCGAATACGGGATGTGCTCATGAGTTATCTTGCAGAAAATGATAAGGAGGGTACTCCGTTGTCAGTGGTGTGGAAAGCCTTGAAATTAGTGGTGCGGTGAAAGTTCATTGCGCTGGCAGCAACATTTGCATGACTTCGCAAAGCTTAGCGGGCGGAACTGGAGGGGGAGGTGGGAGCTTTGGAGGCAGTACACAAGCGGACCGGGGCCCCACGAGTTTGGAGGGAGTTGGAAACAAAGCTCCGCATGCTAAAGCACTTGGAACATGCTCTCGTGCACTTGCGGCATAAATTTTACCATAGTGGGGACAAAGGGGGTAGGATGTTAGCCCATAGACTGTGGGCACGGGCGCAGCTTTCAGCTGTCCAGTCTGTTGGGGACTCGCAGGCGGTTGAACACTCTACGATGCCCTTATTGTGGATTCCTTCCGCCACTTTTATCAGTGCCTGTATAGTGGGGAGACGTCAAGCCTGGGAGGGAAGATAGAGTACCTTGACTCCTGTAGCATTCAACCGCTGGTTCAGTCGTCGGTTGATGCTTTGGATGCTGCAATAAGCATAGAGGAGGTCATATCAGCGATAGCGCGATTAATGCTTGCCAAATCTCCAGGGCTTCTCGGCGCTGTTTTTTAAAACACACTGTGTGGAGCAGGCTCCTCTTTTAACGCGCTTTTTCAACTCCTTCCTAGACACCGGGGAGGTCACCCCCTCCATGTCGGAGGCAGTGATTACAGTCATCCTTAAACTGTGGCTCCTATTGGCCGATTTCCCTTCTAAACATTGACGCAAAACTCTTCGAGCATCCTAGCGGCGCGCCTTAGCCCTCTGATGGACAATATCATCGATCCTGACCAATCCGGAGTTATTCCGACGCGGCAGGGAGGAGACAATACCAAACGGATCCTTCACCTTATGGACCTGGTCCACCGCTCTCAAACCCATGCCTTTCCCCTCTCCATAGACGCTGAAAAGGCCTTTGACCGGGTAGATTGGGACTATCTATTCAAGGTCTTGCGGGCCTATGGTTTTGGGGATAAGTTTGTTCGCTGGGTTCAATGTCTTTACTTAGTTCCTAAGGCGGCAGTGAGGTTGAACGGATGTAGATTTGACCTTTTTCCCATTTCTAGAGGGACGCGGCAAGGGTGCCCCTTGTCCCTGTTACATTTTGCGCTCTACATGGAGCCTTTTGCCCAATGCATTCGGTCAAATCCGGATATAACGGGAATTAAATTCGGCGCCGACACTCACAAAATTAGTCTGTATGCAGACGACGTTATTCTCTCGCTGACTCAACCCCACTCCACTCTACGGTCCCTTGTGACGGAACTTCTTGAGTTTGGGAAAGTTGCGGGGTTTAAAGTGAACTTCTCAAAATCGCACATTCTGAATATCTCAATCCCTGAAGATGAGATCCGGGATCTCCAACAGGACTTTGCCTTTCAGTGGGTGCACTCCGATATAACATATCTGGGTATTCGGCTGACTTCCTCTATTGCAAAAATGGTCTCCCTCAATTACAGGCTATTGGTAGACCAAACTCCCAAAGCACTTTCTGATTGGGCCGACCTCAACTTGGCCTATGGGAGGTTCGCGGCGGTGAAAATGACTGTGCTGCCTTCCATCCTCTACCTGTTTCAGTTGCTCTCGCTGAGTCCCCCACCGGGTATCCTTCGGAAGCTTCAAGGGCTCCTTAATGAATTCTTGTGGAGCAACAAGAGGCCAAGGCTTGCACTAACGCTCATCACTGCGCCGAAAGCTGTGGGAGGGCTGGGCTTCCCCCTTTTAAGTGCTTATTATCAAGAACCCTGTCTTCGCTATGTCACGGAGTGGAATAGGCCTTGTCCAGCAAGAACTGGAACTTTATGGACCAGATAGTGGCTGGCTGCAGTATTTGGCGGGAACTTTGGCTTTCGCGCAAGCACAGAGCATGGGGCCTCTACTTATCACCTGTAACATCGCCGACTCTAAAGGTGTGGGATCAGTTAGCATTGCACAGGGGCTGGACCACGTTTCCCTCCCCTATAACTCCTATCGTAGACAATCCTGAGTTCCCACCGGGATGCGCGTCCCCCGTCTTTCATCGCTGGAGAGGGGAAGACTTCGCTGGGAGGCTGAACTGAGGCATCCTTTGACGCCCAGAGAATGGGAACATATTTTCCTATCGTGCTCATCATACGGCCTCCAATACCACAGGTGCGGAATCAGCCTATAAGATAGTCGCTTATTGGTATTATACACCAGTGTGCATCAAATCCTGGGATTGAACTAAGTCAGGCCTCTGCTGGCGGGGTGTGGCCTTCTTGGCACTCTGGTTCACCTGTTGTGGCGCTGCCCGAAATTGGAGAGATATTGGGCTGAAGTTCTTGAAGACATTAATGGAGCATTCCAAATTACACTGCCCCGGTCCCCTGAACACACACTGCTAGGACTCCCCCATCCCAAATCCTTCCTGTTGTGCTCTCTGAGAGGTAGGCAGATTGCATTAGCTTTGTTTGCGGCGTGTCAGGTCCTTCTAGCGCAATGGGGACCTCTGGCTGCACCTGATGCGCGCGATTGGATCCGGAGACTTTGGCATATCCTCGCAATGGAGCGCCTTTTACTTAGCATGGATGGGAAGGGAGCAGAATACGCAAAGCTCTGGGCTCCTTTTCTGCAGCTCCTTTCCAAGGAAATGAGAGAGGTCACTTGCCCAAAGTACCTTCAAATTCTACAACTTATTCCGCTGGAACCGGTTGGGGCCACACCTGTACCTTGAGTGACTGTGGAAGATGACTGGCGGCCATAGGTGGGTAGGATAGAAATATAGAGACTGATGCGGAGGGGGTGGGTGGGGGTGGCTTTGGGGGCGGGGTAGGGGTGTTTGTCTGTTTCCTTGTTCTTTTTCTTATAAAAGTGGTATATTAGCAGTTGCCTACCATGAACGCTATGGACTGAAGCTGCTCTACGCGGGGTCGCCCTCCGGGTTGTGGACCTGTAAGCTGTGTCCTGGCCATGCCCCTTCGCTCTGCCGGCCGGCGGATGTAGGCAGTTGGGCAGTATGGCAAATTACCATAAAGTTGCACTTCATGGTAATTTGCAAAAACTTTGAAAAATGCACTAAAGTGAATTTTTCAAAGTTCCATTTTACACACACACATGCCCTGCCCTTAGGGCATGTGTGTGTGCAAGATGTACTCATATGCAGATTTCAGGGGTGCAACAGGGTGTCCTTTTGACACCCAGGCACCCTTGAAATTGCATTCTCAATTTGCGATTCTCTAATTGAGAATCGCAAATTGAGAATGTCTTCCCATTTATTCCTATGGGCCTCTAGGCCCATAGGAATGAATGGGAGGTATTCCTTAATTGCGACTCGCAATTTGCGAGTCGCAATTAAGGAATGTTTAGAAATCGCTATTTTTTAAGCGATTTCTACATGCGTAGCCTTTTGCTATTCCTTATTAGCGAATCCTTAATTTTCGCTAATAAGGAATCGCAAAAGGCATTGTTGATGCATGTGCCAGTTAGTCTGTTGCCGCCTAGAAACCCCTGAATATTGCATTGTGAGTAATATTAGCCCTGACAATGCCATATACTTTCCCGACCTCCCCCACACATGGCTCTATCATAGATGCCTAATCAACGAATTGTACTGGGCATGCAACACACTTTGCCATCCACAACTTGAACTGAGCTTTACTTGCCTTGGTACTAGAATATTTGACTAAATAATAGAGTTTACTCATTTGCCTTGAAATAAAGTCAACAAGACAGGTTTACTAGAATTTATTTTTCATAACCGAGAGACGTTTAAAATATTTTTCATATTTTTATGGCCTGGGTTCGATAAGGCTCATGTGAGGACATAAGATCCCCGACTATGTGGTCATGAGCCAACCCTTTTTGGTAAGTCTTCTGTAATTTGCAATAAAGAAAATACTGGAAACTGGAACTGTGTTTGCTTTTTTTTCTTTTGCTCTCCAGCAATTTCTAGACTTGACTAGATAGGGGCCACATTAGAAATGTCAAACAGGGTATCATTCAGCGCCAGACAATGGGTAGAAAGCTTGTTGGTAGCAGAAATTGTTAGTGAGATACATGTCTTTTTTTCCTGTGCTCCTGGGAGAGTAGACTACTGATTGTCTCTGTGAGAACGACAATCTCCTAAATGTAATGTTGAGAGAATCTAGATTTTATTTAAGAGATAGAAATGGTAAACATACAAACTAGTATATCTGACTTCTACATCCTTACTGAAAGAAAACCTGACACTTCTCAGCAATAGGAATTGTGAAGTAAGCATCTTTCAGATCCATCTTCAGTAACCAATCTTCTTCCCGTACAATGTCTCACAAACAAATAAATTGAATCCATCTTGAATAGTGTGTACACCACAAAACTGTTTACCTTTCTAGAATGGGTTAGTGGATGCCATCTGCAGTCTTTTTTCTTCACTATAAAGACTGTGCTCGCATACACCTTGTCCACGTTGTCTAGCATTAGAATAGCCCATTTTGCCAACAGTTCCACAGATTCCAAATCCACCAAATACTGTTTTCCCTCTTCCTATAATACCTTTCTTCCTACTGCTTTAGTCACCCCTACCTGATAAGGTGTTGCAAGTTACTTTTAGGTATTTCTGTGAGTGTATGTGTTTACAGGAAGGAGTATGTATACAGTATAAAAAGTATTAGAAGAAACTGGAGACATGTAATGGAGGGTCACCATCATCCTGTCAAGTGACCACCCTGAGCAGTCCCTTCGGAGATCCCCATTTCTGCCTTTATTAGCCTAGGGATGAGCGTGATTGTACCCCATGACCACTAAATGGCAAGCAGCAGTCTCTGGGTGCTTCCGAGAGTGATGTGCATCAAGGACACAGGGTGATGTATATAGTGGCACATGGCGATGTACAGTAAGAGGGAAATTTAATGGTGCCCCCTGTCACGTGCGGCACTATATCCCAGTTGTAGGATTGTTGATGCAGGCAGCATTTTGCTTGGGCGCTTTAGTTTTCTAATGACGTCTATAGCTTCTAAATGCATGATCCTCCTTGTTTCATAAGCATTGCAGGACAGAGTGGTTTTTTGCACTGCATGTTTTTTCGGCTTTTGTAATAAAGTTATGCAATCAAATTTTGGATAGCAAACACAAGGAGATCATGGACGGAGTGCAGAAACTTTTAAGACACTCACCCACAAGTGGGCAGGGTACTCTTAGATGTGGGTCCTTTGCTCACTTTTCCACTGGATTCAAGCTAGCCTGGTTGATGAGGGGTGGGATGCTTGTTTCCGGTCCAGGGAAGACCTGGCTTGGCAGTTTTGGCTGGACTGTTCCCATGAGGCACAGGATCAAGACTGATTTGCATATGGCTGGGTCTGAACTGGGGTGGTGAAGTGAGCTAAAAACAATGATGGATTCAAACCATATCCTTGACTGGGTGTGAGTGTCTGAAAAGTTTCAGTGCTCCTTTTTTATTTTAGTTTTTATGCATATTTATATAGCGTAGACTCGACCCGAAGGTTTCGGAGCGCTTTATATGAGCACCGGTTAGTTACACAAGGATACATTCAGGCACGGGGAGATTAAGGTATTTGCCCAGAATCACAGGATGTGGACGCTACCCCGAGTCTCGAACCTTGGTTTCCAGCACTAAAGTCGGCAGTCTAGCCATCAGACCACATCCTCTCCTTCCATCATCTCTTTGTGTTTGCTTTGATTAGGTTTTAGATGGCACCCAAAAGATATGTGTTAATCTATGTATGCCTGCATAAGTGTAATATTTCCTTAGAACAGTCTTTTGTGCACAGTGCTGGTATTATGTGTATAGAGCATTGCATTTGTGTGTCTCTATATTAGCATTTCATTTTTGTCCAAATCAGGTGCATTGCAGAGCTTGTGTGAATGGTTGCTTTGTCTGGATTGGTGCAAGCCTCCTTATATGCTAGCAAGCCTTATCTGATTTGTTGCTAGCCAGAGCACAGGTATATAGTTGCTTTTTTCTTTTTAAGTTACAAAAGAAGTTTATTGAAGGTATAGAGGTGTCAATATACAATACATATGATTACTCATAAATCAATACATCACATATTTACTCCAATAAAGATATATGAATAGGATTAATAAATAAAAGCAGTAAAGGTGAAAGGACAAGGATTAATATAATAAATGTTCAGGTAAAAATTTGAGGAAAATCTGTGGGATTCATGGGGGTTTAAGTCTTCTTGTTGGAAAGGGTGTAATGCGGAGGTTTGCTTGGCACATGTATCAAAAAACATTGTAACAGGTGACCATAACTTTATACGCTTCGTAGCCATGTGTATAAGATAGGTGAGGAAAGTATCCAGTCTATGATTATGGCAGATATCATACCACCAGGTTTTATAAGAAATTTTTGAAAAATCTTCCCAATTCTTTGTTATTTGTTGAAAAGCAACCACTATTAATAAATCGATAATTTTGACATCAAATGTATACTTGCTCCAGTTTGGTGAGAGACTTCCTAAAAAGATATTAATAACAGAAAAGGAGATGCTGGTATCAAAAATTGAATTAATTTGAGACCATACGCGCTTCCAAAAATTATGCACTAGTGGACAAGAAAATAACATAGGCAACAGAACAGCGCTTGGAGATATTCAGGTCCAGGCAGTATCTTGTACGTTGGGGAATCTTTTACTCAAGGTATTCTGGGACAATAAAAGCATGTTATATATGTAAAGCAATGTTTGTGTTAGACTAGCTGCTCTTGAAGATTTACGTATCTTGGTCCAGATATTGCTCCACATGGAAAGAGACCAAGATGTATTACAATCTTTTTCCCAGGCAGTTTCTATCTTCGACTTTTGCCTAATTTTATCAGTCAGGAAATTGTACATAGTAGACGCTTTCCGTAGAGTGTGTAGTAGAATGGATAGATCTGTTAATGAATCGCAGGCATGAGCCATGGAGGGTGTACTAGCTAATTGAGTGCATGTGTCTAGCACAGCTTTCCTAAGAATGTAGTATTTGGAAACGAATTAGGTGGGTAAATCTTATAATTGACTAAGTGAAGAAAAGGAAATAAATTCTGATTGCGAGAATAATTGATGGATCCATATTAAACCTTTTTGTTTCCAAGTTTTCCAATGAAAGGGTTTATTGCGAATTAACAAAGTCTTGTTGTGCCATATAGTTGTGCGAAGGAAAGAATCAAGAGTCTTGTGTGATGAGGGGTGAAGTGGGTCAAGGAGTTTGGAAGTGAGCTTAAGTAAAGGAGTTGAAAGGACTTGGGGTTTACGGGAAAAGGATAGGTATTCTTGAAAAGAAAAAGGAGATAAAAACGAGTTTTCAACTGTTGCCCATAAAGGATTCTCTGCTGTGGAATCCAATTACCAATATGAGGCTTAACACAACAGAAATGCTTTTTGATAGGCAGAAAAATTGGGAAAGTTAATGCCCCTTCAGTTTTAAAGGGAATTAGTTTTGAGACAGACATGCAGGGTTCCTTATTGCTCCATAGAAAGAAGGAAATTAAGTAGTTAGCAGATTTCAATAATTTAGTAGAAATAGGAAATGAAATATTGGAAACTGTGAATAATACTATGGGGAGAGCATCATCTTTATAGTATTAAGGCGACCCCACCAGGATAAATAAAGGGGATGCCATTTGGTTGTAAGCTCCGAAATTTTCTGAATGCATTTGTTCATGCATAATGTCACTGTACCTGGAATTGTAGGCGTAAAGTATAATCCTAAATATTTAATATGATTGGACTTCCATGTGAAGTTAGCTGATGTGAAGTCTGCTTTAGAAGTGTATTTAATCAGGTGTAAAATCTTGCATTTATCACTGTTTAGTTTGTACCCAGAGATTAAGGATAATGATTGAACCCCTGCTAGACTGGCGTGAATTGAGTTACTAGGGTTTGAGATAAAAAGCAAAATGTAATTGGCGTACGCTGCAAGTTTATTATGAGAGTAGGTGTTTTGGAACCATGTATAAGTGCATTTTGACGTATTTTTGAAATAAAAGGTTCAAGGGCCAAGTAAAAAAGAAAAGGGGATAAAGAGCATCCTTGACGCACTCCTCTGCCAAGATAAAAAAATGATGATATTAGACCATTGGCGCCCACAGCAGCGCGCTGGTTAGAATATAATAGGGAAATTAGGGATATAAATGTAGGACCGAAACCAAACCATTTAAGGGTATAAAAAAGGTAATGCCACTCAACTCTGTCACACGCTTTTTCCGCGTCTAGTGCTATTGCTGCAAGGGAGTGTTTTAGATGTGAAGCTTTAGTTAAGATATTGAAGAAGAGTCGTGTATTATCTGTGATCACTCGTCCCTTAACAAAGCCAGATTGTTCTTTGCCTAATATACTTGGTAAGTGGGAGTCTAAGCGAAGGGCCAATGCTTTGGCAAACATTTTATAATCTATGTTAACAAGAGATATAGGTCTATAATTTTTACAATACTTTGGATCTTTGCCTTCTTTGGGTATGAGACAAATGTGTGCTTCTGAAAAAGAGTCAACAGATTTTTCCAGGGAACAAAAAGAATCAATCAGGAGATGTAATTTAGGTAATACTAATTTGGAAAAAAAATGAAGAAAGAATTCAACAGTAAAACCATCTGGTTCAGGTGCCTTATCTTTTTTGAGATGTTGAAGAGCATCTAAAAGTTCCTGTTGTGTTATGTCAAGTTCCAGGGGTGACAGATATGGGGAAATCTGCTGAGGTCCTTGTATAGTGGAAAAAAAGTGTGACAAAATGAGATCTGTGGGGTTTGTTTCCGAGGAGTACAATGATTTATAAAACAAAGAAAATGTGTTCAGAATTTCTTCATCCAAGAACTTTAAAACAGATTGTTCATTATAAATAGACTCAATGTTTAACTTATTATTCCTGGTCTTCAAATAATTAGCCAACATTTTCCCTACTTTGTTTTTACCACCGTAAAATTTCGCACTAGATTTCAGCAAATATAATGAGGCATTATCTGTTGATTCTTTGTTAAACTGCAATTTTGCTTTTCTAAGAGCATTTAAAACGTCTTTTGAATTAGATGTATAAAAGAATGTTCCAGTCTCTTTATATTTTCGAAAAGAGTTTGAGTGCGTTTGCGTGCGATATTTCGTTTTCTAGCGACGTAATTTATGATAAGATCTCTTGCTAAGGCTTTGAAGGCATCCCAAATAGTGAGAGTCAGTTTGGTTTATTAAAAAATATTCATTAAAAAAGGTAGTGAAGGAAGAGGAAAATGCTGGATGCAAAAGAAGAGTATTATTAAAACGCCATCTTCTGGGAGCATAGACCTTGGGTATAATGTCCAGGCAGATTGAAATAGGGGCATGATATGGCAATAATATGGGTCCTATTTCTGCACTCATCAGTGCTTGCAATATATTATGTGACACAAAAAAATAATCAATTTGTGATTGAGACTGGTGGACCGGGGAATGAATGGTATATTCTCTTGTGACTGGATTACATAACCTCCAAGCATCTAGAAGTTCATGGTGAGTAATAGCATGGATAAAAGATTTGTGTGATTTATTAGGGATGTATGAAACCTTAGAATTTTGATCTATAAATGGGTCAAAAATCTGGTTACAATCACCCACTAGTAAAAAATTGTCTTCCATGCAAAAAGTAATTTGCTTAACTAGTGAGGACCAAAAAGAGGGATCGCCACCAGTAGGAGCGTAAACGTTGAACAAATAGACTGGAACATCCTTCAACAACAACTTAACGTTAAGCCAGCGACCTTCTTTGTCAGATTCTTGTGATATAAATTTGACATGGAGCGACTTACGACAAAGTATCATTACTCCATTACGTTTGCCATCATCTGTGGAAAAGAAGATTTCCCACACCCAACCATTTTTCATTTTTAATGATTCAACCTCCTTGAGATCAGTCTCTTGGAGACATATTATATCTGCATCTAATTTAGCTAAGGGGGTTAAGACTCTCTGTCTTTTTAAAGGAGAATTTAGTCCCCTAATGTTCCAAGATACTAATTTCAGTGGCATGACATATTAAAAAGAATAATGAGTGAAGAAATTAAACACCAATAATCCAATTCAGTAAAGCAATAATAGAGAATATGGGAGAAGAAGAACATCCTATGTGTAATCACAATGACTGTAATAGGGAGAGATAGAGATATGGAAAGTGATATGGACGAACAATATAACTGATATGAAAAAACAAGAAAATAAAAATATACATAATTAGAAATGTGATAAAAAAGAAAAATGAGAGAAAGTAAAAGAGTGATGACAAGAATATTTGACAATAACAGCTGGAGAATAACAATATCAGTATTGAATAGAACCCGATGGAGAGAAGGAACGTGTTGAGAAAAGACATAGGGAGTAAGGGAATCAATGACACCTGAAAAGAGATTAAGAAGAGTATTTTGAAAGGAAAGGAGAAGAGAATCCAGGGACAAAAATAAAAAAGACCTGCAGAAAAATAACATACCTACAAAAAGAAGATTCAGGGAGACACGGTAGGGGAGATGAAACCACATGGAACAGACAACACATCCGGCATCAGCCGAACGGAGGATCAGGAACAAACCACGTTACAGGGGTATTAAACCTGTGGAGACGACAAATAGTAAAAATTGGGATATATATTGGAACCAACGATAACAAGAAAAACCAGAAATGACATTGAACAGATTGACATAAATTGAACCTTAGTGAGAACAGCAAGCTTATCAAAAACTAAAGAAAATCACTTCTTAAGTGACGAGATACTATGAAGAAGAGAACAAAACCTGAACAACCTGTGAGGAAAAAAAGCACAGAGTCACGTATTAAATGAAGAAGAAGACCTTGAGGAATCCATAACATCCATTTTGCATGAGTTTATGAAACTTTGCAGACGCTGCGGGTCTTTGTACGTTGTTGTTCTGTTGTTGTATGTAACTTTGAAAATACATGGGTGAAAAAGGCTGTATCGGGCTCCCATCGAGCGGAGATCACCTCTCATGTTGAGAAAAGCCTTACGTCTGTTAGCAATAGCTTTAGCATAGTCTTGTGCAAAAAATAAATATGAACCTGACCATGCAATTCCTGGAGAAGCTTTGACCGCTGATAATACTTTTAACAAATCTGTGTATTCCAAGAAGTATAAAATGACTCCTCTTGGTCTTTGTGAAGGTGTAGCATGAGATGGAGCACGCCCCAACCTGTGTGCTCGTTGAATGTTAAGCATAGTTCCTTCTGGCATATGGAGTAGTTTAGGGAGTAATGATTTAAAAAAGGCAAGAGAGTCTGATCCTTTAAGTCCTTCTCCCAGGCCGTAGATACGTAAGTTGTTCCTTCTATTACGATTTTCAAGATCCTCAACCTGTCTTTGAAGCATAGAGACTTGAGAGTGTAGTTGAGAAACATTAACACACATTTCTTTTAAGGAAGAAACGCTGTGTTCGACTGCAGAGACCCTCGTATCAAGTTGAGACCAGTTTTCCGTTAAGATTTGGACTTGGTATTAGTCTCTTCCATAAAGGGTTGAAGGGTCCTGATTTCCTCTAGCAACAGTTCCATAGACATAGGCGAGACTGACTTATGTGGTGAGGGAGGATCTTTTTTTAGACGTTTAGTGACAGATTTTCCTAGAGCTACAGAGGAAGGATCCATTGTTATCTTTGAGATTTGAAGGGCAGATGAAAGAGAGTCCTCCAACTTGGAAAGCACAGTGAAAATCTTTGAGTTTTTTATAAAAATATGCTTCATAAATGGTGTAGAATAAAATGCTTTTGTTCTGCCCATAAAGCGCTGTCTCAACACTCCTTCCTGATACAGATATACGGAGGATTGAGCAGGACGAAGTGAAAATCACATAGGAGGAGAAAATCGTGATAAAGAGAATCACTTCAATACTGTATCAAAATTAACCCCGGGGAGTAGTTTGCGAAGTAGCGCTATAGTAGCTTCGCGAAGTGCACTTCGAACTACGCAAACTACGCATAGCACTACGCGAACTGCGTAGTACCCTGTTCGCACTGAGCAAGATGCAGTTTTCAATGATTGCACAGTGCGGACAAGCATCCAGCGCTGTGCAGTCATTGAAAACGGCATCTTGCACAGTGTGAGCTGTAGTTTTCTGCCGCTCGAGTAGATTTTTACTCGAGCAGCAGCTTTCTCAACGCGGACTGGTAGTTTTTCATCGTGAGCAGTCGCGAGTATACGCGACTACTCGCAATGAGAAACCTGACCTCCCCGCGTTGAGAATCTCGCAGGGAGGTTTATTTTCCACGCTCGCGATCGACAACTTGATGTTGCTGATCGCGAACGAGGAAAAAGTCTCGACGGGATGTCATTTTGCTTGCTCTTGACGTTGAGGACGTTGAAGACCGCCAGCAAGCAAAATATGACCACTGCACAAACGCTACGCATGTTTGCACTGTGCTACGTCGTGCAATTCGCGTAGTGCGAAGTAGCGGAAACTTCGCAAACTACGCGAGTGTAGTGTAGTGCTTTGCCCAGGGTTAATAAAAGGACTGTAAAAATTTGAGCATTGAAGTATCTATTATATGAGCAAGGAAGATATTGCCTCACACTTCGTGCCCGCTTCAAATCAATATTGTGGGTGGGAGTGAAGATAACTACTCGCTGTGAAGGCTTGCTGATAGTCACAAAATGGCCGCTATACACATCTCCTCACAGGTCCACCAGCAAGCTACTGGAAGTGATATTCAACATTAAAAACTAAGGTTCAAAGGAAGAATAAAACAATTTTCCAACTTCCTAGGCATGCTGGGCGCAAAGTAAGACGTTTGGTAAGAGCTGTGGCATCAATTGTGAGAAACTCTACGATCGCGGAAAAAATACAAAATGGCGGTCGTGAAAATACGCTGCCGCTAAGGAACTCACTTCATTAATTAAAACTGCTTATTGCCAGCAAATGGAGTTGCCAAGGGTCACATGACGTCCAGCAGACCTTCAGCTGTCCATGGTTGTCACCAGCGTTGCACAAGACTGTCAGGAAGCGTGAAGTCAACGAGATGCGCCGGAGAGCTTCACCTGTGTGCCGCCATATCCCTTGGGCGCCAAGCCATGCCCCAGAGTTGCCTTTTATGATTGGTGCATTCTAAAACTTTGCTTGCATGCTTGCCTTGACTGTTCAATGGGATCCAGAGCTTTTATGGGTAGCTAGTTGAGTGCATGGCTGTAGTAGTCCTATGTGGGAAGCATTAATGTTGTGAATTCGGTCATGAGACATGCCAAAAATAGAAGTGAGGAGGATTGCCTAGCATGCTTTATGTCGAAAACATGCAAACACTGTTTATATCTATGAGTGTGCTTTTGTGATCCAATACATTTTTCCATGCTAATGCACGTTTGGGGGAAAGTAATATTTTTATATTCTTATGCTGAGCGCATCACTTTCTTTTCTTTTCATGTGCGCTTATTTTTTTTTCTCTTACATTGGTTGATATTGGATTTTTTCACATTGAGGAAAATTATCCTTTCACAAAGGCTCAGTTGTGACCCCACGATGTGAAAATCCTGTCAGATGGAGCCTAGATGTTCCACCTCACCACCACTTTTCAGGGAGAACGAATCTACTTCATTCGAATTATAGCTACAGCAGCTTACGTCAAATCTAAAGGAAGTAAACTGGAGTATTAAGCTGTATATTTATTTTATTTTATTTATTTATTCATTTATTTATAAAGCGCAGCATTCATCCCGAAGGATATCACAGCGTTATGTACTGAGAACTTGTCATAGGGCTGCCAGTGGGAGTAGTAGATCTGTTGGATGTTAGGCCTTGGGGAACAGATGAGTTTTAAGTTTTTTTCTAAAACCTAAATTGTCTGCTGTGAGGCGTAGGTGTTGAGTTAGTTCGTTCCACTGCTTAGCTGCCAGATATGAGAATGAACGTCCTCCTGCCCTCACTTTCCTTATATGCTTTGTCTTGGCCTGCGCTTGATAGAGTGACCTTAAACACCTCGTAGGGAAGTAAAATACAATTTTATTCTGTAAAATTCTAGGGCCACAGTGGTGCAGTGCCTTATGTGCATGACCGAGCAGTTTGAACACTGCTCTTTGTCGCATGGGTAGCCAGTGAAGATGTTTCATGCACAACGATGCTGAGCTCAGTCTGCTTTTATTACACACTAGTTTGGCTGCAGCGTTTTGTAGCACCTGCAGGCCTGTAAAGATGTACCCTGCCATGCCTACGAATAGAGCATTTCCATAATCTAGCTTGCTAATGAGCAGGGCCTGTGTAACTGTTCTTCTACAATCCAGTGGGATCCAGGGAAACAGTCTTCTTAGGAGTTTCAGAGTTCCAAAGCCCCTTCCACACAGGACCCGCACATGGTCCTTTATAGAGGGGTATTGTCAATGAGGATGCCTTGGTTTTTCGCACATTGCTTGGGTGCTGGGGCATCTCCCAGGGTTTGTAGCCACCAGGTAGAATCCCAGAATAAATTAGCTCCTCCAAAGAGCAAGATTTCTCATTTCCCTGTGTTTACTTTCAAACAATGTTCTGACATCAATTGTGCCATCTCTGAGAGGCAGTTGTTCAAGTTTGTCCTGGTTTCCTCATGCCTTTCCTCAAGAGCTACCATCAGCTGTCTGTCATCCGCATAGGAGCAGATACTGAGACCCCATTTTCCACAGATTTTTGCCAAAGATGACACATAGGCATTAAAGTGTGTAAGGCTAAGGGATGCTCCCTGGAGGACGCCACAGCCGATGGTGCTGGGTTTGGTAGGAAATGGCCCAATTGTACCATTTGTGTTCTATTGCTCAAAAACAAGCTGAGCCACTGTAGGGCTTTGGCATGGATTCCTTTTTCATTCAGGATTTCCAGCAGTCGGTTGTGCGAGACCATGTCGAACGCTGCCGACAGGTCCAACAGTATCAGGGCTACAGCTCCCCCCTGATCGATCAAGAGATCTAATGTTATATAGGATGGCCAGAAGTGTTGCTTCCATGCTGTTGGTGGCCCTGAAGCCGGTTTGTAAGGGAGCTAATAGTTTATCAGACTCTAAATAGTTAGATAATTGTCTATTTACCAACCTCTCCAAGACTTTGGACAGGTATGGGAGTTGAGAGATCAGCCAATAGTTTTCAGGGTTGTGAACATCTGTTCCTGTTTTCTTTAACAGGGGGGTCACTACTGCTTGTTTCCAGGCTTCAGGAAAGGCAGCAGTGTTAAGAGAGTTGTTGAGTAGCTGAGTGACGTAGGGCCATAATACTGCTGTGATCCGAGTGAAAATAAAGTGGGGGCATGGGTCTAGGGGAGATCCTGATTTAACTTCCCCCATTTCTTTTAAGACCTCGTCCTCTGTCAGAGGAGAGAAGTTACCCATGCTAGATGGAGCATCTGTGTGAGGGGTCCGGTGTTCCCAGTTGATTGAGTCTGCTGAAAGAAGAATACATTTTGCTGATTTTATCAGAGAAGAATTTGCCCATTTTTTCACAGGCTTCTTCTGAGAGGGGCAGTGCTTGGGACATGCTCGCAGGTTTACTGAGTTCCCTTACTATTTTATACAGCTCTTTTGCTGAGTTGCAGTTCTTGTTAATTCGTTGCGCAAAGTACGTCTTCTATGCCTTTCTAATGGCGTTGTTGTAGGTCCTGAGCTCAGACTTGTCCCTTAGCCTGTCTATTTCTTGTTTGCACAGTCTCCATTGGTGTTCTATTGTTTTATACATTCTTTTGAGTGCCCTCAGTTTGAATGTGTACCACTTCTCAGTGGGGTCTTTTTGTCAGCTTAGGTTTTAGCTTGGGTGTGGATAGGTCCGACGCTTTTGTGATTTCCGTTTCAAGGTTTACTGCTCCCATGAGACTTTGGGCCCCATTACGATGTAACGGTAAACGGGACCGACCAATAGAGGTGCAGCCGTCCCGTTATGCCCATAAGGATGCGACCGCCACCCTGGCGGTCGCATCCCACATATTCTACATTGAAGCAGGCAGTGCTGTAAGCAGCACCCACCGCAATGCAAAAGATGCATGTTGTGCATTGACATGCACAACGTGACAGGCACCAAGTGGTGCCTGCCACCTTGTGTATGCCAATGTAGGGGATAGGGGGGTACCATAGGTACCCTCCAAGTGCACACCCCCAACACCCCAGGGGCCCGCAACTGGCCCCCACAGCAAAAGACCGCATCCCTTTCCATGGCGGCATCACCGCCATGGAAAGGCCAAAATCCAGACCCATGATAATATGGTGGGCGGTGCCTGCTAGGCGCTGCCCCCATGGTATGGCCCAGGACCACACGGCAGGCAACTGTAACGATTGCCTGCCTGCGGTAAAGTGGCGGACGGTCTCTCCGTCCGCCGCTGTACCCCCGAGATTAAGGAGAGAAAATCAAAACAGTTCCGATCAACATGAATAGAACTTCGAAACAGAAATTAAGGAAACCAAACCTCAACAACCTACAAGTCCAGTTATCCACCAACATGAGTGATAGAGAACAAAGCTCTTCAAAAAATCATTTGAAATGCTTACTGCTCAACTGCCGGTCCGCAGTAAAACACGCGTCAAACATCGCTGCATTTATTATGAACAAGGAAATTGACCTAGCAATCCTAACAGAAACATGGCTGGCGGAATCATCCTCTCCTTGCATAGATCTACTAGTGCCCCCACACTACAACATAGTGAGGCTAGATAGACCAAAGAAGAGAGGTGGTGGAATAGCCTGCATCCACCGATCAGAATTTGAAATAAAACAAATACAATCAGATCCTCAGGAATCTTATGAATATCTAGGTCTTAATATAAATTCAATAAACAATGAAAGATGCACCCTGCATGCTATTTACCACCCTCCAGGAAAGAATGAGATCTTCATAGATCAACTGATGGAGAATATAACTGATAACAATAACACTCACTCTAATAACATATTCCTGGCTGACTTCAACTTGCACTGGGAAGACATGAAAGATAAACAGATCAGCGCTCTAAAAGACTTCCTGAATGAACTAAACCTTTCCCAAGTCTGCACATAGCCAACACACGCAAAAGGAGCAACACTGGACTGGATATTATCTAGAAAAAAGAACATAATTGTCCAATCAGTCACGCCATGCGATTGGTCGGATCACCATGCCATTATCTTCCTGATACCTACACAGGAGAGAAAAAAGAAACCACAGCCCGTCAAACGCAAAAAGTGGACTCGGAACACGAAAGAACCAAACATGGAACAATTAGTTGAATATTGTGAGAAAGATCTGAAGCCACCAAACAACCTGAGGAATGTGAATGATCTAACGGAGCACTACACTAAAACTGTAGCAAACATAGTTAACACCACCATGCCACTAAAACTGAAAAGAGTCTCGGAAAAAGACAAGAACCCATGGTTTAACGAATCACTGAACGAGGATAGAAGGAAACTAAGAATGGCCGAAAGAAAATGGAGAGACCACCCATCAACGCATGAACTGAAGTCACTCAGAAAAATCAGAAACGAATACAACAAAAAGATCCTTAGGGTAAAAAAAGAATACATTAGATCGGAACTGGACAACGCCAAAAATAGACCACGGAAACTATTTGAAATTCTAAAGCAGCAATCCAACAAATTAGCAAAATCGGCTCAAGAAACCACTAAAACCCAGCTAAGCTGTGAAGAATTCTCAAAGTTTTTCAACGAGAAGGCCACCAAGCTGGAAATAGAGCTCAAGACGGCAGCAGACCAATTGCACAGAAAACCACAAGATCTGACCATTGCCACAACTACACTCAACCACAATGAAGCCAAAAATAAAGCACATTGGGACACCTTCGAGAGTTATGATCAGACAGCCATCGCCAAAACTCTGGCGGATATCAAACCGAATAACCACTACAATGACCCACTCCCCGCCAAATGTCTACAAAAAATAAACCACGTCATCCTCCCAATTTGGACTAAAATAATAAACGCCTCCCTATCGCAAGGGATCCTCCCAGACTGCTTGAAAACGGGCCAAGTTGTCCCGATCATCAAGAAACCTACAATGGACCCAGCAGACCCTAACAACTTCCGCCCTGTTACCAATATTCCACTACTGGCCAAACTAATTGAGAAATGCGTACAGAACCAATTGAGCCAACACATCACAAAGTTTAGGTTGCTGGACGACTGTTAATCGGGATTCAGAGCAGGACACAGCACGGAAACTGCGATCCTGCACATTGTGGACAACGCAGTACAGGCCCTTGACTGCAATAGGACATGTTTACTAGTCCTGCTTGACCTGTCAGCGGCTTTCGACAACGTAAATCATGAAAAATTGCTGGAAAGACTTCACAACAGGATGGGAATGACAGGAACTGTGTTAAAATGGTTTGAATCATTCCTGCATAACAGATCACAAAGATTTTGGGTCAACCAGATGCTATCCTCGTCATGCCCGAATTCAATCGGAGTCCCCCAAGGATCGACACTATCACCCTCACTTTTCAACTTGTACGTCGAACCCCTGACAGAAATCCTACGAAACGCTAACATAGCCTATCACATGTACGCGGACGACACGCAAGTATACTTAAAGATAGAATCCCTGGAAGACGTCAAGTTAATGAATGGAGCACTGAAAATGACATTAAGCTGGCTGACAAGTAATCACCTGAAGCTCAATGCACAAAAAACTGAATTCCTTTTAATTGCATCCGCAAAGAAGTATCTAGAGGCAAAAGAATGGACCAGTCTGATCACAGCTCTAAACTGCACCCCTACGTTAGTGGATTCAGCGAAATCGTTAGGGATCACATTAGACAAGAACCTAGACATGAAAGCTCACATCAACTCAATGGCAAAGAACGCTCGCTTTCACTTGAACTACCTAAAGAAAGTGAAACCATTCATCGCATCGGCAGACCTCAAACTAGCAATACAATCGTTAGTAATCTCAAGGATTGAATACGGTTGCACATCCCTAGCAGGCCTACCAAAAATCTCTACAGCCCCGCTGAAAGCATGCCTCAATGCGGCAGCTAGACTCATTACCGGATCGAAGAAATTTGACCACATCTTCCCGCATCTAAAAGCACTAAACTGGCTACCATACGAAGCCAGAATCCATTTCAAAATGGCATGTGTCACCCACAAAGCTCTTCACTACAAAACACCTAAATACCTAGCCCAGAAGATTGAGCTGTCTGGAGGAGACAGACCAGTAAGGAGCGCTAATCTGCTGATGCTGAAACCACCTATCTTCAGGAAAAAGAAAACGTATGACAGAGCGTTCACGGGGGCAGCCCCAGAATATGGAATTTGCTCCCTCCAAGTATCAGAAAAATTACAGACACGACAAGGTTCAAAAGGGAAACTAAGATCTTCCTAATGAGCAAGTTCCTGACATAAGAAAGTTCTGACCTAGTCGTCACCAAGAAACTGGAGGAGTCTCAGTCCCCTGAGCCGGGAAGAAGAGTACACTAATAAAGAGCGATGATGAACACGCTGTACAGGATTACTGACTATCCCATACAAATCTTTATTCATATGCCAGGAGTTTCTATTGACTTATGCCGATACTACCTCACCTCAACGAGAAATGTTTCTATTTAGCTCAACACTTATTTACAGTATTCATACTCGTAACTTTATGTTATATGGCATTTTTATACCTCATACAATATATCATTGATAATGTTTATGTTATTCTAGTATATGACACCCTAGACTTATCTACCTCACTCAATTTAGTAGCGGTAATGGTTTTTGTTTTTATGTGAATTACATATATACAGAATGTATAACTGTATGTGAAGCGCTCTGATACCCACGGGTCACGTTCGCGCTATATAAAACTCTCTAAATAAATAAATAAATATGGAGTGGGGTAAATGGAGGGCGGGCGGGGAAAGATGTTGAGCTGATCGCCCCCGGCGTTCGGGCGTTGGCGAACCGCCCGACATCATAATGGCCCCCTAAGTGTTATCAGGGGTGAAGTGGGAATGGAAAGAGTCTTGGGTGACTAACCTCCAGGCTCTGTTGGCCACCTGAAGAGGCTAGTGGGGTTTTATTGATTTTACCGGCAGACTGAGTGAGAAGGATATGAGTGAATGATCTGTCCAGGATAGAGGTTTATCTCCTGGACAAGTATGGATTTCATGTTAGAAAATAGTAAATCTAGTATGTGCCCTGCGATGTGGGTGTTTTGGTACCGACCTGGCATTAAAATAAATGCATGTCAGTTTACACTAAACATTTTAAACATTCAGAGTTTATTCGACATTAGTCAGAATTAAATTCAATGTTATTTTAGGTGGAAAAGTGGTTAATTCCCTTCAGACTAATGAAGTAGTGCATTAGCCCAATGTATTTTATTTATGATTTCTTGGTTTAGGCCTGTTGTCACTCTAGAAATATTCAAGGCATATTTGTCACAAAATGGACGGCTCCGGTTCCCATAACAAGTGCCTATTTATTTTGCGACGACAGGCTAAATTAATCGTGTCACTCTCATTTTTCTTCGATTTCTGACATCAGCCTTCTGCTTCAGACAAATGAATTCTCCTGTTATCTTTCATTGTCCCCTTTTTAGCGTCTGTATCTCACCCCTATACTGGGTTGTTGTATTTTAATATAAAATAGTATTATGTGAAGACATTGACAGATTTAATAAACATATGTATGTGTATTAATAATCATTTGCCCCACTTCAGCTTTGTATTTCATGACTAAGTTAAAAAAGAAAGCTATATAAAACTATAAAAACACCAGATTGCCGGGAAGGAACACAGAACTCAAGTAATACAATTGAACCGAGTTACAATAACGTCGCTCCTGCAAAGCCAAGATTATGTGAGGTGAATGCTAAAGGCCCATACACTAATATTAGTATAGCATATTTATATATCACAAAGGGTCAGCCTCCAGGGGTTTAATCCGGGGTTTCTGCACAAAACAAAGACAGAAGTGGTGGCAGTAGGTGTGTGCAGAGACACTGACAGATGTTGCTTTAGTTTAATTGGTTTAATACACGAGAAGACACTGCAGTGCTTAATTTGTCAAAGAAAAAGTGCTGGGCCCACAGTTTTTCCAAAAGCCTTCCGTATGCAGTGCCAAATGTCAGGGTTGCCAAATACTAAGGTTGCCCAGACTTTATTAAACATCATGCCGCATCTTTAATCCATTACCATACACTACTGCCCTCCTTGTCTCACTCTTGCAGATGTTTTTCATTCTTGCTTTCAGGCTATGTCACTGTTTTCCTATCTTTCTCTTGCCTCCTCTTTCTTCCAGTCAAAGTTTGGTGGTGAAAAATAGGCTCCTGTCTCACAAATGGGGAAACACTGTCTCACATTAACTACTTTTAAAGAGTGATTTCTTGGTATAAAGAAAATATTGCCTTAGAGTGGACTTTGTCAGCCAGTCCTACAGTCACAAGCATGTTTCATCTTGTTTGGGGCTAGTCAGTGTGAGGCAGGTAACACGGTCTTAGCTTGTTGATTCTCACGGGGTGGATAATACCAAAGCAATTCATACATGCTAGAAAAGAAAAACACCCTTTGATCATAAACTCATTAGGGAAGTAAAACTATCTATCCCCCTTTTTAACTTATTTATTTATCTATTTATTGATTTACCATAAATTCAATGCTTAATGAAAGGTGAACAATCCATAAAGAATGCTTTACATGAGGGCAAGAGCAGTAAATCACATAAGAGTCAAAATAGGTAAGTAACATAAACCAGAATGGATTATAGATATGTTCTATAAATAAAGAGCTTGAAGCGACGACGCAGCAATATATAGAGCATGATCAATCAATCAATCATTTGTAAAGCGCACTACATACAGGTGACGCGTACACACTCTGAACAGAGCAATGGCTTTCACCCTGCAAGAAAAGAGTGAAGCACCACCCAAAAATACATGTTATATAGTATTGGAAATGTCACTTTCTTACTGGCTCTCGCTTGCGGTGCCCTAGTTTATCTTCTCTAAACCCATCTTTCCTCTATTTGGTCGTAAAATAAATAGTATTCTTTGAACGTAGATCGATTTTTCGTGAGCAAACGTGGCAGAGATAGCATATCAGCCATCATTTATCTGTGTATGTACGCCTTGGGTGTTTTTATTACACAGTAACTGTCCAGTTGTGGGAAAGTGACTTGCATCACTTTCGCGTCTTATTTGAGACCCAAAAAAGTTCACAACTGGGTAGTTTAGGAGTGTGTTGTGTGTGAGTCAGAGGCAGCAGAAAGGTCTAAATCTACTGCATGCTCTACAGTAACAGTCCCAAAGGAGATCCCTTTCTACCTCCAGACTAGACCTGCATTTCCTACATTCTGATTTGATCATTAAGATGGCCCATCTCAATACAAGGTCTCTATTCACAGCGTACCACCGCCTCCAGACATCTTGCTGGTGCCAGCAACGGCTGCTCCTTCATCGTGCTTCTATTTTTCAACTAACAAGGGTGTGTCTCTCACTGGGGAATGGAGATTTTGTTGTTGAAATCGTCTGGCATGGATCCAGATTGGCTCTCAATTTTACTATGAGATGATCTTTCATGGACAAAAACACCGGATCAGCTTTTTGCAGGCTTTTATCATGTCCCCAGGTGATAGTAAATCTCAGATTAAGTCCCACAAGGCAATCAGCAAGGCTGCATCTGCCACATATTGGCAAATGGCCACCTTAGCACTCTGCGCTCATTCTTGTCCCATTATTCAAGTCTGAAACACTGACCTCCAAACGTCATGCAGTATCTATATGGGCACATAGGGTGAGTGGTGTCACAGTTGAGTTCTGGTCTCTTGTTGCTTGGGAAAAAGCCTCAATTCTATGAAATGTGAGAACATCATTCACCTGGGGAACTGTCCAATAAGTGCCAAAAAGCAGAGGAAAGGGTTGGTGCAAAGATGAACGGAGAGATTGATGGAGCACTAACCATAGCTAAAACCTTGTGGGTTACAGCCACTGGAAGATGGACATTTTGGCGGCACTTTTACCAGTACTGTAAGTCGATTCATCCAACTGGGAAAATACATTTTGTGGCTTTACAAGGAGGTGTGGGTTGATTTTGTCTCTCCACTTAAATCCTTTAACTTTTATTTGTGGCTGGCAAGATGATCCTATGAGTTAAAAGCTTGTAGCAAATATCTGAGGTGACGTTCAGGACATGCACATGGATCTCAGAATGGTTTCATTCTTTCCTCTCTGCTAAGGCACTTCTCATCATAATTGTTGAGAAAGTGGGCTTTACCTTATCTATAGATGGAAGGCAGGGAAGTTATAGATTGGAATGTACAGCACATGATATGTGGAGAGCTTTCTGTTTTGCTTTGATGAGTAGAGAGAAAGTAGGAAAACAGTAGGGAAACAGTAGGTTCACTGATATAGGTGCAAGAGATGAAGTGCATTCCAATGTTCTTGAGGGGTAGTGTGAAGCACCTCTTCCGTGTCATGACTAACCTAAGATACAAATCGTTTCAGGCTGCTGCAACACCTGTTGGACCACTCTGGTTTTGAACATTGATTATGTGAACATAAGACGGGCTTGGCCACCTACATCTCCTTCTTCACTGAAGACTACCGAAAGCCCACACTCCCTTTTTTTCTGTTGATCGGTCTATATTGTCATGTCAGTGTCTACATACTGTCCACAGAGTCAGATTAGATATTGCCCCATACCAGTGGTTCCAAAACCTTTTAGAATAACAAACTTTCTCAACCCACATATCTTTATTGGGCATGAGGTGGGCGTTTTTTTTATGTAACTAAAGCGGCGAGTGGTGGTACACTGTCATTTACAGACAGCACATTTTCCATGGCAATGGCCATAATATCTGCACAGACAATTTTACTGATAAAACTATATTGCACACAAATGAGGATGTGTGGAAATCGGGTTTCAGTGAATAGTTACCATGTGTGCATCATCAAGTAAAGTGCCCTGATTTGTTCTCACCCTACTAAAATCTTTGGGGCATATTTATGGTATAGTGGCCAGCGCAGCAAGTCACCTTGCTGTGCTTCACGGCACTGCACCACTGGGAAAGGACAGGAATGCACTATATTTACCGTATTCAGTGCATTGTTGACATTTTCCCCTGCACTGGGGCACTTTTGGCAGCCTAGCCCCAACTGAGGCGTTGCATGCAAGATTGTTTTTGTGCAGGAAGGGGAACCTTCCTGTACAAGAACAATCCTGGGAGGCATTTTTCCCATTTCTATGTGTGCTGCAGAATTCAGCACACATAGAAACAGGCAGATATCACGTTTTTTCTCCTCGTAATGCCTCACCTGGGGAGGCATATCTTTTAGGCACAGTTCAAGGTTTACAAGGTCTTGTAAATCTGGGAATGCATCAAAAACCACAGGAGTTGTGTAGGAACACCCATGCAACGCCTATGGAATGCCTACCCAGGGCAGAGTTACTCAATGCAATGGTTTGTGCTGTGCTGCGTTACTCCAGATTTTTGGAGCCAATCAAAGTCATGCATAGTGGATTTGTGTGGCTTCAAAAATATGACTTAAGGTTTGCGTCACTCTTGCATCACATTGCGTGGTGCATGAGTGCACAAGCCGGATCATAAATATGGCTTTTTGTTTCCATCACACTTCAGAATTACAAACAAAGTGTGCTTCACTTTTTCTTTCCTAACTGCTGAATGTGTACAGTTCATTAAAATGCATTTACATTTTGTAATGTGTTACAAACAAATTACAGCCTACAACCTTTCCTTTCACATTCTCTGTAGCCCAGTAGGATTGTCATATAATTCACTTTATTTTTCTTTCCCTTACTGTAAAGTGAGAGGAGTTTGTAAACACCAATCTCCATGTAAAACAACTAAGCTGTAACTTGTCAGAAGACATAGCCTGACATTTGAGCTCTGTCTTGAGGGTCTCCCTTAGGAAGGTGGCAAAGAAGTTGTCAAGGGAAGTCAGAGGGCCCCACCCAGGTATACCCCTTGCAGGTACATAGAGAAAGCCATTGTGTCTTCATGAAGGGCACTGCCTTCCACAGCTTCAAAAAGAGGTCAGTCCACCTCCAGTTAAAGAAGTGATTTGGAACCAAACTGTCTTTCACTAATGTGCAGGCGCAATCTGTCAGAGTTGACCTCGGTGCTGAAGACAGTACATCATCTAGTGTCATCAGGTGATCTGTCCTGGTCTGCACCAGGGTGTGGATGCACACACCATTAGAGTTGTCTTGGTCATAGTTGTGCCTAGAAGGAACCCATGAGATGGAAGAAGCTAGAGAACCTTGTTCCTATAGCAAGGCAGCTTCGAGTGATTAAGTACTGTTTCATGGGATGTGCCGTTGATACTTGTGGGCACACCTTTTTGAGACTTTTGTTGCGTCCCTTTAACATTTCTGACACATAGGGCCATTTTTGATAGCTATAATATTAGACAGACATTTGGGTAATTTCAACTTTTTAATTAGTCTCCATATGTCAGTGTATTTACACTAGATTAATTGTAATATCTGGTCTAGGACGTGTTCCAAAAATTGTTTCAGCTTTTCTCTTATATATTTTAATATTTTAATATTATAATAATATTATACTATATTATTTTATAAAACATTTATTACCTTCTCCCATGCTCGACAAAGAGTCTCTCCTACTTGCACGTAATGTGCAAAGGACAGGAATGATCTGCTAGATACTGCGGTGAAGTTCAGATAGAGTCTTCATTAATTTTGTGGTAGCCAGAACATGCTCTCGGTTTTTCACCTGTACTTTGAATTGTTGGGTGCAGAAAGTTCTCCATGTTACCACTTGTTTATTCTACCTGTTGTGGCACTAAAGGGATCTCAAAAGCAGTGTCAGCTGTGTTGGGCAGCTGATTGGGCAGTATCTTGCACTTCCATTTCCCAAGGCAGGCTTGAGGTGGAATATTTAGAAGGGGAATGTATGATAAAAGTCTCCTCTTGGGTTTTGTGTGATTAATTGATTGAAGTATCAGAAGTATGTTCATTTTTATGTTGCTATGTTTTGATATTGAATGTGAAAGGTGGAGGACATTGTGTTAGCATATCCGCCTATAGTTAAAGAAGGTCTGCAGAGACGATAAAGATGTTGAGCTAATGCTTGCTAATGCTAATCTTCATTGCTTGGATTCTCACTTTTTTTGTCCCAGCCCTTGGGACCCTGCCTTCTGGGTGTTTCTGGTCCGGGGTACCCCTCGGAATCTGCTTGGATATTTTGTCAGGAGGAATCAATCAATCAAGATTTATAAAGCATGGCTAATCACCTGGTAGGTATCCAGGTGCTTGCATGTCCTGGAGGCTTATTCAAACGGCCAGTTCTTGAGGGCCATTTGGAATGAGGTGATAGTCTGCAGGTGCATGGAGGAGGCTGTTTCAGGTCTTTGCTGTGATGTGGGAGAAGTAGCATCCTCCACTTCTGCTTCGGTAGATGCGGGGAGTATGGGCAAGTGAAAGGGAGGCAGAGTATAGTCTTCCCGGTTGTTGGTGGAAGTTCAGGAGGTAGTTAATGTATGCAGGTCCTTGGTTGTGTAGATCCTTGAATGCGTGGGACAGCAGCTTGAATTGGCATCCCTTCTCTATGGGGAACCAATGGAGTTGACTCAGGTGGGGTTTTGCCGTAGTCCAGTCAGCTAGTGATGAAGGCCTGTATCTCTGTGAACCTCATGTGTAGGGGTAGCCACTGGAAGATCATATGTAGCATGCACAGAGTGAGGAAGCAAGCAGAGGAGATGGAGTTCATCTATGATTTCATGGCAGACTTGTTGCCAATGATGATTCCGAGGTTTTTGGCGTGGTCAGAGGGAGGGGGTGAAAGTCATAGGTCTGATGACCACCAGAAGTCACTCCAGGTGTTGCTGCCGTTGCCAAAGATCAGTACTTCCATGTTGTCTGTGTTCAGCATGCAGGCAGTTGTTTTTCATCCAATCAGTGACATTTATCATGAATCGGTGGAAGCTGGTTCTGGTGGTGGTGGGATAGTCAGTGAATGAGAGGATGAGTAGGGTGTTGTGTGCATGTGAAATTATGCTGAGGCTGTGGGATATGATGATGTTGGCCAGTCGGGTCGTATATGCGTTGAAGAGCAATGGGCTGAGGGATGAGTGTCCCCCAGGGCTGAGGGATGGACCCAGGGGACACTACAGGTGATCTCCTTGGGTTAAGAAGTGAAAGGTGCGAGGTGGATCTTCTGGTGAGGAAGGAGGCAATCCATCTGAGTGCCTCCCCTTGTATGCCGATGTGTTGGAGTCTTTTGATCAGTGTGTGGTGCGATACGGTGTCAAAGGCTACACAAAGTTTGAGGAGGATCAAAGCTGTTGTTTCTCCTCGGTTGAGGAGGGTTCGGATGTTGTTGGTGGCTATGATCAGGGCGGTTTTTGTGCTGTAATTGATGCAGAAGCTGGATTGGGAGGTCCAGGTGTGTCATGAGTTTATTGTTGATGATCATGTCTAGTACCTTCACTTAAAATGGTAACAGGGATACTGCCGGGTAGTTTTTGAGTTTGCTGTGGTTGTCAAGGGTTTTTTGATTAGTGGTCTGACTTTGATGTGTTTCCAGGCATTGGCAAATTTTGCGTTGGTGATAGAGGTGTTAATTAGGGTGGTGAGTTCCTGGCCGATCCTTTGGTTTCTGAAGATTAAGATGTAGGGTGGGCATGTATCTGTGGGAGCTCCTGAGTGGATGGATTTCATGGTGGAGGTGGTGTGCTGGGTAGAGAGGATGTTCCAATTGGTCAGTGTCCTGTTTATGTTAGTTACGCTGTTGAGGAAGTCCATAGGTGTGGGTTGGGGTTTGAATTTTCTGTACATGGTTGCGATCTTGTTGCGGAAGAGGTGGGCAAGATTGTCGCACAGCACCTGTGAGGGTATGATTTTATTTTCGCTGGCAGCCGGGATGGAGAATTCCCTAACAATGTTGAAAAGTTCCTGCTGCTGGTTTCGATGCATGCAGCAAGGGCTTCCCTCAGCAGATGGTGGTAGAGGTTGAGGGAGGTCTTGAAGGCTGCCATGTAGGAGATGTCCTTGCTGGCATTGCATTTCCTCTTCAAATGTTTGCTGTCCCTGTTAGAAATGGGATTTCTGGTTGGCTAAGGCTTGCGCCAAAGCCAGGCAGAGACCACCACTCTAGTCAGGGCAAGAAAGTTACACAGCAAAGATAACCCCTTCTCACCCCCTTGGTAGTTTGGCACGAGCAATCATGCTTATCCCGGTGGCGATGTGTAAAGCATTTGCGCAACACACACAGCAACATACTAGGCACACCACAAAAGGAACTCCACAAGGTTATATACAACAATAGCCTTTGTATTATCGTAAAACACATTAGATGGTAATCACACAATATACACTGTGCCAACTGACACTGGGCAATATTTACAGGGGATTATTTACACATGACAGGGCCGCTTTGGCCACTGTCAGAATCATCACTTGGTAAAAATAGTTAAAGTAAGAACATATCATAAATGTAGACCGCAACCAGTAATTACTGGCAAACACTATACTCAGTATCATCTTGTAACATAAATCATATTATGCACAGTATCATCCCAGGTGAGAAATATATTCTGCGCCAACCTCATAAGCCTAAACATAATATACCATAATCTCCTAAATATAACTCACATTAGGAAATAAACTTACTAGCATAAACCGCAGTAGGGAATAACTCACACCTAAACCACAGTAGGGAATAAACTAAAACATAACACAGTAGGTAAAACCTCATAATCGTAAAATCACATCTAGAAGCATAAATCAGGGTGCATAAAACATACTATATAAATTGCATTTCCTAGCACCTATAAATCACATCAGGGCCCGGCGCCCTATAAATCACTACCACCATGTCAGCACACCTAGCTTCCGCCCTGTCCACTCACCAGGCTATGCGGGGAGGCTCTTCATTTGGATGTGGCGGGGGCAGGCATCGGCAATGTGCCTCGCGCCCCCTCTGCGGAAATCATGCTGCTCTCTCCATTCATGGGAGCCTCCATCATCAGGCGCCAAGCTTCACCCAGACCCCCGTCTCGGGACCGGGTCTTTAGGCTGATTCATCTACCGGTGTCGGGGCTCCCCACAGCTCATGGGAGCACCGCGTAGGCCCATAACTCTCGCTCCTCTTCTGGCCCTGCCCCAGGCCCCGCCCACGTCGCAGGCAGACTTGCCTGACTTCCGGGCAGCCACGGCTCAGTCACGGCAGCAGCAACTTCTCCAGGTGGCAATGAGGGGAAGCTCCCTCGGAATTTAAAATATACAGCGGGGTGGGCACCTGCGAAAGGCACCACGATGCATGGTGGGCACCCGCCTCCATGTAAAAAGAGAAATTCAGCAGAAACGCAGGGTGGGCACCTGCAAAGTATCAGAAGAATGCGGGGTGGTCACCCGCCATCTAAATAAATAAATAAGCGGGGAGTGCGCCCACGAAAGCTCCACATCAATAGGGAGGGGGATCCCCACGTCGAGATTCCCTCCTACAAGCTGCAGCTCGCCACTTCTATGGAAAGTAGAAGAGCTCCTTCCTCCTGGGGGAGATGCAAATAAAGCGCTCACCAGTCGCTAAGGAGCCATAGCTCCAGTAGCAGGCAAAGGTTCTTCAGGAAAAGGCATCAGTCCTTAGGTGGAGTAATGAAGCAAAAGGTCCTGTAGAGATTAGGGCAATGCAGGGCCCAGGGAGGCAAGCCCTCCTGGCAGCCTCCCCTGGGCCCCAGAAGCAGCACGCCCAGTCAGGAACAACTACAGCACTGAACAACTTCATGGGGTCACAGATCCTTCTTTTATGCACACATTTCCTTTGTGTAAAGGTGCAGGGTTTTGGGGAACGAGATACAACTGGTTCAGGAACACTTTGTGTAGATGACTCCTTTCTTCTTTTCACAGGACAGGTCAGGGACATCATATGCACCACAGGAGGTGGAGCCAGCATTGTGGATGGAAGGCACAGTCCTATACTGGTCCCAGGTGCAAATCCTCCCTCCCATCTACATGCAGATCTCCCTATTCACCACTGGGCAGACTCATCCTGGCTCCTGGAGCCACTCACATCATCTAGCACCTGTCACTCACAAGCCAGACATGCAATTCATATCATGCAGGCAAACACACAGCACACAGAAATGCCAACTTCTAAAAGTGGCATTTCTAAAATAACCACAATAAATCTGCGCACACTATTGTGGAGCATTTATTCACATGAGTTCTCACATAATAAACTCGACCTAGCACTCCCCTCATACCGGGAATTACCATGGACACACATATTCCCCATGCATTCCTATGGAAGGGCAGGCCAATCTCACCACACGCACTCAGAGAGCGTACAACCTTTACACTGGGCCACTGTGCTAAAGTGTGCATAGGTCTAAATTCACTACCACCATGTCAGAGCTTAAGGCAAAAAGTTCAGGGGTGAACCTGCCAAAAAGGTTCATGTCCAACAGTCCCGTTTCACTGTTTTGAGCTCTTCGGTGTACCAGCTGGCCTTTTTGGAAGATTTTCTCTGGATGTTGCTCTTGATGGGGGCACTGCTGTCAGCACAATTGGTGATTCAGGCATTGAAGTTTTTCACTCCCTGTTCCAGGTTGATGGCGGTAGCAGGTTTGGAGGTGTTGAGGGTGTTCACCCAGCTGGTCTCTGAGATTTTGTTCCACTTCCAGGGGGGGGCATTGGTCATCTTGGGGGTAGCGGTGTAGGGGCTGTAGATGCTGTAGTGGAGGATGGAGTGATCGATCCATGTGAGTTCTGTGACATGGTTGTATTTGGTGCAGTTTCTAGAGGTGAAATTTATGTCCAGCATGCAGTGGCGGCTGGTGACATTTGAAAGTGGTGAGGCGTAAAAGTTCAGGATGAGTGCTCTGTGATGAGTGAACGTGGTGGGCGAGGCCGACTGCCATAAGGAGGGTTCGGGGAGAGGGGTTCTCCCCCAGGGAATGTTTTGAAAAAAGAGTGGGCAAATGGTGCACTTTCAAACATGTTTGGGGAAGGTTAGTAAAGCAAGGGCCAGACGATGATGTGAGAGGGGAAAGAGAAGGAGGGAGAGTGGAAGGGGGAGTGTGACGATAGAGAAGAAACAGAGAGAGCTAGGAAGGGAGAGAAGACTCCCACATGTTTGAAAAACAGGCCTCTGCCGATACTGACCAGTGCAAATACAACATCTGCCCATTGGTCAAACCTTGAGCACGAGCTCAACTTTTCTCTCTTCTTGTGTGCTAACTACAACATTAGGTTAGTCTCAAGCCACACTAAACTTGCACCTGAGCACTAACACACTGGCATCATCAAATTCACTTTATTAGATTTGAATAAGCCAATCATAAATGTTCAGATTATAGTAAAACACTGTCAATCTTAGGAGGTTCATATTTCTGCTCGAGTTTACTTCCAAGCACCCTTCACCCAAAGGTTCGACCCTAAAAACTCACACTTCTGTATGAAGTGTGAATATAAACTCTGTTCCAGTGCAGCTTTGTTCGCCAGGACTCCTTTACCATGCTGTGTGTGGCACTCTTAACAGACACACAATCACTGCTCACTTGGCATTGGCAAAGTCTTGTCCTTGCACCTGCATCCCATTCAACACTGTCCAGCAACTAGCACGTCCTAGCCTTAAACCTTTCCATCCAAATACTCGCTCGCCATAATATATACACGTGTGCGCACACTCAACCCAGCAGATGCACAAAAACCATTCAAAATTCTTTTGCCTGCCACATGCTCACTCACACACGCCTCCAGCCATCACTCTTTCTTGAACAAGTAATCTAGACCCGGAGCTATCTAGCATACCCACAGACACCGGCGGGCACACACCTCTGAGCTCCTTCTTGTCCACGCACTCAGTCCTGACTAGGCCTACACGTGCACTCTCTTCGGCCAACCTCTTGTGGTCCGCACACCACCATTAGGAAGGACTGCGAGACAGACAATTTGCCAAACAGTAGTCACACGTACACGCACACGTACCTCAGCATAACACAGCTTCTGTTCACACATCCAACACAACTGTCTGCTAGACATAGGCTCTCACCCACTCATCCAGTCTGCCACCGCCACTAGCATACAAACCTCCCAGCTGCCCCTAAGTCACACAAATGCACCGTTACCTCACTTGAAATTCAAACATAGTTAACTTCCCCTGATGTACCACGCTCGGACCAGCAGCACATATTGGACACCATGAAGAACAGAGGGAGACACGCTGGCACTGGCACACATTCCAATTGACACTACAACAGTAATAAAATCCAAAATTTAAAAAAAGCGAAAACACGGCTGTTAAACTCGCAGTCCCTATCACTTGACTAAGCAGGCCTGGTACAGATGGCAATAAAAGCAACGTGTCTGCGCCAGCGATTGCAGTGCCAAAGAAATCACTTGCAGACACACAGCCTTCTTTAACTTCCTTGTCAATATAATTAACAATTACACACACGCTGGAAGCTTTCTTCACGCATTCTGCTGTACCTGCCCTTGTCACTGTACCTTCAAAATCATGGTTGCCTCACGTTACAAGGTTAAATGCGCAAAGTTGGACTGACTTACAGAGAAATAAAGGGCAAGGGGATTTAAATAACTTGTTGTTCGAGAAAGCTAGTAAAGCTGGGTCTGAGCTAGTCAAACCTCAGGAATGTCTAAACTGTGACTGGGTCATCCCCAGCCCTTGTCATAACAGAGGGGTATTAATGTGGAGAAATCTCGTCATTTACCTTCGTTTGCCACCAAATTGCGGATTTGGGTTTGTTCCGAATGTTCAGTTGGCTCTCTCTCGAACACCTCTAGTGCGCCGTGAGGTTGTGTAGCTTGGTGGGCGTGTATGTTGATGTCTGGTGGGCTCAGACCCCCTATTTTTCGTTCATCACATCTGAAGTCTTATCCAAGTGAGTCTCCTCCCCCTCTTAGACCTGGATCGATGAGGCCGGGGATAGGTAACTCTCTGAGCTTGACTGTGTGAGGTGTTCGTCTCTCCCTGGAGGTGAGCAGACCTGCCTCTCCGCAGACCCTCCGGCAAGGGCAATACGCAAGATTCCAGCGTCAGGCAGCGTCCTCTCTCAACGTCGGCCATAAAAGCCCCACACCGCAGGGATTGGCAGTTCTCGCCTCTGCAGGTAAGGCCACGTACCATGAAGTCCCACAACCCTGTATTTCACTGCCATATCGAATATGGGTAAAGTGAGGGATTACTAAGGCAGATAAAGCCTGTGGCTGTTATATCTTTGTATCTCAAATGTCCCCTCTGTTGTATAAAACCACACTAGAGGGGTGTTCGAGGTTGCTGGGTGGGGAATAAAGATTAAAAAAAAAAAACTTTACCTACCTTACCACCAGGTACCATGCGCGCTGCCTGGCCTACACTCCTAGACGGTGTAATGCTGCAGCCGGGTCCCGCGCCACAGGAACATGAAGCAGCACCGAGGCAGCCAGCTGGCAGCCTCCCTCCCCTACCCTCAACCAATCACAATGCTGCAATGGCAGCGTTGTGATTGGTGAGGAGAAGCAGAGAGCGCCCCAGACGGGCCATTTTCTCTATGTAGGCTGCTGCAGCCTCCATAAAGAAAAATGGAGAACGGGCGGTCCTGCTCACAGGCAGGGGGGGTGGCGTGCCCACTGTTGGGGCTATTGACTGTTCGGTCGGCCCCAAACAGTCAATACCCACAACAGTGAGCAAGCCACTACCCCCTGCCCTCGAGCTGGACCGCCCACCCTCCCATCCCCATCCAGGCACGTCTGCTTTCTCGCAGTGCGAGAAGCAGAAACATAAAATGGTAGTTTTTACCATTTTATGTTTCTGCTTCTCGCACTGCTAAAAAGCAGTGAGGCGGCGCCCAAACGGCCATATGGAGGAGCCGCCACTGGGCTGGAACAAGCATGAACTGGAGGACATAGGCAAGTAGAAAGCTAGGTGTCCAGGTGCCTTCTCCTAGGAGTAGTTAGTAGACTGAATCTTCATAGGCCCCTCCTTTGGGAGCAGCGTTGTATCACATGAACTGCGTTACAGAGGGTGAAATCTATTTTTTGTGCGATAAGGTAACTGTGGGATGTGCCGATACAGTACATTATGTTAAGAGTACAGAGAAAACCAAGAGAGAATAAGAGAAATAGAGAAACAAGCAAGAACTCATATCATTATTGTATTAGGGCCCATTAAAATACACATTTGAGGTTTGGTTCCAGCTTAGAGTCTGCCACTTCCTGACAAGTCAGTGCAGCAGCATAGGTGGGTGCGCTGAATAGATGCTGTGAGACCAATCCAGCTGACTGCAGCCGGGCACGGGTGCGTTCACAACAATCTGAGTGACTACATGCACACAGATCAATTTACACACTTTATCGGCTGAATCTGGAATCTAGCCACCAACCTTTGGGACATGCAAAAAACCTTCAGTTGAGGTAAGACATCAGCTGCTCGAGCAGTACTGGCATGAGATTCTTTTAGCATTGTGGCTGCATTTTTTTGTTATTGGGCAACCTTGTCGCTAGGCACCTGTGGGGAAAAAAACAGCCGTAGATTTTTAAAAAGGGACGAGAGAGAACAGTGCAGGACTGTACTAGGAGCTAGAATTTCAGAGCAAACACAAGGTGGCGTCTTACTTCCTATCAGTAGCTGTCCCTCTTATCTCTGTAACTGGAGCGTGGCCAATAAAACCATTTCATTAGTGCTAAGGGCAGCCATTACTTTTATAGGTTTCACATGAATCAAATGACTCTTTTCATTGTCCTCCATATAACTGTCAAGTCGCAAATTATTAAGGATGGGATCAATATCAATCACTTTGACGCATATGTGGTTCCTCCGGAGCGGGATGCTAACTCCATTTTGAAGGGAGAGTTGCCGCCATTATAGAAGGACGCCCATGGCCCTTCCTCGAGGGTGAGTGATTTTACAGAAACACTTGTCCCCGGCTTATACCAGGGTGCTCTGGAATTGCTAAATCATTTTAACGTCTTGCTTTGTGCAATAATTATTCTTTGACCTTCATTTTGATGCATTTAATGCTGGGCCGGCCTATGCCCTGACAGCGCCCTGGGCGAGAATCAAACTTGCCCAAACTCCACCTTCCTTGCCTTCATTTCGTCCCACCTGTAGCCTACAAATTGCTATATGAAGTTCAAACTATTAGCTGCATTGACTTTTTGTTGCATCCTGGTGCCTGTAGTCCGGCATTAAAAAAAAACCAAAAAAAACCAAACAAAACTACAAGTGCTAGAATGCAAAGAGACACTGAAGAACTCAATAAAACACTACTAAACATCTAACGCTAGTTTTAAATTCACAAACATGATTTGCTCGGAGAGATGGAACATTTTCTCGTCTAGAAAACAATAACTAGGGGTTCAGCTGCTCCTGACTGAGCCCCTCACTGCCTGGCTCTCCGCGGTCCTGCCCGGCCAAGGCTTCGTTTGTGCTCCTCAGTAAAATACGACAGCAGGGTGGTGAGGAGGGGTTTGTTTTTCATTGACTAGGCCATGGCTGATTACACAAACTTCACCACTCATCGCCCACAAACATTTGAATCACTCACGCCTCAGCTCATTCATGCCATTGTAGGTCAGGGGGCACGAGGGCAGAGGTGTGAAGATGAGCAGGGAAGAGGATCTGAAACAAGCCCAGCCTTTGTAAGAAACACTCTAATTAATTTGCAAAATGGGGTTAATGCTGGAGTCAGGTTAAAGGAAGGTGGCTGAGTGATCTGTATGGAGGCAGCTCTCTGCGCCTCTCTAGAGGTCGACACCCTGGGCGAGGGCCAGCTAGACAGTGCCTAAATTGCAACTGGAGGCCACTGTAGCTTGCACCACCCATTGCCCCTACAGTAGTGCAAACACAGCTACTACCCATCACACGCCTACAAATCTGACAATTCAAACTATTCCAGACCCCTAAAGCTATAAGAATAGTTTGGGCGACAGGTAGTAGCCAATCGTACTGTATATTGCATTAATAAACAACTGTTGTTGTGCTCATCTCTAAATAAGAATGAGAGCGCTGTTATGAGTGCCAGTGTTGACAATTAAGTGCTGGTGCCGAGCACCGGAATCCACCGGCTCAAATTAAGCACTGATGCTCGCCCATGCTCGCCCACGCCCCTGATTTCATGGCACCGTAGAATCCACTCTCTCTTAAACAATGCTTGCAGAGTGTTGCTAGAGCTGATTGTTGGTGTCAGTACTGGAATACAGAATGGTGGGGCAAATAAGGACCCAGGTGCATTAGCAGAGCTGATTGTGAGTGTTATTGCTAGAACTCAAGAGAGTGGTGTAGGTGAGGTCTCAAGTGGATTTGTACATCTGAATGTTTGTATTGCTACTGCAATGGGGAGGCAAATGTGGATCCAGGAGCATTAGTACAGCTGGCTGCAGTAACTATTACTGCATTAGGAAAGGGTGCTGCGAGTGAGGAAGGAGCCTTCTGGTAGAGATGTCGGCGGGACTCAGAACGAGAATACCAGTGAGTGCTGCGGTGCGGTTCGAGGTGCATTAGTAGAGCTTGCTCTTAGTATTATTACTAGAATGCAAGAGGGTATATTGCAGGTGTGGATTGAGGAGCATTAGAAGAGCTGACTGCAGCTATTATTACCACAAATTAAGAGGGTGCTGTAGGTGATGATTGAGGCATATTGGTAGAGATGACTCTGAGTTCAGTACTGGATACTACAGGTTGCTGCTGGTGAGGATGGAGGTGCATTAGATAATTGGGGCATGTTAGTAGAGCTGACTGTAGGTTTCACTCCTTTGTACTACAGAATGCTGCACGGGAGGACTGAGACCTATTGGTAGAGCAGACTGTGGGTCTTAGTGCTGGAGCATCAGTGTTGCTGCAGGGGAGGTCTAGGGTTTGTTGCTTAGATGCAAGTATTGAAAAAGCAGATGCTTTCCAGGTCGTACGTTAGGTGCCCTGGTAGAGCTGTAACTGTGCCTCTAGACCAGGGCCGACTTTAGAGCAGTGCTACCGGTGTGACCACACAGGGCGCTGACCTGTAGAGGGGGAGCTGACTTCAGGGAGGGCGCTGTGTATAGCAATAACTTATGATTGGAGAGATGAGGGCACTTTTGCTTGGTGGTAGGGAGAGAATCCGATAAGGTGGTCACAGGATGTGGAGGTGCCAGAAATGGTTATCGCACCGGGCGCCACCAGCGCTAATGCCAGCCCTCCTTTAGATTATCAGAGCCCAGAGTGCTAAACGCCAGGGCTGGAGTACGTAGATACAGCTGTATAATTATCCAAGGGCTGAAAAATCAGGGGTGTTGAATGTGAACCTTTAGCTACAGAGGAGCAGCTATATGCGGATTCTGAAAAGAAAATTACAGAGTTGTCGCAGGCCAAGTTTAAGGTGCCTCTGGCGGACTGGGATAACAGCATAGGAAAGTCTGGGTAAGATGCAAGTCTGTATTGAGGGGGTGATGTCAGTAGAGACCTGGAAGGCCAGGGGATGCCTAATGTTGTCAGACCTCTATCCGGATGATAAATGTATCACTTACCAGGAGGCAGTGGCCACCTTCGAGTTGGGAGCAGGGTCATTTTTGCAGTATGCCAAACTGGCGGCAATGGCACGGCAACTGTGGTGTAGTGTAGCTCCTATTTTCCCAATAGGCTCTGCGCATTGGAATAATACCTACAGCAGTAAAGGCCTAGGCCAGACGTTAACTAGGTATTATTCCAATGCGCAGAGCCTATTGGGAAAATAGGAGCTACACTACATGGCGCCCCACGTTGGGCGCCATGTAGTGTAGCTCCTATTTTCCCAATAGGCTCTGCGCATTGGAATAATACCTACAGCAGTAAAGGCCTAGGCCAGACGTTAACTAGGTCTACTACTGTCGATACTAGACTTAAGTTTTGGGTTTGCCAGCGTAGCTCAGAGTTCGCTAGAAACTTTCTCGAATGTTCAAGGAGGAATTAACTTCCCTGATTAGACAAGAAGGGATTTAGTTTCTGACAACCATAGAACATGACAACTTTGCTCTCCCCTAATCAAGAGTCAATCTCGAGAGTCGTGTGAGCACAAGGCAATTATTTTATTCAGTCAGTACGTGCATTCTTAGTCTCATCAGATTGTAGAGAAAAGGAAGAGACGGGCGTGTTCAATAAAAAGGTGTTATTTATTGATCAGTCTCTTTTCTCGTACAAGAGAAATGGATCGATATTATTGCAATACTTATAGTTAAGTAAAGTGCATACATTAAAAGCAATAGTATAAAATAATACTGTAAAAACATTGATATGGTTTCTGAGCCATATGATGTTTTAAATGATTAAAATATATTTACATACACATATACATTTGACTAAACGTACTCAACTGGTGTTTCTAAATACGCCTACCCCGTGTACCTGACCTAAGTCTAATGCGTGGGCGGGAATAGAAAGTTACAGTTTAAGTTAAGTTTGTTTTTGCCAAGTGAATAACTAAAGAATTCTCTGTGAGGGGTTATTCAGTTCTGTACCTGGAATTTAGGATGAATGAGGAATGGTATCTCTTTCTCTGCTCTCGATATTCCAGGCTGCCTGCGAGGGCTGCCCAGAAGCGCCGGTGCTGGGTCTCTCGGCTTGAGATAGCAGCGCGTCTCTCAGCGCGTCAGGAAGGCGGGGCTGCTGCCAGCGGGGTCTGCTTCTGCTCTCGGCTTCGGCAAGTATGGCTGCTCCGTCTCGTCACCACGCGTGTGTTTGCATAGGGCAAGATCGGCAATATTTATACCTTAAAGGTGCCGAGATTGACGTAAGGATGGACATAGATACGTCAATAAAGATGTCATACGACTTGCTCGTTAGCACATTCTTTACTAAAGTTCTCTGTGAAATCAAAACAATGGCCGCACGGATTTTCCAGGTTGTCATAGGTTTGATTTGTTATGAGAACGTCGTATGCCTTATCAGGGGCTGGAGGAATGTCGCTTGTCTAATTAGATCTCAAGCGTTATGACCTAATCAGATAACACGTTCCTGTGCCGTAGTGTGACTGCGTCAGATAACGGTATCTGCATCATGGGGGCTGTTCTTGCCTCATGGGCTGACTGTTAGTTAACTTAATAGTTAGTTTAACCAGAATAGGGTCAGGAATAGGGGGATCGATTCAGAACCTATAGGAATACATGACAGTGGCCTACATTTCCTGACGGCCGGGGCACTCCCACGCCATGGTCATCTTGATTGCTATGGCGGGAGGGAGAAAGTGTGTTACCCACCTCTACAGAGCGTAGTGGGACGTCAGAAAGAGCAGCCCTCTTCCCATTAAAGATAAATGGCAACAGGTGTGTCCATAGGTCGCGACGCGAGACTGGGAAAGAACACACAGGAGTGTGTGGAAGGTGGCGATGAGTAATCATTTTAAGATCCAGTACAACATAATACATATGACGTACCTCTCGCCCAGGAAGCTGCACACCATTGATGTCTCCAGGGACCCTCACTGTCTCAGGTGTTGTTATGACCCGGCAGATTTTCTGCATATGGTATGGACATGCCCAAAGATCCAGACGTACTGGGGGGAGGTTATTGGGGATCTGACCTGAATTATGGGATCGACTATGGAGCTAGATCTGCGTGCTTGTTTACTGGGCTTGATTCCTAGGGACACGAAACATAAGATTAGCAGGCGGTTCCTGGTCCTAGGTCTAGTCATAGCCAAGAGGAGAATTGCAATCCACTGGTTGTCGCAGCAGGGACCACTACTCCCAAAATGGAGGGCGGACTTACGTGAATGGGCCCTGGCAGAGGAGGGGCATATAAGAAATACCAGGAGGGATCCCAAGCTATCCGAGGTGTTACTGGCATGGGGAGCGATGATACAGGAGATAGGGAGACAGGCCTCCCAGGTCTTTAGAGATAGTGCGATGGAAGCGTCCTCTGGAGAGGGGAGGGCTCCAGGACAAGAGAGAGCGATGCAAGGTGATCCCGCATGATTACTAAGTTACATGGACCTTGAGTTACATAGACCCGGTGGGGGTGGGGTGGGGAGGGGGGCTGTTGGGGAAGATTGCGTCCCTTATGTTGTTCATATTACACTCAACGGGACTTACAGTTAAAAGACAAATCTGTAAACCTAATTTTGACAACCTTCCATCCGTCTCACCTGTTCTGTGACAGCTATTTGACAAATAATAGTATTTCCTATGAAGGTTCTTAAGTGTCTTCAAAGTACCACAATGAGTAGGGTGAAGAATGTCGAAGTTAAACTTTTGACCTTACAAATGTGAACAATTTTGCTACTGGCAATTAAACATCCATAGCCAATTAAACATCCATGAAGCACTTTGGAGAAGCGTGGCTCAGTGGTTAGAGGCGGCAGACCCGGAAGCTGAGATCGGCCGTGGACCAGGGTTCGATTCCCCGCCTCGGCGGGACTCGGGCTCAAAAATTCCACGGACTCGACAATTCTCGCTCCGGTGCCTACTCGACTCACGGGGTCACACTCTGCGACTCTGGGCAATAGCTTGCTTAATCTCCACTACGGCCCCTCGCGGCGGGATGCCTGGCTTTCACCCTGTGGATACCCTGCCAGGGTATCTTACAGGGGAATACCAGGACGGGTTCCCTAAGCAAGCGCCTTGATGCCTTCGGGTGATAATTGCGCTATATAAGTAAATACATTTTGGCAGAAATAGTGATATGTTTACAGCGTTCAAGGCTAGCGAATGCTTTTCTGGCAAATTCAGAAGAGGAATATTGTACCTTTCACCGAGACATTTTGATAGTTTGTGCTTTTCGGTGTATCTGCTCTTTGAGTGCAAGGTTTTTACAACGAAAAGGTTGTATTTAAATAAACTCTAGTTATAGTACACTCGTTTATTGCACGGTTGGTCAAGAAATGAGTGTTTTGAAAGCAATATTTCTCTTGGCTATGTTACAAATTAAAATACAATAGACCTCCAATCACTACCACTAACGACATTTTTGATTTACAGTAATAGGTAGTGAAACACTCTAATGTCTTCCTTTGTATTACAGAATGTTGTAACAAAAGAAAAGGTGCAGATGGTAAAAGAACGATTTATGTCAGCGTATGATGTCACCGCAGATGGACGTTTACAAATACACGAGGTACTAAAGAATCTCTGTATTGTGTGTATAAGCTTTAAACTTTGGGAAAAACTTTGTATTTAAGTGATTATGTGCTCAAAAAGAATAGTTAGCAAAACCAGGAAAACCTCATATAATATTGGTTAAATTGCGTTGTGAGGAATTCCACCTGCACATTGTGTCCCTTGGGTTATTCCTTACCTTTTTCACCCCTACTTTTCTACCTCCGCTCTGATCTGGTTCCTGCTAATCAGACCCGAATTCAACAATGTCCCTTCACCCTTGTTACAGTGAGACTGGCCTGGCATATGTCCTGGAGTTAGGCTGACAACGAAAGGTGTAAATTATTAATAAATAATAAAGTTAACTATTGCAGTTTAAGAGAGCCCCAGAGCAATTACATGTGTATAGGTTATGTAAGGGTGCAGTGGATAATGCTTTCCCACATCTAAAATTATTTCATCTGACCTAACCAGTAGAGAGCAATGCTGCTGTCTATTCGCCATACCAAAAAACATAATTTGGCCATAAATTTGTATCTACTATCCAATGAAAAATACTGATTTAATAGCGTGTGCATATGTGTAGTTTTGTTTCAGTTTCATAAATCCATTGATGGAATTAACTTAGAGCTTTTAGATCTTGAGTAATGAGTGATGGAACAATGTATTCCCTGTTGAGTTTGTGTGAATTAGTTGGGGGTAATGGCATCTTGCGGTAAAGAAATCTAAGTAACCTATTCAGATGGCCCTGCTAGGCCATCTGTGTTTCTGCCAACGTTGGAAATATTCTTGATCGACTGGCTAAATAAATAAGAAGTTATTTCCTGAATTAGACTCATGGTGATGTGGTACAAATCACCATATTTTTCAACTTTGTAATTAAGAGTTATTAGGGGAGGAAATCCAACTGCAACAGCACATTTAGCGAGAGCAAGAGACTGCCTGCGTTCTCTATTCGTGTTCTGTTACATTTATCGATATTTCTTAGTGCATAATGCATCCATTTTGGGCACATGGGTTCATTTTGCGCTACAACATATCTAAATGCCAGGAGTAAATTGTGGGTGGAGATCCTACCCAAATTGTACATTTAGTAACTGTGAACAGCTGATTGCCTTCATTATTAATGTTTCATTACATTTAGCACTATATCTCAGTGCAAAAAGCACCACTGTGTCTCCATTTTGGACACAAGGGGGCATTTTTGTGCTAACAAAATAGCGCTAATTACAGCATTACCTTGCTGAATATTTTGGATAATTTCGCATGATTATACTACATGGATTTACGTCAGTTATGCCCACCCCTAACCAGAATCTGAGAGCAGATTTGATTGTATGTAGAGAAGTGTGGCTCAATGGTTAGAGCGACAGACCCTGATGCAGAGGTCTAGCCCGGGACCAGGGTTCAATTCCCGCCTCGGCGGGTCTTGGGCTCAATTTCTTCGGACCTGATAATTCTCGCCTCGGTGCCTATTCTAATCATGGGTCCCACTCTGCAAATCTGGGCAATAGCTTGCTTAATCTCCACAATGGCCCCAACAACGCTAGGATGCCTGGTTTCACCTTGGGGGTGACCAGGAGTGGGCACTTCACAGGGAAATGCCAGGAAGGGTTCCACAGCGGTATGCGTACAAGCGCTGAGATACCCTCATGGGTCGATTTGTGCGCTATACAAGTACTACTACATTTATGTTTACATTTAGTCGTCTGAAGAAATTCACGGAGGGATTGGAAGAAAGAAAAGACTTGTAGGAAGATCACAGCACAGTGGAAGAGAAACACATCTACTAGGAATTAATGAACACTATGATGGCAGGTGACCTTTTAAAAGAGTGTGCACCATATTGCAGCAAGGGAATTGAGTAAATGTCAGCCCAATTTTTAAAACGTTACTAAATGTAATATTTTTCAAATACAATTTTCAATATGTGTTCAAAAGTGATTGATTTCACATGCAGTTGTAAAGGGGACTCGTAATATATTTCAGTCCTTCATTGCTTACTAATCAATTCCCCACTCTCTAAGGGAGTCTCGGAGAGTCAACATTTTGAAAAATATTGAGCAAAGCGGTGCACCGTACAGGAGAATTTCCTCAATAAATTTGCTAAAGAAGCAAAGATTTACATACATTTTAAATAGTAGAGTTGTGCAATTTGGCATTGACAAGTATTGTAGTGTTTTGCATTGGATGTTATTCTTTTGTAGCATTTATGTAGCATATCATATCCCCGATGAGGACACAAATTGCTCTAGTTTGCATTATGTTCCTGGGATATATTTGATATGGTGATGGATGTAGTTTTGCCTGTATGGAACGTGTAGGATTATATGTGTGATATTTAAAGAGGTGATTCAAACATGGTGTGACAAATATCACGGCACATAAGTATGAGATGTTGTGGAGAGTGTGACAATAAGGAGACACCATGCGTATCTGCCATGGTACAAATGGTAAATCCCCTAAAGTTCGCAACGTCATAAGGTTCATAAAACCTGTGTAAGTGGAGTCCTCCTGTGGAGCACACCCACAGTGACAGCAATTTATGCCCCTAATGTAGTAAAAAACAAGCTGGTTCCACCGTTGAGCAAACAGATGCACAACAGCTGATGGTACTGTTGGACAGCTAAGTTGTAAGTAATCTCCTTGGAGATGTTTCATAAATAAAATGCAGCACAACGGATGCCTAAAATCGAGCTAGCGTTTAATGCAAAATTGCAAGTAGCACAACAAATTGTCAAAGAAGATTCCCTTGAGGATGCACTGAACGGCCTTGCGGGGAGGCTTTCATTCATACATACAATACTAGCCTCACTGTTTTCACAAAATCCCGCTTCCAATTACCATGTTTGAAACTGGCATTATACTGTTAGGAAATGTGTACGGTAGAAGTCCTGGGACTTCTGGGTCTACTAGACCCACGAAAAAAATGTGCAAGCATATGTAGTGTTACAGAAAGCTTCAAATCAATATAAAACGACATCCATATTTGAATTAAATAGTTCATAGATTTAGGTCTACATATGTGTAGTTATTTATATAATAACATATGAAAGTGCATTAACGTAATACAGATAACATTTAAAGTTTGTTTTTACAGCCCTCCATTTTTCAGAGATAAAACATTTCAATTTTAAAATAGGCCAATAGAATATAATCTCACTATTTCTTTATTAATCACTATGTTATCTTTTTTCCTCACCATCCTGGAAAGTAGCAGCGCCTTTGTGTTTGCTAGTGTGTTGGATGATGAGCAATATTTGCCTAATAACCAGTAGTGGTCGGTGGTGGGAGTAGTTGCTGGGCGTTGACGTGGGAAGGGGGCGGGGGCATGGTGGGGGGTAGTAATCTATGGATTACGGAGGATTGCAGGTAAGTAAATATATAAATGAATAAAACGAATTTTGTTGCGCGCACTGCATCCCCAAATGTGATACAGTGCACGCAACAAAATTTGTTTTATTTATTTATATGTTTACTTACCTGTAATCCTCCATAATCCATAGATTACTACCCCCCACCCTGCCCCCGTCCCTCCCCACGTCAACGCCCGGCAGCTACTCCCACCATCGACCGCTACTGCTAATAACTATAAAAATGAAACAACCATGATCAGCGCTACCACTTGCGTAACAGAGACACAACAGATTCATATACCCAAAATGTCCTTTAGCTGAAATAGATCTTACAGGCTCATGATTCAGACAATTGAGTTAAACAGAATAATGAGAATGGAATAAGAGCTATAAAACCTTGAATACACTGAACAGGGACACAATTCAACTGTGAAACAAACACACTGAGGCAGGAAGGCACAGATATTCGTACACCCGATAAGGTAAATAAGTGTTTTAGCCCCACCCACCTGAATAAACCAGATTCCTACCTCCTGACCCCTCCTCATTCAAGAAACATCCTGTTGGTGCCAATAGATGGCTGTTTAGAATAAATAGCTAAGGTATGTGAGTCTTGGCTTGCCCTGTAGAAATGACTGACTGTCTCCACTAAAGAATTCGCTGAAGTGCTTGAATCTCTCAAGTGGGTGTTCTATTGAGAGCTTGAAAGGATAAGCCCTACTTCATTATTGGAGAATTATTTCTGAAAGATGGTGACTCACATCTGCAAACGTAACCAAAAGGGCTCTGTAACGTGATATCCTTGAGAAGATTGTCACAATAACTTTTTTCTAATTTGAGGAATTTTCTAGGCCTTAAAGTGTCTGCAACAGTGTGTTATGTTCCATGACGTTAGATCACATCACGTTATGTTTTTTTTATGTTATCCTATGCTATTTTATGTTATGGTACAGGTTCAGCAGGGGCAAGTGTCACCAAACCTAGGGCCTAGTGGGACTACTTGAAAAAACATATCTTCAGCTTGTTGCTGAATTCAAGAAGTGAGGAGAAGGTGGCTCTTATGTGTAGTGATGAGTCATTCCATGCTTTAGTAGTGAAGTAGGAGGAGGCTAGACTGGCAGATCCGGTTTTCAGTTTGTGCAGAATGTGCGCAAGTAGGAGTCCAGACAAGCTGAGGTGTCTGAAAGCTTTGCGAAAGCAGATACAATTGTTGAGGAATAGTGAGTCAGTGTTGTGTAGTGCCTTGGTAGTATGTGTGATGAGCCTGGATTGTGATTGTTTGTGTATGGGAAGCTAATATCTCTCCTTTAGGTGTGGAATGATGTGAGCGCGGCATCGATGATTGAGAGTGATTCTGGCCGCCGAGGTCTGAGTGGTCTGCAGTCTTCAGGTACTTTTTTGTTTATCCTGGCATTGAGAGTGTTCCCAAAGAACAACTTGCTTGTGACCAGAGTGTGTATGATGGTTTTCTGGGTGCTGATCAGGAGCATCTTCAATGTCTGGAAGCTGTCTTAGCTCGAAAGACAAACCTCATCAATGCTCCTAAAGATGAAGTGCCAACACAACATATGGACCAGCCTCCCACTATTACAGGAGAACTATGGAACATATTTACTATTTTATGTTTTACCGACTCGTAATAAATGTTTGTAGAGAAATCACATTGTTTGATTCAGTAATTAAAATGTACTGTCACCTACATGGTCCAAACAGCGATTAGGATTTGCTTCCTAAAAATAATTATTCGCTAAAAGCGAATCATACATGTTTGCAAAATGCAAACAGCGCCCCAAAACATTATTAAGATATCACAATCGGAAAACATATTATTACAGACTCATTCTGAAACATCATTCTTGCAGTGAGGGACTGTTTGTACTCCCAGCTTCAATTTTGTGCTGAAATAGCAACCCATGAAGGACTGGCAGAGAGTTGCACCAAACGATCTCTAAAGATTAGATTGCTACACTGGTGACCACATTTTTGGTAACACTTTTCCAACTGTCCCTGAAGACACCACAAAGATGATATGGAGATATAGACAAGAAAAGATAAATGCTGTGGGCGTAACAACATGCAGTATTCCTGAAATCAGGAAGCAGTAGTACATCCTTCGCACATACACAAAGAAATGGCAGCCCAGGAGGATGAAGGAAGCTGCTACCACTGGAGGGGTCCTACTACCCAGCCACCAACAACAGCAATAGATGAGGGCATTGACACCTTAGAACCTCCTACGCAGCACACAGGTTAATGTTTTTTTCTTTCAATTAAGGGAATGCAGATATTGGATCTTAATATACTTTTATTATAACTATAATTTAATTCTGTATAACCAGATTACATTTGGCTTAGTCCCATTTTTCAAATCATTCTATTAATTTTGTTTATGTTCAATACATTTTATTGTGGGATTTGCATTCAAATGAAACGCTGTTGGAAAATGGCCCTCTCTGAAGGTTCACCCCAAATTTTGTGCTTCCTCCTCTTTTTGCTGAATTCTTTTTGTTGGCTGTAGGATACTGAGCATTTTATTTACCACTGCTGACCAGTGCTAATGTACATGTGCTCTCTGCTCTAAACATTGTATAATTGGTTTACACCTGTTTGGCATATTTAATTACTGGTAACTCCTTGTAAAGTGGTATACCATATACCCAGGGCCTGTAAATTAAAAGCTGTTAGTGGGCCTGTAGTATTGACTGTGCCTCCCACACAAGTATCCTTTAAAACTTGTCTCAAGCCTGCCACTGTGTGTGCAGTGTTACTGCTACTTCGAATTGGCATTTGAAAACCCTTTGCCAAGCCTTAAACTCCCCTTTTCTTACACATAGGTCACCCCTAAAGTAGGCCTCAGGCAGCCCATAGGCAGGGTGCTCTGTAAGTAAAAGGTAGAACATGTACTTTTAAGTTTTTGAATCTCTATTTCTTGGTAGTGAAAAACCCCTACATTGTTTCACTACTGTGAGGCCTATTCCTCTGATAGATTAACATTGGAAAGTTTAAGCTGTCGTTCATGATTACAAAGGAGTAGCTGTGGCATGTTTCATATCTTTAGAAGGTAAATGATAAATCCTCTTTTCTGGTAAAATTAGATTTAACATTACTATTTTAGAAATGCCACTTTTAGAAAGTTGAAATGTCTCTGCTCTTTCAGCTCTGTGTGCCTGCAGCCTGTCTCAAGTGCACGTCTAAGCTTGGTGAAAGCCACACTTTCTACATGCCCTCTAGATAGCCACAAACACAGGAAGGTTAGGTGTGACTGAGTACCCAACTGTATTCTGGTGGCTCATCCTGGGCAGGAAGTGAGGGAAGGGCTGACACCTGAATAGGTAGTGCCATGTTCCCACACAGAGAGCTGATTACCCCCTACTGATTGTTTGGAGGCAGGGCTGAGAAGAAAGGACCTTTGTGCACAACTGGGTATAAGTACTGAGTCTCTGACCCCACCAAATCAGACACTTTTGAGCCTACAACTGGGCTCTGTTAGAAGAACTGCTGTGCTGCAACAAGGACTGACACACTGTTTGACTGCTGACCTAGAAGGCTTGCTATTCTGCTGTGCTGCCCTGCTGCCTGCTGCTCTCTGACCCTGCTGAGGAGAGCTGGAATCTGCCTAGCAACTGAAGGGATCTCCAAGGGCTTGTTGGCTTGTCTCTTTTTGATTGAGACTCAGGGATATCAAAGCCTCTAACCCTGCACTGGATGTGGACCTAGATAATAATACCAGAGAAATCAATGTATCACTAGTCTGCATGTAGTAGAACCAGCACATCGACCCTGTTGCATGAGTAGAACCCAGTGCATCATACTCAGAACCGCTGCATTGCATCCGGAACCACAGCTTCAGAACCAATGCATTGCTGCCACTGCCTGGAGAAGATCAACGCATCGCCCCTCCAGTGTGGATTACCTGGTGCATGGTCTTTGGAACCGTCGCAGTCAGAACTGGCGCTTCGCTTAACAGACCCGATGCATCGCTGACACTGCGCAAAGAAAATCAATGCATCACCTAGATTGCGGACCTGACATCAACGCATTGCTCATTTACACGCCACATCTTAATGTTGTGACCAGGATCAAGCTACTCTATTCACCGGGCTTGTGTGGGCTTTTTCCCCGACCTGCACTCTATCGCGGTTGGCCTGAACTTTTGACTTTGTCCTGGTCCAGCGCAATCAGATAACCCTCAGTGCGCGCTTATCGCTTCTAAGAGCTAGAACTCTTTTGTACTTTAAAAATTTGTATCTCAACTTCTACTTATTCGATTTTATGTTGACCTTCTTTTATTCATAAAGTATTGTCTATTTTTCTAACCCTGTGTGGACTCTTTTTGTGTTGTTTTCAATATGTTGCTGTGTGGGTGTGTTGCACAAATACTTTACACATTGTCTCTTTAGATAAGCCTGACAGCCCTGTGCCGAGCTAATAGTGGGTGAGCTCTGCTTATCTTTTAGTGTGTATCTAGGTTAACCTGACGAGAGTGGTTGTTCCTACTTGGACAGTGGGCACACCCCTGCCAACCAGAAAATCCCTTTCTAACAAACTCTTTAGGTTTTAGCGATTAAAAAGAGTGCTAAGTTAAATATTAGAAATACTTGCCTATACAAAATAATATAATATTTTGTGTCATCCTGGACATAAAAAAGGAAAATTAGTTCATTATTAATATAATAGGCTTATACTCCAATGTAGGCTGTTACGTGTCATACTAAATAAAATCTACATTAATTAAACTTGTATGGCATTTTATATACAGAGATAGAACACAACATTACAGAGGAACATGATGGTTGCAATGAAAGATGTAGCTGATCAGGAGTCTAACAACAATTATATACTTCAAGAAAGGGACATGACACTAAAACCAATATTGTCTCAAACAACATTGCCTACAAGAAGACACACACACACACACACACACACACCTAGATCTACATAAAATGTATAAGCAATACACAATGTAGAACAAATGCTTATATATCCAGCGACTCTTGAGTCAAAGATTCTTACCAATAGGACCACGGTTTCCAGCTAGACCTGCAGATACAGGTGCTACATCAGCTAGATCAGAATTTATGCAAATAGAAAAATCAATGGTAGGCATTTTTAAAAAAAGAATTTTAAACCATTAACATGCATGTAGGCATGTTTTATATGACTAATAGTATTGACAATGTATATGAAGCAATGAAGTCGTTTTGTGATTCTATTGTTGAGGACACAAAGCATCATAATAAAATACATTGAAACATTTTGTTTAAACATTTTGGAAAAAGTATAGAAAAATTGTCAACTGGAACAGGGATACTTAACTGTTGCACCATACATATCCAGCAAGAAATGTCCACTGTTGCAAAGATGTAAAATCATGACATCATGTCTTAAATTTTCACCAAATACACGAACACATTCTAGTGGCCCAGCTACACCTGCGCTAGAGAGTGAGGAGGCTACCAGCCAAAGTAGTATGCCTATGTCTCATTCCATAAGATTTAGGCGTGCATGCAGTCAAGTTGCTGAGTTTTAAAGTGGATATGGTGCCAATAACCCAAAGCGTCCACTTTCAAAAAAGAAAGTGGCATTCAGTGTATGTTTTGTAAAATTTAAAAGAGAAATATATTTTTAAACAATAATGTGCATATCAAAATGTTATGAAAAAAATATGTATTCAGACCCTGTTGTGACACTTCATTTATATACTGGGAATAAGCATGGAAATTAAATTTACTTTTCATCATTTTGACTATGACATTCTCATTATACATTGCATGATTTAATTTTTAATATACTTTAGGAATAATGTAACTACATCTCTCCCTTCTGTTTTAAGGAATGGACAAAGTGGGCACTGGCCCAGGGCCCCAGCCATTCAGGTGTCCCCTTATAGCCAGCTCTGTTCTGCAGAGAGTCTTCCCCTGATGATCTGGGTACATCCTAAATGGATTGTTTTAAATACTGTTTTCCTATAATTTATTTTTAATGTGGTTGATATATGGGACTCTATTACAGGCATTTTGCAGAGAAATGTTGTTTATGTTTCATGCAAATCCATAAAAAGTTTCTTTTAGCTCAAAACAGGACCTCACATATGAGACAGTGAGATATGGGAGGGCGTCACAGAGATCATTTTCAGTAATGTTAGTGAGCTGCTGGTGTGTAACAATATTGAAAACACATGCCACTATCCCTGAATATTAGATGCAAACACATTTAGCACATTTTCATTGTTTGCGCCAGGCATACCTTCAAAAAAGTTCACCTGGCCCAACCAGTGGAAAATGCACTCTATTAGCATGAATTTGCTGCCCCAAATTTGCTGCAACTCATGTTGCACTGGGGGCAACGCATTCAGATGAAAACAGAGCATCTGCTTTACAGATGCTCTGTGTTTTCACTGTGCAGGTGGCACTTGCCTGCACTTTTGAAGGAAGTTAGAGATCCCCATGCAGGCAGGTGCAGTCAGTGACTGCACCCACCTTCAAGGGGATGTCTGGGGGCACATGGAAACCCCTACCTCTGCTAGAGGGCTGCCATCAGGAGGCGCACTGTGAGTGCGCCTCTTGAGGGCTTCTTTACCTCTCGTATGCATCTGCAATACAACGTGAGCGCAGAGGCAAAGGGATTCCCTCATTTGCATGGGGCAACCCCCATGCAAATGAGGGAACGCCCCCTGAAGGTAGTGCTGGTGCTCTGAGTGTGCCAGCGCTATCAGTATTATAGAAGGGGCCGTATAAGCTTCTGCAGCCCCTTCTGTAATACCAAAGTGCCGCAGGGGCGCGTGAAGTGGGCATAAACACCAGTTGCGCCCCCGGGGCACTTTATGTAATGTGGCCCCAGATTTGGCATGGAAAGGTGCTGAATGTTTCATAGCCCTATTTTTTTATGACTAGAAAATAGCACAAGTAAAAGCCCAGAACAGGTTGTAATTCAAGCTGAATGTTGGTTTTATGGAAACGGAACATGCATGCAGACATTGTGGAAAATGGACGTCGTCATAAGCTTTTAGAAAGCGTGACGACTTTTAAAAATCTTGGTAGGAGAAAAAGAAGCGGAAATGTTTTTTTTGTTACAAAGTCTGTATTTCTTGTACATAACTTTGAAGCGGCCACATTCCTACTTTAAATCCATAACAAACTTGGGTAGATCAAAAGAGGTACAGATTTGTCAAGAGCCACATCTTTTGCCTGAAGTATGTACCCAATGTGTCTTGTCCAAGATCTACATATTCTACTGCCCATCTACGTAAAATTCCTTCCTTGTGGTCTGGGGGAGCGTATGTTACATGATATCAGGCTATGCTAAAAAGAAATCAGAGACTACAAGATCCTTCCATAAAAAGTCTATTGGTGCTATAGATCAGATGAGAGAGATGTATCACAGAAGCCCATATGTGGATAGTGTTGATTATAGATACTAAAAAATCAGAATCCTTGTAAAATGTCACCTGTTTTTATTTGCGTCTTACTCTGGTGGAAACAAGAACACAGAGATTGCACTCTTATGCTTGGCTTCCTAACATGTTGTAGCATTAGTAGAGCATTTTGTGACAAACCCGGATAGACATCATTGCCACGGTGAAGTATGGGTTGCATAGAAGCATTTACTACCATCATTCTTTGTAGGAATTTTAGGAATCATTGAATTTCTAAGAAATGTAGGATGAATTAGGATAATAAAAAGAGCTCTTAGAAAGCACATGAATTTGAGGTTGAGAGAACATTGGGGCATATTATCAAGAAACAACATTAACATTATTGCCGCTTTAGCGGCAGAAAACTGCCGCTAAAGCGGCGATAATGGGCTTGATAATACGCCCTTGTGAATTCCCATAGAAGTCCATGTTCTGGTGTGAACATAGGCTTCTATGGGAATTCTCTACGGCAGTGGTTCTCAAATTTTGACTCCTGAGGACCCCCACTGAATCACTACTGATAGCCGGGGACCCCCAAGCAATTTGTACAATTTAAATTTCTTTTTAAAAATGCCTTTTGAAGCAGAGGCAATTTCAAGAGGGAGACTGCCTGAATTGGGTCTATTGGCATGGACATGTATGCATACAGCAGTGTATTATTTAGTGGTACCCAAGGGCTTGTGGAAAGTGAGCAATGAGACAGCAGCACGAAAATCCTACTGCTGATCCTGGCTGCATCTATTTCTACCTGCCTGCCAAGTAATGGTAACCTATACACATGTGCCTTTCAACGTTTTATTGCTTTTATTGTATTGCCTGTATTTTCATTGTTGTATCTGTGACTGCTGTTGTCCGTCTTCCCCCGCTGCCTGTACGTGGTCCGTGCAACTTTTTCTTCTCTCTGTTCCCCTCGCTGTCCCCGTGCTCTCTCTGCCCGCTCTTTCCTTCTGCACCCCTCGCTGCCCCGTGTCTCTGCCCGGCTTTCTCCTCTGTTCCCCTCGCTGCCCCCGTGGCTCTTTGCCCGTTCTGCCTTCTATTCTTAGCTGCCCCAATATTTCTGTATTTTGTATTTTGCCTTTGTGCCATTCGTTTTTTGTGCCCACCTGCCCTCTGTGCCACTCGTTTCCCCCTCATTTTGTGCCCCTTTTGCCTTCTGATCCACTCATTTTTCCCTCGTTGTTGTGCCTTTCTGCCCTCTGTTCCACTCGTTTTTTGTGCCTTTCTGCTCTCTGTTCCACTCGTTTTCACTCTTTTTTTGTGCCCTTCTGCCCCCTGTTCCACTTGTTTTTTGTGCCTTTCTGCCCTCTGTTCCACTTGTTTTCACCTTGTTTTTTGTGCCCTTCTGCCCTCTTTTCCACTCGTTTTTTATGCCCTTCTGCCCTCTGTTCCACTTGTTTTTCCCTCGATTTTGTGCCCTTCTGCCCTCTGTTCCACTTGTTTTTTATGCCTTTCTGCCCTCTGTTCCACTTGTTTTTCCCTCGATTTTGTGCCCTTCTGCCCTCTGTTCCACTTGTTTTTGTGCCCTTCTGCCCTCTGTTACCCTCGTTTTTTGTGCCCTTCTTCCCTCTGTTCCACTCGTTTTTTGTGCCTTTCTGCCCTCTGTTCCACTCATTTTCCCTTGTTTTTTGTGCCCTTCTGCCCTCTGTTCCACTCATTTTTGTTGCCTTTCTGCCCTCTGTTCCACTCGTTTTCCCCTTGTTTTTTGTGCCCTTCTGCCCTCTGTTCCACTCTTTGTTTGTACCTTTCTGCCCTCTGTTCCACTCGTTTTTCCATCGTTTTTTGTGCCCGTCTGCCCTCTGTTCCACTCATTTTTTGTGCCTTTCTACCCTCTGTTCTAATTGCTTCCCCTCGTTTTTTGTGCCCTTCTGCCCTCTGTTCCACATGTTGTTTTTTGCCTTTCTGCCCTATGTTCCCCTCATTTTTTGTGCCCTTCTGCCCTCTGTTCCACACGTTGTTTTTTGCCTTTATGCCCTCTGTTTCCCTCGTTTTTTGTGCCTTTCTGCCCTCTGTTCCACTCGTTTTCCCCTCGTTTTTTGTGCCCTTCTGCCCTCTGTTCCACTCGTTTATTTTGCCTTTCTGCCCTCTGTTCCACTCGTTTTCCCCTTGTTTTTTGTGCCCTTCTGCCCTCTGTTTCACTCGTTGTTTGTACCTATCTGCCCTCTGTTCCACTCGTTTTTTGTGCCTTTCTGCCATCTGTTCCACTAGTTTTTCCCTCATTTTTTGTGCCCGTCTGCCCTCTGTTCCACTCGTTTTTTGTGCCTTTCTGCCCTCTGTTCTACTTGTTTTCCCCTCGTTTTTTGTGCCCTTCTGCCCTCTGTTCCACATGTTGTTTTTTTCCTTTCTGCCCTATATTCCCCTCGTTTTTTGTGCCTTTTTTCCCTGTGTTCCACTCGTTTTTCCCTCATTTATTGTGCCCTTCTGTCATCTGTTCCACTCGTTTTTTGTGCCTTTCTGCCCTCTGTTCCACTCGTTTTCACCTCGTTTTTTGTGCCCTTCTGCCCTCTGTTCCACTCGTTTTTGTGCCTTTCTGCCCTCTGTTCCACTCGTTTTCCCCTAGTTTTTGTGCCCTTCTGTCCTCTGTTCCACTAGTTTTTTGTGCCCTTCTGCCCTCTGTTCCACTCGTTTTTTGTGCCTTTCTGCCCTCTGTTCCACTCATTTTTTATGCCTTTCTGCTCTCTGTTCCTCTAGTTTTTCCCTCGTTTTTTGTGCCCTTCTGCCGTCTGTTCTACTCGTTTTTTGTGCCTTTCTGACCTCTGTTCCATTCGTTTCCACCTCGTTTTTTGTGCCCTTTGCCCTCTGTTCCACTCATTTTTTGTGCCTTTCTGTCCTCTGTTCCACTCGATTTCCCCTAGTTTTTTGTGCCATTCTGTCCTCTGTTCCACTCGTTTTTTGTGCCCTTCTGCCCTCTGTTCTACTTGTTTTTTGTGCTCTTCTGCCTTCTGTGCCACTCATTTTTTCCTTGTTTTTGTGCCCCTTTTGCCTTCTGTTCCGCTCGTTTGCCCAGCCGCTGTGCCCCCTGCGGCCCCGCCCCCGACTGCCTACTGCCCATTCGCTGCCCCCGCCTCCCGATTGTATTGTTGTGGTCTCGCCGCCCCTGCGCCAACATTCACAGCTCTTGTGTGCTGTGAGGACGCACTTGAGTCCTGCGAACCCCCTGGGAATGTCTCACGGACCCCTGGGGATCCGCGGACTACAGTTTGGGAAACGCTGCTCTACGGCGTGTTATCAAGCCCATTATCACCGCTTTAGTGGCAGTTTTCTGCCGCTAAAGTGGCGATAATGTTAACGCCGTGCTTGATAATATGGCCCATTGTGACTTCACTGAGATACCCAGATTTCTCATCATTTCTGAATGTGCAGGACACTTTAGCCAGTAACAGCTAATTACTCTGGGTCAATTGCATTTCAAGCTCAATGTGAATAAGCTTCTAAATCTTGGTGCCTAACCACAACCAATCGACTTCAAGGGCAGGATCATAAGATTCTAGACTCAGCGGCGTAGCTAAGAGGGTGCGGGGGGGGGGGCGGTCCGCCCCAGGCGACACTATTTTGGGGGCGGTGGCGGTTGCGCAGCATTCGTGGCCTGTGGCCTTTATTATTTGGGGACAGTGAAGTAAACCCCCCACACCCACACGTGTGGCTGTTGCTGAGCTGCCCTGCACATGTGTATGAAGTGCAAGCACACCTGCTTGCAAATGCTGCACTCACCACCTAGCTTAGTGGTGGTGCGGCGCGGCGTACTGTGTATCTGGGTCTGAGGGCCGTCAATCTTGTAGCGTGTGAAAGTGCTACCAATGACGGCCCTGGGCATCCTTTTTGGTCAGCCCCCGCGCCACCACGTGCTCTCTCGAATGGAGTCTCGGGAGTGCTGGGGGATTTGCTGCAGAACCCCTACCCCAACATAGAACGGGACGTGTTTGCAGGTGCTGCCACCGTGGATTCTTCACAAGAAAGGTAAGAGCTAAACAGGAGACCGACTTTCTTGTCACTTGTGGGAAATATTTGTGCCCGATTGTGATTGACAGTGCCACCAACATACTCTTTGAATCGGTCCCGTCGCCTCTCCTTAGCAGTAGGTGAAGACAGGTCTGAGCGGTGCTCCTGGTGGTGGGTGCGAACAGCGCATAGCCTTATACCTTCTCGAGGTCAACCCTGCTGCAATGTCCATACGGACATTTTTTTTAAATGGCGCACAACGAGGCAGGGCAGTGAAGCGTGATTACCGTTGGTGTCGGGACCCTACAGAGTGACTAACTCCACAATGTCCCAGGTGAGAGTCAGCGGGAGCCTCCAAGGGAAAAGCTGGCTTTAGAGAAGTGGATAGGACAGCTCAGGGGGTGTGTGCGCGTGTGGTGGGGAAAGTGATCCTACATTCAGATAGCTGACCTCGCCTGACAAGTGAAGGCTCCAGAGGGAGTCAGTTCACGGAGAGTCTAAGAGAGAACTCCTTTACGGGGGTGACACCTAGCCCATGCTCGTTCTTTCTGGCTTAATTTTCCGCCTAACATACCATTCACTGGGATGTTTTAAGCACACACCGGACATGTGTCATCGTGTTTGATGCTGGCAGCTGCTGGACGTGAGTTCAGACTTCAGAGCACACACACTCAGGCAGGGTCGCTTTCCGGAGGGGGTGAGATGGACCCGAGTTGCACTGGAGATCCTCAAGGGATTGGGGAGGCCCCCCGGGATGCTGCTGGCCTGACGGTCTGCACCACAGCTCACACCATGCAGGACTGGCTAGCGCTGCATTCTTCCTCAATCCTCGCTCTTTTCGCACCCTCCCGTCTTTTCTCCACCTCCTCGCCTGACATCCTGTGTCTGCTCACTCGGCTCCGAGTCCCCACTCTCATTTTTTTAACTCCCGCCTTTCCCCTTCTGTGACTCTCCGTCCACATTCTCTTTTTGTTTAATTTCCTCTATGTTCTAGTCCTATTCCTAGACTGGTGAAGGGAAATACACATATTCTTTTTAAAAGACTCTCATCCAGACTTCTGTGTTGCACGCTTCATCATGAAGCCCCACACCCCCCCTGTATCCCTCGAATTACCAGGTGGGCTCAACCTCACTTTTGGTGGGATCACTTGAATATTAATTATGTTTACACGCTTGCGGGATCTGGATTAGGGTTACCCATGCCTACAGGCGATCTCCTATTGGTTTTAATACTGGGGATCCTTTCGCAATTTAAAAACAAACCGGAACGCTCCAGTGGCGTAGCGAGGATGCACAGGGCCTCATGCACGTATAGTAGAGTCCCCCGTTACAGAGGGTAGTGATAATATTTGGAGACCTTCCTGCCGAGGTGATTGCTGGTGACGGGGGAAGTAACACCTGAGGAGCGAGTAAATTAAATAGCATGTGATAGCGTCGCAATGAGAATGAAAGAGAGAAATGAGTGAAGAGAGTGTGGAAGTTAAAAGACAGGAACTTTTTTGTTGAAATGGGAAAAGTACTGAATGTGGAGATTAGAAAAAAGGTTTAAAATACTGTACATGATATCGGGATGGAATGATGGCGCAACGGAGCCAAGCTACAAGGTTGAATCCAATCCATTGGGCTCCAGAGCAAATACTTGAGGCCATGGGAGCTTCAATTGCAAACTCAGATTTACATATACCAATTCCGTTCCTATGACGTTTCTTTTCTCTATGTGGTGATAGTCTCAGGTGGCTGATAGGTGCCCCTGCCCATCAGTCTGCCATAGGCATTACATGCCTTGCAGTGGCACAAGTACCATTCGTGGCATGTGTCCACAAAGTCACGGAGAGTGGATGTTTCGGTTTGCCTCCTCAACTAAAGGTCAACACCCAGAGCTTCAACAGAAAAACACTTTAGAAATTTGATTTTAGCAAAAACATTGCCTCCAACAAAAGTGAAGGTTAAGAAACAACCCGGTCAATGTGCTAAGCCAAAATTCAATTGAAATTACAATGTAGGATGTACATTGAAATCTCTTGAAGTGAAAAGCGCGCCAGGGCTCACATAGGAAAAAAGTACCTAGTGTGCAGCACACATGCAGCAAAGTCTGTATTGTATTGCACTTGTAGGGCAGCGGAACTTCATGATGCACCCCTTAGCTTTAATCCTTTGTAATAGGTACATTCTGTGCTAAATGCAGTCCTTTCTCCCCAGCACCCCCTCCCCCCCTCCCACCCCCACCTGCCATGGGCGGCAATCTAAGGAATAGCCCCGGGTGCCAGAAGCTCTAGCTACGCCCCCGTCTAGACTGGATGGCCGACCAGGCCCGGACTGGCCGTTGCGGGCACCGGGCAATCCCCCGGTGTGCCGCAAGGGTGGGGGCCGGTTTTGGGCCCCTGGGGGCTGGTTTTGTTACAGGGCCGTTTATGCAGCATAGCTGCAAAATCGGCCCTGCAACAAAATCGGCCAAAAACCGGACACAGCAAAGAGCTCAGACCTCCCCCGAGCACTTTGCCGGGGCCGGTTTTGGTTCCCAGCCCGGCCCTGTTGCCGACTGACCTTTGAGAGAGTCTTCCAATCGCCTTCACAGAAATAAAAAAATGCTCAATCAGACATTAGCAGACAGGCCAAAGGGCAGAAATATGAGATTTAATTAAGAGAGAAAACGGCAATGAGCAGGCCCATGAGAGACACCACAGCTACCGGCTTTAAGGATGAACACCATTAATGCAAAGGAGCAAGAGATGACTGTATCCAAGCAAGGCCCTGTCTCCAGATGTCGACCTCTGACTAACACAAAAGCAGTACATCTTGGTAAATGGTGAGGAAAAACACTAATATAGCAGTGGCAGCTGCATCGGAACAGGGGTGGTGAGGCAGAGGTGGATTAAAAAAAATAATAAACTTACCTTCTCCACTGTGCAGCCGCACGCCTCTCCCACTCCCGTACGCCTCTCCCCCTTCTACCTTACTGGAAGTCCCAGAAGCACCAATGCTTCCAAACTCTTCCAGCCAATCACGATGCTGCAGGAGCAATGTCGTGATTGATCTGAGCGTCTTGTGTGGACGCTCAGGCTGTGCCTGGGACGGCTGGGCATGTACTCCATGGCGCTGTGCAATACAGCCCAATGGAGAACATGCCAAGTGCGCATTACGGTTTGGCCATCCCTAGAGGGCTAGCCAAACCATCATGTGCACTTAGAGGGGTGCAAACCCCACCTCCTGGGCTCTGGCGTCACAGAGCCCAGCCACGCCCCGACTCCAACATAGAAAAATAAAATGAGAATAACGTCCTGTTATTATCATATTCTTTGTATTTTTTACACTGCTTAAATAGCTGTGGTGCCACGCTACTCCACCTTACTTGAGGACCGTCACTGTAATATAGGTAACACGCTCAGGGTTTTGGTAGTGCCGCCATCTGCTGTCATTTGAATAACATCACAGACCCAAACAACCACAGCAGGGAATAGAGTTGCTACCTTTGCAAGAGAAAAATATTGGCCATTTGTTGTTTTTGTAAGTGTCTGCGAAAGCCTAGCGGTGATAGTAAATAGGTCTTCAAACAAAATCACGTGTAATAATTTGTGACATTACCTTTTGGCTTTGTTTACTGTAATTACTAGTCATGAATCACTATTGCAGCACTAGAAAAAGATCTAAAAGTGCTTTCTATTTATATTTGCTCTTACACATATGTTTGACATATGTACAGATAAGGCCTAAAAATAATGGCTTTTCCCATTTTTCTTTATTTTTGTACCAGCCGGGAAATCAAAATACTGGTCGTGCTGGTAGAAAACTGGTCAAATTGCAACTATAGCTGGCCAGTGGATTAAAAGGTGACCAGATTTTGGCTTAATTGCTCAAATAGTTGACATGATTCCACACCAATTGCTATAAAATATCTATGGCTTGTCTGAATGTGGTTCAAATAAAGGAATTAACGGCCACATGCATCAATGTTGCCGTTTGCGAATCCTTAATTGCCAAAATTAAGGAATCGCAATTAAGGATTCGCAAACGGCAATGCATGAATAATTCGCTTTTTTTTTAGCGATTCGGTAATTTTCCTTAATTGTGATTCTCTAATTGAGAATCGCAATTAAGGAATTTCTACACATTTATTCCTATGGGCCTAGAGGCCCATAGGAATGAATGGGAGGGCATTCTCAATTTGCAATTCATCATTGTGAATTCGCAAATTGAGAATGCAATTTCAAGGGTGCAGGGGTGTCCAAAAGACACCCTGCTGCACCCCTGAAATTTGCTTTTGGATACATCTTACACACACACATGCCCCAAGGGCACGTGTGTGTGTAACATGTAACAAAGAAAAATGCATTTAAAAGCATTTTTCTAGATTTTCGCAAATTACCATGAAGGTCTACTTCATGGTAATTTGCATTTCTTATTTCAAAATTCGCAATTTAAAAAAGTATGATGAATTGCATTTAAGGAATCTCAAATTGAGATTCCTTAAATGCATTTGCAATTTAAGAAATCGCAATTGTGCATTTTCTTAAATTGCGAATTTCTAAAAAGGGTTGGTGCATCCCAAATCAGGAAATTGCATTCGCAAACGGCCGAAAAAAATGCGATTCGCACCGTTTGCGAATGCAATTTACCTTGATGCATGTGGGGGTAAATGTATGTATAAAATTCTATTCCACGGCATTAAGTAATGATTTTTAGATGCATAATAAACCACACACTAATAGTAGGCACCACACGTAAACAAACCTAAAAGTGCAAAAAAAAGGTTTTTTTCTTACCTCATGACAGATCACAGACATTGCTCCTCACCTTCTGTCACGGAGCAGTCAGAGCCGCAGCACCACATGCTTAGGCAGCGGAAGGATCTCGCTTCCCTGTGGAGAGGAAGGAACTCAACTGTCCTCACAGCTGAAATACGTGTTGATGCGCTCTCAGGGGGCTGTTAGTTCTTCTCTTCGCTGGCTACTATAGACAAGTTGGACACAAAACAATAAATCGTGCAGACACCAGAGACCATTTGGGAATTAACACTGACAACAATGGAAAAGAAAACATATAACTTTCAAAGAGGGCTTAAATATTAATATCTATTTTTTTGGAGGAAATGATGCCATGATATCACTTGAAAGGGGATAGTCATATTTTGTTGAACTACATTTATCATAAAATGTACTGTAAATGAATATTTGAACAGTGAAAGGCGAGGACTATTTAAAACAGAATACGATTAACAAATACAATTAAATGAGCGATGTGAATACATGGATGGGTTCATTCTGCTATTTTATTAGAGTTCTATATAGCGTGAGCTAGACCCGAAGATATCAGGTATCAGAGCGCTTTACAAGAGCACCAGTTTCGTTACAGATAGACACGCTCATTTTTGTTAGTCAAGGGGAGATTTATTGATTTGCCAAGAATCACAGGATGCTGAGTGTCGTTGCCGAGACTTGAACCCGGTTCCCCAAATTCAAGGCCGACTGCTCTACCCGTTAGGCTACATCCTCTCCCCAGGTATGTATTTATGTATTTCAAACCGCATTTCTATATTGAATAGACAATGAAAATCTGCCTGTTTTCGGTACCTGCAACGAAGCAACAGCGCTTTTCCTCAACAAATGACGAAATTGAGCATATTACTTTTGGAGAAAAATATTCCAGATTTCCCCTATGCACACTTGCGTGTTAAATAAGTGCGTCGAATTGAGTTTTTGGTTCAGGTCAGTGTGAGACATTCTCAGGCAGCAGCACAATCAATGTCAGGGTAAAGCACAGAAACTCACCAAATTAACCTGTTGTTATAAATTGGTTTTCTGGTTGGTAGAGGTCCGCATTCTGTCCAAGCAGGAACCACAATCCTACTCAGGGTAAGTCATCAACACACTCTAAATGACCCTATGCTCACCCCCTGGTAGCTTGGCACAGAGCAGTCAGGCTTAACTTAAGAGGCAACGTGTAAAATATTTGTGCAACACTTTAAACAGTTAAACAGAGAAAACACCACAGAAAAGATACTACAACTGGTTAGAAAAATAGGGCTCAATTCACAGAACTAATTTAAGACAAAATCCTAAACTTACTACCATTTTGGTATTCACAGAAAGCACTTACACATTTCGGTATTCACAGAAGTTAGGACTCCTAACTTTCAGACTCCTAATTGCCTTCTGTGAATACCGAAAGTCTTAAAATTATGATTTTTCTCAGTTTATTAGTAGTAAATTGAGAAAAATGCTTATTTTAAGACTTTCGGTATTCACAGAAGGCATTTAGGAGTCTGAAAGTTAGGAGTCCTAACTTTACTACTACTAAATTGAGAAAAATCCTAATTTTAAGACTTTCGGTATTCACAGAACGCATTTAGGAGTCCTAAAGTTAGGACTCCTAACTTCTGTGAATACCGAAATGAGTAAGTGCCTTCTGTGAATACCAAAATGAGTAAGTGCCTTCTGTGAATACCAAAATGGTAGTAAGTTTAGGATTTTGTCTGAAGTTAATTCTCTGAATCGGGCCCATAGAGCTTAATTTAATAAACAAAACAAGATGAAAGAGACAAAAATCTAATAAGTATACCCAGAGTTATGATTTAAAAAAAAAAAAAAAAAAAACTGAAATGTGATGCTTAAAAGTATAAAGTGCCTACAAGGGCTATCTGGTCGCACTAGACTGAGTCAAAACCAAAAATTTAGGCCGACTGTGATGGAGTGATGGTCGTATACAGAAACCAGCTTTAACTTGCTCAAAAGTACCTTATTTGCATCAACGTCCAAGATGGAATGTGAGGAACAATGGAGGGGATGCGTTATCATCGATCTTTAGGACGGAGGCAATGCATTGGCTCTGAGTCGAGCCAACTCCCAGATGGTCAGAGATTTCGGCGAGGCGCCGCATTGTCGGCAATGTAATGTAACGTGTATTTGTACAGCGCAACAGTCGCTCCAAGGAGCATCTATGCGCCGCTGCTGACTGTAAAGATGTAAACACTGGTCTTACTGCTTATGGTGGTTCATCCAGGCTATCACACTAGTGCTCTGACACAAGTATCCGGTAAGTTATAAATCCACGTTTTCAGTGCCTTTCGGAAATCCACTTCTCGCTCCAGGGTACGGAGATGAGGGGGAAGAGTATTCCTGGCTTTTGACCCTAGGACTGGTAGAGATTTACCACCTCTCGTACTTAGTCTGAAAACAGAGACCGACAGAAGGTTAGCTTTTGAGGACCGCAAAGTACGTGTGGGATGATACCTGGAAAACTTCCCCCATAGATACTTTGGCCCTCGAGAGTGAAAGGCTCTAAAGGTAATAATCAGGATCTTAAAAAGGACCCTTTTGATTATTGGGAGCCAGTGCAAGGTGTTTAATGCTGCGGATGCTGAGGATTTCTTCGGCCATTTCAGCACCAGCCTGGCTGCTGCATGTTGCACCATCTGAAGTTTATGTGTGACCACTTTATTAGTCCCTGCATAGAAACTGTTACAATAGTCTATCCTTGATGTCACGAGGGCGACTGTTACCATTTTCCTAGCCGCCAAAGGAAGCAGGTCAAAAAATGTCCTCAGTCCCTTGATGATATTGAAGCAGGTCCCGGCTACTGTCAGTGCCTGTTGTTTGAATGACAGAGCAGTGTCAAACTTTATACCCAAATTACGAGCCGTATTGGTGGTGTGGGGCGGTATCTCAACGTTCTCCGGCCACCATAGTTTAGGGACAAAGTCATTTTGTGGACCCATCGGCATAATCTCCTTTTTGCCCGTATTACATTTCAAATGGTTCTTCCCCATCCATTCAAATGTTGCCGTCAGGCAGCATTTAAGATTTTCTTCCCAGTCCTGAGTGTCTTTATCAAGGACTAGGATCAGTTGAGTATCATCGGCATATGCCACCACATCGATGCCGAAAGACGATATCAACCTGATGAGAGGGGTGGTGTACACATTGAAAAGTGTCGGGCTTAGACAAGACCCTTGCGGTACTCCCGTCGTAAGAGATTTTTCCTTCAGACAGAATTCACCCAAGGTGACCACTTGCCGCCTGCCACTCAAAAAGTTCTTAATCCATTCTAGGACCCTTCCAGTTATGCCAGATGTTATTAGCCGGTCAATCAGGATGGTATGTGAGACCGTGTCGAAGGCTGCCGACAAATCTAATAAGATTAGGATAGCCTTCTTACCCTGGTCCAGGGCCATTCGGATGGTGTTGGTGGTAAACAGGAGAGCTGACTCGGTGGAATGTTGTGCTCTAAAACCTGATTGGTTTGGGTGCCATGCCTCGCTATCCTCAAGAAACTTAGTAATTTGTTTATTTAGAAAAGACTCTGTTATCTTACATAATGCGAGGAGAAATGAGATTGGTCGAAGGTTGGATAAAATGGTGGGGTCATGCACCTGTATTTTCTGCAGTGGTTTCACCGCCGCCAGTTTCCATTCTGAAGGGATGTTAGCCGTGGCCAGTGATGCATTAATAATATCATTAATTGCAGGATTGACAATGTCAACGATCATATGTAGGAGCGAAGGTGGGCACGGATCAAACGGTGGTCCCAATTTGATCGCCAATATTGCCCGATGAGTCTCCTCCAGACTAATCGGCCGAAAGAGCGTCAGATGGTCCACAGGACAATGCTCCATACTGCCACCTTCTCCTGACTCTATGATAGGTACTGCAAAGTCTTTTGTAAGGCCCTGTACTTTTTCCTCAAAGAAGTCTGCAATTGTGTTACAGAGATTCTCCGAGGGCGGAATTTCCTGCACTAGTATTTTAGGGTTGTTAAAGCCATTTACGATCTTAAAGATCGCTTTTTGTTTGTTATTCGCATTTTCTATTGCTGTAATGTATAATTTAATTTTAGCTTGTTTAATAAGTGCATGGTATGAGCTCCTGGCTATTTTATAGTTACAGCGGTCCTCCTCGCAATATTCTTTCCGCCATCCACGTTCGGCTCTCCGTACCTCCCCTTGTTTTGCTTTCAATGTCTGGTTGAACCAGGGGGCAGACAATCTCTTATGGCATGGCCTGTTTCTAATTGTAACAGGTCCTGCTTTGATTTTAAGCTGAGACATCCACTCCCTGAAGGTGTTATTGTCTGATTCAGGATTTCCTATCATGAGGTGCCTACAATCACTAGCCATCGCAATCAATTCCGGGTGGCTCATGATTGCTTTGCATCCCTCATTTCTGGCCTGAGTGCTTTTACCAGACTGCTTGCCTTTCACACTCCCACCCAGAGAGAGGTTGAAAGGCACCAGTGCATGATCTGTCCATGTCTGGGTTCTGGGGAGATTGACCTTAAGTGTAGCGAGATTAGAGCAGATGCAGTCTAGAGTGTGGCCTGCACTATGAGTGGAGTTAGTGGTGAGTATTTCTAGACCTAATACATCCATGGTGTCTCTAAATGCGTTGGCTGCCGTGTCTATGGGGGAGTCCAGATGTATGTTAATATCCCCAAGTACCGTGAAATTCGAGAATTGGAGTGCCAGAATGCTACGTGCATCCCCAATGCTCTCCAGAAAGTCCTTATGTGGGCCTGGGGGCGATAGGGGAGATTGACTTTTGGCTCCCTATTTAGACTATCACCTCCCCAGCCGACCTTCGGGCAATCGCTTCTGCGTCTCTACTGACCTTATCTTCCCCCTCTCCCTTCCCCCTACCCTCCCCCCTCCTCTCCTAACCTTTCCAGCTTCTGTCCTCTACCCTCACCTGCCCTTGCCCTTTGTCCCCACCCTGTTTTTCTGCGAACCTCTTCCCCTGCCACTTGAGACCAAACTATTTTGTCTGATGCCCGATGGAGCTACTTGGTTTAGCTATGGGGGAGATGGGCCGTGGATTCCCTCCGTGGTCGTCACCTACCCAATCGGTCCTTAGACAGACTTCCTTTCGTCTCTATGGTTGTCTCTTCTCTTATCCTCACTTTCTCACCTCCCCTACCCCCTCTACTTTTTCTCTCCTTTCTCTCCTCTCCTAATGTATTGCTGATTGTTTGATATTATGTTTACTGGCTGATCTTTTTCTGATATATGGTTGAACCACATTGTTGCACCTCCTTTCGTCTCTCCTGTCGGCTCCGCCCCCATCCTCCCTCTATGTCTCTCTTTCCCTCCTCTCGCAATGTATTGAGACTGAACTACTTTGTCTGATACCCGATGGAGCTACTTGGTTTAGCTATAAGGGAGACGGGCCGTGGATTCCCTCCTTGGTCGTCACCTACCCAGTCGGTCCTTAGACAGACTTCCTTTCGTCTCTATGGTTGTGTTTTTCCTTATCCTCACTTTCTCACCTCTCCTTCCCCCCACTACTTTCTCTCTCCTTTCTCTCTTCTCCTAATGTATTGCTGATTGTTTGATATTATGTTTACTTGTTGATCTTTTTCTGGTATATTGTTGAACCACATTGTTGCACCTCCTTTCTTCTCGCCTGTTGGCTCCTCCCTCTATCTATATCTCTCCTTCTCTCCTCTCTCAATTTATTTGAGACTGATCTATTTTGTCTGATGCCCGATGGAGCTACTTGGTTTAGCTATAGGGGAGATGGGCTGTGGATTCCCTCCTTGGTCGTTACCCACCCAGTCGATCTTTTGACAGACTTCTTTTCGTCTCTCCTTATTGTCTCTTTCCTTATCCTCCCTTTCTCACCTCCCCTGACCCCTCCACTACTTTTCTCTCTCCTCTCTCTTCTCTCCTCTCCTAACTGTATTGCTTATGTTTTGAATGCTTTGTGTAACTGTTGAACTTTTTCTGTTACATTGTTGATTCTCATGTAAAACGCTCTGAAACCTCCGGGTCTAGCCAGCACTATATAAAAGAAATGAACCTGCGGCTGCTGACAATATGTGCTCCCACTTCCCCCAACCCTCCCCCCCCGCTCCTACTCTTTCCAGCTTCTGTCCTCTGCCCTCGCTTGCGCCTGTCCTTTGTCCCCACCCTGTTTTTCTGTGAACCTCTTCCCTCGCCACCTGAGACTGAACTATTTTGTATGATGCCCGATGGAGCTACCTGGTTTTAGCTATAGGGGAGATGGGCCGTGGATTCCCTCCATGGTCGTCACCCACCCAGTCGGTTTTTAGACAGACTTCCTTTCGTCTCTACGGTTGTCTCTTCCCTTATCCTCACTCTCTCTCCTCCCCTACCCCCCACTACTTTATCTCTCCTTTCTCTCCTCCCCTAATGTAATGCTGACTGTTCTATTTAATGTTTACTTTTTGTTCTTTTTCTGGTATATTGTTGAACCACATTGTTACACTTCCTTTCATCTCTCCTGTCATCTCCTCCCGCATCCTCCCTCTATTTTTGTCTCTCCTTCCCTCCTCTCTCAATGTATTGAGACCGAACTATTTTGTCTGATGCACGATGGAGCTACCTGGTTTAGCTATAGAGGAGATGGGCCGTGGATTCCCTCCTTGGTTGTCACCTACCCAGTCGGTCTTTAGACAGACTTCCTCGCGTCTCTACGTTTGTCTCCTCCCTTATCCTCACTTTCCCTCCTCCTCTACCCCCACTACTTTCTCTCTCCTTTCTCTCCTCCCCTAATTGTATTGCTGATTGTTTGATATAATGTTTACTTGGTGATCTTTTCTGGTTTATTGTTGAACCACATAGTTACACTTCCTTTCGTCTCTCCTGTCGTCTCCTACCGCATCCTCCCTCTATTTATGTCTCTCCTTCCCTCCTCTCTCAATGTATTGAGACTGAACTATTTTGTGTGACGCCCGATGGAGCTACTTGGTTTAGCTATAGAGGAGATGGGCCGTGGATTCCCTCCTTGGTCGTCACCTACCCAGTTGGTCTTTAGGCAGATTTCTTTTCGTCTCTCCTTATTGTCTCTTCCCTAGCTCCTATCCTCTCTCCCCTGAATCTCTCCCCTTGTCTGCCCTGGGATCACAACTTACTGGACTTTGGACATTGCCTTGACTCGTCTACCAGTTTGTGTCCCCATCACCCTTCCTCTCCTCTTCCCATGCTGTGTCTCTCACCCGCCCCTCCCCTTTCCCGCCCTCATTATCTGTCTACTTCCCGTGCTCCAACCCCCCCTCCCCGGAATCTCTCACCTTGCCTGCTTTTCTCCTTACGTATTTGTGCTTATTGTTTATCTCGACCTTACATGTAACTATGTTGCCTTTCTCTAAGAACTGTGTAACCTTTGTAATGATGTAACCTGTAACTATGATCTGATGCTCATGTAAAGCGCTCTGATACCTCCGGGTCTAGCCAGCGCTATATAAAACGTTTTAAAATAAAATAAAAATTAAAAAAAGATAGATCAGAGCACCCGCAAACGTGAAGGTGTCATTTATCTTGATGTGGAAACTCATCCCTTCCGCCCCTTTGAGATCATGCAATTGAGCTACAGCACAGTTGAGAGAGTCCTTATGAATAATTGTCTCGCCTCCCCCCCGTTTTCCCCTCTATCAGCCCTTTGGATACAATAGCCTGGCGGCAGGGCATGCACCATATCGGGGTTACACCATGATTTAAGCCACGTTTCCGTGATAAAGAGACAATCTAGACAGTCTTCAGTTATTAAATCATGGATATGTAATGCGTGTTTAGGCATAGATCTTGCATTGATTAGCCCCCCCTTCAGGATATTACTGCCAACTGTAAATGCGGCAATCTGTGAGAGAACGAAAGTTCTCTTACATTCCCGACAGCTAACAGGGCCCTTCCAAAGAGATACGTCTAATCGATGCGGACAAGTTTGGGAGATGGTTTTTAGTGATAAGAGCTCCTCCCTACTAAATTTCCTGATGGTAGCCGGACACGCAGCGTTTCTGGCCCTGCGCCCGTCAAGAGCGCGGACTGGGGAAGACAGGCAGGACTTTGGCGCGACTTCGGCGTGAGTCCGCTGGGCGTGGAGATAGCCATAGAGTTCTAAATAGTATTTGGCTAGAGTGTCGCGGCCCACGTGACCCGCAAAGGCCAATGGGGGCAGAGACAGTAGCTGTTCGCTGGTGCCCTCCACAACAATCGGGAACACCCGTGGTGGACCGGGGCGCTGGCGAGAGGATCAGGCAGGCGGTAAGCACAAGAAGAACCTCGTTCAATACTAAAGACCAAGGTGATTTAGAAAGGCGCGTTAGCACCGAGGCATCTAATCATGCACTCGGCAACAGGAAAGCACAATTTATTAGTGAAACAACAAAGTGAGTTTAAAAACGAATTCTCCTCGAGGCTTCTAATCAGGCACTCGGCAGCAATGAAAGCTCAGATTAAAAATGAGAAGCAAAGTGGTTTTAAAAGCGCGTTGTCAGCGAGGCAGCTAGTCAAGCACTCGGCAGCAATGAGACATGCACTCAATCCTCAGAGTAGTGACGATGCATCAATGTTGATGGGGATGCATCAATGTTGATGGGGATGCAATGTACTTGATCCTCGTAGCAGCAACAATGCATTGGTGTCAATGGAGATCTGCCAGACCCAAGCAGTGCAACGGAGTGAGTATGGGGATTTTAGCTGGATCAGCACTTTATACCCAGTTGTACCAGGCTGGATTGGCACCACTTAGCAGGGAAAGACTCTCAGAGGGCATCATTTCAGTGCTGTAGCAAGGTAAGTTAGAAGTCTTTTATGTTCCTGAGACTTCAATCAGGAGTCAAGCCAGCAAGCCCTTGGAGTCACTTTGGGTATGGGTTGGAGAGATACAGGGCCAGTCCTTCTCACTCCCAGGCAAGAGGGCAGCAGGCAGCAGATCAGCACAGCAAAGCAGGAGCCCAGCAGAGATGCATTTGAAGTGCACAGAGTCCCTGCCTTTCCTGCCTTGGCCCCAGACTCACTACAGGGGGTTATGCAGCCCTTTATGTGGGAGCAGGACACAGCCTATTCAGATGTAAATGTGAATTCCTTCCTCCCATCCTGCACAGGATGGCCCAACAGGAAGTGAATGGTCTATCAGTTACACAAAAGGTCCCTTCATGTGTGGCTCTCTCGAGGTAATGCACAACACCCTGCTGTCACCCACCCAAGACGTGTATTCAGAAACAGGCAGAGGGCACCAAATCGCTCAAGTAAAACAATGTCAACTTTCTAAAATTGGAATTTTCAGAATTACAATTTTAAATCCAACTTGACCTTAAGTTGTGATTGTAAGTTGTGATTCCAGGGACACCAAACTTGGGGGTCCAATCCCTTCCCAATTGGAAATTACACTTCTAAAATGTAATTAGGTAATTCCAATGTTATTCTTTGGGAGAGCTGGGCCTTGCAATAGTGAAATACAAATGTAAGAACTTTTAACTACCAGGAAATGTAAAACGTAAAACTGCATGTCCTACCTTTTAAAAACACCACACCCTATCCTGATGCTGCCAAGGGCCTACCTTATAGGCGACTTATATGTATTAAAAGGGAAGGTTTGGGCCTGGCAACAGGGTTACCTTGCAGGTCAACAAGGCAGTTTAAATCTGCACACACATGCTCTCCAGCGGACGGTCTGGGACATGTTTAAAAGGCTACTTAAGTGGAGTGGCACAGTCAGTGCTGTAGGTCCACTAGTAGTATTTAATTTGCAGGCCCTGTGTGCATGTAGTGCACTTTACTATTGACTTATAAGTAAATTAAATATGCCAGTTGTGGATAAGCCAATATTACCATGTTTTAAGCAGAGAGAGCACTTGTTAGTAGTGGCAAGATGGCACACAGTCCTAATGCCAGAAACAATGAAGTCAACAAAAACAGGATTTCAGAAGGCAAAACTCAGGAAAAACACACCAAGGATGACAGCTCTAACATCTGTGTTTAAACCTTAGTTAGCTTGGCACAAAAATAAAAACACAACACAAGGAAAATTCCCCACCAATTTAAACAAATAGAGTCATTTATTTAAACTACTTGACACCAACACAACAAAAATCTAACCAGTAGAACCAGAGTTATTTTTTTTCTAAAGTTTAAAGTAAAAAATATAAAACCATCAACCACAGACTACTAGTTGTGGAAGACCAGAGCAAAATCAAAAGTTATGGCTGACCGCGATGGAGCACAGTTCAGATACACAAAGTGGATTGGGCAGGTCTCCGTTTACCTTTTGACTTAGAAGAATGTTTTAAGAAAAAGTGGTCAAGGCAGCTTGCAGTGTCCAAGGAGATAGTGTTGTTGTCAGTGAGCAGCTGGATGAAGTAGAAGTGAAGAGTTCCATGTTCGGTCTTAGTTTCTTTTATGGAAGTCGAAAATCTCCAGCAAGATGAAGATGCAACATGTAGCTGATGAGGAATCCACGAGACCAGATACCCCTTCTGTGAGGAGCCGTTGAACGGGATTTCTCACCTGAGAAAAGAACATAGTGAGAGCTGCCACAAAATCCGGCTGACAGGCGGTGTACCTGGGTCAAATGTTGTGTTTCCTTCGGAGGCCTCTCAGGATCGGTTCGTTGCACAAATGGGTCCACCTATTGACACCCTGAATTCCAGTTTGCCATTATAGCACGGAAGATTAAGGTGGTCAATCGGGGGAAGGAAAGGATGGGAACAGCGGGGAGGAAGACCTGTGAAAAAGAGAGGCTTGTTCAGAACAATTGAACTACAATATATCATCTGACAGCAGAACAGGGATTACATGATAACCTTCTTCCTATATACTTGTAAAGGAAAATAACATGCTTTTGCAGCCACCTTTACGAAGGACGCTTGGATCTCATCATTGCCTTCCAAAGGATACTACTTACTTTTTTTTTGCATAATAGGCTAAGACCCAGATCACTGTGTATATATTGTGAACAGAAACCTTTATAATTAGGCTTTTTCTTTACAGGTATACATATAAACCAAAAATACCTTTATCCGTACTATAACTAATGCCCACCAATAGTGGTGTATGTTTGAGCTTCACAAGGGAGGAAGGATTAGGCTTAGCATCAACCTCTCACTGTCCTCCTGCTAGAAGACAAACAGCAAAACATACAACATGTAATACATCAAAATAAACAAATGCAAAAAAATACTCTAGGTATCACTCCATATGGAATGTGTGATACTTCACACATGTACGAGTAGGTTTTGCGGCATAAGAATCGTGAAAAGTAAGGTTATGGCCTTTCAATTTGCAGCTGAATATACCACCTGCTATATGAGTAGTATGCCGGTAATGCTGGAATTGAAGAATCCAAGAACAGAAACAATCTTTAGTGTCTTTCCGAGCCTTTTCTTTAACCTGAGAAAAGGGCTCCTGTGGTTACAAAGGATATGTAGTTCTGTAGGTAAATCAAGTAAGCGTGTGGTCCTTTCCCAAAAGGGTCAGGTGGAATAGAACGTGAAAAGTGGTGTCAACAACACCCTTACCGCACCAAATACGCAAGAGGATCCGACTCTGTAGTCCTGGAATCGCTGTCCCGAACAGGATAATCTGCGGTGTCTTTCCCGTCTACGCAGGCTTTCATAGCCCTCTGGAGGATTCACCTACGTTACTTCCTGTGCGTGCAGTAACAATAGGCTAGTGGGAATTTATTTGTGTGTAAACTGAGGCAGTGTCTTTGAGTGCAAGTGGGAGTGTCACGGTTCCCTCCCCTCATCACGCTATGATGGGCCATCCACCCAACATCCAGTTCCTCTAATGTGTGATGTCTGGAAAGAATATACAAAGGCCAACTGCAAACTATCCCTGGTCATGTGACCCAGGAAAACAGGCTGCAGGCACCAAATGGTCAGATGAAGAAAATGCCACCTTTCTTAAAGTGCCATTTTCAGAATTATGACTTCAAATCTGACTTCACCATTTAAGGGGACTTTCAATTATAATTCTTTAGACACCAAACATGACATTTATACCTGCTCCCAAACAAATGTTATCACTTATTAAATGTAATACCTTAACCCAATGTTGTTCTATGGCAGAGATAGATCTTACAGTAGTGAAAAAATGTAGTTTGAAGTTTTTCACTATGAGGACATGCAAAACCTAAATGTACATGTCCAACCTTTTAAATATAATGCTCCCTGTCGTATGTTCTGTTTAGGGCCTACCTTAAAGTTGACTTATATGTAAAAAAAAGTGAGTTTTAGGCCTGGCAAGGTGTTTAATTGACCAAGTCTAATTGGCAATTTAACTTTGAATGCATTCTGGAATTGCAATCCTGTGTCAAGTTTTATGGGGCTAGTCAAGTGGCTGGCACAATAAATGTGGCAGGTCACTAGTATCATTTGATTTACCAGTCCTAGGTATATGATATACCACGTTACTAGGGACTTATAAGTACCTTAAATATCCCAATCTGGTGTAAGCGAATTTTACCATATTTTAGTGAGTGATCACAAACACTGTAGCAATGTTTAGCATTGGTAAAGTGCACAAAACCCTAAGGCCAACAAAAACGAATTCAGCAAAACAGGATGAACAGGACAAAGCAAAACGTCTGGTAGAAGACAAGTTTAACAATGAGGAATTACCAGTCAGCAGGGATACAGATGCTTATTTTCAATTACCTAATGGAAATGCCAATGATTATACAAAGTAAAGGCGTCAATCACTCTCCTTTTAGTCAGATGGTGCTCACGTGATTTTCAAGGCTGCTTTCGGGGTTGCTGTTGGTAGGTGGGCTCAGTGAACACTGACAGCAGTAGTTAAGGAACAGAAAATGTATTCTTGTAATAGTAGAAACAAATAAAAAGCATTTTTTATGCTGGAGCATTGTGAGGAGGGTAAATGCAGACTGCCTCTGAGATCCATCTTCCTAGCTGACACACAGCTCTCTACTCTTTTTTTTTTTAATACATGAAGCGGTTGGTATTAGTCATTCCGACCAATACAAATAAATACAACATAAATCATTGCTTATTGACATATTTCCCAAATAACAACATTGCTTTTTACATCAAGCAAAAATTACATAACATATCATGAATAGTCAGCAAAGAAGAGATTGATAGTTATGAATAGAGAAACAAGGAGGAGAAAACGATGTCTCGCAATTCACGTAACACATTAGTCTATTAGAGAAAATGTAGAAAAAAATGAAGGAATTAAAGGGAAAGACAGATCCAACCATTGGCGAAGTTCTAGGGGCAAGCTCTAAAAAGAAGATATAACCCAATTTTATAATTCCATATACTGTGTGACACTGCCCCATATTTGTGCGCCGATAAGGTTTCTAAATGGTCTGGGGATGCTATAGGGAAATGCTTCCGATGTGGCCACATTTCTGCAAATGATGTACATAGCTTTTTTATGTGCCCATCATTGGCTCCCCTTTTGTTACAGATAGAACGATTTTTATCGGGTATTGTAGGATGTCAAATTCAATTATCTGCAACTCAGATTTTTTTGGGGGTAGAAATGGGATTAAAGGATACAGGAGCCGCAAAGCAACATGCTAAATTAATATTTGTCGCGACTGCTGTTTATAGATTGTGTATTGCTTTGTACTGGCTACAACAGGAACCACCTTCATTTGTGGAATGGCGGTCTAGATTCTTTGTTACACATAATATGGAGCACAGTCTGTATGTGTTAAAGGGCTCACGTAAACAGCTCTCTACTCTTGAGAGGTATTTTATCTATAACACCCTAATACCTCTGTCCTTGCAGAATCCAGGCACCTATAGAAGCAGGTTCATGAGGTGTTGCATCAAATTAAGCTTAAACGTAGACGGCATCACAAGTCATCTCAATCAGATGGTTCTGAAAGCATGCCTCATCCTTTGGAGCCTTCAAAAGGGTGATGCAAAAGGCTGAAAAACTCCTTAATAGATGAAGGTGATGCCATTTGATGATTACTTGTCTGGCAGCTTGATTAACGGATCAGCAGTCAGCCATGATCCCACTAGTGTGGCCTCCAGACCTCAAATAGCTAGTGTGTTTTAACTAGAGAAATGTATAATGTTTCTGAAATTAGCATAATGACCTGTGATTCTGTCCAGCATAAGGCAATAAATGCCGTGTGCTTAGGTGTAATCCAGACAGGGTCCTGATTGGATTCAATGTATGAATCCTATTTTGATGCAAGATACGCTTTCGGTTATTTTTAAGGAATCCAGAAAGAGCTATTCCTAAATAAAATGCTTTTGAATCATAGAGAAAGATATTTTCTGACATAAATATTGTATCTTATATATTTTTACAGACATATCATCTCATAGGGTGTCGATTCTGACGTGTTAATTCCAAAGAAAATCTATTTTATAAACAATATTTTGGAATCAATATTTTTTTCAGAAGATATCCTAACTACATTATTCTGGTAAAGCACTGTAAACTGAGATTAATAGTTTGAATTGGTTGGTACATAAGCCCCTGCATAGAACTGAGCAACAATTGTCTGAGGTCTGACTACTCTTCTGGTGAGGGTAGGTAGTGAGCTCTGTTTTCGTTTTGCTGTAGGGCTTATACCAAGATACTCAACATCCTTGGCCCATCAGCACTGCACCAAACATTATCCCCGTTAACCAGGGTGTTGCATAACATGACCAGATGCTTTTTCTCAAATGCTTGTCCCTTGTATTTACACTTCACTAACATGATCATCAACCTATCTCCAGAGCTGTTCCAGTCTAATATACGGTGATGATAAGATAGCTGGTGTATGGCTAAGATTGCGACCGGCATCCCCAAAGTTGATCATGAGTGCATATGTGTGAATTGTCCTCTATATTTTTGCAATATCTGTGTCTCACACCTACACATAGCCTTCTGTCTCAAATGAATGCAAGGAAGGGTACATGTTGTGGGACTTCTTCTGTGTTTTGTGAAAACCCAGTTAGATGTAACACAGGTCAGCCACAGTGGAAGTTGGAAGGTGCCCAAAGACACATAAACGTATAATAATGGGTGCCAACAAGAACACAGTACCTTCTCCCACGTGTACTCAATAGTAATACCAGCCTGACTTGGGTAATGCTCATCGCAAAAGAAAAGCCCCTCAAGAATGTTAGATAAAGGCAGAGTGGTTGAGCGCCCACGACCAAGGAGAGGAGTACCCTATTAGTACTAGAAAATAAAAGGCTTCTTTTTATAAGAAACAATAAGGAGCCATCTGTGGAGAGAAGACCATGCTTAAAATGGAAGCTAAGAAGTACTAACCTGAGTAAGGAGACTGATTGAATTTAAGCAGTTGAGTATACAGGTAATCCAACGATGATGTTTCGAACTTGATTAGGAGGGTACTCTAACCTCCTGACTTTTGACCGTATTTTGGGTGGATCAGCAAATGTCGATGGGCAAAACGTTTGTTCAAATCTTTATTTTGACCACAAATGTGGCCATAAAAGTACAGTAAGTAAAAATACAACACATTTCAAAATAAATATATGGCGCATATAATAAAAATACATTGCAGAATAAAAACAGTCATTGGCCTTGTGTGCATAAGAATACATACAACCTGTGCCCCCTAGGGTGAGAGTATAAATCTCAAAAACTCCTGCCCAATTAGCCAAATAAAGTGCAAATATGACGTCGGTGCAAGATGGATAAGCAATTCCATAACACTGTTGTCTATACTTAACAAAAAGTCTGATACAAAAAGTATAAAATAAACATTAAAACAGCATTGAGTTCCTGTTTTTAATGGTGAATCTTAGAAAAGAACTAATAGTGGCACAATTCAAGAGAGATCCAAAGTTTACAAATACTCCGGGGCTGCCTGAGAGGTTAGAATTGCCCAGTTCATTGGGCACAGGAACATTGTGATGAATTCCTGTTAAAATGTACGGAAATAGATTAAATATAGCACACTTTGAGGTGCAACCTCATCAGAAAGGCATATCCTGATGCTAGCCACCTCATACTGCCCCAATGGGAAACTCAAGTGCCATCTCATGATACCTAAGTGGAAACATGTCAGTTGCATTCTCTCCAATGTGGAGTTTATCCAACCCAAATATGGTGCCACACCCACGGTCACATGGAGGGAGGGCATACTCTCTATCCGGGATTTTGGAGGACTTCTTCACTTCCCTAAGGTAGAATCCATTTGTTTTAAACAGAGACTTTACCCAAGTCATATCTTGCTTTAAGATTGATTCGGGCTGAAAAGCTGCTACTCCCCCAGATCACACAGCCCATACTTCACATATCGGACCCAGGGGATAATCAGCCCTCTATCACACATCAGGCAATCTCAGACTATTTCCTTATTAAAAGCAGTGTGTGGATTGGCCGATAAAGCACCACACCAACAATGGGGCTAGATTAATAGGATCCTCTATGTATTCCATCCCTAGCTCCTGATGGGATATACAAGTGGAGCAAGTAGGTGGAACTCCCAAATGTCTCCTCAGATCTCTATTATGCACTAAAGAGACTTAGGGTTACTATAGACCTGTATCATACACTAGAATAAGGACACATGTTCTCCTACAGATCTCTAATAGGGGAGTCACAGGCTTTTTTCCACTACATCAGGCCAATTTAAAAGTGTACTCAACGAAGCCTGTGAATTTTCACCACACAGGGGAGATACAACGACCCCCAATCCTCCTTCGAGTCGAAAACTACTCCCATGTATGAAAAATCATGGGTTAAAGCCATGGGATGACCTTGGAACTTGATGCCCTGAATCTTAGTTTGCTTTAAATTGCATGTCATCAAAAAGGTTTTAGAGAGGTTAGTAGCCAAATCCAAGGATCACATGAAGGACAAAATATAATCAAATATGATCTTTAATGCTTTGGGGGTTCTGGAAAATAGGATGGCATTATCTGTGTATAGTAATATGAGGACCTTCTTCCTGGCTATGGAGGAGGCATCGGTAACTCTGGCTGATAAGCCAGGGCCAATGCCATTAATGTATAACATAAACAGTAGGGGGGCTAAACAGCATCCCTGATATATCCTACAACCAATCTTGAATCCCTAAGTCCTCTTGCCTGAAGGACAATACCGGACTGAGGCAGAGAGGTTGTATGAAGGGCCTTCAGAAACAGTACCAAGTCACCATCAATCTCCAAGTCAATCAGTATCTCCATTAGTTTAGACCTCACCACATTGTCAAAGGCGCAGGACAGATCCATGAAGGCCAGACACTTAGAGCCCTGCCTAGCAATAGTATACTTGCTTATCAGCAGGTACAGATTTAAACATTGCTCCATTGTGCCTAACCCCTCATGGCAAAACATTAATATGTTAGCGCTATTATTCGAAAGGTCGTGAATTTGGGCTCCATCTATTTATTCTTCATGTTCCATTCCCACTGCCACAACTCCTCTGATCTCAGGAGGTGTATAATGTGGGCTCAGAGCAAGTAGTTTTAGAAGCAAGATGATCTTACTAAATGTACATGTGATTAAGCAAAGGCAGGGAAGATGTCTGTTTATGAGAGAAGTTAAACGGAACAAGGCTCTAATTACTGGCAATTGCTCCTGTTGGGAGATTAAAATGTTCCAGCATCTTATTTCAATTTATTTGCTCCTTGATTCTGCTAAGATAGATTAGGGGGCGAAAGGCTCACTACCATTTTTTTTCTGATACCACCAGGTCAAGGTACAAATTATCAGACTCTGAGGGGTTTACGATTTATTGAAATTTCAGAACGGCATTCTGAGCTTTGACCAAGAAAATCAGGGATAGCGTGCAGTGTTTGATATTTACTGCACCAATCTGCATGCCCCTGTATTTATTAGGCATTTTTCCATAGAGAAATTTCAGCAGATTTCACCTGCTGAAATCTACCTGGGAATAATTGTGGGGGTCGGGTGGGTTACTGCATATACTGGACTTTAATGGCCCACTCATCACCATCATCATATTCATCAGACAAGCTTTAATCAGCAGCATTATAAGATCCAAGAAAGCATCATACAGTATAACCGTCAAAAGTGCAATTCATACAACACAGACCTGCAGAAATACAGAGATCAAAACTGCAATTGAAATAATAATAAAAACAGTGCCAATAATACAGTAAAAAAGGACAAAAATGGGCCACTCATAATGATGCATTGTATTTTTTCATAGATTAATTTAATCATTACTGCTCCCTTAGGTTAACATAGCAAATTACAAAGTGTGAAAGCTATGTTAGGAAGCGCCTTTTCGAGGAAAAGTTATTATAAAAACAAACTAATACTTGTTGATTATTGTTATTGAAATAAGACGTACTCCCCAGAGATAGATAGAGAAAACACGTGATTCATGAATATCATTTTAACTGAAGTCAAAATTGTTAAAAATACAAATCAAATCAAACTGGCCGTTCTTTATAAAAACGAAAGTCATGCTTATTCGGTCTATTTCGCAAATTCATATTTAGGGGATGATTTTCTTTCTCACTGCTGTTCTGGAGATTGCTCTGTCACACAAGTCAACTTTTTATATCCGGGTTTTATCTTTCAGCTCGCCAACATGATCCTGCCAGAAGATGAGAATTTCCTTCTGCTTTTCCGGAGGGAGACACCTCTGGACAACAGCGTGGAGTTCATGCGGGTAAGTCATGTCTATTGTTTGCCCAGCAGGGTGCAGCAGCTTCTGGGGGCAGATGCCCAGCTCTGGCAGAGATGGATCTTAATCTTTCTGTTTGAATCTAAAGACATATGAGATCTGCTTTTACCCAGTCAGCTAACAATGTTTTTCTGCTACGATGGAAGAGGTCTCAGCAAGGTTGGCCCAACCTGTAGCAGTTGCGTAAGAACAGCTACCGCAGCCCCGCGGTGCAATGAGGGCCCAAACTCTAGGGGGCCCCTCCGGTACTGGGCAAGGCCGTCAGGCCCCTGGCCTGAGAGCTCCTGACTGGGTCTGGAACGTGGGGGCCCCTTCCATTGACTTTGCAGGAGGGCCACCTCAAGTTATGTTTTGCAGTTGACCTATAGGGAAATCAGGCATGGCGGAAGGGCTGCTTTCACAGGTAGGTCTGTGGCAGAGTTTTTGGGCTGTTTGTGTGCTTGTTTTATGTTTTGCTTGCCAAGTTTGTACTGTAGATTTTCCTAATAGTAAAACAAACATTGCCTGCAGCAAGCTCAAATCCATGCAGGTTTTCATGCCTTGCAAAACACCTATACAGTGTGTATTTACAAGTTCTAAACCAATTTGCAAACATGGGACACTTTTATTTGGGATCTATCTAATTCACTAATGAAGGGCACTTTTATTTTGGTACCCAGGCCTATTTTCTGGTGCAATTCAACCATTGGTATCAGACTTCTTCAGAAGAGATAGACACTGTTGTAACATCTCTAGAAAGTTTTACTCTTTTGTGAAAGAAGTGGTGCCATTAAAGCGTAAACTCCTAACACTACACAATTTTATCAATCAATCAATCAGAGAATTGTGTAGCATGCTACTCACCCATTAGGGTCTCAAGGTGCTGGGGGGATGGGGGATGCAGCTCTGAATCAGCCGAAGAGCCAGGTCTTGAAGTCTTCCTGAAGGTGTTCAGAGTGGGGGAGTGTCTGATGTCGATCGGAAGCTCGTTCCAGGTCTTTGCTGCAATGTAGGAGAAGGGTCTTCCACCTGCTCTGGCTCTGCTGATGCTTGGCGTTTGCGATTCAAAAGGGGATGCTGGACAGAGCGTTTGAACAAATCAGACACTCATCCCCAGTCAACTGATCTAGGTTTAATCCATAACCATTCTTTAGCTCACTCCACCACCCCAGTTCAGACATGGCCATAGGCAAATCAGTCTGACCCTGTCCCTCATGGGAACAGTCCACCCTGAACTGTCAAGCCATGTCTTCCCTGGACCGGAAACAAGCATCCTGGGACCGGTTTCGGATTCATAATCCTCATCAGCCCGACTATCTTGAATCCAGTGGTAGAGTGAGCAAGGGACCCATGTCTGGGCATACCATGCCAACTTAGGGCGAACAAAGAGATACCAAAGGGGATTATGGACGGAGCGTTTGAACAAATCAAACACTCACCCCCAGTCAACTGATCTGGGTTTAATCCATCACCATTCTTTAGCTCACTTCACCACCCCAGTTCAGGCATGGCCATATGCAAATCAGTCTGACCCTGTGCCTCATTAATATTTATGAGGCAGGCCGCAATTTACCACCCATTAATAATCACTAAAATCACAGGAATGGTGGCCTGCTGGGGTCAGCAGACCACCATGTTTGTGATTGCTTTTAACTAAAGCAAACCTTTTTTTAAAACATAGCCCGTTTAAAGGAAAATGGGCTGCATTTGAAAAAAAAAAGAAAAGTTTTATTTTCATTTTTCAAAAGCAGGCAGTGGTCCGTGGGACCGTTGCCTGCTCTTAAAAAACAATTTTATGAACATTCGCCAAGAGGAAGGGGTTGCTTTGGGACCCCTTCCCGTTTGCAAATGGGATACCACCTATGTGAAGTAGGTGTTAAATGCAAATATTTTGTGGCCATATTTTGGTCACCAAACATTCCTACATACCGCTGCGATTCAGTATTAGGAAGGGATGCCCTACACGCACCCCTTCCTAATACCGAATTGGTATGTATTCGCAATTCCAAATGACGAATCGATAAAAATGTTACTGAAGCGTAAATTGAAATTCAGACATACCAAAAAGCATTTTACCAGTCACAAACGGCCCAATTCTGTGAATTGGCTATTTGTGACCGGTTAAATGCATGATACAAGCGGCCCTTTGTCACCAGAGAAAATTAGCATCTCTCTGTGAGAATTCTGAGTTGGTCATGCACCCATAGCAAACACTAAAATGAATTTAAAAAAGACTTGCAGTGCTTAATTTGTGCAGGTGATGGGCACCAGTGCTGATTTTCATGGATTAGTGCTTATTTTGAAATCATAAATCTTTGACCTAAAGCAAGAGAAAAAGCAGATATGGTAGAAAAATGGAGAAATAATAAGAAAATAATAGCAACAAGAGTAAATATGGTTGAAATAGAATCTGCAGGAGTGAGATAAAGAAACAGGAAGTGTAGAGTGGTGAGAGACTTGAAGTAGATTCAGTGCTACATAAGCTCGGTATTCGAAAACCATGCCATTCAATAGTGCTACCAGCGGCCCACTAATAAAGGTGTTGGACCAATGCACTTAATTTCTTTTACAAATTTAGCACTGCACCCACTGCATTCAGGTGTGCATTTAACACGTTGGAGCAAATATTATGGTAAAAAGATATAGCTTTCTGAAAGGAGGAAGAAAATGCTGCATTGGATATTGATTTAGGACTACATTACAGTTTCAAGGTTTAAATGCCAGAACTGGATGAATGCCATGGCCAGCAGGCCTACAAAGAGTCAATTTGGAACTCGCAAAGACTTTCCAGACCCCAAAAAAATGTATAAAAGGCAGCTGCTTATTTGCTTAAAGGAGTGGATTTAGGAATGTGATTGTCCATCTGGCCAAAACATGATTTAGAGTGGATCACATAAGCTCCCCTTAGAGTCAAAGAGCATCAGTTACAAGGCAGATTCCTCTGAATACGATCCCAGGGACGGACTGGGGAACCAAAATCAGCCCTTGCAAAAATGCTCAAACCAGCCTGCTCCCTTCTTCACTTTGCTCCACCTCTGTTAGAACTGGGATTTCCGGTTGGCTGAGGCTTGCGCCAAAGCCAGGCAGAAACCACGACTCTAGTCAGGGCAAGGGAGTTACACACCAAACATAACCCCTGCTCACCCCCTTGGTAGCTTGGCACGAGCAGACAGGCTTATCCCGGACGCAATGTGTAAAGCATTTGCGCATGCGCCCAGCAACAACATCCCAGGCATACTACAAAAGGAACTCCACACAAGGTTATTTAAAAATAACTTTTGCATTGTCAAAACACATCAGTAATCACACAATATAGATTGTGCCAACTGGCACGGGCAATATGCACAAGGGATTATTTACACAGGACAGGGCCACGTGGGCCACTGTCAGGATCAGCTCTTAGTAGAAATAGCACATAGAGTGCACTCTCTGAAACGCCGGGCTTACCTGTTGGGCCCCGCATTCCTTGCCAGCATTTGTCCAGCCTGCAGCCGGTCTCCCTCCCGCCGCCGCACTTTCAGCCTACAGCGGCCGCAGAGCGGAGGGGAGCCGGGTAAACTACACCACCCAGCCTGCACAGCGGCAGGAACCAGGAAGCGGACACCGCCCGCAATCCCAGCGCCAGGAGGCATATAAACTCCACGCAGTTTCGGTGGAGCGGGGCCACTCTCTGAAACGCCGGGCTTACCTGTTGGGCCCCGTATTCCTTGCCAGCATTTGTCCAGCCTGCAGCCGGTCTCCCTCCTGCCGCCGCACCTTCAGCCTACAGCGGCCGCAGAGCGGAGGGGAGCCGGGTAAACTACACCACCCAGCCTGCACAGCGGCAGGAACCAGGAAGCGGACACCGCCCGCAATCCAAGCGCCAGGAGGCATATAAACTCCACGCAGTTTCGGTGGAGCGGAGGCACTCTCTGAAACGCCGGGCTTACCTGTTGGGCCCCGTATTCCTTGCCAGCATTTGTCCAGCCTGCAGCCGGTCTCCCTCCCGCCGCCGCACCTTCAGCCTACAGCGGCCGCAGAGCGGAGGGGAGTCGGGTAAACTACACCTCCCAGCATGCACAGCGGCAGGAACCAGGAAGCGGACACCGCCCGCAATCCCAGCGCCAGGAGGCATATACACTCCAAGCAGTTCCCGCGTCGCGGGACCGCGCGCGGATCTGCGCCGGGCTAAGCCCGGGCAAAGGGCGGGCCGTCTGTGGCCGTCCGGGGACGACCAGGGACGGGACGGGCCACCCCCCTTGGTTTCATTGGACGTGGACCTATTGACTCAGGTACTGCTATTCGAGGTTCTGGACTGGTCAATTGTATTCTCAGTCTACTAACAAAATTGTGAGCCCTATTTGCTGCTGCAGGAAGAGGGGGGCTAGGGAACTAAGTCTGTCTAAGTCTGTTTAGTTATTTGTTAATTGTGGGGTGTATGGGTAATTTAATATACCTAGTATAACGAATCGAATCTGGGGGAGTAATAGTGGATAAGCATCAGGCTTTAAAATGTCCAATCACCCTAAAACACGCTCTGTTATGAGTAAAACCCGCAATAGTGAAACCCCCAAACAAACGCTAGCGGTAATAAAAGAGTCAGCCCCAATTAAAGGGAAAAAACCCACCGCAATTGATTTAATGGTAAAGAAGGTCACGGGGGAAATAGAACGCATGGAAAGGAGTTTATCCTCCTCACCTAATCTTAATGCAGCTACTCCAACACCCACTAGAGAGCCATCATTTGCTGATAGCTCAATTATGACAGGTAATGTGGCCTCACCAAATATTGATACTGAGGATGTTCCCTGCGCTCAATCCCCGGGGATAGAAATTTCTGGGCGCAGCGAAATGACCCCTCGGAGAAAACCAAAGCGACAGGGGAGGATTAAGGGACCACAGAGACAAAGGAAATTACTTGCAGGAGGCAGCCGTCCTAAGAGTAGGCAAGAGGTCATCCTAGTAGAAGATAACACCCACAAAGACACAAATCCTCCAGGATGGATTGAGATAGTCCTAGGAGATCTAAAAAACATCTAGAATCCTTCATAACTGCGCTGCTAAAACCCATCATAAGCAAGGTGGATAAAATAGCGTGTGAGTTGATCAAACAAAGTAAGGTAATAGAACACACTTTTAAGAAACCCCCCACTGGCTCTAACCAACTAAATGATGTGGTCCCCAATGAAAATGTTGACTAAAATATATCGTCAAATAACAACTGTGTTAGTCATACCCAACACACAATTGCCCAGATCCATGAGGTACCGAAAATTCCCCAAGACCCGAGAGGGGGATCCAATAACGATCAGAAAGGGGGACACACTCATAAGACGAGTTAAAAAAATATGGACAAAGCCCCTTTACAACCACTAATGCAATGGAGACAGGAAGATTCTTATCAAAGAAATGGGAATCACAGTCCATCTTATATGGATTCTAACCCTTTTTTTACTATAGACAGCCCCCCCCCCACATATAAATCTCCCCCCAGAGGCCAGCCCATTTGTAATAATCTTCGCAGGGGTCCCAGAAATTAGGGCCACAACAAAGAATCATACTCCCAATTACATGCGAAAATCTCCAAGTGGCTGAATATACATAGACCCTTAAATAAGGGGGACAGAGGAGAGATAGTGCATGTAAGAAGAGTAAATTGGCTTGGCGGGAGGAAAAAGGACATAAGAGGGGACTGCATAGTTGCAAATTTCAAAGACATTAGACTGGTTGATTATATCCTGAAGAACCCCAACAGGAATCAAACTAGCACAATTTGTGCACTCCCACTTGGGTATTTTTACCCAAGGAGTTGGAATACCAATTGTGCTGATGATGGTGGGTGGAACTCTGGAAGACCTCAATGTACACAAAGAGCAAGACCCATATGCTACCCTGACCAGTTCTTACCTCCACAAGATCACTCTCAGTGGAGAAACAGATTTGCCCCTTTGCAGTCGCTCGAGGATAATGATTGACTCACCCTGACGGAAAATAACGCTGTAACATCCTTAGCTACCGGTGAATGCCCATGTCTTGTAATAGAGGGTAGTCGTCTGAGTGTCGGGAACGAGCAAATCTTGAGGCTAGAAGAACCCCTTAAACATCGGGAGGAGATTGAAAATGCTATAGAGCCAATAGTAGTGGGTGAGGGTGGAACAAAGGAATTCAGCACAGAGAGAAGGAAAGAGAATAGGGCCGGATTGACCGTGTTATCCTGGAATATAGCAGGCCTGGAAGCTAAACTTAAGAACAAGGAGTGGAAAGAATTTATAAGGGGCTTTCATATCATAGCTCTCCAAGAAACATGGGCGCGAGATTCTGACCCCTGCCAATTGGAGGGTTATAAATGTTTTTTTAGACCTGCCAAAGAAGCAAAATCTGGAAGAGCAAAAGGAGGCCTAACGATATATGTAGATTTAGACCTAAAGGGCACCTGGTCCCAGCCTGACTGGGCCTCAGATACATTACAAGCAGTCTCACTCCAGGGGCAGGGGCAGAGACTACTATTTCTAATCTTTTATAACTCGGGCCCAGTTGATGGGAACTTTCCTATATTACTAGAGCTTGAGAGTAAGATAAATGAGGAAATAGATCTAAGGAAGAGGGGGCCTGAACCAACTGTCCTGCTGATGGGGGACTTTAATTGTCACCTATGCCCCAAGCTATTCCCCATCTCTCCTGATTGGTCTACTTGTCCTATAGAAAAGGGTCCCCACTTTGAACACAATAAAGAGGGTACAATGTTGATGAAGCTTCTAGACAACTTTGCGCTCACCCATATTCTGGATTTGGTTGCATTGAAAGCAGGGGAGAATCTTATACCTACATTTAAAGGGAGAGGCTGTGGGTCTATAATAGGTTTTATAATGATCTCTGCTAACGCTAAAGATCAGATCATAAGAACAAGAACGGAGTGGAGTCCCTTTAGCGATCACAATCCCCTTTCCCTAGAAATTAATTATAAAGACCTACCGGGGAATAACCTAGGGGGTGTTATCGAAATTCAACCAACGGACCAAGGGAGGCGCATAAGGTGGACAATGATCAACCCGCAAGATTTTTACATCAAGTTAGTGGGTGAAGGGAAAGGGCACATAGAGACTTGTTTAGACCCCACAATAGAGGGCAGAGGAGTGGTTGTGGCTTTTGAATCTCTAACCAAAATAGTGGAACTACCTTCCCCAAAATGGTTCGACACGAACTGCTCAAGGGCATTAAGAGAATTAAAGCAGAGTCTAAAGAAGGTACCGAGAGACAAGATTGAAATTGCCCGATGTAGACAGAACTATAAAATGCAGGTTAAGAGAAGAAAGAGTGCTCTCCAAAAAGAAGTTTGGGCAGACCTTAGAGAGGCAGGAGAACATAGGGACTATGCCCAGTTTTGGAGAATTATAAATAGACCCTGTTACCAAGACTCAAGCTCCCCAGTAATCAGTACCAATATACTACCAGATCAATGGATTAATCATTTTAGATCATTGTATAATCAACAGGAGGTAGATATTGGAGATGGGACATGGGAGGGACCCAGGGCAGATGAACTAGAATTCTCTCTGGAGGAAGTCTTAAAAGCAATTTTAGGGATGACGCGAAGCAAGGCTCCAGGCCCGGATGGTACCCCCAGACCTATTTTTAAGTAATACTGATCTATGGGCACCAATCATGACTAGAGTACTTAATGCAGCAATTAAATCGGGTCTTCCGCGATCTTGGTCAACTGCAGTGATTGTCCCTATATATAAGAAAGGCTGTAGGGACAATCCACAGTGCTACAGACCAATCTCGCTGATTGATGTCTCAGTTAAAGTACTTGGGAGGGCACTTCTCAACCGCTTAATAGAGTGGACTGATACCCATAACATCTTGGTGGATACCCAGTATGGCTTCCGAACAGGCAAGTCAACTAGTGATCAATGCCTCAATTTATACCTTCTTGCGGCCAAATATACCAAGACGGATGATGGGACCATGTATATGGGATTTATGGACCTAGCAGCGGCATTTGATAACGTTAATAGAGCTAAACTCTGGACACTTATGTATAGATTGGGAATTGATCCAGACCTGATCAATGTACTCAAGGAGTTGCATTGGAACACCACTGCCAAGGTTCGCTATAGCGTGGGGGGTGTGTACTGATCCCTTCCCGTGCTCTGGCGGGGTGAGGCAGGGGTGCATCCTGGCTCCGTTTTTATTTTCCCTCTACATAAATGACCTGGAGAGTGCCCTGCTAGCACTGGGGACTGACTGCCCAAGGGTAGGATAGCGCCATATACCGGTACTTTTGTACGCAGATGACGCGGTCCTCCTCGCTCGAACAGCAGTCAGTCTCCAGCTCCTAATCAGAGGTTTTGCTGAATTCATGAAGAATTTGGACCTCTCCGTTAATTTGACAAAGTCTTTCATCATGGTGGCAGGGAAAAAATCACACAAGAGATTTGTGTTCAAAATAGGGGAACATGTTTTGGACACTGTGACCACTTTCCCGTATTTGGGTCTCCTATTTGATGAAAAGATTAAGTTTGCCCCATTGATTGAGGAAAGGTCTAGGAAACTTGTTTCAGCAAACGGGGCCATATTAAATTTTGCGCGAAGAATGGGTCGTTGGTCTCCTGAGCAGGTGATGACATTGTATAGAGCGGTCAGTACCTCTAAGGCCACTTTTGGAGCAGAGGTGTGGGGTTTTAGGGATGCACAACAGATACAAGGAGAGGAAGACACATTTTTTAAAAAACGGTTAAAACTTCCCCAGAGCATCTCAGCAGCAATTACACACAAAGAGCTTGGCACCCCATATATATCTGACCTGATCAGAATGAGACCAATTTTGACCTGGTTTAAAATTTGGCTAAACTTTAACGCTGAATTAACCAGACAGAATATTAAGGATTGTCTTCGGAGAGATAGATGGCTCCAAATCCTCTGGTTAAAATACATCAAAGAATCCCTAGGGTCCATCAACCAGGAAATGTTATTTTCTGACCCCTCAAATGTGGACACCTCCTGCAGACATTATGTACAAAAGCAGTTAATGGAAAAATATGATTGCAGGAGGATGGAACTTAACTCTACTAAATCCTCGGTAGTAGCCCACTCGCTTGTAGGCAATGAAATGGGCATGGAACCGTATCTCTTTTTAATGTACAGTCAGCATGAGAGATTTTTAATTACCCGTTTTAGGCTCAATTTGTTGCATAATATTTTAGCCTATCCATCTGGTTTTACGCTAACAATTGAGCAGAAGGGTGCCTGCGGCTGCGACAATAGGTCTCCGCAGGACACCCTTAATTTTGTATTACTTTGTTCCTTTTATAAAATCCCGCGTCGAAGATTTCTGGTGAACATTTTAAAGGAATCAAAAATTAACCATGCCAAACTTGCTTTACTATTCTTGCAAAGAGCAACTGAGATGCGTACCTTGTGTGCTATTATGAGTTTTTTTTAAATTGTGGTCAAATTAAGAAATACAAGGGGTTGATAGAGGATGAAATGAAATTTACTGCTCCCTTCTATGGTTAAAGCCTGTATATAATAATAACAAAACTTTTTTTTTAAACTCGTTTTTAATTGTTATGTTCAGTATGATTTTATGTGGTTATGTAATGATATGCATTTTTATGATGGTTTTTAACCACCGAAATAAATAAAGAACTGAACTGAACAGCACATAGAGTAACTGTAGCACCAAATAACAATTATAGAACACAACCAGCAACCACTTGTAAAAGGTAGGTACACACTACGCAATACTAATCACCATAGGCATAGATCACGCAGGGACACATAAACTCAGTAGTATAAACTATACTAGGCAAAACAACCTCCTAAGCATGAAAACACATTTAGAGGTATCACAGGTGTAAAGGCATTGCCCATTACGCAAAACTCACATTAGGCCTGACCAGTATAAATACAGTAGGCAATCTCCTCACTAGTCTAAACACATTAGACCCTACCCCCTAAGCATAACTCACATTTAGGGGCGTAAAGCACAGTGAAGCACAATCTCACTAACACAAACCTCCATAGGTAAAACCATCTCTAGAGATATCAAACACAGGGTATGTAAAACATACTAAATGTGTTACATTTCCTAGCACCATATTTAGAGCACATAAATCACATTTAGGGCCTTGCGCCCTATCCATAAACCAGCCCTCTGGCCAACTGGCCATCACAAGAAGGGGCTCAAATGCCCTGTGTCCAGAATGTCAGGGCGCACTGCCAATGCAGCGCCAGTCAGGGCTGTGCCACCGGCGCAAACCTAACTGTTACAGCTGCCCACTACATGCTGGGCAGCTGTAAGATCACCTGGATGTGAACAGCCTAAACGTTGCAGCTGCCCACTAGTTGCTGGGAAGCTGTAGAACTGCGCATGGGCACCAGCATGCCTCCTGGCTCTCCTCTGGGGCTCTGGGCATAATGCCGCCACCAACAACGTGGGAGCCTATCAGGCTCTACCTGTAGAACATGCCCTGTGTGCGTGGGAGCCACGTGGGCTCTAGAACAGAAATGCCACCACAGCACGCTGGAGCCACGGGGCTTTAAATTGCCAAGGAATGCTGCCCCCCTGTAGGAGCGGCCCGCTGCCAACCGGGGCCGCTCTACGCCAAAGAAACTGCCCCTGCACTGGTGGAGCTCTGATTCACAAAACAAAAGCGCCATACACGACGTGGGAGCCACGTAGGCTTTAGGCACCACACGTTGGAGCCTGGTGGGCTCTGAATCAATGTGCCTCATGTTGGAGTGTCCCTCTAGGGACTCATGAAGCAAAAGGTGCCTCTTGTTGGAGCGGCCCGCTGACCAGTCGGGCCGCTCGACACACTGGGAACACTGTGCCTCTCTCCGGCACCAACCCTTCTCCCTCACGGAGCCTGCACTCACCGGTCTGCTGTCGTGGGGCGAAGTCCCACTGACGAGCTCTTCTGCTCCCTCCGCCGACGGGACTCGGGGGAAGCTCACCTCTCTTTTGGGGCCGCCTCTCATCGTCGACGGCCTTCTGGGGGCAGCGCCGGGCTCCCAGCTCATGGGAGCCCCTCCTGGCCACAGACGTCTCCTTGCTTCACCCGGGCGGCTTCAGATGGCGGGCAGGACTTCCTTTTGAACTGCAGGCCCCGCCCACGTCCCGGGTAAAAGATGCCTGACTTCCTGTGGGCCGCGGCGGTGATTTTCTCGGCGGCAAGAGGGGTAGGCTCCCTCGAAATTAAAAATAAACAGCGGGGTGGGCACCCGCTTTAGAGCATATCAAAACGGGGTGGGCACCCATAATAATAATTAAATAAGCGGGGTGGCACCCGCTCGCAGTGGCATCAATGCTTGGTGGGCACCCGCTCTGGGCAGTATTACAGGGGGATCCCTCGCTGGGGATTCCCTTTCCTCATCAGGCACAATGCTGCCATGCCCTACGCATTCCTCCTTCCTTGGGGCATTTCCAAATACAGCGCTCCCTAGGCGCTCCCGCAAAGTAAAACAGCAGCAAAAGGTCCCCAAGGTCCTGGAGCATTTGAGGAGCATTTGAGGAGTAAAGTAAAGTCCATCAGGTATCCAGGAGCTGGGCATCCAGGGGCTGGGCCCAGGGAGGCAAGCCTTCCCCTGGGCCCCAGCAGCAGCACGCCCCTAGCAGATTCAAGTCAGGAACAAGAACAGGAACAAGAACAGTTTTCATGGGGTCACAGCCCCTTTTTATACACAAAATCCCTTTGGCAACATGGTGCAGGCAATGGGAGAACCAGCTACATCCGGTTCCGGTTCAGGGGAACTACTGAGCACTTTGTTTTGCTCAGCCCCTCTCTCCCTTTCACTGGCCAGTCTAGGGACATCAGACGCACCACATGGGGTGGAGCCAGCATTGTGGAGGGAAGGCCCAGCCCTATTCAGGTCCCAAGTGCACTCCTCCCTCCTATCAACATGCAGATCTCTCCATTCACCACCGGGGCAGACCCATCCTGACTCCTGGAGCCAGGCACACCAGCCAGCTCCAGCCAATCACAAGCCAGACCGCCAATTCACATTCACTGCACAGACATGCCAACTTCTACAAGTGGCACTTCCACACTAGACACAATAAATCCACACACACCATCGCACAGCATTTAATCACACGAGTTCTCACATACCAAACTCGACCCTCCACTCCCCACACATCAGGGACTACCATGGACACACATATTCCCCATGCATTCCTATGGGAGGGCAGGCCAGTCTCACCACACATACACAGAGAGCGCACGCAATTTACACTGGACCACAGTGAAAAAGTGCGCAGAGGCCTAAAATCACCAACACCAGGTTACAGAAACAAGCTAGGCAAATGCAAAAAGTTTCGGGGTGAACCTGCCAAAAGGGCCAAGTCCAACAACCTCTCTCTTTCCTCTTTTGCCTCTGAATGCGTGAATGTATTCATGATTCTAAAAACATCTTTAGATCTACATCTGTAGTCTGCTCACTGCCTTGCAAAGAGATCCACTGAAGCACTATTTATAGCTTGATGATAAGCTCTCAATGTGCTTTTGTGGAGTTCCTTATCCTCCGGCAAATAACTGTTTCTCATGCCTCTTCCCAATTTTTTTCTACTGCTTGCACTGGCTTCAGAGTTGATCATGGAACCACGGACCACATGCGCTTCTGCTCTTGGTTGAACTAGGAAGTTCCATCATTGGAGACACAAAATTTGCCATCTGTAAGAGCAGTCAGTAACTGTCTGAGAATCAACTTCAGTGTCCCCACAAAATGTTGGGATTGTGGATCCCAGTGTGTCTGCTATCATTTCACTTGGACGTTTTGCCCACTTTCTGTGAGAGAGTGATGGAATTTTTCTTCTGCTTTTTGGTCCCTGATCCACCCTCCATGAAAAGTAAATAGGAGCATGGTCAGACCAGTCATTTATAACAATGTCAGACACAGTGATCTGGTCATTAGAAAAGATTGGGTCCAGGATGTGACCTGCTGAGTAGGAGGGTTGATTTACTAGTTGATTTAAGTACCAATAGGACATATTATCCAGGAGTAATTGACCATGAGGATCTGATCTAGTGACTGAATGGAGATTCAGATCATCTTATACTTTAAATCTGGAGAATTTCAGAAGGCACCTAGAAAAGTTCCCATCTAAAGAAGTTAGAAATTCAGCCGCATAACTGGGAGGCCGATAAATTAAGATCCCAACTAGTGTCTTTTTTGCAGAAAATGTGAGACAGAAGTGGAGGGACTCTGCCCCCTTGAGCTCTGTGACCTCAAGTGATGGACACCTATGGGATTGTTTGAAGACAATCACAGCTGCTCCCCCTCTCCTGCTCACCCGGTCCCAGTGGAGTATCCTATAAACTTTTGGAATTGCTGTTGCAATACCAGGTGCCTGGTTCTTAGATAACCAGGTGTCGCTGAGGAACAAGATGTCAAGTTGTTGATCACTGAGAAGTTCCATTCAATTTAATGTTTTATTTGTAATTCGAAACTCCAATGAGTTTCACATAAAATATACAAAAAATAAGAAATTTCCAATATATCATATCATACTGTGTTAATAACAGAAAAAAATACATTCAGGGACAAAGCAATTATAATCTCATTATGCAATTTGAAATTTAAAATCAGTATTTAAGATAAAGCAAAAATTAGCTCATAAAATCACAATACATAATGTATAAAGTGCGCATATGTAGAAACCTTTACACAATCTGTTATAATATAGTGCAAAATCTGCGTAATACTTTAACCCATTTAATGTTCTAACAGCTTCCTAAATGCACTTCAGGTACCCTAAGTTTCAATTTATAATGTGCAAGATATGCTACCTACCAGGGACCATATTTGACCTACCAGAGCTAAACATGTAGTGGGAGGGTCGACAAATAATAACATAATTTATATCTTGCCCTGAGTTCTAGTTTATAATGTGCAAAATATGCTACCCATCAGGGACCATGTTTAACATACCGGAACTAAGCACGGCACTATCAATAACTCTAAAAAATATTGAAAAATTGTTTAAAAAAGATTTTAAAAAATGTATACATACTACTCTCCACTATTATGTTGTTTCTAGAGTGCCCTGAACACAAAGTAACATTTCTCTTGTGAATGACTTCGTAAATTATTGTTTTGATTTTGGGTTAGGGCATACACCATTGCGCCCGATTTCAAATAAGTCTAATGCTTGCCTATAGTTTCTAAAAACAATGCTTTTCCCATTCAAACAAAAAAAAATTAATGTCTTAGTGCAGCTTGAATAGAACTTCATATCCCAATAAATGATTACCCCACCGTAAACATGCTGCCATTGCAAACACGTAAGTTGAGAGAAGCCCAAATTCAAGCCGAAGGGCTACTATGCTGACTGCACAGTTCAAATTACAGATTTGGTGCCAAATGCACCCTTCCACCTTCTCAAATAGGTCCCACTGCGGTGCATCAACCGATTTTCATGCATTACTTAATGCTGACGGGATTTTGATTTGATAAACATAGAAAACATGTGCAAAGTGTCTTTGTTCACAACATCTGTATAGCCTACCAAGTGCAGAGGCCTGGGATATAGCTTTACTTCTGCATTGGTCAATGTGATCACTGCTTGCGCACTTGCTCGAGAAGATTCTTCCCAGATACTAGCTCACAACACCAAGGTTTTTTTTCCCTAAAAAACAATGAATATTTTTCCTAACCCTATATCCCGAGACCTAAAAACCATAATTCTACCTTTTATAATATTTATTTTTATTAAGTGAGCAGTTCTAAAATGTATAGTGTGTCAACCACAAGTTCTCTATCAGGCATTTTACAGGAGGCGTTTGACTCTGAGCGCAAATCTCCATCCCAGTGCACATTGGTAGGGCGCAGCCTGGAGACAGGCTACCTACCAGACTGCCCCTCCCATCACAGTGGCTGCCTCTGTGCAGTGAATGAAGCTACAGAGTAGACTAGACCAGACGCTGCCAAAGGGATGGTAAAAAATAGGCAGTCTTGGCTGGCGCTGAGCATGATCAGCACAAACGGGCTTGCCTTTGCTGTGCCAGCGGCCCGTCCATGCACCAGCTCTGCTTGAATACTTAAGGAACATCTCCCACCAGAGTGTCTGCTCCCCTCAAAATGGCAGCTCTCTATGACACAGGGAAGTCTCTACGCCTATTCCGATCGCAGCACTATAACGTGCAAGTGCCAAATATTAAAATCACCCCCCCACAAGCAGAATTGCCCCCCAACACAAGAGAAGGTGAAGAGTAAAACAACTATTGATCAGCGACTTCTAAACTCAGCAATGGTTTCGGTTTCAAGTTCAACCTGCAAAAGTAACCAAAAAGTGCCGAGCACAAGTCAAATGTAACAACTTCAGAGTGCACTCAAATACATCAATGCAAACATTCAGGATTGAAACTTTAAAAGATTTTAAAATTGATACATGCAGTACTAATTAGACCCCTCCCAAGGACAAACATAGCACAAGAAAGCGACTATGGATGCCGGCCAATTGTATGTGCCAGGACCTTCAGACCATCCCACCCATCTAACAGGGATAGGTCAACACTCCCAGCATGCCAACCAGCCACACATCACTGCTTATGTCGCCTGAGTCCTTGAATGGAATCCAGTCTGCTTCATTCACAGGGGGAGGAGATCAGTCACCCAAATCCACCTCTGGGCCTCCCTCGTCCTGCATCTGCATGGTGCCATCCTGCAGGATTGTCACTCGCTGGGAGCCCACAGAGTAAGCATCCACATTGCCCACTCTGGCGTGGTCACATCTGGGGCCCGAGCGAGGCCTGGACTCTGAGTTCCCCTGCATGCCATCACTAGGGTGGAGAACTGCGGTCTTGTCCCAGAGCTCCAGCCACTCCCACTCCCAAACCTCCTCGAAGGTCGACAATGAGTGCCTTCCCCTGCGAGATGACTTTCAGCCTCAAGGGGTACTGGAGCATGTACTTCAACTGCAGCACTCACAGTTTCTGTTTCACATTCAAGAAGGATTTACCTTGCTCCTGTTCTGGGTAGACAGCAATTCTGCACTTCTCAAACAAGAGCACCACCTGTTGACAGAAGGCACGAAGAATGCAATTCCTGTTACAATAGTTTAGAAACTTGGTGATGATAACCCTCAGTGGGTCCCCCAGCCATGGGAGGGGTACCAGTGCCCTGGGAGCCCATTCCATCACTTAGTCAAATAGACCAAGCAGGCACAGCTCCCTCTGCATCCAACTCTCCAGGATGTCCTCTGCTGAGGTCCCTTCCACCCTCTCAAGGAACCCAAGCACGCAAACCTTACTGCGTTGAGAGCGACCTACTGCATCCTCCATCTGGCATTCGAGCTCACCAAAGACTGTAGACAACAGTACATCTGGTGTTTAAGTGTGGCAACCTCTCTGGGCAATGTCTCTATGTTACCTTTGGCAGTTGAGACCTTGTCCACCACCTTCCTCTAATCAGCGTGCAGTTGATTGACGTCAATGGAGACAGTCTCAATTTTTGACTCACGTGCTGTCCTAGAGCCATGTATGGCAGCCAGCAGCTCCACCCACGAGGGCTCCACGTCCCTCTCTGGGGAATCCTCCCAATTGTCTTCCCCGCACTAGAGTGTGATCGGCTGTTGTTGCAGTGTCGTGTACAGCATGACAGTGTTGACCGGGTGTGCGAGTGCTGACCTCTCCTTTCCAATGACAGATTCACAGAATTGTCATTGAGCGCCGACTGCCCCGCTCCAGGTTAAATATGGTGGGCCAAGGCAACTTGCTCACCTATGCCAATCCCTGTCATGTAAAGCATGGAGTTATGCTGTTCATACTATGAATGATAAAAACATGGAGAAAGTGGATAAAATATTGAGATTAAGTTTAAAAATCTGGATTCCTGTCTGTTGAGTTCTACAACTCTTATGCATCACAGTGCATCTTGTCTAGGGGGCGTGACAATCCTCCTGACTTCATGGCTATCACATTTGTGTGCTAACTGGGACAGAGCACATGACAAGTTCCGCGCAAACATTTTCCTTTCACCATCTTTGAATATGTGGTTAACCTTAAGAAATGGAGTGCATATTATAACTTTTTCTTCATTGATTGTCAACTTTCTTCAAGTGGCATTTTCAAAATTGTAACTTAAAATCCGACTTCACCATAAGGTAGGATTTTTCATTAAAATTCCATAGACACCAACCATGAACTTAGTACCTCCTCCTGTTTGGAAATTACATATTATTAAGTGTAATAAGGCACCTCCAATGCTGTCCTCTGGGGGATATATGTCTCACAGAAATGAAACATTAATTTAAGATTTTTCATTACCAAGACATGTAAAACTTAAAAGTAAATGTCCTACTTTTTAAATACATTCCTTCCTGCCCTCTGGCTGTCCAGGGCCTACCCTAGGGGTGACATATATGTATTAAAAAAAGAAGGTTTTGGCCTGTCAAAAGGTTTATTTGCCAGGTCAATGCAATGGCATTCCTGACAGATCTTTAAAGTGTACTTAGGTGGGTGGCACAATCAGTGCTGCAGACCCACTAGTAGTATTCAATTTACAGGCCCTGGGCACAGGAAATGCCACCTTACTAGGGACTTAAGAGTATTTAAATATGGCAATTGGGTACATGATAACTCTACCATGTTTTAAGGAGCAAGCACAAGCATGTTAGTACAAGTTAGCAGTCGTAGCATGTGCAGAGTCCTAAGGTAAGCAAAAATGAAGTCAGCAAAACAGGAGGCTACAGTCTTTAAGGCAAAAAGTTAGGGAGTAAACCACACCAAGGATGCCTGGACTAACAAATGCAGTTAGATGATATACCCTTAAGTGTTTTCCCTTCCTCTGTTTTTGCTAGTTTTGCTTTATTTCACCACCATATGAAATGTAAATACAAGCATATTATACTGTGTGCAATGTTAATGCTCATAAAATTCACAGTCATAGTTTGGTGAATTCCAGTGGTACTTACCTACCTGCTGTGGCTCCACATGTCTCTAATGTGTGTGCTCCATGTGTGACATCCTGTTGATGCGATGGTGCAACCTTCAGAATGGGCATGCAGAAAGGTATGCAAATCAGTGAATGGCTGATGATCGAATGAAACATGCACTATGCACCCTGGTTTAAGACTGGGAAAATCAAATCCGAAATATTGATGTGCATTTACCTGTTCGATATTTTGTTCTTCAATATTGTGGTCTCAAAATTGTGACCTGTTAATATTTTGGAATCGATTTATTTCCTAATAAAATTTGCAACCTTTTATCTCTGCCTCACATTTACATTTGAAATTACCTCCTGAAAGGCAGAAGGCAAACTTTCGTACTTTGGATGCTAGCTTCAAAATCTCACTGTACTAGTGGTGAATGCTCCCATTGCCAAATCTTCCAAATCGGAAAGAAATGGAGGGTGATGCCTCTATTTCATACTGGAGTGCTACGAGAAAGGAGGGGAAGCGATAAAACAAGCTGAACCACTTAGTAGGACTTTCTAAATCAATCTCAGAAATCTTTATCTTCTTCAATCATTACTTAAATGATGGTGATAAAAAAGGTATTGAAAATGCTGGTTTGTTTATGGAAAATCAAAGATAAAAGTTGTGGACCCCTTTGTATTTCCATAGCCTCCATCTTGTCTAAGGCCTTTTCTAATGACTTGTCTAAAGTCAGTAAGTCAGCTCATTGCTTTAAACTTCAGGCTTCAAGACAAAATTCTTAGTGCATTCTCCTGGGGCTAATGCTTGAAGCAACTTATTTCAGGTCTACGCCAGGGATCTTGAAGATCTTGAAGCTAGAGTCCACAGCACATTGCCTTCCTCTTAACTTTGTTCAGCATATGTCTGCTATCGGAAAGAATTTCTCAGAGCATGCCTGTTTACTTCCAAAATCATCTGTGATAGTATATTATATTTCTTTCAGGAATTGCAACTCCTATACCCCAAAAATGTCTGAAGGAAATTCTTCTTCGTCATTGAAACCAAAATGCTACTTTCCTTATTTCAACATATAGCAAAGTTAGCAAGTTCGTTCAGTGAGAAAAGTAAAAGATTGGTATAGTACATACCACTAGACAGGCAAGATCTGAGTTATGAATCCATTTCTTCTTGTTGACTTTGAGACAAATGCGTATGATGTACCTTGGATAAGTAGGATTCATATGACGGGATTTAAAACCGGGTAAAGTATGAAAGTTGTGGCTTGTGGACTCTGTTACTTGAAGCCTGATCTGGATGAAGTGTAAAGGTAGTATCCGTTTGCTCCTTCAAGTAACTCCTGTAAAGTATTCTAATTGCTAGATGTTCTAAGTGGAGAAGAAGCCTCTCCAAACTCCCACATATGCTAGTGCGTGGAGGGATTTTTGAAGGACCTCAAGCTCTGCCAGCGCGGGAACTGATAAATATGGGATTGATTCTATATAGCCAAACTTCTTACAAGGGCTCTACATTGAAGAAAGTTTGTTTCATATAGATAAATGGAGATTAATATTAAGAGCATCTATATTGTCCAGAGAGGAAAACAGGAACGAATAACACCATATCCCTACACAGCTCCTATCACGCACCTAAACAATCACAAGAGAGAACTACAGACCCAAGCTGGTGCAGAGTTTCAATTCTAGCTCGAATTTCAAGAGAGAATAAAGCCAGGCAACATATCTAAATTATACAGCTGTTTAGAAGCCATTGGTCATGCTGGTCTCATTCTAGATACCATACAAATAATTCTTCATAACCCGGGTGAAATTGCAGCGCTTTTTGACCTTATATTGTCATTATTCCAGTTATTCTACTTTTTCCCAATACTTACTTCTTTGACGTGGGTCCATTTTAGTGACTGGGGACAATATAGTGCACCAGACCTGCTCCTCCACACTAAGAAAGCTTCTCTAGCGAAAAAAGATACGGAAAATGAAAAATCAGTTTATGCTGGTGGGTTCATGGATGTTGGCAAATGGAAACTGTCTTCATTTATTTGTGCATATTGTTTTACAGATCTGGAGGAAATATGACGCAGACAGCAGTGGCTTTATCTCAGCTGTTGAACTCAAAGTAAGTATTAGATGCTACCTTTTTTTGTTGACTGATTTTATTGATGCTGTTCATTTTTATTAAAAAAGAATTATGTGCAGTGGACCAAATGGTTTCTGCTAAGCCCACCGCCTGCGCTCCCTCCCTCGTGCTGCTGTAACCAAATTCCAAGCCCGTGTAGTTTTGATTCCACCCCAGGCCTCTTTTGCCCCCTTACCTTTCCTGTCACTTTACCTCACTGTTGCAGGTTTGCTTTTATCTAGTCGTTATTATGCCTATAGACTGTAACTCGATAATGTATTAGCTAGTTCTAGGTAATCTGTTGTTTATGTGAAGTGCTCTGCTTATCACGTGGAGCCTCATTTATGAAAAGTGACGCATCGCTGCGTGAAAACAGTGATGCGTCACTTTTCACTGCGCCCTCCTTGCAACACCAATGATGCGTCATATTTACAGTATGACGCATCATCGTGCAAGGAGTTACAGATACGTCAGTATTTCTGACGTATCTGTATGGCGCAAAAGTGATGCATTGCTGGAGTGTGTCACAAAAGTGACGCAACTCCAGCAATGTATCCTTTCACATGGGGCAAGCCCCATGTGAAAGGGCCTGCGTCAGTCTTACGCCTGCTGTGAGGCAGGCGTAATAAATTTACGTATTTGTGTCCTAGAAGTGGCGCAGTGAAATCACATAGATTTCACTGAGTCACTTCTACGACCCTTTCTTGCGTCAATACGCCCCCCTTGTATACATTATACCTGGCGCAGGTATAATGTGGCGCAGGGGTTTACAAAGTGACGCATCTACCTAGATGCGTCACTTTGGAAATATGGCGCAACAAGGCGCATTTTTTACGCCACTGGTGCGTCACAAAAAGTGACTCACCAGCGGCGTAAAAGTGACGCATAGCCTCATAAATGTGGCCCGTGGTGAGGCCCACGCTATATAAATACAACACTAAATAAATAAATAAATACATTCATAAAACTCCTCACCGATCGGATTCTGAGGTTGCTGCCCCATAAAATGGGTTTGTGTCTGTTCGAAACACTTCCCCTAAACGTAATTGTCTGTATCAAAATTGTCTGTTTATTAATTGGACCACGTCCGGGTGGTCCTACGAAGATTACATTTTGATCCTGAGATGTTGCCTTGAGTTACACTTGTATATGCATCTCTTATAGCTCATGTGGAAACTGACCAAGTGATTCTAAGACAGTATCCGGTAGAATGAGAAGCAAAATTGGACTGCCCAAAGTCACTAATTTTATTTGCTATAGCCATTATATCATCGGCGTGTAGAAAACATATTACGAAACCCCAGAGAGGAATATTTTTGCATCATATCTGATACTCAATATCCCTCTACATTGGTGATGTGCTTTTATGTGTAGGAAATGTAATCATTCATCTTGCATCCCTTGTGGGTATGGTTGATGAGTTAAGTGCCCTAGATGGATGACGTGATTGTTAACTGCGAGAAATCTTACTTTTTCAAAGCACTCCCAACGAATGTAGGTTAGAATGGAACACTGGTATGTTTAAATATCTGGATGTGTGCATATATCATGGAGATAATTATTTGCTTATTATTAATTTGCATAGAACTTTGGGGGCAGATATGCAATTCATTATTTGTTTTCAACAAACTTTAATTCTGTCATTGGTAGGCTTCTGTTAGTCAAAATGTCAATCCTAAACAGACTCTTATGTAATTTTGCAAACTTTCTTGTGATTGGGCATCTGCTATGGAGAAATGGTAGGGAGAAGGTTGCCCCTGATAAACTGCAACTATACCCAGGTTCAGTTTAATTTCTAAAGTGCGTAGTTAATTAAAACCGTTGCACCAATAGATAAAGCATGTACAACTATTAGGCAAGGAAAAGAATAACATGGAACGTCGTATACAGTTTAACAGATGTTTAACGTTCCCCTATTAGTTAGAAAGAAAAATATTTTTAGGTTAGGCATATCAGTCATTATCCTTTAAAATGAACAAGTGAGCTTGGTATACTAAAAATACAATTTGTATTAAAGACATTTAAGGGTTTCATCCCTCCCCCATTATTAGAATGGTTTTTTTAGTGTTGTGCATGAATAGAACTGCAACCGCAGTGGAAGCAGGTGGTCTATTGAGGTAGTACCATGTTTAGAATTTCAGGGGCACATTTACTAGGAAGTGGCGCAGCGCGGCGTTAGCCACCTTGGCTTAAAGCCGCGCTCAGCCACTTCCAAAACACAGGACTGCAATGTATAAGGATAGGGTGCAGCCCTGCGTTTCCCCTAGGGCGGGCGCTAATTTTAGCTGCCTAGCGCCAATGCAGACACCCTTGCACCATCGTGCAAGGGTGCCTGCGTTGTAGGGGAAGATTGTTTATGTGCAGTAAGTTGTCCCTTCCTGCACATAAACAATCTTTAAATGGTGTTATGTAACTTCTATGTGTGCTGCATAATGCTGCACACATTGAAGTTACAAAACGTAATTTTTTTAAAATTGATTATTTATGTGCAGGAAGGAACACCTTCCTGCACATAAACAACCAATGGCCTTTTGCTGTTTCTATGTGTGCTGCACAATGAAGCACACATAGAAACAGCAAAAATGAGGAGAAATGAAGCATTTCTCCTTCTTTTAAAAAAAAAAAAAGAGGAAAGATCTGGCCTGCCCGGAAATTTTTTCATCAATCTCAAAGATGATTAAAGGGAGAGTAATACTCAGTGTAGTGTTAAGTATAGAGTTCAGGGCATCCTTCACTTCCTCCCAGAACTGGCTAATAGCAGGACAATCCTTAAACATGTGCACATCTGATGCCTCTAATAAGTCACATTTATTGCATTTTTTCCCGGGACAAAACTTTGCCAGCTTTTGGGGGGAAAAGTATGCACGGTGTAACGTGAAAAGGTGGTTTCGCCTCAACCATGCTGGCTTGACAGTCTTATACAATAAACTAAGAGAATCCAGCCACATCTGTTCACAGTCCTCCCCATAGCTCCCCGGCAAGATTAAAGTCTCCGTCTATCTCTTCCAGGATTGCCCAGTACCAACAGGAGACCTCCTTTCCACCCCCTGATCTTGTCATTAATTGATTTACCAAATTGCTAGAAATGCCCAAAGGAACCCCCTTCCTACTCAGCGCCTGAGCCCAGCTAGTAAGCTGCATATGTTTGAATCTCGAGAGATTTGGCCCTACTCTCTCTCGCAAATCCTCCCATGTTAGCATTGAGCCACTTGCCAGCAAATCTCCCCAATACAACATTTCAGCCTCCTTTATCGAACTAGTCAGTCTGTCTTTAAGGCACGGTGGAGTACCTGGCGAGTCCCACATAGGTGCTAGATTAGAAAAGTAACTAAGCCCTATGCGCTTTCTTAACTTAACCCAGCTTCTGGTCAATGATTGGAGAATTTTTAATTGTACTTTTTTTTTTTAAATTTCTGATCTCAAAACTTAAAGAGGAAGCCATCCAGTGGGAGATCAGCTTCCTCTAACATGGCTCGAAACATCTCACCCCTAGAAGAGACTGAAGGTGTTTTTAAGAGCATTCTAGAAAAAGATAGCTGGAACGCCCATGCGTAGTACTGCAGGTCTGGTAATGTTAATCCCCCTTTTTCCCTCCTTCTCCTCAGCTTCTTCGAGGCCAGTCTAGTAGCCCCGTATTTCCAAACAAAGGAATTTAACTCACGTTAACAGTTATCTATTTGGATAGTATCAAAAGCCAGGGGGATGGAATTAAACAGAAAAGTATATTTAGGCAGGATAGACATCTTAATTAAATTAGTCCTCCCCAAAATGGAGACGGGGAGGTGAGCCCATGCCTTTAGTTGTTTTTGACATTCCTTATGTACTCGTTCTAGGTTCTGGGCAGCAATATTGCTGACGTCTTGGCTAATTCTAATTTCCAGATATCGCATGGAAGAAACAACGTCAAGATGAGTATTATTGATATTCCAAGCCATGATTTCCATTTTGTTTGCATTTATTTCATAACCGGAAAACTTGCCAAACTCCTCTGCCTGCATAATTACCATTGGAAAAGCAGTATCCAGGTACGATGTCATTATAAGAATATCGTCAGCATATAATGCTACCCGCTTTTCCCACCCTCCAAAACTAAAAGGTAAAATATCAACCTCCTCTCTAAGAGTCTGAGCGAACGGCTCAATGTAAAGATTAAAGAGAAGAGGGGAGAGCGGGCAGCCCTGCCTCGTTCCCCTTTGTGATACTAAAAGGCTCTGTCAAAGAGTTGTTAACAGATAGCCTAGCAGTTGGAGCTTTATACAGTAGAGGTATCATGCGACAGAAGCTATCAGGTAGGTTACATTTTTTCAAGACCGCGGCCAGATAGGCCCAATTCACCCTATCAAAGTTCTTGGCTGCGTCCAGGGTCAAAACGGTCAACGGGTTGAGAAAAAGTAGAGGCGATATCGATGGCCCCGACTAGGTCCTGTGTGAGGTCTGCTAAATTTCTGCCTTTAATAAAACCTCTTTGGTCCTCGTGGATTATTGAGCTAACCACCCCCCCAGCCTACTAGCCATATTACCAGCGAAGATTTTGTAATCGCTATTAAGAAGCGATATTGGGCGGTATGAGCCGCATTCTTTTAGATCTTTTCTTGGCTTTGGTATTAAGACTACAGTGGCATCATTCCAAGACTTTGGGGGGGGGGGCACTCCTTCCAAGAGAATGCTATTAAAGAGAGTAGCCAAAACGGAGGTAATTTCCTCACTGAGTTCCCGATATAATTCCCCCGGTAAACCATCGGGGCCAGCCGCCTTCCCACGCTTCACTTGACCCATTGCCTTCTTGATTTCTTCTGCAGTAATCTCTGTCACCAGAGCCATGCTTTGTTAGAGGAAAGCGTTGGCATTGAAATATTATTAAGCCAGGCATCTCTCACCGCTTGATCATCACAGATGTCCTCTTTGTAGATGGCCTGAAAAAAGACCTGAAATGCACAACCTATGTCCAACTTTGAGAAGCGGGGGACTGATTCCCCTTCTACCCTGATCTCCCTAATGTAGTTCTGTGTTTAATTGGCTTTAGTTTTCCAGGCTAGAATCTTTCCAGCTGCCTCACCAAACTCATATTGACAGTTTTTGCTCGCTTCCCACCTTCTAGCGACCCTTGCCTGTAAAAGGCTATCCAATTCAGATTTTAGTGCAGTTAATCTGTTTTACTCCTCCTCTGAGCTAATATGAACACCTGAGTTGTTCTCAATGTGTTTCATTTCTGCCTCCAGATTCTCAATACTTTCTTTATACTTTTTCCTTCTATAGGAGGCTCGGCTCGTAATACAGCCCCTCCAAACAGCTTTTAAAGCATCCCACACAGTCAAAATATTGGCTGAACCTAGATTTATCTCCAGAAAGTGCTTGGTCTCTGATCGGAGGAAGGTAATTTCTTCCTTTTCCAATAAAATAGTGCGATCAAAGGACCAGGAGATATGGGTGTGATGCTGAACTGTTTTTAGTGTGAATATTATAGCAGAGTGATCGGAAAGATGTGAGGGGAGATAACAAATGTCTTTTACTAGATCATTAAGGCTATAACTAAATAACACATAATCGATCCTGGACGGATGCTTATAATTAAAGTTGCGGAAAGAAACCCCCAACTTATCTCCCACCCTTTCCCTCCAGACATCTGCCAGACCTATTTGCGGCATTATTATTGAGAGTGCCTGCCTGGATTTAGAGAATGCACAGGCTCTAGAGCTTGGAGACTTATCCAATTTTGGATTTAGAACAATATTAAAATCGCCAGCCCGAATTACGGGGTCGTGAAAGGCTAGTAGATGGTCGCAAATATTATTCATGTAGGCTGGGTCATCCTGGTTTGGGCCTTAATACCCAACCAGAGTATATGAGAGGCCATCCAGCAGAACCTTTGCCAAAAGCCACCTACCACTCTTGTCCTCCCTAAACTCAACTATTTGGGCATTGGCCTGTTTCTTAAAAATAAATATTACACCCCTAATATTTGCTGTTTGGTCTGTGCCCAAAAAGATGTCTATCCACTTTTCTTTCTTTAAATTCTCTAATGTTTCATTTTTGAGATGTGACTCCTGAATGACAATGACCTGCGCCGGGGAGTCTCTTAAATATTGAAAGATATTTCTTCTTCTCCCCCTTGTACGCAGGCCATTGACATTCCAGGATAAGAATTGTAACTGTGTCATCTCGTCACAATACTCCTCACTAGCCCATCCAGATTCCCTGAAGTTTTATTGTCGTCGATTCCTTTGACTGGAAATGCCCTGACCTTAATATCTCTAACCCCATCAGTGGTCAAACATCATTTTTTTAAACTGGTACGAGGACTCTGGCCTGCGAGGAACTTTTGCATTTTTAGCCCTAACCCCTCCTCCCTACGTGACACCCCCCCCCCCCCCGGGAAAACCCTTCCCTACTTACACTGGACTGATGTATTGCCAGCTTTTGCGCCCTCAGCCATCCATTCCTCCTTCTCTTCCCCCCTGCCACCAAACTATATCATGACTAAAGCTTGCACAGTCTCACTCTATTTGTGTAGTTAGTTTTCCATAGAAAAGGGGGTTGCTATACATGTAAAAGTTTTTTTTTTACCTCTTTTCCCTTTTATTGTTATTCCTATTTTTAATTTTTTTTCCTTTCCCTTTTAAACTTTTGTTGTTTATAAGAGTCACCATCACCATCAGTGCCCTCAAAACGCTGAACCCTTATATTTCTTTATTTTTCTTGTATTAGGGGTCGCTAATTTAACTTCACCTTAGACCAGCTCATACCCCCATCGAATTTCCTGTCCCCCGTGTGAGGTGCTTCATCGACTCCAACATATCATCTGCCTCAAGAGGTGATCTGAGATTGTGCATCTTATTATTGTACATTACTCTAAGAAAAGCAGGAAACCTCATCTGGACTGTGGCACCCAAGGCTCTGAATTTTTCCATTCTTTGCCCCAGCTCCCACTGTCGATCCAGCGTGGACTTCGATAGGTCCGAGCGAATGTCAAACTGAAAGTCCGGGCCTTTTACCATTTTCATTTTTAGGGCAAGATTTAAAATGTTTTCCTTGAGTGCATCAGTAAGGAAATTTATCAGAATTTTTCTGGGCTTAGATCTGCAAGGCTTTAGGCGCAAAGGGTCCCTATGAATCCTTTGGATATCCTTCTCAAGGGTTTCCGTTGTCTCCTCCAGATTTAAAGAGCCCTTTAAAAGGCTCACCACAAAAGTTTTAATATCACTCCCCTCTTTTCCCTCTGGAACCTTCAAGAGCCAGAGGTTATTTCTCCTTGAGTGGTTCTCCAAGGACTCAACCCTCTCACGGATCTCATTTCCCTCCCTTCGTAAAGATTGTATTTTTAGTTCGGCAGATCCCAAATTCGCCTTAAGCTCCTCAACGGATCCTTCCAATGACTCTGTTCTCTCATTTAGCCGGTCGACTTTTTTCCAAGATGTCGCAGGCAGCCCTAATCTCTGTCTGGTTTTCAGATGAGACTAAGAATCCCATCCTAATGTCTGCCTTCAAAGAGGCCAACAGCGTCTCAATTGAGGAGCAGGCTAGGGCAGTATCGCCCCCATCCACAGACCCTCCAATCTCTGATGATGATGCAATAACTGCTGAAGTTTGAGCCATGGGAGCGTTAGATGCCCCACCTAACCCAATCTGACTAAATGTCGGAGCCTCGACTTGGTCTGGCGATGATAGGGTAACAAGCACACAATTCTCCTGCGCCTGCTGGAGGCTAGCTGACTCGGCTACCTCAACTACCCCAGCCATCTGGGGTTTTTCGGGGGTGTCGGCGAAGGAAGCTGCTCGGGACACAGGTGACACCGGTGTGTAAGGAGCCTTCTTAGTAGTTGACTGGCGGGTTGGAGCTAAGAGGTCCGTGGGATTTATTGTAGAGGGCGCCTCTTGATAGTTTTACTGAATATTTAAGACCTGAGGTAATACTTTGAAGAAAGAGTGCAGTGAAGCAGTGATATGCGATGCTCTGACCTCTCCGTGAACTTTTTTAGGGCCTTTTTTAGAGCCTGTTTTCTGCTTTAAACTCCCCGTTTTGGCTGTCTCAAATATCTCAGCTAGCTTGGTCCTGCTTTCTGCTCCCCTTGCAGGGCCCCCTAGGTGGGTCTCACTGTTATCTTCTGTCGCTATACCTTGGGGGGCATGAATAGCCTTGCCACCCCTCCCCCTGCCTCTTTTGGGCTTGCCTTTAGCCTGGTTGTTTGCGCTCTTACCTTCCACTGGAAAGGTCCCGTCACCTACCACAGCCCCTGAGCCAGACCGGCGTGAGCCCCCCCTTGTCGCCTCTTACAGATGCCACGGTCCCACTGCCAGTCTCTCCTTTGCCAGCTCCAGCGTCGAGAACCGCACACAGACCGTCCACCGAGGCCTTAGTTGCAGCTGAAATATCCGAAGAAATGACCGCGGTGGTAAAGAAGTCGCCTATGCTCGGCACACCAGCAGCAGACTTGCATTGATTTGTGCAGCTCTCGCCTGTGTTTGTGCTGACTCTACCAGGACTTCCCCGCAGGAGGCCGCGGGCTGCCGCTCTGCGGCCCCGCCTCAACTTCACGGCTGCGAACTCCCACCGCTGCGGCAGGGAGAGACCGGGATTGAGAGCGGAAGCCAGATCTTTAAAGTGCATTTAGAGGAAAACCAGCACAGCATGGCACCAAAGAAGGTGAGATATACAATCTCCACACATTCCGACGTCGATACCCCCGCACTGTTAGAAAAGCGGCATAGTGGGGGTAAAGAAACAGAGGTTTTTCTGGCAAAAGCGCGCGCTGCCGCTCAGCCCGCGGGCGCCATGTTTTCCCCCCTTCTTGCGCCTGTTTAAGACCAGGCTTTCCCATGTCTTAATTTTGACGCTGCTTTTGTAAATATAGGGCAGCGTCAAAATCAATCATGTTGCAGTGGCTCGCCCACCCCAACACTCATTGCTCTACCCTTTCACGCTAAACACACCGTGAAAGGGGGCCTTACTTAGAAGGCACAGTTAAGCCACGTTAAGTGACTTAACGCTGACTTGTAAATAAGGCAAAGCCAATATTGACACAGGAACTTCACTAAAAGTGAAATTCCTGTGGCGATAGGGTAGTGTGTATATGCCCCTCAGTTCCAGGTTCGTTAATGTGTAGGGTCTATCGCTAGTCCGTGTAAAAGGAGTCACAACAAGCGGTCCTCGGCAACAGGTGCCCCAGGAGTCTGGTTGTTGCAGTATCTTTGGCAGATAGGAGTATAAAGTAACTGCAGAGCTGTGCATGATGTGCCGGAATGAGATACAGTGGCAGTGCTTGGCTAGTCCCATAGCAAGAGAGGCCAAGATGTCATGAGCTAGTCTGGGCCTGTATTAATTGTCAGCTGTTGAGTTTACAATTTCCATTCAACCCTTGCTAGATATTTCACTAATCTGCAATTGACCTATATGTCTGAAGGATTGAAGCAGGCTATGACGGCTTGTTTGCAGTGACATAGCCCCCTGATGTTAAATTCTGGTGTTGATAGACTTTTTTGATCCTCCAGTGTTGATTTGCATAAGCAAAGTATATGTACCATAGATTCTGGCTCTTGGTCGCATAGTTTGCCTTGGTCCATGCCATTGGTGCACTGCGGCAGATGTAAAAGTGAGGGGAGGCAACTTAGGCGATATTTTAGGAAGTTTCTTTTAATATCAGCACCAGACCCGGAGGCTTGGAATGGTTGCGGTGTCAGAGTCTTATAACTAGCTAATTTGCACATGTCTCTTTGTCTGTCAGCAGAGAAGCCCATCTGATTGTTTTATTTACTGTGCTCTTGAATTGAGAGTAGCTGGTTGTTAGATGGAGGTGGAGAAGTGTGGCTCACTGGTTAGAGGCGGCAGACCCGTAAGCAGAGAACGACCCGGGACCAGGGTTCGATTCCCGACGCGGCAGGGTCGTGGACCAGGGTCAGCGGACTCGATAATTCTCGCCTCGGTGCCTACTCTAGTCAGAAACCACACTCGGCAACTCTGGGCATCAGCTTGCCTCATCTTCACAACGGCCCCCCAGACCGCCGGGGATGCTTGGTCGCACCTTAGAGATACCCATCAGGGACCATCTCTCAGGGTGAGCCAGGACGGGTTCCCCAGCGGTCGAAGCGTGGAGATACTCCTCCGGGAGTCGATTCCTAGCGCTATATAAACCCGCAATTAGATCATAAAGTGGGTCCAGGCCAAGAGATGCTAAGTATGTGTGGCTTAACGACTGGAACGGTCAACCTTGGAGCTGGGGATCCGGGTTTGCATCCCAGCTGGGACACTCAACATCCTGTGTTTCTGGACTAATCACTTAATCTCCACGTGCCTACAAAAAATGGATGTGTCTGTCTTTAATGCAACTGATGCTCATGTAAAGTGCTCTGGTAACTTCAAGTCTAGTTTGCGCTGTATAAAACAAAACAAAAAAAAGACAAAATGAGGTAGTTCCTGACTCAGGAGTTGTCACTTGTAGTAATTTCCTCTCATAGGGAGTGGTTTTGTGACGGCGGTTTGTAGTTTTTTTTATTTTTTGTTCATTTGTAGAGTGCATGGTTACACCACCGATGTGTCCCCGTGCTAAGACATAGGCTCTGAAAGATGCAACTGCACGTTGCATGACCAGTCGAATTACACTTATTCAGTTTTAGCTAACAGCCAGGTCTTTAGCCGTCTACGAAATCTACTTTTGCATGGCTCTGTTCTTAGGGCAATTGACAGGGTGTTCCAGATTTTTGCTGCAAGGTACCTGAAGGAGCGTGCCCCCATTCTTGCTCTAAATATTCTCGGTACTGTCACCAGTGCCTTCCCCAGAGATCTTAAACTCCGTCCTGGTTTATATTGGGTTAGTAGGGGTTGCTGGTACCTTGGGCCGTTCTTTAATAGAATGCGGTGACAATGGCACATTGCCTTAAACATGACTCTCTTTTCCACTGGCAGCCAGTGTAGTACTGTCAGGGCTTTCTTCATGTTAGCTCTTCTTGGAAGGCTAAGTACCAGTCGAGCCGCCGCATTCTGTACCCTCTGTAATTTGGATAGTCCTTTTTTTGTAGCGGCAAGATATAGTACATTCCCGTAATCTAATTAGGAAGTTATTACTGCATGTACTATGGTTTTCCTGGCATTAGCTGGTAACAAGTCAAGAGGACTTTCCTCAGAATTTTCATGGCCCCATTGCATTTCCCTGCTCCCTTTCAAATCTAATTGCAGTTTGCAGCCGCATTTAATAAACTCCCCTTCCCTGGCCAAGGTTTGATTCATAAGGCCAAACTCCAACCTTAGCTGAGCAGTTGAAGTGTGCCATGGAAGATGGAATACCGACTTGAAGACCCTGGCTATGATCCTATCCAAATAGGGGGCATCTCTACCCCTTAAAGCTTTGCTACCATAAGCTAAGGTCGGAACCAGCTTGGCCTGCATTACCTGCAGAAGTGGTGTGAATGTTGATCTGCAATTGCAGCTCTTAGATGATGAAAAGCTGCTAGAACGGAGTAGGCTTTCAACTGTGTGTGCTGCTTGTGCGCTTTAAAGGATCCTAGTCTGTAGAAAAGTAGACTCAGGTATTTGTACTCGGTTACGTCAATATTTGCTGTTTACAAATGCCAGGACAGGAACTGTTGGCTGACATTACAATGCCCAGGAATTTTGTTTTCTTCATGTATATTTCCATTAAATTCGACCTGTAATATACTGCAGTAGTGTTCTGAAGTCATTGGAGACCAATCTTAGTGTGGCTGATAAAGACTAGATCAATGGTATACATCAGTCTTGGCAGGTGGGCACTTCCTTTTTTTGGAGCATGTGAGTTTATCTGGTCATGAGCAGGAGGTAGGTCTGCCAGAAAGAAATTAAAGAGTGTGGGAGCAAGCACACAGCCTTGCCATAGACCCTGATATGTTCTAATCTGCCTAGACAAGTGGGATCCATTCACCAATTTTATTCAGACAATATGTCGCTGTAAAGGAGAATCAGGACTTGCAGCAAGGGCCAGAGTATGTTCCAACTGCCAAGCTCCTGCCAGAGCGTGTTCCGGTATAATGCCGCTTTGGAGTCTATGAAGCAGAGAAAGAGACAATGGTGGGTATTTTTGCATTGATCAATTAGTAATGATAGAGCTAATATGTTTGTTGCTGTCCCGTGCCCTTTGAAAATCCAGTTTGATGTAAAGGGATTATATGCCTTCTGTGTCCTAAGATGTTAGATCTTCAAGTAGGTAAATAGGGTAATAGTTTAACTCAAAGTCAAGGAGTGCTCTTTGCCGATAATTCACAAGGTCTGAGCTGTCACCTCCCTTTTTGATGGGAGAGATGATTGAGCCCTTCCAAGAGGCAGGTATGCTGGTAGTTGCAGTAATACTGTAAAAACCCTCTCTAAGTTCTCTGCCCAGAAGTCTTTGCCTTCTTTGAAGAAAACTGTGTGGAAGTCGTTTGGTCCTGGCACTCCTTTCCTGCCACCCTTCGTGATTTGCTTTTCAATTGTAACAGCTTGCAACTTCAGGGGGAAGATTCCCTATGGTCATTTTCAATTTTCCAAGATCTCCATAGAGTCCCTCAAGGGGCAAAAGACAAGCATTTTAGGTGAGTTTTTGTGTTACTGAGGCTTGGAGCACCATGAGATGAATTGCATTTGGTGCAGTTCCTTCAAAATGGTTTGACAGAAACTCAAGCCAGCACTCTTCTGAAATATTTGCAGTTGTTATGAATTTCGAACAGCCATTTAGGGTATTCACAGTTTTTCAAAACCTCCCTTGTCTGTTGGATTTTATCTCACTTAGCAGCCTGCCCAGAGATTGTCATTTACCTCTCTCCTTTGATATAACCTATGCTTTCTGTAAGCTGTTCTTGCTTTCACTACTGCAGCTTTCAGGATTTGGTTGGTTGGTGATATTTGCAGTGCCCTAATGGCCTGTTTGACAGAGCGTTTTAGGTCTTTTAATTTGTTACAAACTGTCTTCTTTGTGCTCCCAGGCTGCTTGCCTGGGCCCTGGTACTGGCATTGCATATTGATCTGCAAATCGCTTTCTCAAGTGAGGCCAGATGGTTTGATTTACCTACACCATCCGCCGTATGTGCAAGGAGTGATATTTTTGTTAACTCAGGGAGATTGTATGCTGAGTTAGCTGACCATGTTATTCTTTTGTTGTTGATGGTATAAGCTGAGACGTGTGTTGCTTTAACTGGCACATGACAAGCAAGGCAGATGGCTAGGCTCAATTCTTGCTGGAGGTGGTCGCTTTCCACTCTAGCTGCTATCCCAAAGCTGTTGATTAGATGGAACAAGTAGACAGAGTGTACTGTAAAGTCTATTAGGGAGTTGCTTATATGATTATGAAAAGTTGTTGCTGGTGAACTGTCTGATAAGACCCAACCATTGACAGCCCTCCGGTTGAAATGCTCTAATTCATTGATTCGTTCTTTGATTTTTTTTTATCTGACTTAAAGGAATGACATTGACTCTGAGCTGGAATTGCCCAGTGTGCATTTTGGCCTGACAGAGTCTTGTCTTCTAGTGGTGAGCCTAGCTGATTCATGTTGAAATCACCTGAGAGAATTATTTCAAGGAGAGGCGGCCCTTCCAAACGTTTGCTGATCTTAGTTTTCAGATGCTCTATAACTGTTTGTTTAGCCTTTGGTTTTGGTGGTATATATACATCTAATAATATCAAGGGGCTCATGCTTGTGCCCCAGGTAAAGGCTGTAGAACAATTTGCAGGCCTGGGTATGCCGTAGGGTTTTGTCTTTCAGGGGCATATTACCAAGGAGGGCGATAGGCGAATATCGCCGCGTTAGTGGGCATTTTCGGCCGCTAAGCGGCGATGTGTCCCATTCAATAGGACACATCAGAGCTAAGACACACTGGCAGACTCAGGAGCATATGTTCATGAACTACCGCTAACTAGCGTTAGTGGCAGTTTTCTTAACAAGGCCTATCACCAAAAACGATTGCTCTGTTAGTAATGTATTCACAATACATCGCTACATGGTGATAGTAAAAGCTAGCCGTGGTGAGAAACTGCCGCTAACGCTAGCGCCAGGGCGATATAAATATTGATGTTAGCGAGAGAAAAGTCACGAATGGCCTATTAGCGGCAAAAAAACTCAAGTTACAAAGCCCAATGTGACTTTTTTGCAAAAAAAGCCATTAAGCCCACCTCCAATGGAAAATAGGAAATAAAAACAATGGAATGCAGAATGGAGCAGCCAGCGCCAATTGCAGCACAGATCAACAAACCATCCACCTCCCCAACGGCCAGGATGACCAGCCAGAGTCCCAGGGGCTGAGGAAATCCAGATTCAGGGCTACAGTTATGAAACAAGGTGCATTTCTGGGAAAAAACAGTGATGCATCACTTTCTCATAGCGCCCTCCTTGCAACACAATGGCATTCAAAACCCTCAAAGTGGGGACAGTCCCCGGGGCCCATAGGCCTCCCTGGTCCTGCGTCTGTGACCTGGAGTGGAAGGCAGAGGTGTTGTGGAGTTGCTGGGCCATGGCGGTAGACAATGAGGCGCCAGCGATCGCCCTTACCTGGTGGTGAAGTCTGGCAGGTCGCATGGAGACACATTGCTGACTTGTGGGAGAAGATCGCCTGGCACACCTTGGAGCTGTGAACGGCAGAGGTGCTCCGGCGCACCTACATAGCTAGCCAGACGTTGTGGAGGGTGAGGCCCCTGAGCTGCACCAAACTTGTGTGGCGGGAGTGCTGCAACTTCACGCCTAAGGGGGCCCTGTTTTCATCACCTGCATCGGGAGGTCCCCCAGCAGACTTGGTGGTGACTGCTGTACCCAGGCTTGTGAAATCCCACCTGACTGAAGCTCCTGCTGGCTGAGTCGCAGACTTGGAGAGAGTGCAGCATATTGAGCCCCGATGTCAATGTCCAGGTGAGGAGAAGGTGGGACGAGTAGCGGAGGAGGCTCGGTGAGAGTTGGGCCCAGACCTAGCACCTGTGGGAGATTCACATCATGCCCTGAGCAATCCCTGCTCCGCGGCTGACCTACATCACAGATGGCACCACACACGAATGGTGGGAGACTCCACTAACTGGCTCACGTCGCTGAGATTGGCCATTGGTGGCAGTGGGCGCCAAGGGCACGGGCCAGATCTGCCCCAGGCCTTTGTGTAAGCAGCTTGATCTACCGTTACTCACTGGGGGTCTGGGAACACTTCATCTGGTCGCCACTTTTAGATTGGAAGAGGCAAGCGGGTGGTGCTGCCTTTCCTTGCCCCCTATTATGTTTGCTTTTGGGTGTACGGGGGACTAACCCTTAGTGGACTTCCTCTTCCCACAGCGCTGCGCCATCTGGTTACTGCTGCTGCTATCCCCATCTGCTGCTGCTGGTTCCTCTGACCCAGAAGACAGGTGTTCAAGTGCCTCCTCCACCCACAGGCTCCTGCCTGCGCTTCATCCGTGGTGGTCCAGTGGTAGAGCGTCACTGCTCTGCAGCTTGACCGCCCTACTGTCCCTCTTTTTATGCTGTTCCTGTTCATCTTTCTGCTCTTCTCCGTTGCTTTTCTATCTTTTTCTTTTTTATCTTTGCTTTGTTTGGCTTTATTTTTCCTGTGCTTCTTTGCAGTTCCTTTTTGCCTAGCCTCTCCTTCATTGCTGCTGCCCCCTCCAGTGCCCTCTCCCACATTTCCCGCCTCCCATTTGTCTAGCCCACCTGCAGCGCAACCTAATGGCGGATGCTGTGTGGCCATGAACAGCAGGCATGCCACTAGTGTGCCAAAGGTTGGCCTGTTTGCGCCCACACCTGTATTGCCCCCAGCACCAAGGACCCTGCCTCTTGGACACTCCACCGCTACGACACCAGCACCCTCCTCGCCCTTCACCCTAGCATCACCAAAGACTACCCTTGCACCCTGCGCCTGCCGAAACTTCAAACAAACCTCCTGCCACATCAGCACACCAGCGCCATTTGTGCCCAGCCGACCAACAGCGTATTTGACTGGCTCAACTGCATCATCCTCAACGTGCAGTCCCTCCCCTAATACGCCACAGAAATCTGGGACCTCCTCGACGCCATCTCCTTCTTCACATAAACCTGGACCAACCTCTGCTCCCGACAAGACATCGCTATCCCCGATGGCTACAAATTCACAAGCAAGGACCAACCCGACAGTCCAGGAGGAGGTATTGCCATAGTCTATAAAAGCACACCCTGACTGACCACGCACTCTAAAGACCCAATGGTGACCATGGAAAACCTCCACTTCCAGATCCAGACCAACACCACCCTCTGTGGCACCCTTGTCTACAGGCCCCTCGGGCCATGAACCCCCATTCACCAATGCCATTGTAGACCTCATCGCACCCCAGGCTCTCCCATCCAATGGCTATATCCTACTAGGAGACCTCAAGTTCCACCTGGACGAACCCAGTGACCAGAAAACCACCCCCCTCCTGGGGATCCTTGCTAACATTGAACTCAAGCAGCTAGTCACGGCACCAACCCACATAGCCGGACACACGCTCAAGCCTGTTTTTTTCCTCCTCCAGTGGGAACTTCAACTACAGCCACACCACAGAACTCTCCTGGACAGACCATCATTGTATACATCACGCCTTCACCACACCCACCGTACATCACTGCCATCATCTCCCCCCGCCCGTCGCAGCTGGATCAAGGCCACCGAAGAACTTCTGGTCAACTCCCTCAGCACTACCCTCTGCCAATGCTTACAGATGCGAACACCGGAGCGAGCCAACTTCAACAATAGATTTCCAACTGCTCTGAAACCCTAGCACCCCTCACAAAAGACCAGGCAAACAACACTCCAAGAAGGCCAGCTGGTTCGCTCCTGCCCTCGACTAGTCCAGACGCATCTGCAGACATCTCGAGTAGAGATGGAGCCACAACATTAATCACCTCCGCAAAACAGTCACCCTTGCACCATGGCGCAAGGGTGCCTGCATTTGCGCATGGCAGTGATTGTGCACCATCTTAGGGGAAAAAGACAGGGGGAGCTTAATCCTGAGCCCCTTTCTGGCAGTTTAACACCACCTATGCGTCATTTTCTTGACGTACTTGCAGCTTGAATCTTGCACCACGGTGCACTTTATTTACAAAGTGAAGCATCTAGGCATATTTGTGACCTTGTGAACCCCTTTGCCACATTATACCTGCATCTGGTATGATGTATGTAGGGTGGGCGTTTCCGCGCAACAAAGCCTTGTAGGATTGGCACAGTGAAGCCTCTCAGATTTCACTGCGACAATTCTAGGACACCACTTTGTCAAAACCTTACACCTGCCATGAGGGTGAAGCAGTGCCATAGGGATAGGCTGGTTCCATGCATTGCTGGAGTTGCATCATGCTTGAAACACAACTGTAGCAATGCCAGATACATCAGTATTTCAGACGTATCTGTCAATAATTGCGACATGGAGCGCCATACATTGAATACGGGGCATCCATGGTGTCGCAAATAGGGCGCAGTGAAAAGTGTTGCACGCTGTTTTGTCACAGCGAAGCATCATTTTTCATGAATGAGGCCTAGGTATGCACCCTATCTTATTGATAGTGCGCATTCCTTCCATTTTGTTTTGTTGCAGGGCAGCGCAGCAACATTCCTTGAAGCGCTGTCCAGCACCAAAACCTCTAAAATGAGGCCCTAAGTGTTTGCACCAGTTTTAAGACCAGCTATTTTCTGGTCTTAAAAAACTGCCTCTAACTGGATCTAGCAGCAGTTTGGGGTGGTTATCGCCATATGGGAATTTCATTGTAAATATCGCAAAGTGGGGTAAGCGACAGGTTTCGCACGGAAACGCCCACCTTGCAATTCATTTTCGTTAAATCCCGCTAACAGAAGTAGCGATCCTAAAAATTCACGTTTACGCCCGAACAGTGCTGCTAACTGCAGTTAGCGGCAACTTGTACATACAGCGATAAAAAAGACGCCGTAAGGTCAATAAATTCACACTATGGTGGGGTTAGTTCTTGTACACATGCCCCTTAGTCCCTTGCCCAGCATGAAGACGGCCCAGGGTCACAGAAAAAAGCGCTATAAAGGACCTGTGTCCATCTGTGGCCACCCCATAAGGTAAACAAAGCATGACACGTTTTTGGGAGAGAGTTCTAAAGGACTCAGAAGCAAAGGTCAATTTTTTAATCAAGCTCACTGGTAGTTTGTGAAATTTGTCAGTGAATTGAGTGCCTGGCTCAAGCCTAAGGAAACATCCGATTTTGTTAGAACTCGAGCGAAAAAAGTGTACAGGTTGGCAAAATTGTTTTCACTATAGCAAGAACAAAAATGGTAGAACTCTCTGCCTTATGTGAAAAAGTGTCAAGGCTCATCATACTAGGTATAAAGGTAATGTTTTTGTTTCCTGCTAGAGCTTTCTGCAAGACCTTTTCCTGCAGCACAAAAAGAAGATTTCGGATGAAAAGTTGGATGAGTACACTGATGCGATGGTGAGACTTTACACATTTTAGCAACACTAGTTTTAACGTGATCGCTCAAGTGATATTGATTTCACAAAACTGTATAATATGTCTTTAAGAAATGCTGTTGAAATTGTACACTTTAATCGGATTACTGATTTTAGAACATATAGTCTGCAGGACAGCAAGTATGAACTAAAATGAAAGTTATGTCACAAAATTTATGAACAATATATTTTTTGAGGGGGGAAGATGATAAACATAAAAATTCCATCTGAATGAAAGATACCTGGCCTCTAATTACTTTTCACTAAAATGTGTTTTTACTCAAATGTGCAAATTGCTGAGTCATCTGTATGTAGGAGTCTTTTGACATGAATTTCTAACTTTTGATGTTTCAGTTTTCTGGGTGGCACTGGTACACAAGTTATCTGTGTGTTTCTTTGTTGGCTTCAAGAGTGCATATATTAACTTGAAATATCTCCTTGTTAGTGCATGTTTTGCTTACAGCAGAGCTCGGAAAGGAGGCAATTACTAACTTGTGTTTCCAAGCTTCAATCTAATTCGGAGATATTTTGAGTTAATGTAAGGGCAAAAGAAGCCCAAAGGAAGCACATGTGATTCAACACAGCTCAGAACACATTATAATCAGTTCCACAGGCTAAGAGCAGAGAACCTGACTGTATTCACTTGCAGCACTTAAAGTGAATTCATTTAACCTGCAGCTCAAGCTTCACCCCCATGCTACCACAGTACTATTAATGCCTCAACGTCGCGATGACCAGCTTGACAGGAGAATATCCCTGGAATATCCCAGTACCTCAAATAAAAAAAAGAAGCAAAATGTGCTTTGGATGCCTGCAGGTGGATGGAAGTCCGCTGGGGGTTGGCCTGCCATGTGGCCAACACCCATTGTGTGCTGCTGAAGGCCATGCACAGTGGTGTGTCAGTCACACTGGGGGATTTCGGCATTCATGATGGAGTGGGGTGTATTGATTCGCCCTCCCAAATAATAGAAAATAACGCCCTCCCACACGGAGGCACAAACACAGCGAAGCAATAAAAACACAACTAGGAAAGGGATTTCACTCTCATAAAATGAAACACATCAAACACTGTTGTCAGAATTAGGCATGGGGTTTTATTCGTGCAACGCTCTCTAACAAAAAGGCTTTCACAGATGTCAAATGAACAACATTCAAATGTATATAGAGATATATATATATGTATATATTACCTACTGGCGGTCGCCAGTAGGTATATATAGTTAGGATTTTTTCTCTATGGGATTTTTGAAAATTCTATGTCTAATAACTTTGGCGTTTGTGGACGGAATTGGCTGAAATTTTCAGGAAAATGGCACATTTTGTTTCTGAGCAGCCCTTGAAAATTTGGGGGGGTTCGTCAAGGGGGGGGCCGAGAAAAAAGGGGGGTCCCAAAACGTGTTTTTAACATTGAGTTTTCCATAGGGCGGTTGGCCTCACTTTTAGCCCGAACGGCTGAATGGATTTGCACGAAACTTGGCAAAATTGTAGGGACTGGTAGCCCGATGTGCCTTTTGTAGGTCTCAATATATGTGCTCCAGTGGATTTTGAGAAATTAACGTTTAAAAAAAGATATATATCTGTAACAGCGGACCTGGCAGCGTCCCAGGACGCGTACTTTACGCGCAACGGAGCTTTGTGAAGCGAAGCTGATTGGTTCTCCGGCGTCTGTCAACATTCCAAAAAGTCCGTAGCGGCCGCCATCTTGTCTCTCGGTAGGATCGAGAGACAAGAGGAGGTCAAAACAAAGGGGGAAATAACTATAAGGGGGCATAGTAGATCCTCGCTGACCCCCTAGGTTTGATGTGGAGGTTTTAAAAGGGCCCCGCGGGGCAAAAAAAAATAATAATAATAATAATCGAACGGCTGAATGGATTTGCACGAAACTTGGCAAAATATTAGGGACTGGTAGCCCGATGTGCCTTTGCTAGGTCTCAATATATGTGCTCCAGTGGATTTTGAGAAATTAACGTTCAAAAAAAGATATATATCTGTAACAGCGCTCCGCTTCGCGTAACGGAGGTTTGCGAAGCTGATTGGTCATTCTGTCACTGGGCTATAGTTGGGCTACATCTGGCTGATATTTGGGCTACATTTGTTTTTTTGTGTGTCTGGCGGCCATCTTTGGGCTACATTGGGCTACATTGGGCTTCATTGGGCTACAATGGGCTACATTTGGACTCCAACATATATATAGGCCAATGTAGCCCAATATATATTTTTCAAAGTTAATTTTCGTAAAAACCACTGGAGCATATATCTTGAGACATAGCAAAGGCACATCGGGCTACCAGTCCCTACAATTTTGCCAAGTTTCGTGGAAATCCATTCAGCCGTTCGAGCTAAAAGTGAGTCCAACCGCCCTATGGAAATGAAGGAAATGAATGGGTAATTTGTAATTAGCAAATAGCTAATCGCAAACTAGGAATGGTAAAGAATCGCTATTTATTCCTTAAAGTTCGCTATTTAGGAAATGCAAAAAACTTTGATGATACATATGGCGGTTCATCTCTAACAAGATAAGAAGCATAGGGATACATTTATGATGACTGGCGCATCACCAGGGATGTGTTAGTCATTCTGTGCCGCTGTTCCGTCACCTATGGTGTGCTGCATTTACAATGCGGCGCATCATGGGGCAAAAACAGCACAGATGCGTGATGTATCTGTGCCGTAAAGGTGGCGCATTGCTGGAGTTGTATCGCAAGTGTGATGAAGCTCCAGCAAGGGTCGGGGGTGCCCCTGTCGCAGGGTTTCTGTTCTCACACAGAACTGTGGACAGAGGATTGGAACCTCGGCGAATTAGGGTGTCCCAAAACTCACGTTAGTAATCAAAAACTCCTTAGCAAGCTAGGTACAGTGTCACATTGGATATAACAAACTCTCAATGTTTAGACAATCCAGAATATGAACTTATAGTACCTCAGGATACGTGGAACTCATGAACAGTCGGTCGTTATATATTTCTTAGAAACCAGAACATGGAGTTAAGAAGAACACATGTGTATTTGAAATGTTTATTTACTAATGCCGTCTTCTCAGGCGTAGTATCTTAGATAATACAAGTACACATATTATCAGTAGCAAAATTACCAGCATAGTTACTAGTACATAAAAAGCAAATGGTGATAGTATGTTAACATGCTGTAAATGAATAAGAGTTAGCAACACTTATAAGCAGCCGCGGGCCGTGGAGGGAGTTACGGTGAGTCAGGGAGGCGGGGAGGGGGAGAAGCAGGGTGGAGAATACAAGTACACATATTATCAGTAGCAAAATTACCAGCATAGTTACTAGTACATAAAAAGCGAATGGTGACAGTATGTTAACATGCTGTAAATGAATAAGAGTTAGCAACACTTATAAGCAGCCGCGGGCCGTGGAGGGAGTTACGGTGGGGCAGGGAGGCGGGGAGGGGGAGGGGCAAGGTAGAGAGGGCTCCACCCTGCTTCTCCCCCTCCCCGCCTCCCTGCCTCACCGTAACTCCCTCCACGGCCCGCGGCTGCTTATATCTCACCCTCCCTAATACACATATTATATTATTTGCTAAGAAGGTCTCTTTGTGTTGGTTTAGGGCGTGCCCATACTTTAGTGTCTTAGATTTGAAGGAATCACATCAGCATACACCAGCTCTCTCTGCATGTGAACCGCATCAACTGTTGTGTATGTGTGTTCGGCAAAGCAATATAAAACCCGCCTCATGCCCAGAATTGGCAGAAGTTGCACTTATGTTATGAGTATGAAGTCGTGGAGATCAGACCTCATAACAATTCTGTATCGTGTTGTTCTTGAAACTTTAGCACTCGCTGTACAGATATAGTTTAACAAGCAAAGCAGATAGTAGAGCAATAACATATTATTCTCATGTAAACCACGATGAACTACTAGGTGGAAAGCTAAAGCAACAACTAAGTGTCGTGTGCAGAAGTTGCAAAAAAGGAAAAATGGTGTTTAAACCGGTAATGAGCCCATGCTAACTTAACACGGTGTAAAGATATCCAGGACCTAGATGACACCTCCCCATGATCCGGAAACGAACTGAATAAGATAATAGAAGTGCCATCTCATGAGAGCAGATTGCAAGTTTATATGTGGACGGTCCGCAAGGTAAAGCATTAAAAACTAGGAAAATGTAATGCTAAAGAAAAATAAAACAGCCAAGTACTTTATCGACTCTTAAGCCAATAGGCAAGGTAAATAATAAAAACTTGACAAATAAGTCAATGAATTGTCAATGAAATGCTAGTACTCAGCATATCAAACATGAAAAAGGTCTATGACATAACTGTGTATGCAAAATAAGCTGCAACAGCCTCCAATAGGAAGTCACCGTCTTCATCCGAAAACAGTTCAGCCATCCAATTTAAAAGCGGAAAAGAACATACGTGCTCTCCCAGCACCGGATCCTCTATCACCATCAGAGGACAGCTCGGTGGGTTTTCAAGAAAGCTCTGTTCCAAGAAAGACTGTGCTGCCGCCAGTAAATTCCAGGGACCAAGTAGTCCATGCATCAATGCCACAGCCATAATCCTTTCGCCAGGACAAACCAACTCGTGAGTAATGATAGGAGTCATCAGCTGATTAAAGTCGACGTCAGGAGAAACCGGTCCGCAGAGACACAAATCAATGGCCCAATCGAAATCACAGGTCAGGCAGTGAAATACAGGCTGGACACAGGTGAAGTAGGAGAATCGAAAAGATAATCCATATGCCGTGCTTAATATCGCCAACGGCATTGTGCCATAATATTCTAGCATGCGATTGCGGAACAGTGTCAGCAGCTGCAGGGTGGGAGGTTGCATAGGAGGGACATCCATATTTAAAAATGTAAAAAAGCACAAGAGCGTCCGCTGGTAATGCAAGTAAAAATGCCAATCCACGAACCAGAGTGGAGAAAATAGAATGAAAGGAAGCAGGGATGACTCCAAAGATTTTCTCAAATGAAGTCACGAGACCACTGGTAACAACTTTAAAAAAGTGCGCCAGGGTCTTTGTGGAGGATGCGTTAAAGATAGTCGGAACCATCTTGCTGAAATTGAAAGGCAAATCTGAATTGAAAAGGGTCTGCACCTCTGTACGGGTGTTCGCTATGTGAAGCACGAAAGTTTCACGGGCCGAACTCAAGGCCACCTCTCTCTGAGACAAAAGAGCTCTTATTCTTGCCATGCCGTTGAAATCAGTCCCAAGGTTGGTATTTGTGGCCAGATTGAAAACTCCCTATGTTCATGTGTGGGAGGAAATAGAACATTTCTGCAGCAAATAACCCGTTCACTTACTGTTACGATAAAAGGAATACTTTTAATTAACTCAGAACAATCTTCATTATTGAGCATCAAATAACTACCATTTTCCAACAACTTGAACGTGGGGATGATAGCAGGAACTGGCGTGCCTTGCAACACGCAAGCCATATTTGGTCGGTGTTTGTTGGATGAACCGTGTAACTGTATGTGCCTACACATTAGTGAATGATCTGGCGTCTCAGTGCATTCCTCTCCATTCAGATAAACTTCTTGATCATCTTTGAAACATCTGTATGTGTATGGAAGCGACCAGACCTCATGAAGAAAAGCACTACCTAAAGGTTCATAACGACCTATTGGTATATATTTCATACAATTTGAAAACTTATATAAAGCAAAAGGCAGCGTTATTAAACCGTGGATAAGGCACGTTGCCAAAAAACCCGCAATCCTCTGCTGATGATGTCACTGAGCATGTCATGAATGATGTAATATGTGACATCATCAGCAGTGGATTACGGGTAATAGTATCTCTAGTTTACTCCCCTATAGCTGTCTTTCTTTTAACATAAGTGTCTGTTTCCTTCCCTTATACTTACTGTTTTTGGTTCGCTTCTGGTTCGCGTACCGGCGAGCGAACTGGGAAGCGAACTAAGAGAAATAGAGGTTGGCACAGTTCCAAATATTGTACCAATTTTTTAATAACGGGGAGGTAGTTCTGAAAAGAACTTTTTTTTTTATTGTTTTTGTTGTTTTATATTTTTTTTATTATTTTTCGGAACATTTTTTTACTTTTTTTGAATTTTTCTGAACAGTTTTATATTTTTGGGGGTTTTTCTTGGAGGGGGCAATGAAAACGATTCATTGTAAAGGGCTCAACAGGAGCAACAAAACAAAAAAAGAAGTATTTATTATTTTGGGCGTTTCGTACAAACTTGCATATGATAGTCAATAGCTCTGTTGATCAGAGTGATGCTTTTTTCTCCGTAGGAAATGAATCCATCGCAAAATACGCAGATGTGTTTTACTTCACCAAATTTCATTTGTATATTTGGCACCATCTCCCTGCCCTCTGGTCCCGTTACTTCCGGTACAACAGATCTTCTGGCCATAATAGGGAGATTATCTAGGTCGTTCCGAAACTGTGCAGCACTGTAGTTGTTAGGATGCCACCTAGTCATATGGCGATGCATTGTGTAGTTTCCGAAACTGTATTTTTTCTCGGTTCCTCTGGACAGTCTATCTTGACATATAAGGCAAGTTACGTATCTTGCATTTACTTTTTTCTGACCTTTGGGAATTTTAAAAAATTGCCAAATGAAGTTTTCTTTCCGGTGAGACGTCCTGGGCTGCTCAGGCAAAAACTGCCTCTCTTCGTGCTCGTCGTCCTGTTCCTCTTCTTCTTCTTCTTGTTGAATTATAACTTGAGCAGGTGGTCCACTCTTCCTTGGATGTGGTGGAGGTGGTGGGGAAGCACCAGCTGAAGCTACTAAAGAAGCCATTGCTCAGTGATCACAAAGGGTCTTTCTCTCACAATGATGAAAGTCAGAGTGAGGAAAGAAGGAGGGATTTTCATCATTTGGGAAAAACAAGAGTTCTCAACCAATCAAAAGTGTTCATTTTAGATTATATGACCTAGTCTTACATCATTAGGAAACCAAAAGTGAAATGAACCAATGAAAAGTGTTATTACCAAGTCACATGACTTGCTGTGTTTACGTTAAGCGCTTTGCAGGGCCTCCCGGTTTGCTTCCAGAAACCTGCGCTTTGCGACTCGCTTCGCGTACCAGTTCGCTAACGTAGCACGTCATATGACGTATCACGCGACAACGTGAAACGTCATGCGGACGGGAGGCGTCACGATGTTGTTTTCTAACGCGGCACTTGCGGTAAAGAAACGTTTACCGGCTCGCGGTCTATTTCGCGGCATCAAGGTCAGCTAACGGGAAGCTTCCCGATTCGCGAAGCGGGAACGAAGAAAAAAAAATATTTAAAAAAAAATTATTCATAAACATATAAAATATATTTTGGGATTTAAAGAAGAATACATTTTACAGCTACAGATATTAGCTGTTAAAAAACCAATGAAATTCACAGAAAAAACCATAGGTTATAGACCATATATAGTTAGGAATTAGCATTTACAAAACCTTGAAAATTCACTGAAAAAACCATAGGTTATAGACCATATATAGTTAGGAATTAGCATTTAGAAAACCTTATTTTACTCACACAAAACCATTGAAATTCCATATATAGTTAGTTGCACTAACTATATATCGCGCACCCGCAATCCACTGCTGATGATGTCACATATTACATCATTCATGACATGGTCAGTGACATCACTGATGACATCACTGATGACATCTCAAATGACATCACTGATGACATCACTGATGACATCTCATTTGACATCAATGACCACATCACTGATGATATCATTCATGTGACAATACAATGCATCTCCTCACATTTTAATATAACCTCTGTTTCACCCAGTGTTAAAAAGAGAGTATAATTTTTGAAACCATTGACACACCAATACTAGTTACTACATACGCACTCACTGATTGCTACATCTACACACACCTTCACTCATTCACCCATACAATCATTCATACATACAATCACTCATCTTTACAACACTATCATATGCACTCATACACCTATACAGACACTCACAGTCTGCCACTCATCCATGGAGTTACTCACACACCTAGTCAGTCCTGTAAAGAATCAATGACACTTCCATTTTCTTGTCTATACAGTTAAACATAGAGCACCTTACATTTTCAAACATATACTAACACATACTTACCTTCTTATACAATCATTGATACAAGTACAGATTGATCTGCACAGAGTCACACACCTCCCAGCTAGCCACACACACACTCAGTCTCCCATACAAATACTTGGGCAATCAATCAATAACCCATATAGTTACTCATATAGCTACTGATCAACACATGCAGCAGTTTACAGAACAACAGACATAATGATGCACAAATTAAGACAGTTTAGTCACTAACCCATGCAGTCAGTGAGACACATTTAATCACGCACTCATACAGTCAGTCATGCACCTACTAAATCCTTCGTCCAGACACTTACACATCCACTCATTCTTCAATATGTAGGACATATTTAAACTTTATAGAAACAAAAAATCACTGGATGTTGTTATCAGTGATGTCATCAGTGATGTCATTTGAGATGTCATCAGTGATGTCATCAGTGATGTCACTGACCATGTCATGAATGATGTAATATGTGACATCATCAGCAGTGGATTGCGGGTGCGCGATATATAGTTAGTGCAACTAACTATATATGGAATTTCAATGGTTTTGTGTGAGTAAAATAAGGTTTTCTAAATGCTAATTCCTAACTATATATGGTCTATAACCTATGGTTTTTTCAGTGAATATATATATATATATATATATATATATATATATATATATATATATATATATATATATATATATATATATATATATATATATATGCAAGCAATAATATCACACTTATAAGACACACACTCACACATCACAAAGTAAATAATAAAAAATAAAACACATCACCAGCCGCAAACTTCATCTTGGCACACTCCATACAGCGGGATTCACAGCTAGGGTCAAGAGACTCAGCAAACCGGGAACTGCTGTACTGAAATAGACACGTCTGTCCCCATTTAGAATTTCAAACAAATCCCAGTTTCCAAATCAACAAACCCAAGCTTTATAATCTCAAAGCACACTAGAATTTTCCGAGCGGCCTTTCTCTGCACCAAGGAAAATTACTGAAGTTGGCCACTCTCCAGGCAAGCATTCCAAAGGCAAAACAGTACTAATCATGTCTCTGACATGGCAGCCATAAACTTAATCCTCCATAATTCTGGCCCTATACACAAGGCAGGCCACCTACTTGATCCCATCTTTTCCAGCCTACATGACATTCACTGCTCGCCCGCATTACTACTCTGTTGGTCTGACCATTTTCTGACCAGGTTTAGTTTAACACCCCCTGATAACGCTATGTCTTTCCTCCTAACTCTAAGGATACCAAAAAGAGACTGGAAAAAACTCGACCTGACTGCCTTAAATAACATCTTGTGTTCCAACATACCCTTCCCCGTACAAAGAGTGCATATGCTCTCGGACACTGTACAAAATTCTCAATGCCATAGACATTTGTCTCCCTCTTTCTAATAAAAAGATTAATAATCACCTTCCGCCTGTGCCCTGGTATACTGACACTTAAAAAAAAAATGTAAGTGTAAAGCACTGGAACGGAAATGGAGAAGCGATTACGCTCTTGAATGCAAAAATGTATATAAAAAGGCCCAAAAATTATATCATGTTCTTTGTAAATCGGCCTGTGCTGAATATGTCGCAACTACCATATCTGACGCGCTGAACTGCTCCAAAACACTTTTTGGGATAGTCAAGGAGCTTGCTGGCTCACAGATCCTATCTAGGCCTCTACCACTCAATTAACATCAGTGTGAGGACCTTGCTTCCTTCTTCTTCCAGAAAGTTGAAAAAATCTATTCGGATATTGCCAGCACACAATGTGAGAACCCCCCTCCTTTGCCACCCTCCGTCTTCCTCCAACCAGTATCTGCACCACTCTTAACAGACTATATCCTCTTCAACCAGAACAAAATGCCTGATATTCCCTCAAATAACCTGGACGCATGGCCCCTACTCACTGCTGACTCTTTCCACAAAATCCTAGATAGCATTAAATCCGCTTCTCCCAATGACCCCCTACCTATTTTTGTGCTTAAGCAGCTATATCCACCATCTCTGCTTGCCATTATGAACCTTCTAAATGCTTCCTTAACTGAAGCCACAGTTCCACCTGACTGGAAACATGCAATGGTGACCCATCTTATAAAAAAGCCCAATGCCAACCCAGACTGCCGCCTTCTCGAAATTATTGGAGAAAAATATCCACGCCCAGATCTCTAAATTTGTTGAAACCAACAAAATCCTCCATCCATCACAATCTGGTTTCAGTGAATGTTTCTCCATGGACATAACATTATTGGGAGTAATGGAAAGGATACGCCACCATTTGGATGCTGAAGACACTGTTGCCCTCATTTTATTACGCGCAGCATTCGATACAGTATCTCACACAACACTGATCAACACGTTTAGATCACTAGGCATTTGTGGTTCAGCCTTAAAGTGGCTCGCCTCTTTCCTAGCTAACCGCACTTTCCAAATCTATTCCCCAATAGCCAACTCTGACATCCATCTCTCTCCCTATGGGGTGCCTCAGGGCTCCATCCTTAGCCCACTACTTTTTAACCTATATGTAAACCCCTTAGCCGACATTGCAGAAGATTTTGGGCTAACTCTGTTCTCCTACTCAGACAACTCCCAAATGATCTTCTCTCACTCCATGGAAAGTACAGGCTAATCATCCGCCCTTCAGCTAGGCCTAAGGAAAATTGCAGCATGGATGAATACTAATCATCTAAAACTTAATGTGGAGAAAACCGAGGTTGTTATCCTTGGTAAAAAAAAGATCTCTGGGGCCCACAACATTGGCCCTGTGAGATGGGCGCACTTCCTTGTCTCTCCAGTCAAGGCCGCAATCTAGGCGTAACCATTGACGAATCGCTTTCTATGCACCATCAAGCAGTTAAGGTAACCACCACCTGTTTCACTATCTTGAGCTGGCTCAAAAAGATCTTATGGATGCTGCCCGATTACACCCAGAGAACAGTAGTCCAAACTCTTATCACCGCAAGACTGGACTACAGAAACGTCCTGTATCTTGGTTCCAACAAGGCGGTGACTCGCAGGCTACAGATGGTACAAAACTCTGCTGCAAGACTACTTTACAGAGTTCCCAGAGCTACCTCCATCTCTAACCTTCTACGGGACTTGCATTGAATCAGGGTTGAGAACCGAATAGAGAATGAATTAGCAGCTGGAGGTACTTCAGATAGAGGTTTGATTTGAACTGAACAAGTTCTTCTTACAAGAGACCTCATATTCAATGACAGAGGATTATAAATTATTATAAATATATGGAGGCAAAGAGCCAAATTTAGAATATGGCAAACGGGGTACTTAGTCACAAGCATGACAGATATCTGTACACCTTACTGCAAGTGCATCATATCCAAAGGCACTTGTAATACAGCAGATTGGATATCCTCCAGTTAAGTGATGGAGTAACCTGTCTTCCAAACTCTAAATCAGGCCTTCAGAAGTCAATGTTGGCTTTAAATCAATGTAATGTAATTAGCAAATAGGGAATGGTAAATTGCACCAGAACTCCTATTAGGAGACTACTGCTCTTAACGAAATTAGGTTGTATTCCAAGACAGTATTTGATCAAACACAGTGAGAGCCCATAAAGGGATCATCCAGTGTAAATAAAAAATCCTCCTCTCTTTACCATATGGTTCTGCATTTCTAAAAATCACCAATATTGGGACGCACTTTGGAAGACTCTGCCTGTTTGGGAGCTATCGTCGAGGGAGGAGAACTTCCCCATTTGCTCTACGGACCTCGCCGCACCCGCTTCGCGGGTGCCGCATCGCCTATTTGAGACAGGGGCTGCTGGACTTACAGCAAAGGAGCTGTGAATTCTTGGTACTGGGCTGAGGCTGACAACAGGGCTGCGAGCGTTGCAGGGACTCCATTGCCCAGGAGTCCCTGCTTGACCGATAGCCATCTTCCGGTCCGCTCTCCCTGTTGCTCCGCCCACTGCCCGTAACCGCCCGTAACCACCCCTATAACTTGGGTCTTGACTCCCGCAGCGCGGGACACAGCTCGGGGCGAATACCGGGCAAAGAGCGGGCCCTCTAAGGCCCTCGTAGGCCGGAGTAGGCTGGGCTGGGCCCACCCTCTTTTATTTGCACGTCTACGGTCTCTTCGTGGACTTTGATATAGGTATTAGTTATGCCATCATCGGCTATAGAGGTAACACATGTGAAGGCGGGGGGACTTAGAAATGGGACTCTAGATAACTATTTTTCACGGGCACAGGGTGATCTGGATAAGGAAAATTCTCTGTCAGAGCGTAGGGCCGAGCGCCGCCGCTCTATTGAAAATATGAAAAATAGGCCTCTTGATGATATCCTCCCTTACCCTATTTCTCAAGAGGGAGGTTTTTGTAACATTAGCCACGATTTATCATCTCAGGAGGATGTCCCCATTCTATTACGGGATGATATTCTTAACCCCTGCTCAATCACTCAACAGACTCCTGGTGTCACCCCTCTACCTAGTTCTGGCAGTATGGCTGTCGACTTAGTCACTCAAACACCCACCATAGTAAAAACAAGGAAAACTAAGCCAAAGCAAGCAGTTGTGGCTGAGATGCATGGTCCACCACCAAACAAGCGTAGAAGGAAACTGAGGGGTGGGCAGGGTAAAACTAAAATCGCCCATTCCGATTTTGGAAAAGCCCCTAAGCTCTCTTCCATTTCCGATAGGATAATACTGGATGCCCATAAAACTCTTCCTGACAAGGGCATTAACACCACTGATCCAGTAAATGTCCCCGGGGATAATCCACACAATACATTTCCCCCCGCTACCTCTATAGGGAATATAGAATTCTTACTTAGATCATTGCTTTTGCCTATTAGTGACAGTTTGAAGAAAATGGAGATCAGACTAACTATTCTGGAGGCAACCATTAGTAGCCTGAAAACATCGGCTACTAAACTGGGTAGTCCTCCCGAGTCTACTCCCCTCCCCAACTGTCCTCCTAATATCTCAAATGTTTTAGTAAATGCGGGACTACCCCTGGTTCCTATCGCTGCCCCCCCTCCACAACCTCTCATGGCCAACTTAGCCCCAACACTATTCAGTAAACCTAATATCCCTTTTTTACAACCAGTAGGTCCTGTTCCCCCTTTGATTACTTTTGATGGGGTGGTACCCCACGATAGTGTTGCTCCCCCACTTCCTGAGAAGCCCGCCCCTAGACCGCGGAGACCTGACTTGCCACCTGAGGCTAATAGGTTAACAGTGGTTATGGCGGGTGTTCCTCCTCTTGAAGTGGGTGAAGGCGAGAACTTCCACTTACTCAAAAGGAAAATTATCAAATGGTTGAACTGGAATAGACCTCTCCCGGTGCATTTTAACAATGAAATTATTATGGTGAGAAGGGTACCCTGGCTGGGGAAAACCAGAAAATCAATAATTGGGGACTGTATTATGGTGAGTTTTTGAGACCCGAGAACTGTTTCACATATATGTTCGGGGTCAAACAGATCTCCTGACTCTACCATACAGACCTTGCCAGTGTCCTTTTTCTTCCCCCCTACCCATATGCACCATGAATTGACCCAAGGGAATTGGACGAGGGTTGAACGGAGGGCTGGACATCGGGGGTATGCTGTACGATCATTTTATCGACCTCCCGACACACCTTTTTATGACTACAATCGATTTAATTGTCTAAATGGACTAGATGGGGTTGATTGACTGTTTCAAACCCCTGATTCTAACTTAGACATTTCTGGCAATGGTTCTGGTGTAATATCTGGCATTGGTTCCCCTTTTATTTCTACTTTTGTAATTCCCACCCATCCTTACAGGGATCAGGAATTACCATTAATAACTTAGTTACAGATACGGTCCAATGCTCACCACCTAATTCATCAAATAGGGAAACTGTCAGTATAATGTTCTGGAACGTGGCAGGGCTTAGGTCCAAATTATCGAATCCCATCTGGTTACAAACAATTGAAGAGATGGAAATTCTTTGTATTCAGGAAACCTGGACCTTAGAATCCCTCCACCTTCCAGGTTATAAAACATTCTTTACATCTGCCATGGAGGTTCACCACGGTAGGGCTAAAGGGGGACTGACGACGTTTATATCGAACTCCCTAAACTGCAAGAAGATCTACTCATCCTCCCATAACCCGTATTATCAATTAGTGCGGATTGATGTAAGCAAGGAATTGTGTCTCTTAATTATACATTTTTATAATAACATCCCTCCTGCTGACCTGGAACCGACCCTAAAGATGCTAGGTAATGATTTAAGTAAAGAATCAGATAAAAATGCTAGGGATGTTTGGATAGTTTGGGGGGGTGATTTTAACTGTACCATATGCAACAAAAGCCAGAAAGGAGCATGTGGGCTTGCGCTGGATCCGGATACTGACCTAACGCATTTTAAACACTCCACTTGTGGAGATCTGTTAAACGAGATTCTTCACTCGGAAGATCTAGGATATGCAAATGAAATTGGTCAAACAGAGCTCCCTTTTACTCCTACGTTTAATGGTAGGGGTGTTTTGTCAACAATAGATTTTATAATAACTTCTGTTAGGCACAGACATATGGTTAAGAGGTGCTGGACCTTAGACACCCCACTTAGCGATCATTACCCGCTAATTATGGAGATTAGAAATCCCTTCCAGGCAGTGGATATAGAGAGAAGATCTATGCAGAATATTTCTGACATTAGCATGGCAAAACAAAATGGCTATGCATTAAAGTGGGACAGGGTAGTCCCAAGTGACTTTTTATCCAATTTGGTAACCGAGTGTCTGCCTAGTTTCTTGTCCATCTTGGATGAAAGTGCGACTAGTCAGGAGATTCTTAAACAGTTCGAGGTTATTGCTACGCAAATTAAGGGCAATCTGTGGGTTGCTTCTAAATCAAGTAAGGAAAAGATGGGAAAATGGTTTGATCGCACGTGCACAAAGGCCCATTCTGAGCTCAAGAGAGCTTTACGTGCTGTCCCCCGCAATCCCCCAAGGGTTAGGGAGGCAAGGAAATCTTACCAGCATGCACTAAAAAGAAGAAAATTGGCGATTAAAACTGAAGCCTGAGAAAAGCTTTGTGAGGCTTCCCTAAGCAAGGATGTTTCCGCTTTTTGGAAAGCAGTAAATGCACCCTTCTTTGACTCAGGAAAAGCACGTATTGAAATTGCCATTACTGAGGACTCCTGGGTGGGCCATTATTCCAGCCTGTATAGTACCCCAATGGATGAGCAGGTTTCTCCATTGCAATTATTAATGTCTAATCAGGGGGAAATGAGAGGGAATGGCTTGGAATTAAAACTTACTTTAAAAGAAGTTACTGAGAGCCTCAATGCAACACGGGGCGGTAAAGCCCCAGGTCCAGACGGCATACCTCCTGACCTGTTTAAAAATAATGTTGATTTATGGGCCCCATTACTAGTACAATTATTTAATGCATCCCTAAAGACGAACTTACCTCCATCGTGGTTTATGTCTGTTATCGTTCCAATTTTTAAAAAAGGGGACAGACAAAACCCTACCTGTTATCGCCCCATCTCCCTACTGGACAGTACTGTAAAGATATTAGGGAGAGTAATACTGGGTAGGCTACAAGAATGGTCGGATGACAACTCTATAATTAGCGACCTACAATACGGGTTCCAAAAGGGACTGGGGACAGTAGACCAGGGCCTAAACTTATTTATCCTACAGCAGAAATATACCAAGGCACGACGTGAACCCATTTACTTTACTTTCGTTGACTTGACGTCAGCGTTTGACTGTGTTTCCCACAGCAAACTATGGGATATTATGGAATCTCTTGGTATAGAAGGAAACATAATCGCCTTTCTTAAGGATTTGTATTCCGGTGCCATCGCAACAGTGCGATATGGTAAAAAAGGTGAATTACTCTAGATCTTTTGACATTGGGCGCGGGGTACGCCAGGGTTGCGTTTTAGCTCCTTTTCTTTTCCTGGTATACATCAATGGAATAGAGAATGCTCTATTGGATACAACTTGTGATATGCCTAGAGTAGCCAAAAGACCAATCCCTGCGTTATTTTACGCAGATGATGCGGTCCTAATGGCTCGCACCCCGGTGGCTCTGCAATGTCTTGTAACATCTTTTAATAAATTCATGGCTAATCTGTATCTGAAAATCAACTGCTCCAAGACATTCTCCATGAATTGTGGCCCTGGTGCTAGCAGAAGAAGGAGACGGATGTTTATTAATGCAAGCCCTATAGACTATACTGCCACCTTTTCTTACCTTGGTATTTTATTTCATGAAGCTGGGAACTGGACAGAGGCGATAAAAGTAAGGAAAGCCCTATTCTGTAAATCTATTACTGCCCTTAAAAACTTTCTAAAAAGATGGGGAAAAAACCCACAGTAGAACTTTTAAAAATGTACAATGCCACCTGTGTTTCTATTGCAGTCTACGGTGCGGGATTATGGGGGTATGAAAAAGTCAAATCTATACAAGTGACCGAAAATAAATTCCTGAGACACATCTTAGCTGTACCTGAGAGTGCCTCTAGTTACCTTTGCCATACGGAATTGGGCCAATGTTATATTGAAGACTTAATTAGAATCCAACCAGTACTGCAGTGGCACAGGGCCTGGACTAGTGATGGATGTGTACTGAACCGTGCTATTTTAACTGATGGATTAAGCTTGGATTATGTTGGGAGGATAAGGTGGTTTACATACATTAGGGAATTCCTTGGAAATATTGGTTGTATGGGCTATTATGACAATCCCCTGTCCATGTGCAACATTACGAGAAAAGTTTTAAAAATAAAATGTATGAAACACCTGGAAGAATGTAGAATTTCAGTGGAACATAAGAAGAAAACTGTCTTAGCCCATCTACCTATATCAATTCAAGGGAAAATCCAACCATACTTAACCCTTTCATTGTCAGAATTTTCACGGTTCACTTTGACCCGATTTAGGTTAGGCATCCTCTTCAGGGCCCTAAGCTTCCCAGTAATGAATTGTTGGTCCTGTAATTTTACTAAATGTCCATGTGATGACCAATCGGACCAGTCTGACATCCATATTTTCTTTTTCTGTACATACTATACTTTACCTAGGAAAAGATTGATTATTCCAACTCTAAGAGAAATGGGGGTGAGACGTTGTAGGGATGCCTTCCTGGAACTTCAGAGATTAGATGTTATCTTTAATGTTGCCTGTATCTCGGAATTCCTTACCAATGTTTTTAGACTACGTAAATCAATTTGTACTTAAATTTAATTCATGTCTTACCAGAATTTTTCTTTTTGTTTAACTTATGTATTGATTTTGACAAATGTATTATTATGAACTGCTTTTAAAATGTACTTTTATGAATATCATCTTTTTAACTGAATAAAGTCAAATTGAATTGAATCACCAATATTAGTCAGTCAAGAATATTTTGTTGTTTAATGATTCATCCTGGATACTGAGACATAATCTGACATCATTCACCAGATGGCTTCTTTAAGTCTCCCTCGCCTCTTTGTAATTTATTCTTTGTCCAAATTCGTATGAGGCAAGAAAAACAAATCTTTTACTGCCGGGTAAGGAAAATGGATTGTGCTGCATCACTGAAGACTTTAATTAGTTACTCTCTGAAATTGCATTAATTTAATTTTCTTGTTCGCTGTTTTTTAAATATCATACAATCTGACAATATGTATTGATATATTTGTTGTAACTGTTCTTATTTGGACAACATGTGCCTAATTATTTAATATTGAAGTCGATATAAATTTGATTCCCATTTAACTGCATCCCTATTTCCAGTCGGCATGTGCAGTATTCCTGCTAAAATGCCAAGTGTATTCCCAAGCTGCCACTGTGACTACTACTATACAAAAACGTCTAATTTGGGGCTTACTTAGCAGGTATGGGAATTTATATATGTTATGTAGACAGTTAACCTTTCTCTGGCCTCCTTAATTCAGTGAATGCAAGTTCCATCTTTTTCAACCTACCACCACAGTCATGCCAGAGTAGGTGAGAAGACAAACCGTTTTATTTACTGAGGTTTTGCCCTTGATGCAAGGCAGTGTTTCTATCTTTAATTAGAACAGTAGAATATTGGGAGGTCCATTGAAGACAATGAAGTAGCTCAGGGCTATTATCAACCGGTACAGCCCTCAGCAGCGGAATATATGGATATCATCTTTTGCAGAATTCCCTGTAAAAAAGTGCATCATTCCTTTTTGGAGGATTCATAGCATTGCTTGTGAATTTAAACAATGATGCCTTTGCTGCAGCCTTCCACCCCTCTATCACTGAAATTTCTCAAAAAGGTATCCTAAAGAGTGAAAAAAATAATATGGAATTATTCAGAATGAATAAATGGATGGGCTGATTTACTAGATGATGCTGCAGGATACTGAAAGCCATCTTTCTGTGCCCAGCGGCGTCATTGGGAATATGCAGGGATGCAGCGTATTTAGAGCAAATACTATGCATCCCTGTGCTTTCCTCTGTGCTGGCGCACAATTGGCTACCTAGCACCAACACAGGCACCCTTGCACCACAGTGAAAGGGTGCCTGCGTTACAGGGATCATTATCTTTGTGCAGGCGTTTTTCTCCTTCTATGTGTGCTACAGAATGTACCACATATAGAAAGAACAAATAATGAGGAGAAATGAAGGTATTCCTCCTTGTTGCGCCAATTTAGCGCCTACCCTGGCGAGATGTTAGAATCTGACCCTTTCACGTTTACGAAACCGTGTGAATCTGGGAATGCGTCAGAATCCATTGGTTTTGCCAACACAGGTGTGTCGGTTATTTCCAATCTGCATTACTTACCCCACAGTCTCTGGCTATTGGACAAAACCTCTCTTCAACTATTTTATTTATTTATTTATTTATTGCCATTTATAAAGCGCGAACAAATACCCGCAGGCGTCTCGGCGCTAGACAAATTCGCATAACTTCAGCTCAGTATTAAATGCTCCAAGGATTTTTAATGGAAGCTATTGATTAAAAAGCCATGTCTTTAATCTCTTGCGAAACTGGAGAAGTGAAGGGCTTAGCCTGCTGTCTTGAGGCAAGGTGTTCCATAATTTGGGTGGCGCAACCAAAAAGCGGCGGGCGCCCCAGGACACTGTTTTGGAACGTGGGATCACTAACTGGTTAAGAGTGGAGGAGCGAAGCTGTCTGGAAGGTTGATAAGGTACCAGCTGGTCCTTGTGAAAGTGCGGTCCTTGATCGTTGAGTGCCTTGTACACTATACAAAGTGATTTAAACTTGATCCTGTTACGGATAGTCAACCAGTGGTATTTTTTAATGTTATCTGATATGGCCGCAAATTTAGGTGTTCCAGAGAGCAAACGTGCTGCGGCATTTTGTATTTCCTGTAGCTTCGTCGTGACCCTAACCTGAGCATTTAAGAATAGGCCATTACAGTAGTCAAGGGACGATAAGACCAAAGAACTGACCAGTGTTTTAGTGGCTGCCACTGGCAGGAACGGACTGATTTTCTAGTGCAATCTTCATTTCTAAATCGATGTCTCTACAAACAAGCATTTGCAATGCAATAGGTCTCACATGAGTGAACGTGTGAGCTATTGGATTTGCTAATAATAATGCAATAGCTGATAAACGTTCAGTAATGTAAAAGCGATTGCATTGCAAGTGTTTTTTTTTATATATTTATTTTTTAAGCAATTGCGGCACCAGCGCTTATTGCTTAAAAAATACTTAGGGGTGTGTTAGGAGAACCCCAGCAAAGAAGAGCAAACCAAACCGGAAAACAGTGCTGTGCAAAACAGATGTCAGGATACCAATCATCCTAAACTTGGGGCTGGCTATTGGCTGTTATTACACTAAATGCCACTGTAGACGACTGCAACTTTCAGCCTCGCTCTTTCACTTTCCTGACCTGTTGCCTATTGTTTTGGGTCAACAGCTGACACATTTATTTAGAGTATTTTCAGTTTTTTGTTAAGCGCTAAATGTCTTTTTCAACTTCCTTAAAGTGGTGGATGATTGATGCAGCGTTCGCTGGTAGCAGTGAGAATAATAAACGTGTTTAGCAGCTTTCATCTGAATTTTGCGATTGAGTTTATTTTTTAGCACAATCTCAATTTTAACCAGCACACTTTCTTTTTCTAATGATTAGAAGCACACAATCATTAGTCACCTTTGTTAAACGTCTCGAGTTTGCACTGTGAACTCCTTATTCCCTGGAGAACAACTCAGGATGGTCTAAGATGCACACTTCCTAGTGCGGTGGTATTAATTGCATTGTTTACAAGAGGGTGATGCAAATAGTCAAAATGAATGAAATAACATATGTATAACTCCGTGAGTTTATGTACAAGACTAAACAGTCAGATAAAAAGAGAGGGAGAAACAGATAGAGTTAGAGAGAGAGTGATTGATTACAATATGAAGGAGAATAAGAGAACGTATTTATCCGCCTTTGTTTTTGCCCGAAGTCTGCTTGTACCAAACAAGCTCTTGCCTCTGAGCCTCCCACTGCCTCGCTGACTCACATAAATCAAAGTACCGAAGCTATGCGCTTAAGAAGGACCTCGAGTGCGGCAGGTTTGGAGGTGTCGGTACTTAAAACACTGTGACTGGATCCCTGGACTGCGCAATGACTGGCCTGCGCACTCCCAGATGAGTAACTGACCTGGCCCATGGGAAGACTGGCAGCCGCTCACCAGTGGACATTAGAGGGTGTCTGCTGGGCAGGCCCCTGGAGAGGGTGGACGGTCCTGTTGTGCGCGTACTCCATCTGAGTGCGAGGGTGAGAGGGGAAACTATGTCCTGATGTGATCGTCGGTACAGTACACAAAGTGCGAGGGTTGGCTCACTTGAGTCCTGTTCTGCCGGTCACTGAGGCTGCTGACCAACGAGAAAGTGCTGCTGAACTGCCTGAGCCATCCTCTCTGCCTGCTGTGTGTCGTCCAGAGTTGCCAGGCAGTTGATCAAAGGAGGTCCATGCGTGGGAGACCCCCAGCCCAATGCCATTGTCTGTAGCAGTCTCTTAGCTTACAAAATGAAAGTAAAAGTGTGCATGGTGCGCTGAAAATAAAACAAGCTTGTGACTCTTTGTGGACGTTACAAGAGACAGAAAAAGAATGGCTTTAATAAACAAGAATGTGATCGAGTGGTGCGCTGGAAAGCCACGAAAGTGAAAGCATTTGTAACCTGACACAACACAGACGGAAGGCTGCGCTCGTTGACGACTTTGGAGCTGGAGAATAGGGTTCGAGCCTCGGCGTGGGCTGCATTATTTAATAATTGAAAAATAAACAGCGATCTTGGAGGGGAGGGGTGGGGAGAGACAAATTAATAAACAAGCATTTACAATGCAATAGGTCTCGCAGCATTTAATTTAGAGCTTTTAACATTATTTTGTGACCAAGTTCTTTGTAATGAAATGATAATGCTTAATATTATTTGTTCGCGCCGCCGTAGACAAAGCAGAAATATATTAATACAGAGTTGTGAGAAGTCTGCTTTACATATAAAACCGCGCGCGACCGGCTCCGATCGCTTTCGCTTTCCCCACCGGAAGTCAGGCAATGTCGCCTGTGACGGGGGCGGGGCCGCGTCAGGACCGGAAGAGGAGGCATGCGTATCGCGGCCCGGGGCTCCTGTGAGCAGTGGAGAACCCCGGGCCCGCCAGCAGGAGGTTAGGCGACTGTTGCGGGGCTCCCTTGACCAAGAGGGAGCCCCGTGAAAGGAGCTGGCAAGAGCTGCAGCGGCGGAGTCCCCCGAGATTGCCCCGGTAAGTTAGAAAGGGCTGGGGGGTGCGGTGTGCGGTGTGCGGTGTGCGGGGGGGGGCGAGGGGGGCAGCACTCGTGTGTCTGTGTGCGTGTGTATGTGTGTGTGGGAGGCTGTATGTGCGTGCGTGCGTGCATGGGCGCTTCTGTGTGTGTGTGTGTGTGTGTGAGAGTGCGCGTGCTCGTTTGAAATCGCCTCCAAGGCGATGCGCGCGGCCAGCAGTGTCTCCTGGAAAGGAGACACGGCAACAATAGGCTGTCGGCGGACACGCGCTTCCGCGCGTGCAGCCGAGACCTAAAAATAATACACATGGAGGGGGAGACAGATACAATAAAAAAAACACGATTGAGAGGGACAAATTTAGCATCTGAAACCAAATATAGCACACAGTGCGAGGAGGTGGTTCACCAATAACACTGCTGACTTTGGAGCAGAAAAACAGGGTTCAATCCTCGGTGTGGGCTGCATCGTTTACGCATGATTTCATTATGAATAAATTAAAGGTAAATAAATAAACAGGGTCGGGTAAGTACAGGAAGCTGCCAGATCTGGAAATGCCAGCAGCAAAGAAAAAAAGTAGTCCCTAAATAAAAAGATAACAGCCAGCAGCATAAGTTAGCTGTAGTTGGTCCATGCTGCTTCCTCCAGAAACCGAAGAAGGACCACAATCCAACAAATGAGCAAGATAAGAACAGGAATGCCAAATTCCACCAATGGCAAGCAACAAAACAAAGGGTGGAGTTTCAGTAGTAATACTGATTACTTCATGCCTCGTAGATGCAGCACATGCACTGCCCTATGTGAGACCTAAAAATACTGTCTTACAGACTTGGCGGTGTTTATTGGCTGTTAAGGAAGATTATTGGTAATCGCAGGTTGTAAGTGTAGGGGGCCATTGCGTGCAAACACTTTTTCTGAGTGGATGGGGAGCGCTCTGACAGGTAAATTGTATTTTATCTGTGGATGGATAGCAGATAAAACTCAGATTAGAAGTGTACTAAAAAAAATCACGCACTGCACTTTAAATGGGCATGTTCGACTCACATGCGTGAAAGTTTAGGTGCATAGGTCCGAAAGTTTATTTAAAAATATTTACCAGCAAGTTCTTGCATGATCTTTTAGACCCTTGGCAGCTGGCAAAGCAGCCTTCCTGGTCAGCAGAGGTCATGATCTAAGTTTCTGAAATGGAGGTACACTTTCTAGTTATATGCTAATCCATTTCCCCACTTTTTGTTTTCCTTGTTTATTATGAAATCAGAAGAGTCCATGAATTGCAGGGGCCACTGGTGTGAATGGGCATGAGGGGCGTCAACCCCTACACTCTTGGGGAAGAAACAACAAAGGATTAGAAACACTGAGCAGCTGTGAAAATAAATTTCACTTGCTGCTCGGTGACTAAGTTAGCTGAGTCTGTGATTTCGGGGTAGTGGGAGGGGTTGTAGCCTGGAATCTGGCTCCAGGGCATTGTGCATGAATTGGCCTGGTGAGGCCTCCCTCGACCTTGAGCCATTTGCCAGGGCAGTGACGACACATTATGGTGTTTGTTTTTAGGTCTCGCCTGACCCAGCGCATGCGCTGTACTGGCGAGACATTTAGTACGCAGGTTTTCGAAGTGCTACCCACAGGCTTTTTCCGGCCACCAGCTTGCTGTTACGCGCACAAGCACGCAAGCCTCGCTCCGCCTCTCCAATGCTGCGCACGCATCCCTCGCCAGCTTCATTTTCCTTTTTCGCGCCACGCGGCCATGTCACTTTCACGGCTGTGCGGCCATCGCTTGTTACTCTCCCATTTTCTCTTCGCTTGTTGCCTAGCCACGTAATTAGCAAGTACCCCTTGTCTCTCGGTATTTTATTCCTCGAGAACCCCCTCCTGCTGTTATTTTTCGACAATCTAGTGCATGACGATAACATTTATTGTTACTCCTTTCTCGCCTAATAGACGTATACATCGTCTGTTTTCCACTTCTATTTTCGCACGACGAGCACCTTGTGCATGGCGTCATCGCTGTTTACCTACATTCGAGAAGTGCTGACTTTTTTCAAGTACAATTGGATCTATAAAAGCCTGCGTTTCTATCTAGCACCTTTAACCATCGGCTACATGCTGCCCGGTTTGAACCCCCGTTCCTCAATTAAGTATCGAGAGCATGTGGTTGCCGTGCAGTATATTCTGTGCCTTTTTAGCTAGGTATGCATAGGGCCGATCTACTAGTATTTTCGCGAGCAGGATGTAATTTTAAGTAATACAACCTTACGGTTATCGATGGTTGTATATTTTTTCAGTGAAGTTTATCCTAATTCTTTACTTCGCTTACATGCTGTTATGAGCATTTCTGGGAGGGAATGACACTCGATACGCTGCATCTAGATACTCAAATATCCTTGTATTCTCTCATGCACAGCGTTCTCACTCATAGCTGCCATTCTAACAAGAACGTTTTGACTGTGTTTGCTGTGGACACTACTACTCCTAGGTGTTGTCAGGTATTTTATACTTGACTCACCCCCACTCCTACTTATAGGATAACATCAAAATGAATTATAATATTTGTACCGTGATCAACGGTTATGTTTGCATTTAATTGTCATCATTCCAGTTTACAGACACATATGTATATATTTATATATGTGTATGGGTCTCCCGTATTGCTAACATCGTTAAACAATTGTGTTGTTGCTAAATTTGGCCCTGCCTATGCTACGTTTGAAGTCATTGTTTCTTCACCCTTACAGTGGTCCGTCTCATACATTGAGATGCCCATACAGTTCTGACAACTACAGTACACCCAGGACTATCTTCACAATCTTTTCAAGGAAGGTATATGTTTATATAGATGTACACCTTTTGACGCACCTCCAAATACATGTTCACGCATCAGTCCTAAATTCCATTTGGGTTGTTTTCTTTGCAGTGTCTCTAATTTGGAATTGCAATAGACACACTAGCCTGGGTGGTCCTTCTCCTGTAGACCCGTGACCAAGTTCCTGTACCGTACGGGCTGACCTATATAAGGTTAGTCAAGGGGGGGATCCCTGGAGTCGAATAGTCTACTTCTTACACAGACCTTTCTTGTAATACAAGGAGAGGTCACAGTATATCATAGGTATTCAGACAAGCATAAGGATGGATTTCCACAAAGAAATAGTCTTGCTAAACAATCTAGATTTATTCGAATTGCATACAAATAGACAATAAAAACAAGATAAAATTCATCCAAAATAATTAAAAACCAAGATAACATATCCCGGTGGGTTAAGAATAATTATTAAACAATGTTACATCACCACACTATTATGATACACAATAAATGGAAAATCAATCAAGATACACAATAAATGGAAAAGCAATCAAGATATATTCACAGTAAACAACAAACAAAGCAAATTTACAATAAACCCCTCATATCTAAGTGGCCCACTTAATATTTCTGCCACTATATTTGACAAGATCCAATGGCCATAGACGGTTTAAATACTCTCTAGCTTTAGTGGAGAGACCTAATGCCCATCTGAAGCTCAATCTGGCCCTGGTTGGATTCTTTTGGATCAAAACAGTGCGTCGACGCGTTTCGGTGCTTGTCACTTGATATCGTAGCACCTTCCTCAGGACTTCTTGTTTCTGGGGTTTCAGGGAACGGATGAATATACCGTATCCTTGGTGCCGTATTGTGGGCGCTCAAAAAATGGGGTCTCCTTAAGGTCTCCCTCTTTTGGTGCTACACATATAGTCCTTGGTGCCCTTCTGTTAATGAAAAATAGAGCTCTCTCTTGTAACCAAAAGCTCCTTTTGATGGGGTTCCTTGGTTGTTTAGTTGTCAGGCAACTGCCCACTTGTAGTGTATCTCAGATATTTTTAAAACTTGTTTAGAACGGGCATATGTAGTCATTCGTCTGCTGCTGAACTGGATATGTTCGTTATGTAGCTGATCGATCGCTTCTGCCTCGTTCCTGCACTCGTCCTATATAAGGACCATATATACTGCTTTTAGGTGACTATCTACTTTTTTCACATCATATTCGATTTTCCACTCTAGAACAGCATAGTTGTCACAGTTCTCATGGTATATATATTCTTGTTTTCTGTTCATATTCCAACAGTCCCACCTCACATTCCAGATCACTTCCCCACTCTGAAGTCCTACACAACAGACCTCATGCTCTTCTGACATTTCTTCGAGCCAATCTATGGACAAACACACTCAATTTTTAAGGGTGGCGATTACAGCCTATCCCCTCTTGTCTGCTGGGTGCAGTTTGCCCGCAATGTTACCTTCCGCCTTGTTTCCTTGCCAACTTCATCATTTGACAATCTGTTCTTCCTCTCCTAAACAAGACATACAGATTGTTTCTGCCTATTTGGCCTGGGCTAATACAAACACTGACAGCTCAAACCCAGCTGATGGCTCGCCACCTCACAGGAGGGCATCCTTGCCCTCTGCACCAACGGATTAGCGATGACTTCACACAGAGTATCTTTATAAGGAAACATGTTCAATTTTGGTCAAGTACATGACGCACATGAATATCCGGGCAAACATTCGAGCACCATATCTTTTGTACTCTAAATAAACATCAGCCAGCTCTTCCCATCAGATTCCTATCACCTGCTTCTGGTGAAAGGTATCCTAGTGATCTCACTCGCTCATTGGAACAAAATGTTTAATTTCTCCTTATTTATATTAAGCAGGGGCAGGCGCCTGCTAATAATTAATAATTGTTTTGGAACTCTTTAAAAGCACTTTCTATTTCTCTACTCTCTGCTTACCTGAAAGAAACCCTTCCTGTCCGAGCATCACCTTCCCAGGCCACGCCTCTGACAGCTGATTTGATAAGGGTTCCCCCAGACATGATGACGCAGCCGTTCACACTTGAACTTATTCCACACATCTTTGCAATAGCATCCGCGCGCACAATATGCCTGTGTTTCTGTCGGCCACAAAGAATTTAAGAGCAACAAAAGAAAGCAGGACAACATTTTGGATGTTTTTGTTACACATTGCTCCTACCTTCCTCCATTGTGCTGTATGGAGGTCATCTCTTTATTTGCCAAACTGTCATTTTCTTCTCTACCAGCAAAACCCACCCTGCTGCTTTGGAGGGAATGATAGCTTGTGCATGTATGGTGCCTGTTAAAGTCTGGCTTTGAGCAACTGTCACATGTTCAATATACTTAGGGGTGCATTCAGCCAGGTCTCATTAACCAGTCACCTGTTATTGTGTCATTCACATTTCGGTATGCCACTGCAGATTAAAGCATGGCCAATGGGTCAGCCCACTTCAATTATTGGCTAACGTCACAGTGGTTAACTGCATTTTGCCCTTCTACAAAGTAAAAAAGACAAAGCAGAAGGAAAATTATTATAACTTTTCAACATGCTGCACAGCACCCATTCTGCCATACAATATACCTTAAAAACATTAGCAAAGCAAATCCCCTCGCTAAGCACTTAGAGGGTCCCAAAATCGAGACCTATTGGCTATGCCAATGCTTGTTTTATTCATTGCCAGGAGTAGGGCTCGGTTTGGGGCGTTATTTAAAATGCCTGGGGGGCAGAATTAGCAGAGCTCTTTGAACAAAATAGCCTGGGGCAGGGCAGGTGATGGGAAGAATGTTGGAGTGAGTGGGTGTGGCGGTGACTTGTACCATCCAACTGCTGTTGTTTTTTAATATGAAATAGGTGGGCTTAGGGAGGAGTCGCACAGCTTCTTTTCACATTGAAAGAGCTGCCTCTCCTCTGCGGCCTGTACTTAAATTGCCTGTGCTGAGCCCCCTGCCACAGAGTCCCTGGGCACTAACAGCCTGATTCATCAATCTCCCATTTTGCGAGCCCCTAATAGCGATTCATAAGGAATCGCTATTAAGGACTTGCAAAACGGGATTCATGGAGGAATTGCAAAAAATATTGCGATTCCTACATGTTCCTTATTTGCGATTAGCAATTTGCTAATCGCAAATAAGGATTCGATTTCAAGGGTGCAGGGGTGTCCAAAGGACACCTTGTAGCACCCCTGAAATGTAATCTACATTGGTGTTGCGCACACACATGTCCAAAGGACATGTGTGTGTGTAACATGCAACTTAGAAAAATGCATTTAATTGCATTTTTCTAAGTTTTTGCTATTTACCACGAGGTCTGACCTCTCGGTAAATAGCGGCCCAAAATTGCAATTTCGCAATTTTAAAATGATTCATGAATTGCATTTAAGTAATCTCAAATAGAGATTCCTTAAATGCAATTCTTCGCAAATGTGCGAATTCTTTAATAGCGAATTTTGCATTTGGGATGATGAATCCCAAATGCAAAAATTGCACTCGCAAAAGGCAAGATTCTGAGAATCTTGCCCTTTGCAAGTGCAATTTAGCTTGATGAATCAGGCTGTAAGTCACGGACCGAGATTGATGCCAGCAGTGAAGACATAAATAAATTACTGTGAAGAACGGAAAACATGGATGTTAACTTTAAAGGTTAATGGTGAGACCTGACCGTAGGATGAGGCATTGGAGAAGGGCATTTAAGCAAAGTGGCTGTTAGTGCTTCCGTTTCAACAGCCTTTAATGCATCTCCGCCTGAATTGTACTTCATTGCTGTTTCTAAAAATCATTAAAAACAACTGTGGCCGAGAAGTATTAAAGGCTGCTAAAAGGGTTTTCAGCCATTGATTCCTCCACATCAGATAGTGCAGGCCATCATGGCGAGTGGACTCCTCTACTGTGAGGGCAGACGGGATGCAGTCCTGACACTGTAAAAGGATTAGTCTGTCGCAACTATTCTTGAGACAGTCGCTCTCACAGTCGCAACCCGCATCTCAGAAAATAAATTACAGGTTCTAAACGGAGTTACCTATTCAGAAAAAAATGTACAACAAGAAAATTGGGGGCGCTATAAAAAAAAAGGCACCTAAAAAAAGACTGAAGCGGAACCATAACATATTCACAGTGTGCGTTGGCAACGTTGTTGGTGGGCGCACAGGTGATTCTGAGTGTATAGAACCACCATAGTCAGGGGTTCAGAGTCAGGCAGGGGAGTGAGCAGCTTGCCCATGATATCGGGTGTTCATCCATTTGCTGAAAGGAGACGGCTAAAGCCACATTCTGGTGCCAGCTTTCCTAGCCAGTGCGCTCCTAGGGGGCTTCAGGCATCCAAGTTGTTCACCCTGGCATGAAAAGTGCCATTTTTTGTGCTAGGCAGTAGGGACTAAAAATGTAAAGAATACCTCGTTTTCACATCAAATCTACATGTGGTGTATGGGTAATGGCCAGAGTTGCTGACTTTGGAGCTGGGGAACCAGGTATGAGTCTCGGCATCAGCTCAATCTCCTGTGATCCTGGTCAAATCACTTAGGGGTTCATTATGAGTTTGACGGTCTGATGGACCATCAAACCTACAGTGCCGGTGTGGCTACTGCCCCACCGGTGGTCCAACCATTGTGTTACGCATTCAGCTTTCAGACTGCCATAAGACCGTTGCTACCACCAGGGACCCATGATCCCTGGCTGTCTTGCAGTGGTCTGAGGCCTACAATATGCTGGCTGTGCCACTGCGGCACCGCCAAGAATACTATGAGTTTCCTCACCGTTGAGCCCACCATGAAAAGTGTGGCGGTAAGGAAACTAAGGGCCCTGTGGTGCCCTGATGCCTCTGAGCCATGGGATGCATACTGGTGGCACATGGTGTGCACCCCTGTCAGTATTTACCCCCCTGTTCCAGCATGGCATGGACTTCACAGTTCATGTTGTGCTGGAATGCACTATGGTGGTATCTTGGCACTGCTTTTGTAAGGCTCACATGCAAGCCTTTGAACAGCTCCGCCATGGGCCAGCTGCTGCAGGACCACCCAACCTGTATTTCAGTATGAATAAGGCAGGGAGCCAGTTTACGAGTTTGGTGGTCTTGGAGTGTGGTGCTGGCGTGGTAGCCTGGACCAGCACCGCCAAACTCGTAATCAAGCCTTTAATCTCCCTGTGCCTAAAAATAAAGAAATGGGGGCATATTACCAAACAATAGCGATAATTATCGCTATTGCTTGGTTAGAGACAAAAATTTACCGCTGAGCTGCGGCGATTTTTATCGCAGATAAACCTTGGTATTACCAAGGTTTATCGCAAATGCGATAAAAAACAGCCGCAATGCATGAAAAAAATTCAGAACACAATGAGGAAAATGAATAAATTATATGACGAACTGGCCGAAAGAGTAACGGAAGCAGAAGAACGAACAGGCAAGTTGGAAGACGACATGGGAGATTTCAAGACTTTTAAGACGGACCAAGAAAAACTCTCGGAGGACTTCCAATGGAAACTGGAAGATTTTGAGAATCGCCAGCGAAGAAATAACATTAGACTTTTGGGTGTGGCAGAAGGGATTGAAGGGCAGGACACGAGGCGCTTTGTAGTGAATATGTTAAAGGGGGCTTTTCCAGAGTCAGACTGGCAATGGGACAAAGAGATTCAACGGGCGCACAGATACCCCTTCACATTGAAGCAGGGAGTAAGAAAGGATGGGCAGGGCTCCTTTCCCAGAGCAATCCTAGTAAATGTGGGGAATTTCTTGCTAAGGGAGGAAATTATCGCTAAAGCCAGACCCGACAGTAAGAGGACATCTGAAGGTTCTTCATTCTTCGCTAGGCCTGATTTTTGCCATGTGACGGTAGAGAGAAGGTGGAGGCTTAGACAGCTGATTGCACCATTACAGTCATTAGGGTCAGAAGCATATCTCCTCTTCCCTGCTAAACTGAAAGTGGTAACAAAAGGGAAAATAAGAATGTTTAATTCAGAAATTAAAGCACAGCAATTTATTGAAGAATTGAAAAACAGGAAGGGGGGTTAAGATGCTGGAAATGCTATATAAGGTGGGTGTGCACAAATGTATAGCTCTGTATGATGGGAAAGGATGATTCAGGGATTCGGCTTGTGATTATATAGGCTGAGGGGGGATGCGACTGACGCAATTCAAAAGCGGCCACACATAGGTCATTTTTGACCTATTTGCCTGTAAAGGGGGGAGGGTGGTGGAGGGAGGGGAGGGAGCTCAGGGGTGGGGGGGAAAGCACAAATCTTTGGTACTCACTATTTGATCCAGCACAGTGGCACATGGTATAAGTTTAAAAGTATATGGTACACAAAAATAGTAGGTCTCCACATAAGGAAACTGGGGCATTACGATGACATGTAAGATCGCTTCTATTAATATATGTGGACCCAATTGTGTTACTAAGAGAATGAGGGTGGCAGCCTTGTTAAAATCTTTGAAATTGGATTTGGTATGTCTACAAGAGACACATATAGAAGGTACAAGAGGGTATCTATTGGAACAAATGGGATTTAGAGTATTAGCAAACACTAAACAAGGGACAAAAACAAGGGGGGTAGCAGTCTTGGGCAGAAATAGTGAGATAGTAGTAAGAAGAAAGAAAGAGGATCAATGGGGGAGGTGGGTGATTCTTGAAATTTGCTTTAAAGGGGAGACTTTAACTTTAGTTACAGTTTATGGCTCTACTGAGGATGATCCAGATGTCCTGCAATATTTAGATATTGAACTAGCTCAATGGCCAGAACCTATTGTATGCTGCGGGGACTTAAACATACATGTACCAGATAGCTCTTTTTTGCAGGCTGGAGGAAAGTATGGGGGGAGGAAGAAGAAAGTATATAAGGCTCTGGTAGATCTGGTGTCACATAATTCTCTGGAAGACCCTTGGGTCAAGCTGCACCCGCATATAGATGGCAGTACATTTTTTTCAGCCCCACATAGGACTTTGGTTAGGTTGGATTATTTCTTAATTTCTAGAACATTACTACAGGGATCGCAAATGGAGAAGCAGCCTCGGATAGTGTCAGACCATAGTCCACTGATATTAACTTTGAAAATGGGGCAGGAACAAAATACTAGAACACAATGGACTTTTGAAAGAGCTTTACTAATAGATCCCTCCTATAGAGAACATATGGAGAAATGGATTACATTTTTTTGGGAGATTAATAGAGAAACCGCATCACCAGGTGTTGTGTGGGACGCTTTTAAGGCTGGGATAAGGGGAGAGACTACAAGTTTTGTCTTAGCAAAGCAGAAGAAAGAAAGAGCAAGATTAGAGGAAGTAAGACTGATGCTGATAAAAGAGGAAGAAGATTTGGCCTTGGCTATAACACAGAATCGCCCATTAGAAGCATATTTATTTAGAATTATAGCGCTAAAATCAGAAGCCATAGAAGGTATTGCCGAGAAAGCTGCAAAGAATTACCTGACCAAAAAGGAGAATGCATATGACCTAAGTGAAAGGGTAGGGCATATTTTGGCCGTGCGCACTAGACAGAGATTGGCTACCTCAGATATTAAAGAGATTAAGGATCACCAGGGTAATATGGTAGGTGAGATTGAACTGGTTAGAGAAGTATTTAGGAGCTACTACACCACCCTGTACACCCCTGAGGAGGAAGAAAGCATTGCTGATATAGCAAGATATCTTAGGGAAATTGATCCTCCTAAACTGTCTGAGGAGGGAAGTGAAGATTTAGAAATGACACTACATATAGATGAGTTTAATGCTGCATTGAGTAGTCTACCATCAGGTAAAGCAGCAGGACCGGACCAGATACCGGTGGAGTTTTATAAAGTATTTAAAGGCTCACTGACAACTGATATGTTTAATATCATGGCCATGGCACAAAAGGGAGAGTCGATCCCCCAATCATGGGGGGGAGCGGACATCATTGTAATTTTGAAAAAGGGGAAGGATCCAAAAGTCACGGGGTCTTACAGACCGATAACATTGATGAACGCTGATGTTAAAGTGTATTCCAAAATTTTAGCCACAAGGTTGTCAGCGGTCATTGAGAGCTTGGTAAGCCCAGCCCAACATGGATTTATCCCCGGTAAAGGGACAACGCAGCATATTAGGACGGTAGTAACTATGTTCGATGCGGCAGGTACCCTGGGAGACCCTATGGCAGCGCTTTTTTTAGATGCCGAAAAGGCATTTGATAGGGTCTCCTGGGAGTACTTATGGCAAACTATGAGGTGGTGTGGGATAGGAGAAGGATTTATTAGGGCTATACAGGTGCTATATAAGGAGCCTACGGCTAAAATAAGAGTTAACAGAGGGTACTCGGCAGCAGTTAAAATTGGGAGGGGGACGAGACAAGGGTGCCCCTCATCCCCATTGTTGTTTGCACTTTATTTAGAGCCACTACTGCGTAGGCTCGAATTCAACCCACTGATCCCTCCTGTGAGGGTGAATGGATGCGTGGTCAAAACATTGGCCTACGCCGATGATGTGGCAATACTTACCCCAGATCCTCATTTGTCAATTAGTGAAGTGGAAGGTGAAGCTGAGTTGTTTGGACAAATTTCTGGATATAGTCTTAATAGTTCAAAGACGCAGATTGTAGAAAATGCACATTCCAGCTGTAATGACCCACGGGTGGTTACCTCTGCAGTTTATCTAGGGGTGGCTATTTCGTCAGATTTAGATAAAGTTGTTGAAAACAATATTGCCCCCCTATTATCAAGGGTAAAATCTGATTTGGAAAGACTAAACAACCTGCACTTATCCTTGGTAGGTACTACTAATGTTATTAAGATGTTAATTCTCCCCAAGTTTCTTTACTTATTTAGAGCTATCCCACTTTTTTTAAAAAACTAAATGGTTCAATTCATTAGAGATTATTTTGAATAGATTCATCTGGGCACAGGGTAAGACCAGAAGGGCTTACAGATTTATGGCTTTACCGAGAGAGAGAGGGGGGTGGGGGTACCTGATTTTAGAATGTATTATTTTGCGGCTGCCCTACAATATATGCAGGGGTTAATAGGGGGGTGGCAATGAGCAAAAAGTGACAACCATGTCTACAGAAATCTACGCGGCTGTTTTAGGAGAGGAAGCAGAAAACTGCTTCCTAAACTGCACGGACTATGGGTACTATAAGAGGACCAGATTTAAAACACTTAACGCAGCAGTCAGAATTTGGAATGCTTTTCTAAAAAAGGCAGGTCTTGGAAGATTTAATAGATATACTAGGCTATATAAGAATAGGTCATTCCCTGCGGCAGTCTTTGCTGACGGTACAATGGCTAGGTGGGCTGAACGAGGAATAGTACAGATTGGGGATTTGAGGGACACGGAAGAGATAGTACAGTTTGCAGACCTTACAGTGAAATATGATATTGATAGGAGGTCGTTTTTTAAATACCTACAGGTTAGGAGCTTTTTGAGTAATAAACAAGGAGGACCCGCAGGGTATCAAAGAAACAAAATTATGGAGAAAATACAGGTCTCTGCAGACTGTACAATTAGGAGTTTGTATGCATGTTTGGTGAAAGGGAAAGCAGATGATATGGAAAAGTACTGTAACAAATGGGTAGATAAATTGAGCATTCCGAATGAAATATTCCAGGAGTCACTTGAACTGGCTCGTATGGTACTGTGTTCTGCTCCCCTTCAATCCCAGCATTACAAAATACTGTACTTATTATATTTTACCCCAGCGAGAATAGCTAAATGGGGAGGCACTACTGGTATTACCTGTCCGAGGTGCAACTTCCTTGAGGCAGATATTGTTCATGTTTTTGCTACCTGCCCACAATTGCATACCTTGATTGGAAACATAGAACGTTTCTTAAATGGATCATTGGATATTCAAATAACCCTCACGCCCTCACTGTTGTTGTTGGGGATAGACCCAGATTGGGGAAATGCGCAGAGAGAATTTATCTTTGTGGCCGCTGCAGTATACAGATTGACTATAGCCAGAGCATGGCTCGATAAAAATCCACCTGCCATGCAAAATTGGTTGGCTAATTTACTAGCGGCTTATAATTTGGAAAAATCTATATATGCACGGAAAGGGATAAGGGGTAAAATGAGAGGATTGAGAATTTGGGAACCTATATTTAGATGGAAAGAGAATATGGGTTCGCATTAAGATTAAGATTCTTATTGTAATGTAGAGTTAAAAGATGTACTGTATATATATAATAGAATGATTTAAATTTTGTTTTTGTTTTCATCTACATATGATTGACATGAAATGTTTAATTGTACAATGTGCAATGTGCAAAGTGTGGAAAAAATAAAATATATTAAAAAAAAAAAAAAGAAAATTGGGGGCGCAATAAAAAATAGGCACCTAAAAAAAGACTGAAGCGGTACCATAACATATTCACAGTGTGCGTTGGCAACGTTGTTGGTGGGCGCACAGGTGATTCTGAGTGTACAGAACCACCATAGTCAGGGTTCAGAGTCAGACAGGGGAGTGAGCAGCTTGCCCATGATATCGGGTTTTCATCCATTTGCTGAAAGGAGACGGCTAAAGCCACATTCTGGTGCCAGCTTTCCTAGCCAGTGCGCTCCTAGGGGGCTTCAGGCATCCAAGTTGTTCACCCTGGCATGAAAAGTGCCATTTTTTGTGCTAGGCAGTAGGGACTAAAAATGTAAAGAAAACCTCGTTTTCACATCAAATCTACATGTGGTGTATGGGTAATGGCCAGAGTTGCTGACTTTGGAGCTGGGGAACCAGGTACGAGTCTCGGCATCAGCTCAATCTCCTGTGATCCTGGTCAAATCACTTAGGGGTTCATTATGAGTTTGACGGTCTGATGGACCATCAAACTTACAGTGCCGGTGTGGCTACTGCCCCACCGGTGGTCCAACCATTGTGTTACGCATTCAGCTTTCAGACTGCCATAAGACCGTTGCTACCACCAGGGACCCATGATCCCTGGCTGTCTTGCAGTGGTCTGAGGCCTACAATATGCTGGCCGTGCCACTGCGGCACCGCCAAGAATACTATGAGTTTCCTCACCGTTGAGCCCACCATGAAAAGTGTGGCGGTAAGGAAACTAAGGGCCCTGTGGTGCCCTGATGCCTCTGAGCCATGGGATGCATACTGGTGGCACATGGTGTGCACCCCTGTCAGTATTTACCCCCCTGTTCCAGCATGGCATGGACTTCACAGTTCATGTTGTGCTGGAATGCACTATGGTGGTATCTTGGCACTGCCTTTCTAAGGCTCACATGCAAGCCTTTGAACGGCTCCTCCATGGGCCAGCTGCTGCAGGACCACCCAACCTGTTTCAGTATGAATAAGGCAGGGAGCCAGTTTACGAGTTTGGTGGTCTTGGAGTGTGGTGCTGGCGTGGTAGCCTGCACCAGCACCGCCAAACTCGTAATCAAGCCTTTAATCTCCCTGTGCCTAAAAATAAAGAAATGTGGGGCATATTACCAAACAATAGCGATAATTATCGCTAGTGCTTGGTTAGAGACAAAAATTTACCGCTGAGCTGCGGCGATTTTTATCGCAGATAAACCTTGGTATTACCAAGGTTTATCGCAAATGCGATAAAAAACAGCCGCAATGCATGAATATCGCTGAAAAGTCAGCGATATTCATGCATTACCGAGCTAATGCTCTTAGCCATGTTATCCACCTCCCATTGGATAACATGGCTAAGAACTGCTCAGGGCAGGTGTTAGCTTTTGGAGATATTCGCGCTTAGCGCGAATATCTCCATAAGTTGGTAATATGAGATAGAGATGTTAGCGACTGTTTCCAGTCGCTAACATCTTGGCACGCCCACTTTGCATGTCATTAGTGATAAATATCACTGACATGCAAAGTGGGGCCCAAGATGGTCGCTATCTCCTACTAGCTGTCGCTAACTGGTGTTAGCGACAGCTAGGTAATAGGGAGATCATTTTATCTCCGCTTTCTTGGCTTTTAAAGCCAAAAAAGCAGAGATAAACCCCCTTAATAATATGCCCCTGTGTCCTTTTGTAACATAACTGGTGCTCATGTGAAGTGCTCTAGTACCTTCTTGCACCCTGGTGTGAAAAGTGGCTTTTTTAAATGCTGGCAAGGGACACACCGGACTAGAGTATTTCAACTACAGTGAATAACTGCGCAGCGCTTTGAAGGCCACTGGTGCATGAACATCAAGGCTCTTTGCTCTGCGTCTAGACCTTGACTCAATCACATCAGAGTGTGCGTGGCCGTGGTGGCAAGAACCATATCATTATAGCTAGATTGTGGCATCATGGCTGGTAATGCTAATTAATTATAGTAGAGAGATTTATTGTCTTGCAATCCGAATGGTCCTGCTTAATTTTAAATGATTCGATTCATTGTGAGTGTCTGACATCCCTGAGGCTAAGTTGAGTTACTCTAACTGACGCCATGTTTAGATCCTTTACACATGGGCTACTACTAATTATAATCAGCACAGCAGCACGCCGAGTTGAGTTCCAAATATGTCGGTATATGTCACGTTACTTTTGACTCAGAGGCAGACTGGTCTTAAAATGCTGTTTCAAACTGTAATACAAACTGTAATACAAATTGCAATGTAAAAGGATGAGGGGCCTTATTTATGAAGGTCTTGCGCCACCGGTGCGTCACTTTTAAAATGGGAAAAAGTGACGTACCAGTGGCGCAAGGCCTTCATAAATTAGGCCCGAGGTGTTTCAGACTATCACGCTTGCCTCAATTTGTTGACAGCTTGCTACCTTTCCCACAAAACAGTTTCTCTTTTAGACGGCCCGCATAGCCAGGTGCTCTGTCCCCGTTAGTACAATTCTTAACATAAATGCCAACCGATCTGTGTAAATGATCTGATCTGGTCCAGCATCTTAAAATATAGATAGAACCCCTGCTCCCTAAGACCACAAACACCACCTCCGTCAACGTTCGTAAAGTTTCAAAGTTGACCAAAAGTGGAAAGACCTGTTAACTCTACCACATTTATTGCCAATACATTCCGGTTTATTTGATTTTTGTAATCTGCTGCTTGGACATAAGAAATAAAACATGTAACATTTACAATGGAATGTCATTGTGCTTACACGTCAAAGAGCAAGAGCCTGGTTTTCCTTCACCAACATAGTCTGATGATCTTGCGAGCCCTGCATTTATGGCCTGACAAATGGCTTGTAGCTTGAACAATAAAACTGGTTTTCCAAAACAAAGCTCTTCCCCCTCTACCAAATACGAGCAATAAATTAAAGCCATTTTTAAACACATAAACAAAACACAGCCTGCTTAGAGTTTACTCTGCTGTAGAGTATTCTTTGGCAAAGGAAATCCCTGGAGTACCCAGTTGACTTACATCATGCACACTAGTGTGCTCTTGTGACTAGTCCAGGAAGTTAGCATTTGTGATGTGCTGTGTAGCTAGCTTGATCTGCAGCACACAGTGACAGAATACATACATCTGTATAACTTATAACATACTTTAACATCGTCAATAAGATGCAGAAGCGGCGTCTTACTTGCAAGCAATTATAGAACAACATCCCTCCTCTTTGTGCCTTTTGTAATGATCAGAACTACTAGTAACTGTTTGCAGAAATTCTATCTCTTCTAATGAAACCTGTTTTAGTGTAAAGCGGGTAATGTCTGCGCTTTATAAACCTTCTTGCTTTCTCCAATTTGTTTTAAAAAGCAGCTTGCTCACTCTTTTTTCCCCAAGCCTTTCCCCGTGGCGGGGGAAGAACCCCCCAAACCCTCCTTATGATGGTGAGCAGTGGCGTAACGAACCTTGAGGGATCCCCCCTGCAGGGTACGTGAAGGGGCCCCCTCCGGACTCAATCTAGAGCTCCCCAGCAGAAGTGCGGTGCTGACAGGGCCCCCTGGAGGGTGAGGGCCCCCCCGCACCGCGGGGGATGCAAGGGCCTGTGTTACACCCCTGATGGTGAGGCTTACATTCACCCTCAACTTTAACGCCCACCACTTTCAAATGACACCAGACACCACTGATGAATTGTCCTTATTTTACAAAATCTTTTATTCAAATCACATCCGCAGCACAGCCACATGTGTTGCAAGTCAAAACCCCCTTTCCACAAGCCTTTTTGGAGGACAATAACACGGTGCTAAAAGTGTTCAAAATAGCTTTTCATGACTCACAGCTTATCCATACTCTTCTCTGTTTCCCCAATACTGGTATCACGCTTTGATTTTGGATTGCGACTTGGCTCATTAAAATTACTCCCTGTCAAGAAAACCCTATGTCATGGCCTTTGCTCCCCTGGCAGATTACTAGCCTTGGTATGAGTAGATCTCTACTTGTCTGGTGGAGATCTTGTTGTCTTCTGTGTAGCGGATACATACAATTGCTGACAAAATGGCATGTCGTTTGGCCTTGCTCTGCAATTATTTTTTATTTTTCAGAAACAAAACCCCCGAAATCGCTTCTGAAAACCAAAATACAAATTTCCCTGATGAGCTGGGAGTTTTCTCCCAGTGTCTACGGGTCATGTATGTTTTTTTTGTCTGGTATGGGTCCACCAGGCTCTTACTCGCAGCCCTGAACAGGAAACATGTGCATTTGCAGGACAAACCTAAATGTCCTGCTGACTCAAAACTTCTAGCAGTGGGATGGTCATATAAATCATTTAAAACTTTTTTTACTGCAGTAAAGAAAGAATTATTAGACCTGTTTTCTACTATTACCAACTCCTGCATCTTCCAATCCAATATACCATATTAGCGGAACAGTGCAATTTCTCTTTTGCTGCACAAAGGCATTTTTTCAATGCTTCTTGACAGTTAAAGAGGTGTACTGGTTTCCCCCATTTACCTAGATCATGCACATTGAGGACAGGGCAGACACCCCCCCCAGATAAATATATCTTACAAGCAAGACCTCAGACAGAGAAGCTATCTTTATGTTATATAAATCGAATTCAACCATGCCTTTGTAGCGGTAGCCACAGGCTACACAGATTTCAAGAGTTGAGGCTACAGATTGCAGAGCTATTCCTCATGTTACATAGATCAATTAGTACCTGGTCTCCTGGATAGTGCTGTACCACACACCTCATAGGCTTAGCCCTTAGGCAGTAAGAGCTCAGCTTCATAGAATTCAGTTCTGATAGGTCAGGCCTCATAGGGCAGAACTATCTGTATTTCCCATCGTATAAAGGTATACTGCCTCAGGTCGGCAGTTTTGACCATTATTCATTGTTGACCTAGGTATTAACTTGAAAGTTGTCCTGGTTCGGTTGGAATCAATCTGCTTGTGCTGTCCCCACTTGTTTGCCCAACCCCAATCCTGTTCGATCATTTAGGGCCATATGTATCAATGTTAGGTTATGCGATTCTCAAATAGCGAATTTTTGAGAATCGCTATTTTAGAATCGCAAAACGCTATGTATGTAGGATTTGCAATACATTTTGCGAATCCTACATATTCCTTAATGGCTAATGCAATTTCAAGGGTTCCAGGGTGTCAAAATGACACACTGTTGCATCCCTGAAATGTGTCTTGTACAATTGTCACGTCCTAAGGCTGCACAACAAGATATGCTATCTGAGTAAACTTTACTTGAGGCTTTACCATTGTATGAAAAACCCCGAGCAGACATCAGCTGTTCTTTTGCACTGACTCTGCATGTATAAACAGCCTAAATGCCCAATCTAGATTCATTACTCATGTGTATACAGATGCAGTGTCAAGGATAGAGCTGGGCTGGAAGTAGGATATGGGTGAAAAAATGGATGAGGCATAGCTTAATCAAAAACGAGAGAATCAGATTTTACATTTTAACAGTTAATGTCTGCTAAGTAAACTCCCTCTTGGAAATGTGTGAATGTCTGTGTAAAACAGGGCAGTCAGAGGTGAAAGCAGCTGCCCCAGCCAAAACAAATAAAACACCCACATTACATTACTTTATACACAGCCCACCACAAGGCTAGAACAGCACTAAGAGGGAGAGGGACACAGACATATCGCTCCAGTTCTATCATTGCACCCGTGTGGTCTTCTAGACCTTAGTCATGCTGCTGGCCACTAATGAGCCACATCTCTACTATGTAAAAGCACAGCCATGACGTTGGCATGTTGTTCACTTGCTACAACCTCTTTATGTTAGGTTTTTTCTCCAGGCTATGAAAGGACCACCAAGGACTCTGGGTTTGAATGCTAGGTGGTTCCATTTAACCAGGGCACCAGGTTCTCTGTCTGAAATAGAAGTTGGCCTTAGTTATATTCAAGCCATAATACATAAATATGGTTTCCTTAACTTGAAGATGTATATTAGATGGAGTATCCACTTGTAACGGAGAGACACTGACTCAAAATACACACACCAACAATCCACTCATACACTCCACATTCTCACAGATTCTGCTCATTACACACCCAAAGTTCATGACTGGTTACCACTGCCTCACAAAACCATCTTGGCTCTGTAAGATGTTGAGTGTGGATGGAGAGTCAGTGCTTCATTAAAAGGAGGCGGTGTAAGTCTAGATAAAGCACCAAAATTAATGTTGCAACAAATATGAGAATGTCCACTTAAAGGTACGAGTCTACAACTTATTTCAAATAAATCAAGGATATATTCAGTTGTATTGATATATTGTTATGGTTTTAATTAACTTAATGAAAGTTCCTCCTTCTCATATTCAGTTTAAATGGGAATTCAAATTATAGAAAACACCCAATGCACAATGATGCAGGAAAGCAACAAAATAAAGCACACAACCCATGATCCCTGGCTATGTACACCATATGCTCGTTCCACTCACTAAATAATGGCGAACAGCAGCACACTCACGAAATAAAGATCACAAGACCATTACAATGCAGTTAAGGAAAGGTTGTTGAGGTTAAGTAATATCTTCAAGCATGTGGAGATTGTGATAACTAGATGACCAAAATCAAAAATGTAAAATGGAGGAACAACATATTTCTGCCAAAATTGAGTTACTAATCTAAAACAATTAAGGGCCTCATTACCATGTTGGTCGGAAAGGCTCTGAATGGTATTCAGTTCATCTGGATCTGATTTAGGACCCGCCTTTCTGACCGACTCGGAAACCCTTCCGAACAACTGTTTACGATGTGCGGAAAGCGTTTAGACTTTTCGAATCCGTTCTGAATAGCATTCAGAGAAACTGAGTTGTTTGGAGCAGACTCGTACAGGTCAACGGTCTGTGTTTCTGATCAATGAATTATGATGTCAGATTCGGCCAGCCTTTCCGAATCGGTTGGTCTGACATGGATTCACTGTTGGTATCCGACTTTGGGGACCCGAAGCAGGATCCCCTTCGCCCGTGACCCTCTGAATAGTGCCCGTGGGGGAACCCATGAGTCCCCTCTTCCCAATCATGCACAGTGTGGCAGGCACCATGGGGTGCCTGCCACACGGCACATGATTTTCCCCACCAACCCCTTTCTTCACTGGGAACCTGTGTTTGATCCCCGGTGCCAGCGGCAAGTTATCCCAGCAGCATGTGACTCTGGGCAATAGCTCGCTTAATCTTCCTGTTGGCCCCTAGTGCCTTGACACCCTTGGGTAATTGTGCGCTTTACAAATACAGGATTTCATTTTGACGCTCGGAATACAGGCTCCCATTGAAGTCCATGGGAGTCCAACCGAATGGGGTTCGGAAACATCGTAAAAGGTCGGCCAGACTCCCTGAATCCGATTCGGTCGGAAACCATTCCGAGACCAATTGGTCGGAATGCTTTCCGACCGACATCGTAATGAGGCCCTTAGTGTGCCTTACACCAGTGTTTAGGGGCTGAATTACTTCAAACCGAGGTTAATATAAAATGTTACAGCATTGGGAGTGACTCTAGGATGGAGGCCCTCCCTATCCCGCTGCCAAATTGGAATGCATGGTTCAATGATCCTATATTTTCTTATGTATGAATGCGAAGAATGTAGTGAAAGATTTCTCTCCGCCAATGCATGTATCAAGTGAATGTTTGTGACATCATCCAGATAGTGTGGGACTGAAACTGTATGATCAAAGGTGCTCTTGTGGCTTATTCCATTCTGGAGACCTGATTTCTAGTCTCTGCTTCAGACTTCAGCAACATTTGTGCAATTCTGGTTAAATTACTTCCTCCCGCTAACACTGTGTACTTGTGCCATGAAACTCATGAAGTTTACTGTCTGATGTACATGATTCCATACTCTTCCTGCCAGCACTATCCTGATTCCTGTTCTTCTGGTTTCAGTACTGGCAAACGTATAGCACCTTGTGTTTTACATGAACAAAAATTATCTGGGGTGCTTGTTGTTCCTTGTGATGAAGCATCATTCTCTTAAAATGCATTGGTTAAATTAAGTCTATTGTCCTCAATTAAGATGAAAGATTTCGAATATGCTCAATATATTAAATTTTTAAACATTGTGTGATTTGGAGAAAATTTTGCAAAATACAAGTATGCACAAGTAAGGAAGGATATCTTTCTGTACTTATAGAAGGTTTCATTATTTTAAATTTAGATGAAAATCTTTGACAAAAATAAGGATGGACGGTTGGATCTGAATGACTTGGCAAGGTAGGAACTTTCTTAAAAATGACCTTATTTTGCTAAAAGTTCACCATGAGTGTGGTTGTAACTGCCTTTTCCCAATACTGTGCTCCATAATATTAACAGTTCGTCAAATATCATATTATCTTTCTAGTCTCTCGTGTTCCCTGTTTTGCATCCTCAAAATGAGAAATGCCTCATATTGTCAAGTAATGTAGGGGCATATTACCAAAGGTGGCTATAGGCAATTATCGCCGGTTTAGCGGCCGCTAAGCGGCGTTAATTATATCGCTCTATTAGCAAGCTGTCGCTAACTGATGTTAGCGACAGCTTTTAGGCGATAGCGAGAGGTTTGGGGCCCGCTTTGCATGTCAGCGATATTTATCGCTAATGACATGCAAAGTGGGCGTACCCAACCTGTTAGCGACTAAAAGCAGTCGCTAACGTCGCTATCGCCCATTAGCAAGGCAGGCGTAGCGATGGAAATATTCCAGCTATTGCCAAAAACCAACGCCGTAGTTTGTTGCAAATTTCTGGATTCAATCAACATGATAGAAAGCCCAAATAATGGTATTTAAAGGACGTGATTAAGAACGAAAGGAACATACTGAAAAGTGTAGTTCTTAAAATGGCAATCAAAAAGAAATGACGCAAGGGGCATGGCACCCATACTAGAAGGTCATACGGTTCTACACTTGCAAACAATTGCTACTTCCTGTTGAAAAAATGGTACTGAAAAGGAAATTAAGTAGAGTTTGAGAATGTTTAAGCAACTCTGTGGAAGGAGTCTGAACTTTGTTAAATGACCCTCATGAAAAGGCTGTAGGCTGAGAAGTGAGAATAAATGTCAGAATATCCACTCCAAAAATGTCACGGTACACAAATATTGTAGCAAAAATATCAGCACCCAGAATGTTATGGAAATATATATGTGGAAGTATAGTTTCACAATACGTCACTGCAAAAATTAGTACCTTGTCAACATATATAGCAACAACAAGGTGCAACAACAAGGTGATGAGTATAATGCTTGAGTTAATCTCAGCCACTGGCCATTAGTCAGGTTGGCATTCCAATCCATCGTTTTTCATCTACCATCCCACTTCATTTTGAACACAGCCACATGCAAATCAGTCTTGCCCCTGCTCCAGTGGGAACAGTCCAGCCAGATCTGCCAAGCCTAGTCCCCCCTGAACCAGAATATAGCAATCAAGGTCTGGTAGTGCCTTGATAAGGGCACATTAGCCAAGTATAGCTTGATTCCAATAGCACAGTGAGCATGGGACCCACGTCTGAGTATACCCATCCCACTTAGGGTGTCAATTGTAACAACAACCCAGTGATGAATTAAATGCTTGAATTGATCTCAGCCACTGACAATCACTCGGGCAATATTCCATTCCATAGTTTTTCACCCAACATGCCACCTCAGTTTGAACCCATCCACCTGCAAATCAGTCTTGACCCTGCTCCAATGGGAACAGTCCAGCCTGAAATGCCAAGCCTGGTCCTCCCTGAACCAGAATACAAGCATCGTGGTACCAGTATTGTCCTGATAAGGGCTCATCAGCAAGGTATAGCTTGATTCCAGAGCCATAGTGAGCATGGAACCTATGTCTGGACATACCTATCGCACTTAAGGCGTCAGCTGTGAAAACAACAAGGTGATGGAGGGAATGCTTGAATTAAAACTGGAACTAAGTTATACCCGGCTGATGAGCCAGTGAACAAAGGTTCCGGTTCAGGGAGGACCTGGCCTGTCAGTTCGGGCTAGACTATCCCTATTAGAGCACGGTCAAGACTGATTTGCATATAGCTGGGTCCCTGCTCAGGTAGCTTGGTGTGCAAAATAACGATGAATAGGGATGCGGCCCGAGTAATTACCAGTGGCTAAAATTAATTCAAGCATTCTATCCATTACTTTTTGTGTACTTTAGTATGTTACCCTTACACACTATGCGCCCAGGCCTTGTGACCTTCAAGGTTCTCTGATAGTAACTTAGCTAATGTTAAAATTTGGCATTTCTAAATGTTTTTCTTTGACATGTTTTTTAAGTTTTCTGGCTACAGCTGTTCAAGTCTTTGATGTGAGCCCTAAAGTCCTGTTTTTAAAGTCACTGTGGATGGCGTAATTCTATGCTGCAGGCAACATGTGGCAACTATTACGGTGACCCTACTTAAAAGTCGGAGTAGCCAATTGTAACTAGCTAATATAAAACCATGTTTAGGGGTTGGAGCACGTTCACTTGAAGATATTTAGCAGTCTCCCTGTGCCCTAATCAAAACATGCCTGCGAATCCATTGTCTTTGCAGAAAACAATGCCAAAGTAGAGCAAGTGAAAAGTGAAATTCCCCTACAATAACCATGTTTTTTTCATTCACAATGCAGTTTAGGTTAGTAAATGATGATAATATTATTTGAATAGAACGCCAGCTTCAAAATCATTTTGTTTTGGTAATATGGTGAAGGGATTAGTGGTTATAGAAGACATACCTGAGAAAAACCCTGTTTCAATGCCATCAGCACATTCACACTGTACACGAGCGGCTTCTCCATGGGCCGCCCATGGGCCCAGTGATTGACAGCAGAACCAGCAGCCACGCAAGTATCCCCATGATCTGGTTGGGCCAGATTGTGACACCATGAAACAAGCAGAACAGTGACACTCCCCACACCACCACCATCACACTGACTGAGTACCAGAACCCTGGGGAACAGGAGTCCAACAAGCAAGATCTGAAGGAACAGTTATCACCTTCACAAGAGTCACCTGGTCCCCCCAAGGATGACCATCACAGCACCAGCACATCACCAGCTTCTAATTATTAGATGCATGTTAATAGTCAGGACGGTTGAGGCTATGCAAGAACACAAGCTTCCAGAGGACAGCAGACTGCACTCCTGAAGCGGCAACAGTCTAAATCATCTTCTAGCTCCCATCCTAGCGGGTGCTGCCAGGCTGCTTGCCAATCCCCTAGGAGGCATAATCGTGAACGTGTAAGAGCATGAGGGGAGTGTTGTGCACGCATGATTCAGGCCCCTGCTTTCTTCTCACATTTCACTGTCATGACATTTAGGGATTGTTTGAACTGAAAGGCCCATAGCATATCGCTAAAGCATTGACCCTATAGTTAACTGAGTAAGTGTTGTTATTCAGCATTCCCTGCCAAACATCCTCCACAGTTTTCTGCAGATGTTCTACATCCAATACACGGGAAGTAGTCAAGTAGCATTTATTGATTTCAATTATCAAGCTTTTCACAAACAGTTCACGAACAATCATATAAAATAACCACTGAGGAAATAGTATACAGACAGAGCACATATATGCAAAAGAGGATATTGGAAAATGTGCCAGAGATAGGATATTTTTACATTTCATCAGGCGTATGAAAAAAAGGTAAATAACGCATTTGTAAGGCTCAAGGGCATCTTGTAAGGTCAGCTATTCAGGCAATGAACAGGTCGGGTGGTAGACAGCCTACAAGCTCAGGATTGGGCAGCTAACGCACATCTTAGGATGGACAAGAGACTCACAAGATCTAAGAAGATCAGCATGCGCGCAGACTCAACAGTTTGTAGTTAGGTACCACACGGGCTCAGGGATGGTTAAGTAGCACAAATGGTGGGCACGCGACACAGGCTCAGGACTGGGTGGCCGGCAGACAGACTCGGGTAGTTGGGTTAGGCACAGTCTCAAGTGTGGATGGGTAGCACGCATGCTCAAGGGTGGGTAGGTAGCATACAAGCTCAATGGTGTGCAGTCGTTATAGAAAAGAAAAAGCGTCTTACCTTGGGGTTTGTAGGAGAGATTTCTTGAAGAGAATGGCAAGGTGATCCCAAAAATGCTCAAAGGAAATGGAACAGTGCAAGGTCAAGAGGGATCACTAAGGTACACATGATGCTACAATGATAGCCGTGGAGAGAAAGTCAATGGACATCACATGCAAAAAAATTAGTGGGTATTGTCCAAGTTATTAGAATTCTCTGGCTGAAGGACCTAGATGCTTGTTGGTTGGTTGTTAGGATGTGCTCCCTGAAGTTGAACTCCCAGGTGGATGTGAAGAGACCTGAATTGGAGTATGCAATGCAGATATTCGAGCATGACTTCCTATTATCTTTTAAATAGCTGCTGTGATACCCCTCTAGGGTCAGATGCAGTCCTTGGCTGTGATGCTTCTTTTTCATTAATGAGTTAGTTTCTTACTTTAAAGAATGAGGAAAGCTGTTTCCCTAAATGGGACAAAGATGAACAGGAGGGCCTGGAGACAAACCCTAACTGCATTACTCCACCTGTCTGCAAGCACCAACTGTTCCCAGTTTCCCTCTTATTCATTTTTTGAGGGGACATATTAGGGATTAGTAGGGAGGGTCAGAAGTGTGTTGCTTTGCTGCCTCTTGGTTCAGTGTCTGAACCATCCTCAACACTTTCTTGCAGACAGTCACAGGCATCTGCACCTCTGACACCTTACAGCCATTCCAGGATAGAGTAGTGTCATATGGTACCATATTGAGGGATGCAACTAGATTGGGAGAGCCATTTTAGCACTGCTCGGTTGGACGCATAGAGTGTCAACAAGCAATGGCTAAGGCAGTAGTTTTTTTTCCTATGAAAAATCTATTTGCTCTGTCCTTTTTTTTCACATGTTGCACACTAGTTGAGCTTTTGTGGAACATGGCTTAAAGTAAATTAAAAAAAAATGCTGTGATGCTGTCACTGTTGGCTGTGTTATTGCATTGTTTTTTTTTACTTTAAGCCATGTGGCACAGCAGCTCTACTGCTTTGCACTTTGTAAGAAAACACTGAGAAAGCCAATAGATTTTGCATAGGTGAAACCTATTCGCTTTGCCAATGTTTGTTATATTTCACTACCAGAAGAACTATAGTTAAATAGTGAAAACAATATGAAAACAGTTTACCAAAGCCATTGCCGTAAACTGGTTTATTGAAAAAACAGAGAGAAAACATTTTCATTAAAATGTTCTATAATATTCTTAAAAAGAAGTCGGTAAACCAGTCTTACATCCACCTGCAAATACAAGCACTAGAATGTCCGAAGTGAATGGGTGAGAAGGGGGACTGTAAGCTTTGTGTCTGTTGCTAGGAGATGTTCACAGGCAGTAATAGTCATGGAAGCAGACAGCAGGCACCTCTCACCAGCTCTGTGAATGACAACACTTGACTAAACTCTGCTCTTGTTGAATGTGTTACAGAGGTTCCAGCTGAGTTCATACACTATTGAATGGCACACAACAACTAGACTCCCCCCAAAATATATATAAGTATTCATTTAGAAGGGGAGCAACAGTGTTGGAACTATTTGCTTTCTTTTACCATCTGAACATGAGGGTATTGGGAGTGGCGTCAATGGGTGCATTGTTATCAATAGCCCAGCAGGCAGGTTGCGTGACACCTGGGCCCAGAGATTAGAAGAGCCAACTGATCTCTAGTTATTACTGTGTTTTACTAACCAAATAACAGTCGGCCAGTTGAGAATTTCCTCTCTTGCACTATGCCCAGTGCACACTTGCGATGTCATGTCAATTTGCAAAATGTACTTTGCAAAATGTAATAAGCCACTGGCTTGAATTTCAGCATTTCTCATTCAATGTGTTCCTCAAAGCTGAATAAAACTATGCTGTTGTGGAGGTGAAAAACACTAATGATAAGAGGAAGGTGACCAACAAGTACACCAAAAGAGTGCACAGATTCTTTGAAAAGTGAAACCGCATGAGCACACACCGCCTTTCCCTTCAATCTGAGAGTGGAGCCACTCTAGAGGAATCGTAAGATGGCCCCAGATCTTTCTTGTAGCTTCTGCTCTCACTCGTTCAAGTGCATCATTCTCCAAGCCATCCTGTGTGGGGGAAGCCATCTGAAAGCAGAAATGCTTGCAGCAGGCCTGTCTCGTTCTACAGTATGGTGGCTAAGGCTGCACTGACACCTACTAGTGTAAAAATAAAACAAGGACAGCGTGGGAGGAACAAGGTGCGGTAGAGAGGGCTTGCAAAAAAATGCACTCTGACGGAGTGCAAAACTAAAAATAAACAACAAGCTGTGCGTGCACCTGTCGGAGATAGCACTGGAGGACAATTGACGGCGAGATAGAAGGGACATATATAACACAAGGGAGGGAGCACCACAATGGACAGTGTGAGAGGGCGAGCAGGGAACAATCAATGCAGCGGAAGGTGACAGATAGCAGGCACAAGTGAAAGAGAGAGACAGCAGGAAACATTTTAAAAAACACAACCCAGTCCAGAAAAGGCAGAACAAAGCTCTGGAAAGAGCCTCTGCTGTGGAAGAAACATCTCCGTCTCTCCCGAACAGATTAACGTCCATCCTGTGACACAAAGGCCAGTATTCTAATTATTGAAGCTTCCTTCCCTTTATATCAGTGCTCCTGGAAGTGTTTGTATTTCTCTGCTTCCTGTGAAACTCTTAGGAGATGCATACAAACACCTCAAATACTTCAGGATATGGAGAGATGCTTTTCTAGAGGATTAACTCCTGTCCTCAAAAACATGCAGTAAATAAACATTCCTAAAATGCGAGCTGCCACCTGAAAACATCGGACAAACAAACAAGCATGCTTGAAATGTGTGCAGCCCCGGGGAGTTGGGCAAAAAAAGTTTGACAAAGCAGATGAATAGGAGTACTTGGGCCATGGGCTACTGATAACAAAAAAACACACAAGGAGCAACATAAAAGTGGCTAGCACACAAACGAATGAAAACTGAGGGCGGGATACAAGCCCCCTTTAAGACTAGTATTAAATGCAATAGATTTCCACTGTGCTGGCAGACATAACAAAGCGGACTTACCTGCCATGGTGTAGTGCTCCCTAAAGTGATGAGTGAGCTCAAGCTGAATAGCTGCTTCTCTGCTGCCAATACAAGGCAAGTGTTCAGTTCATCTAATGTCTTTGTGTAAGAGACAGAATGGATCAAGATGCTTATTCAGTAAGCAACACAACCAATAACACAATGCAAGGTAACCAATCACATAACTTACTGAAGATTTAAAAAAAAGATATGGAGAGCTGCTTTTCCAGAGGTTTAACTCCTGTCCTCAAAAGCATGCAGTAAATAAACATTCCTAAAATGTGAGCTGCCACCTGAAAACATCGGACAAACAAACAAGCATGCTTGAAATGTGTGCAGCCCCGGGGAGTTAACACAATGCAAGGTAACCAATCACATAACTTACTGAAGATTTAAAAAAAGTCCCTGATTAACTAAATAGATATAAAATTATTGAGGATTTAAAGACGTATGCAAACATAAGATTCTTGGTGAGTTGAGCTCTGAAATTGATACTTCTTTAAGAAAATGCAGCAGCATGTAGGGTTTGTGAATATAGCACCTTACTTCGCATGCGTTTACAACACATAAGATTACATTGCAGTTGTTATACCAACTACGTTGTTACATCGCAGTACATTACAATGCAAGTTGTTACATCGACTTGCTGTAGGGGGCGCGCTGGACTTAGGAATAGTATAGTTTTCTCTTCCAACTCCAGTGTGCGCAACAGTAGGGAAGGTGTTGCAATAGTATATTATACTGGTCCATAGGTTAGCGCACCCCCTACAGCAAGTCGATGTAGCAACTTGCGTTCGAATGTACTGCGATGTAACAATGCAGTCGTCCTAACGACCGCCTTGTAATTGCATGCGTTGTAACGCATGTGATGTAATGGCTGTTTCCCTGAGTTTGTGTGCTACATTTGTACATTTCAATTAACGTATGTAATGGGCATGGCTTCTGCAACTGCATTTATTATTTTCCATTTTTGTGAAAATCAGTATATTTTTACTTGATAAATGTTATTATATGTATAATATTTCTCTTCCAGGATTCTCGCCCTTCAAGAAAACTTCCTTCTCCAATTTAAAATGGATGTAAGTATTAAGCCAATTAAAATCCAACAAAGAAGATGGGCACTAACCGTGATTATTCGCCTTTAATTCGACATTTTTCATTGTGACCATTCTAGAGGCATTAAAATATTTTGCTTCTGTATCAGTAACTAATGGACAATGACATCAAGATGTTCTAGCTGCAGTAGCAGTGCATATTACCTGAGGGATACATGCACATCTTGTATGCATGGAGCCATGTTACAAAATAACAAGCCATGAATGTGAATCAGGAGACTCCTTAGCAATGCTGTACTGGCGGTGCCAGTCAATTTATCATTTATGCTGGCCATATTTGCTGTGACAATTGCCCCAAATGACATGTGCAAGAATACCATTTGAAACTAGTCATTCAGTGCAAACAACAGTTCAAGACCGATGCAAAGTTGCCCAGTGCAAGTGTAACTTTGCTCATCACTGATTAAATATGTTATTCGGACAATTACTTCAAAACACTATTTGTCTGTTCATGATCCAGTTTTGCAGCCATTCACAGGTGCAGAAAGGTGCTATGTGGCTGTTTTTTAAGACATTATGGTGTGTGTACTGTGCATACATTAACACAATAACTACACTACATATGGCTGAAACACACACACATGCCGTGCGGCCCCCCTCTCCTATTGAATTTTGGCTGGGCCCCAGGGGATGGGGGAGGAGAGGGGCACCATATGACCCTCATTACATTTTGGCCAGGACCAGGGGAATGGGGGCCCCCAGGGCTAAAATCAGCCCAGGGAGGGGGACTTCAGACCGTCTCCCCCATTAACCTGTGACTAGGATACCCAGGGCTGGTCTGGGCCTGATGCTCATTTCACAGAAATTAAACTTCAAGAAAGCACTTACAAATATAAGCATAGCAGGCGCCCCATCTCCACTTCTATAAAGGACAAATGATTCCAACTCCAGGATTGGCGAAGGCAAAGCAAGTGTGTTTTATGGCAATTCCATATTGAAAGACCATCTGAACAGCTTTGTGGAGGTGAATGCACCGTTGAGCTATTGGAGATAATCTGTAGTGGCTGTTATGAATGGGTTTTTTCTTGTCCTTACCTGCTGAGAGCAGATTCCATGGTTCTCCCTTTAAATTGCTACAAGTATTTAAATGTACAAATCACTTGGAAGCTTTGCCATTTTGCGCCTCCCACCTTAGTAATATCTAAAGATCTTTCTGCCTTCTGCCTGGATGATGGACAGCTTAACAAGTGGCCCCCAGCATGTTTCCCACGGATTTTGGTTAGAGATTGCATATGCTTAGGAATATGAGGACATTTCCAACAAATAAAGAAGCACCTGCTTCATATGGCTAAGAAGAAAGACCTCTGTTAGGTGGAGATTTACCTCTTTGTAATATTGTTGTCTTCTCTATAGGAGGATTTATGTGATCACATATTGCTGGACAAAGGCGCACCAGGGACAATCACATTGCCAAAATACACACAATGTCACTGGTAACATTTCCTTATGTTCCAATACACAGCTGTAGTGTAGAATACGTACTTGACATTTACCCAAGGAGGTAGCATTTAGTAATAAACCAATAGGAAGTGCTCCACTTAGGTGGATATTTTGTGCAAAACTGTGGAGTCTTGTTGGGTTAAGTCACTGGTGCGGTTTCTTTGTGGCCCAGTCACTCACAGCTATTGACATACCCACACTTATACTTAGATACCCACTCACATACTCAGGGACTCACTCACCCACTGACAGACCCATTGAGGCACTGATATACTTGCTCACAGACCTACTCATGTACCCACTTACAGACCTACTCAGACACTCCCACAAGCACTCATATATGCACTCAGACACTCATGCACCCACTCTCAGATGCACTCAGATACCCTCACACAAACCCACTCAGACGCTCATGTACCCACTCACAGAACCTCTCAGCTACTCACAGACCCATTCAAACACTCATTAAACTCACTCAGGAACCCACTGAGATACTCATACATTTACTCACAGACTCAAAAACTGACTTAAACACTCATGGAGGCACTCGTTAACCCACTCAGATACTCTGACACCCAGTCACAGACCCACTCAGACACTCACTCACACACTCACTCTCAAAGGTTACAGGTCACAGTTAGGAAATACAATAAAAAACAACAACTTTAAAACCAAATGTTTCAGGGATGTTATAGTTAGGAAATAGCATTAAAAACGGTAGAAAGTCACCCAAAAACAAAGGTTACAGGGATGTTATAGTAAGAAAAAGGAATTTACAAACCTTAGAAATTCACTGAAAAAAAACCAGGAATGTTATAGTTAGGCTTGGATTTCACTTGTACAAAACCATTATAGTTACCTGCACTGACTACAACGTACGCCCCCGCAATGCACTGCTTATGACCTCCCATAGTTCATCACTCATGACTTAGTCAATGACATCACCAATGACATAATCTACAGAACCACTCACACACACACACACCTCTATACAATCTCTCAAATACCCACTCATACACCCTCACAGCCACTCACATATCTATTCACAGACCTATACAAGTACTGACACAACCACTCACTCACCCATAAATCACTCATACACCAGCCACTCACCTATGCAGCCACTCACATAGCCACACATTCACCCATACAGTTTATCTCTCATTCACACAAGCATACACTTATTCACCTATACAGCCACTCACACACCCACTCACTCACCCATACAGTCTCTCAACACAGCCACCCACTCAGCCATATAAGCACTCACAGTCTCTCACAACCGCTTACATGCCTTTTCACACATACATACAAGCACTGCCAGATCTGCTCATTCACCCATACAGCCATTCACACAGAGACTCACTCTCCAATATAGGCACTCACACACAAACTCACTTGGCCAAACATCCACTCAAACACCCACTCACTTACCACTACACCCACTTGCACACCCAGTCACTCACTCAAACAGCCATTCAAACACTCACCCATACATTCATTCACACACCCACTCATCCACCTATACTGCACACTCACAGCCTCTCACTTACTCATTCAACTACTGACATACCGACTCACAGACCCAAACAGCCACTCATGCATCCACTCATACACCCATACAGCCACTTACTCGGCTACTCACTTACCCACATAGCTTCTCACATACAGCCATTCAAACACCCCCTCACATATACTGATACAGACAGTCAAACAGCCACTCAGATCACATATGTTAGTATCACTCATTAGGAGGACACCTAGTATACTAATCTAACTTTTTAATAGGTTAATATATATGTTTAGTACTCATAAATGTTTAGAAAACATATACACTCACCTGATGATGTCATCAGTGATGTAGTTTGAGATATCATCAGTGATGTCACTGACCATGTCATGAGTGATGTAACATGTAACATGTGAGGTCTTAAGCAGTTTTTTTCAGCTATATGTATGTATATATATATATTGCTGGTTGCTGTGTTTGTTTCTCAATAAACGATTCAAACGGCCCCCGCGAGTGCTTTATTCCTGTGGAGGATTGACCACTTTGGGAGTTGGGAGCGTCAATTGAATAGCGGCAATTGAATAGCGAGTGCACCCTCGCGTGTCAGCACCCGCCCGCGAGTGCCGCGCATGTAGGTGTGTGGAGAGCGGCAATATATATATATATATATATATATATATATATATATATATATATATGTATGTGTGTATATTACCTACTGGCGGTCGCCAGTAGGTAGTTATAGTTAGGATTGATTTCCATAGGGAAATCGCAACATTCTATTGGGAATAACTTTGGCGCCGGATGAGGAATCTGCCTGAATTTTTCAGCAACTTTGCCTCGCGGCGCTCCGGTCCTTCCCTGAAAGATTGGGGGGGATTCGTCAAGCGGGGGCCGAGATAAAAGGGGGTCCCAAAACGTGTTTTCCCCATGTTAATTTCCATAGGGCGGTCGGTCGCACTTTTAGCTCGAAGGGCTGAATGGATTTTCACCAAACTTGGCAAAATTGTAGGGACTGGAAGCCCGATGTGCCTTTGCTATGTCTCAAGATATGTGCTCCAGAGGATTTTGAGTAATTTAGGTTAAAAAAATATATATATCTATAGCCGCGCCCCGGTACGCGCACCGGGGAGCGCACCGGGCGCGCTACGCGACTTGTGCACGGAAAGCTGATTGGCTCTCGGGTGTCTGTAAACATTCGAAACAGTCCTGAGCGGCCGCCATCTTGTGTCTCGGTAGGATCGAGACACAAGAGGTGGTAAAAACAAAGGGGGAAATAACCAAAAGGGGGCAGGGTAGACCCCCCCCTGACCCCCTAGGTTTGATGTGGGGGCCATAAAAGGGTCTCGCGGGTGAAACATTTTTTTTTATTTTTTTCGATTTTCGTGGGGGGAGCGCCCGGTACGCGCACCGGGGAGCGTACAGAGGAGCGTACCATGGGGAAAAATAGTGAAAATAATAGTGTAAAATAATCATTTTGAGTGATTACAGGTAGGGTAGCTCTGAAAAGAGCTTTTGGGTTCTGTGGCTGTTTTAGGTACCTACAAGTACATCCCACACACACCCACATGCACACAACCCCACACCCCCACACGCACACACTCCCCACACACACCTCACACACGCACACCTCCACCCACACCCAAACACCCCACACCCCCACACCGACACCTTACACATCCACACCCACACATCCCACCCCCCCCACACTCACACACACACCTCACCCCCCCAACACACACACACACACACAGATACCTCACAGACACACCCCACACATCCCACACACACACCTCCCCCCCCACACACACACACCTCACAGACACACTCACACATCCCACACATACACACACATCCTACACACATACCCCCCACACCCACATACACCCCACACACGGCTCACACACCCACACCCCCACCTACACCCAAACACCCCACACACCCACAGCCACACACACACCTTACACACCCACATCCCCCCCACACATGGGGAAAACTCAGTGAAACAGTAAAATGATAATTTAAAGTGCTTAGAGGTAGGGTAGGTTCGAATTGAATTGTTGTGTTGTGTGGGTGATTTAAATACCAACATGTAGGTACCAATGTAGAGTTTTAAATTCAATGTACACGTTTTTATATAGATATCTAGCATGTTGTTATAGAAGTTATTGTGGTATATGGAATGCATACCATAGTCTGTCAGGAAAGCAGAAACAGATCCTTTAAGTAGTCCCTGAGAAGACCTAGGGGATCATGGATAGTCTACTCTGCTCCCTTATGATGTTTTAAAATTGCACAGTATACTGTAAGTTTCACTTTATACTATAATATAAACATAATGATTTTGGTAGTACTTAATGAATTAGATATAAAAATGAATAATGTCTCAAAGAATTTTTAATTATTAAATAAAAATTTATTGGTTTGAATTTTCATAGTTCAATAAAACTTCCAGCATTACATCATCTGGAATCTCCTCAAACATGCATGTTTCTATATCTTGTAAACATTCAACAAATTGTTGATCCAAAGATTGATCCATAAATTCTTCATCAAAAAAATCTTCATTTAGAATATCCTCAGATGTCATCTCGAAGGAAATATTGATATTTTCTTGCTCCCCTTCCATTTTTTTGCTGTAAATTGCATAAAAAATAACTATATCAGTAGAGTTAGGGCACTGTTGGGTTTAAGTTCAGACAGGTAGTTCAGATTTTTTAACAGTGAAGTTAACTTTGGGCAGTGTTTGGTAACAGGCAGGAAGTAGAAATATAAAAAAGTGCCTGTGAAGAAGTGTAAGTAAATTCCTAATTATAGCAGAGAAGCCTAAGTCAATCCATAAATATAACAGAGGAGCCTATCTCTATCTATAACTATAGCAGAGGAACAGTAAACAATTATTAGAAAACGTTTTTACAAATTAACTTAAAGTGCCCCTTACAAATTATCAACCTACTTTACAGAGAGGTGAAGAAGAAAAAATGCGAAATACATCCTTTCAAGATGTACCTCAGGTAGTTGTAGTCAAAATGGCTGTGTTTCCCTCTCATTTTTCATTTATATTCATGTACATAACCAATCAAATGTCAGGAAAAAAAAATAGAAAATGAAAGTAACATTTTAATTGGTTGTAAATTCTAACACTTCAGATGTGTTTTTGTCATGTAATTTACCTCAGGATATTTAGACAGTGCTACAGCTCAAATGGCTCAATGGAATTCCACCAAATTTGTGAAAATGGTAGGGACTGGTATGTAGTATGGCCTTTTCTGTTTTTTACTATGTGATAAACAATCCCTCTGTGTTTCTCCCTCTAGCTCTCTTTCTCTTAACATTACTCTCTTTGTGTTCTTCCCTCATGCTAACTCCTTCATAATTTTTTTTTTCTTTTTTTTTGGGTACGCGCCCCGGTGCGCGTACCCTGAGGAAAAAAAATTGACAGAGATTCTTTAAAAATATAGGTTTATTCTTATAAAGTAAAGCTAGTTCTAAAAATAACTGTTTTTTTCTTCTTTTTGTTGTTTTATATCTTTTTTTATGTTTTTTTGAACATTTTGTACATTTTTTGGCTTTTCTGAACACTTTTATATTTTTTTTGTATTTTTTATGGGGAGAAACAAAAAACAGGGAATTGTAAATGGCTAAACTGGAGCATAAAAAAACCAGGAAAAATTAGTTTTTTTTTGTACACTTGTGGTTATCACCAGCAACCATAATAAGTTTGATGCTTTGCTCACCGTAGCAAAGTGTCTTGTTACAAAATTTGCATAAAATTTTGTAATTGCCAAACTTAGGTTGGATAGTATCCAATGGGTCTCTTGCCCCCGAACCCGATGGAGTGGGTTGTTTTGATGTTGAGGGTCTAGACGTTGATGGGGGTAGTTTACTACAGAGGTCCCTTAACTCTGCATTAGAATAATTATTTGGATGCCAACGCATCATGTGGCAAATCATGGTGTGATTCCCGAAGGAATACTTTTTGTTAGGGTTCCCCCTAGACAATTCAGCACCACAAATCAAGCAAGTTACCTTTGCCGCGTTGACTTTCTCAAAACCCCTTGGGATTTCATAGAACTCCCATACAAAGTGTTCTTTCGGTTTGTAGGGCTGTTTATCTTCAGGCAAGTACTGCCTTCTTTGTGCCTCCTCTTCATCATCCTCCTCCTCTTCCTCTTGACCACCAAGGTAATCTTCTCGTGGTCTTTTAGATGGTGGTGGTGGTGGTGGTGGTGGGGCAGATGCTCCAGCTGTTGCTGCTACTGTAGCCATGTTATTCAAGTAAAGAGTACAGATAGAACTCCAAACAGGTCTTCCTCAGTCAAAAGACAAAGTCAGAATAAAGAAAAAAGGTGTGGCTTTCATTATTTGGAAAACAAAACTGTTCTGAACCAATGAAAAGTGTTATTTTCAAGTCACATGATCCAGGCTTTAATCATTTGGAAACCAAAACTGATTTGCACCAATGAAAAGTGTTATTTTCAGATCACATGACCCGACGCGCTTACGCTACGCGCCCCGGGGCGCGTGGCGTAAGCGCGTCGAGACATTGCGCGATCGCATGCGATCGCGTGCTTCCGGGTGCGCTTACGCAGTGCGTCATATGACGCATCACGCGACTGCGCGAAACGTCACGATGTTGTTTTCGTTCGCGGGAATAGCGCTAACGGGGTGCTCCCCGGTACGCGCCCCGGGGCGCGCCGTAACATTGCGCTTACCCGTGCGTTCACTGGTACGCGCCCCGGGAGCGCTCCGGGCAAAAAATATTTAAAAAAATTACAAAAATTACAAATAAAAAATTACTTATTTATACAATATAAAATTCGTTATAAAAAATATTACTTTTCATACCTATAGAGATTTGCTATTACAAAACCATTGAAATTCACTGAAAAAACCATAGGTTTCACATCAGTTATAGTTAGGAATTAACATTAAAAAACCTATTAAATTCACTGAAAAAACCATAGGTTTCACACCAGTTATAGTTAGCTGGAAATTTTACTCGCATAAAACCATTGAAATTCCCACCTTATAGTTAGCTGGACTCACTATAACTTGCGCGTGCAATGCACTGCTGATGACGTCACATATTACATCACTCATGACATGGTCAGTGACATCACTCATGACATCACTGATGACACCATCCTTGTGACAGAGTAACAGACCTCCTTTCACTGTAATGTAACCCTTGAAACACATATTCAAAAATAGAAACTAACATTTTCAAAAAAATGGAGATATCCATACCAGTTACAATAACCAATTCAATAATTCCACCATCTATATACACATCCACTCATTCACCAACAGTTCTATATAGTCACTCATACATATACTCACTCATCATATGTAGTGATACAACTATACATACTGTTACACACCGACAGTCATCCAAAAGATACTCTCACACATACTCACACATGCAAATAAACTATTGAACATCCATTTATTTGCATATACAGATATACACACACTACCACTTTACTTCTAAGGAAACTTACGCATTCTTACTCTCTTAAACAATCACTTATAGAAACACATACTAATTTAAACAGGAACTCTTACAATCCCTCACGCTCACATATACTCACTTATATACATCAATATTCACATATACTAGATTAAAACATATGTAGTTACTGATAAAGACACTAGTGAGACAGTCATTCACTCACTAACACACACATATACACTCATCCACCCATACAGTCCTGCACATATGCTGTTTTCAAAACACATACAAACAGAGAGTCAGTCATTCATGCATCTATGTGCTAAGTAATACCCCCACCAAACCATACAGATACTCATACAGATACTAAAACAAAAAAAACTTCTAACCCATATACATACACATGTAGCTACTCACCAACCCATGCAGCCACTTATACACAAAGTGAAACACTAATACATATATTTAAATATTTAAACATTAGTCACTAATATATGTATTCACTAAGATACACTTAATAAGCCAGTTAACCAATCAAATTTTTTTTTAAAAACATCCCTTTAGACACTTATTTAAACATTTATTCTTCCATCAACTTTTACATATATATATATTACACATATTTATTTTTTAAAAAGACACACATTCACTGGATGGTGTCATCAGTGATGTCATGAGTGATGTCACTGACCATGTCATGAGTGATGTAATATGTGACGTCATCAGCAGTGCATTGCACGCGCAAGTTATAGTGAGTCCAACTAACTATAACGTGGGAATTTCAATGGTTTTATGCGAGTAAAATTTCCAGCTAACTATAACTGGTGTGAAACCTATGGTTTTTTCAGTGAATTTAATAGGTTTTTTTAATGTTAATTCCTAACTATAACTGATGTGAAACCTATGGTTTTTTCAGTGAATATATATATACACACACACATACAAATACATATATTACTCAATGGTGGTCGCCACTGGGTAGTTATTGTTAGGTTAGCTGCTCTACAAAACTTTCCAAAAAGGTACTACTTTTTGACTAGTTTGTGCATGTAAGAGTCATCAAGCGGGGCCCGAGAAAAAGGGGAAGCCCTAAAACACAAAATCCAATGCATTTTCCCTACACCTTTTAAAGAAGGTCTGCAGCAAAAACTGCCAAACGGAATTACACCAAATTAGGCAGGAAGCTAGATCTTGGTCTGCAGATTGTAATTTTGTCATTTGGTGTAAATCCGTTCAGTCGTTTGTTTAGGAATTAGGGGTCAAAAGTATTTGTATATGTGAATGGGTGGGTCTGCGAGAGGCTCAAGATCTCTTGTGGGAGTGCCACTTTGAAAATGGAGCATTCTGTTTGGCCCAAGGAGCTTTTATTTCTCTTGAGCCAATTCAGACTCCCATGGTTGCCAGCAACAAAAGAAAAATGTGGCAGGCAGCCATTACAGGATTCAGAGATTTAGTCCTCTGTTCTGAAGTGTTTAAATTAAAAACAAAATATCTAAGGGGGCAGGGTAGGGATTCTCTCCCCTGTAGGCTTCATGGGAGGGGGTACCCAGAGGGACCCTGGTGCCAAAAACCAAAAAATAATCAGCATATTTTGCTGAAGGATCTAAACAAAAATTCAAAATGGCAAATGCGAACACATTGTTTAATTATAGACCTGGGGAGCCCAACCAAGTGCTGCAATCAAAAAGGGTATGGTGGCATGAACCCTGAGCCAATCTAGGCACCCAGAAGCACACACTAGGGGCCAAAATCACCAAGAACGTGGAGGGGGCCTAAACTTTTTAAAAGGGAAGGTGCTGCACAACCTCCCTCCCTGAGCCTTCTATGGCCCCAGGGACCCCATCTCCTAGGGCCGGCTCAATAAAGTGTCCTAGGGAGCCCACCCCTGTGACACATACCTGTTATTCCTTCTGTCTGGCAGGAACATTTTTTAATCTACCACATTGAAAATGATCCAGCCAGCTGAGAGTATACTTTTGATCTGTTTTGCTCCCTGCACTGATGCTGACAGGGAAGCAGATCAATTGCTTGCTACCACACACAGGAAGCAGTAGAAATAGCTGCTCCCTGCAAGGAGGAGCCTTGCCCTCTCCCTGGGGCTGTGAGGGCCCTGGGGCTTCTACTGTGGCCTTGATGAGTGGGGCTGAAAATAGCTTAGGGATGGGGTCCATGCAGGTCCCTTCCCTTTAAGAAAAGTAGTGGCCCTGAAGAATTAGATCCCCAGTGCCTTGAGGGGCTCGCGCCCGCTCTCCTCTTTAGTAAAAATAAAATCAGGCCTGGGGGATGGTATCCCCTGGGCATAATGCAGCCTTGGAGAGGGGGTTTTGCAGCCTCCACCCCTTTAACAGAAAAAAAGCCCTGGGGGAGGGACTACCCAAAGCCAAATAAGGCTTGAGGAGGGTGCCTTGCAGCCCCCTCCCCTTAAAAAAAGGTCCTGAGGGATCGAGAAAGCTCCCTTTTTATTAAGCTGAGGCCCTGTGGTGCACTCCCCACGGTCAATAATGGCTCAAGGAGGGGGCCTCGCAGCCACTTTTCCACTTTTAAAAAAAGGCCTTGGCGATTGGGTCTCCAGGGCCTAAATAGGCTTGGGGAGGACGAGGTCCCACGCCCCCCTTCCCTTTATAATATATATGTTCCAGGGTGATGGGGTCCCCAGGAACATAATAGGCATGAGCAGGGGGGCCATGTGCCCCCCACTTTAAAATAAAAAATGGCCCTGGTGGATGCAGTCCTCAGGGCCTACAGAGGTTCAGGAAAAGGGGACTGCCTATATATAGCCTTGTGGGATGGAGTCCCCCATGGCTAATGAAGCTCGGGGAGGGGGGCAGTGCACCACCATCCATTTTTGTTTTTAAAAACACAACCCGTTTTTATGGTAATAAAATGTTAAATTACATAAAATAATCCCTAGAAATTCACTAAAAAAAACAAAGGTTAACGTAATGTTATAGTTAGGTGAATATGAGAACATTTGAGATGTTTTCTTTTTGTTTACATTTTTTTATTGAGCAGTGCAAGGACAGAACAACATTATAATAAATGTGGACGTCAGTAATAGAAAAGGAAAGAAAACACACAAATCTGGACTTAACTCACACATTCTTACACATATGTCAACTGAAACCCATCAAGCATAAATGCATGTTCCCAAAACAGCCGACTATGAAAAAATACCACATAGGTCCAGCTAAACCATCTATTAATTTAACAACTACCTAATAATCTATGAGACCCTAAAGTGACATGTGCATTGTTGCCTTCAGTTGTAATAATATGCATACATACATAATAATAGTAAAGTGAAATGTGCATATTTGTCTTCAGTTATAATAATATACATACATACATAACATCCTCCAAATTACAGCTGGAGTAAAAATACTTCTTCTCATAATCATCGCATAACATTAAATAAACAAACAAAAATACATCAATGCGTGATTTTTAACCTTGTAGCTGTGCAAACAATAGCAATCTTACAGTACAATCCTACTTCCCCTTAATTATAAGGGCCTATAGTGCAAAGTGCTAAAGTGCTAAGTTCCTGTCAATATATCCCCCATAAAAACCCCCTCCAAACCTCCAAGTAAGAAAGCCTAATGTACCATGTGCTAAAGTGCTTGTTTTTTATCAAAATATCCCAATTATCCATAAACTTCCAAACCGCTGTAAACTTTTTTATTGCCCCAACCCGTTTAGCTTATGCTTCTTCCAATCTCCTTATCTTTTGCATTTTATTTATCCATTTAGGATAAGATGATACCTCTTCCGATCTCCAGTTTTGAAGAATCAAGGAACGGGCTACTGTGGAGCAGATTGAAATGCACACCTCTTCGGCTTTGGTCAGATCTGACCTTACTTTCGAATAACCGAAAAGAGCCACTTCTGTCTCGGGATCAAGCTTTTTTTTAATAGCCTGGCTCATCACTGAGAAGATCTTGCTCCAAAACACTTCAAGCTTAGGACATGTAAAAAATATATGAAGCCAGTCTCCCTCACCATGAGACTGGCATTGAAACACGTATTTTCAACATCCGTATAGCGCTTATTTAACGTTTTCGGAGTGCAATAAGCCAGCCACTGTGACAAAAAGCCCATTCTTTTAAAATGTGCTGCTCTAAGAGCCTTACTCCCTACCTGGGCTATCAACTGCCATTCTTGAAGAGAGAAGGTGCAGTTAGTTTCCCAAGTTATTTTTCCCAGGAATACCTAAACCTGGGGAGTACCTTGTGTTTTATCAGGACAGAGTACCAATTTCCTACCCTCTTTAATTTCATTTTATATAGGGCTTGACTTGATTAATTGGCCCATCACTTGACAATAGATTGTATTTTTTAATAACATTTACAATCTGCAAGTACTCCAGGAAGCCTGCTTTATTTCAATTACCAGATCTACTTAAACCTCATGCCAAGAGATCACTGCATAGCAATTAGAAAATGGCCCAGGTCCTCAAAACAACACTTCTTCCATCTCTTAAGCCGACTGGAGTGAATTTGCAGCCCGAAGACTCGACATTCCTCTAACTTCAGAAAAATAAACCCTGAAGAGACCACTTGTTTAAAAAAAGATTGCAGTCTATCAGAATATTCACAAATTGTCTTATAGCGGGACTTTTTAGGTAGTTTAGATGTTTTTTTGTAAAAGATTGGAATTTGAGAGCCGGACTCATGAATCATTCTTTCAAAAAAGAAGGTATCTATCTGCCCAATAGGTTCCAGTAAACGTGCTGTAAGGTCTAGTAAAGCAGCCTCGTAGTAAGTTCAAATGTTTGGTAAGGCTAGACCCCCTTAACTTATTTATAGCTGTAGTATGGGCAACTTAACCTTGGAGGCCTTCTTGTTCCACACAAATTCCCTGAACATTGAATCAATTTCTTTAAAATATTTAAGATTGATTTTCATATGTATATTTATTAAAAAAATATTAACAAGAGAAGAATGGACATTTTTAAAAGTGCTACACGGCCAATCAAAGTCAAAGGTAAAAGTGTCCACTTATCCAAAAGTGTTTTAATATTATTTCTCATGGCTAGATTATTCAAACTAAATAGTTGTTCTACTTGATTGGAGATGAAGATACCGAGATATCTAATTGGTTCTTCTTTTAATGCCTTGAGTTTTAAATTAGGGGGTAAAAAGTTACACTCCACACTAAGTATTAAAATCTCCATTTTATTTCGATTTTTTTTGTAGCCTCCTATTTGTTCAAATTTACTAAATTCTTGAAGAACTTCTTCCAAGTTCTGTTTATTCGGACATAAGTACATAATTAGCCATCCCTTCGATTGGAGCTCTAATCAGGGGATTTGCGCAGATTCGAATGGCCATGGGTTCAATAAAAAAAGTAAAGAGAATAGGTGACATCGGGCAGCTCGTCTGGTTCCTCGGTTTATTTCCACTACCGCTATTGAATCACCGTTTATTATAACCCGAGCTTGAGCACCTTGATATATGTTTCTCAGCATACTTGAAATTTGGGCCGGATTGCCGAATTATCCTAGACCAAAAAAAGTGCATCCCAGTTGACCAAGTCGAACGCTTTTTCACTGTCGACCATAGTAATAAAGGTGGGTATTGTATTATTAGTCACATAATCAAGGGAATGAATTAAAAACCGGGTATTAGTAGACATCGACCTTCCTGCAATAAACCTGGTCTGATCACAATGGATTAATGCCTGAGCGATAGGAACAAAATGTTGTGCCCAGACTTTCATTAATATTTTAAAATTGGCATTAAGAAGACTAATTGGCCTATATGAATTAACATCCTTTCCACTTTCCCCCTTTTTAACAAAACTAACCAGTATGGACTCCTTAAAAGTTGTAGGGACAACACCTCCCTGTTTCTTATTATTAAACAGTTTAGCCAAAAAGGGGGTCAGCTCCTTCAAATCTTTTTTATAAAATTCAATTGGGAGCCCGTTGGCTCCACAGGCTTTAGCCCCTGCACAATAAACTTTACCACACTTATAATTTCTTCTTCCGAAATATCCAGCTGGAGCTGTTCCGCCATTGGCCCTGTAAGAGTAGGGAGATCAACCTCCTCGAAGTAATTGTTAATCTGGTCCGCTCATGCTTCATATCTAGTAGTATATAACTGCGAGTAATGCTCTAGAAATATTTGAGCTATATCTTCTTTATCTGTTAGAGAGATTCTGGTCTTGGGGTCAGTGATTTCGGTAATCATGGCTGCTTCCTGCTTAGTTTTAGTAGTTCAGGCAAGCATTTTGCTAACCATTTGACTCTCCTCATGTACTCGCTGTTGATATGTTCTGGAGCTGGCAATCTCTTTTATTATAAAAAAAAACTCCTTCAATTCATATTTCGCCCTATCTAACTGAACCCTGGCATCCCCCGTCCCCGCAAGCTGTGTATTCCTTGCTTTCATTGCCTTCTCTACGGCCTGCCGAAGTGTCAGAATGTTCTCCCTCCTCTGTTTAGCTTGAGCCGCTGAATGTGCAATTATTTGCCCAGGAAGGGCAGCCTTAAACCCCCCACCGAACTGAAAATATTTGTGCTGTTTCATTTATCTAGAAAAATTTGGCAATCCATGCCTTTGTACCAATCACCCATTGAGGATCCTGCAGGAGGAGACGATCCATCTGCCACCTGGGTCTTGGCCTCCTACATTCCTCAATACCTACTTCAAGTTTGATAAGGGAGTGGTCAGAATATGGATTTATCTCCATTGCTGTGCTTCTATAGCCCAAGGATTGAGATATTAAGAAAAAATCAATTCTGGATGCCTTGTGAAATTGATTAGAATAGCAGGAAAATGTCAGCTTTGTTGGATTGGCATTGTGCCAAGGGTCTATCAAAACATGTTCCTGTCTTAATACTGCTATCACTTTCTTGGTTTTGGGTTTTAGCTCTTTTTTATTTTTATTCGAAGTATCTTTCTTTAGATTTTGGATAAAATTAAAATTGCCACCCAGGATTATCTTCCCCTGTACCCCCCTAAGTATCTCAATAATTTTAAGTAGGGCTTTGGTGTCACCTGGGAAAGGGCCATAGTAATTAATAACATTTGATATTGTGCCCTTTGGTTTGGCCTCAACCCAGATCCATCTTCCCTGGGGATCTCTCCGAATTTGGCCAAATACCCAGGGAAGATCACTGCAGAAATATATACCTACCCCTCTTTTGGCCAGCCCCGCTGAGGCAAAAAGGCATGTGAAAACCATCTATGAAGAAATACATTTGGGGAATTCGTTTTTAAATGTGTTTCCTGTAGGAGTAAGACTTGAGGTGAAAAGGAAGCTAACCATCTAATTAATATCCGTATTTCTTTTTATTTAGTATCCCATTAACATTCACATAAAAAATACAACACTTACTTAACATTTTTAGCAAAGTATCAATAAATTATACCAGTTGACTCAGAAACTCTCACAATCCTGACAATCTTTCCAGTAATGTCCTTGCTGCTGCTCATTTTACTACTGTTTTTAGTCTCCCCCATCTCCCCTCCCCTCCCCAAAAATGTAGCCCTGCAACCCACATTTTACCCATTCTACTCTTGGGGTGCCTTGACCCTGCACCCTCAGTGACCAACCCCCCTCACACAAAGGAGGAAATATTCCACAGTGGATCCAAATTTAAAGCAACCTCATCTTAAAGCAGTGATTTCTTTCAGATGCTCCTGGGCTTCCTCAACCCGCGTAAATAAATGGAACTTACCTTTGACAAGCACCCTTAACTTTGACTGCTGCGCAATGGATGCCTGCGCCCCCTGTGCTTTAAATAGAAGTAGTAACTTCACAAATTCTTTACGTCTTCCTGCCACCCCTGCTGACATGTCTGAAAAGATCCTACATTTTGTGCCCTCATCGATAGCAAATTGGCTCTGCTGGATAGCTTTTATCAACACATTCTCTTTAATCCTATAATCGGAGATGTTCACTAAGATTGTACGAGGGTACTTTGAATTAGGAAAGGGATGGGCAGGAACCTAGTGGGCCCTAGTTAGTGTTAAATCCCCTGCGTGATCCGTGAGTACTTTCTGCTTGATTAATTCTTCCACCCAGCGGAGGGCATTGGAACCCTCCTTCCCTTCGGGCACTCCTACTATTCGAAGATTTGACCGACGCCAATGATTCTCCAGATCTTCCACTTTGGACTCAAGTGCGATCTTATCTGCTGAAACCTCATTGATTTTATGAATTGAATCGTAGAACCCATCTGGTCCTCTAAATAGGCAATCCTTGATTCTGCCTCTACAAGCCTTGATGGAAAACCCACAATAGATGCCTCAAAAAAGATCTCTGACTAATCAGGCAGATTCTCCATCTTCTGGCTTGATGGATCTCCACCCTTCTCTGCTAAGGCACCAAGAACTATTTTAGGGTTCTGCCCATTCTCTAGTTGCTGCTGTTTTAAAATGTTTTCGGCAATTAAGACTAATTTAGAAGGGGGCTGATGCACGGCTGTGGCACTTGAAGGGTAAAGCAAAGAATTCCCTTCCACTGAATCAGAGATGATAACGATGAAGAGGTTGCAGCCATAACTGTATCCTCGGGGGGGGGGAGAGATATGTAACCCTTCAAAAAAATTAGATGTTGTTTCATCCCCAGGGGTTGTTGGAGAGACTGTACTTATTGGAGATGGACCCTGAGTCACAAGAGGCTGCATACTCTTTTTGATGAACATTGGAAAATCCCTACAGTTCTTAGATTCAGCCATCTTCAGTCCTGGCCTGGAACTCCCAGTCAGGCGTCAGAACGTATTAGTTACAGAGGTGAGAGTCCCCCCTTTCGGTAGCTGTAAAGTTAGCACGGATTGTGGCTCGGATTGTACCTCCGAGTGATCTTCTGTAGAGCTCTCAGAACTGGAGCTCACTACAGAATGATTCATACTGGCTGGGATTTTTACTACGGATGACGCCCCTTTTGCTTGTACAAGGCGCCTTTTAGTTTTCATCCCGGTCGCCACTTCTACCCTGGCTACTGCGTTGGACTGCTTTTGGTGCCTTCCCATTTTGCTGTGTAGTTGTAAATTTTCTCCTCCTTTAAAAATTTAAATACTTGCAATCTGTAATGCACTGAGCTCCTGAGGCGGAAGCCAGGAGTGAGATCCTGCTTTTTTAAAATTGATTGTCACTGTTAACTATTTGTGTTTTTAAGAACTCACCCTCTGCTCCTCATCTGGTTTCCAGCAGCGGATTTACCGCTGCCGCGACACCTCGAGACAAACACCCCTCGCCGCCATTCCGGCAAGGCCGCTGGCCACGCCCCTGCCTCGGAGGCCACGCCCCCTGCCGAGCACTATATATAGACGCTGACCCCTAGCGCCATCACTGTAATGCACTGAGCTCCTGAGGCGGAAGCCGGGAGTGAGATCCTGCTTTTTTAAAATTGATTGTCACTGTTAACTATTTGTGTTTTTAAGAACTCACCCTCTGCTCCTCATCTGGTTTCCAGCAGCGGATTTAGCGCTGCCGCGACATCTCGAGACAAACACCCCTCGCCGCCATTCCGGCAAGGCCGCAGGCCACGCCCCTTTCTCAGAGGCCACGCCCCCTGTCGTGCACTATATATAGACGCTGACCACTAGCGCCATCACTGTAATGCACTGAGCTCCTGAGGCGGAAGCCGGGAGTGAGATCCTGCTTTTTTAAAATTGATTGTCACTGTTAACTATTTGTGTTTTTAAGAACTCACCCTCTGCTCCTCATCTGGTTTCCAGCAGCGGATTTAGCGCTGCCGCGACACCTCGAGACAAACACCCCTCGCCGACATTCCGACAAGGCCGCAGGCCACGCCCCTTTCTCAGAGGCCACGCCCCCCCCGGCCGCCACTCCATCTACCTATAAATTATGTGCATCTTCCGGACACGCAGCGGACGAGCGCAGCGGGCGCGACGTTTGCGCGCCAAAGGTAAGCCCGTCTGCGCCCGTCCGTGCCCGACCGGGTCCAGGGGCCCCCCATCATGCCCAATCTATACAATACTCCTCCGTGCAGCTGGTCAACCTCCAAGGCCCGTGGCCTCTGGACGATATTGTGACCGCACGAATCGACAGGCTGGGACTGACTGCCCCGCTCTTTTCACCCCACTCCCCCCCTCATCTTTTCCTCCTACCATTGGTCCCTGTCCTGATCTACTGCCTCCTCCTGCCCCCACCACCCTATCCGCCTATTACCTTAACACCAGGTCAGCAGTCAAGCACTGCCATGAACTCTTTATCTTACTGGACCTGCACAAACCTGATCTCTTATTCCTTACAGAGACATGGTTCGGTGACAACTCCCTTCCCTCTCTACTTGCAGCGCTCCCTGCCTCATATTATACTTTACGAGCCGACCGACCCTCCGGCAAATTGGGCGGCGGCGTCGCCCTGATTGCCCGTAGAGAAATCTCCTTTCAACCTCTAGCTTTCTCCCCATCGGCTCTTCAGACTTCTTAGTTGCTCGCTCACTCTCCTTTAGCACTCCTCTCACCTGTCTTCTTATGTACCACCCCCCCACCCTCTCAACTCTTTCTTCCTAGCTTCCAAGATTTGGTGGCCACCCTAGCAGTTAACAACTCCTCCATCTTGGTGGTAGGAGACTTTAACTTTTGGCCCTCAGACCCGGCTGAATGTTCTACATCGAAAGAATTCTCGGATACCCTTCGTTCCCTCAATTTCGTCCCCCACGTTCACTCCCCAACCCATATCCAGGGCCACACCCTTGATCAGATCTGGTCCCTTAACTGCCCAGTAACTTCTCTGTCTACCTCCCCTTGCTCTTGGTCGGATCACTTCCTGATCTCATTTTCCCTACTCCTCAGCTGAGTCCCCAAGCCCTGTCCTCCCAAAAACATCTGGGCGCGCTCCTGGAACCACGCGAATGTGGCCTCTCTGTCCGCCATACTCTCCGCTTCCAGCCCGGACCTTTACGGGTTGTCATCTTCCGCGCAAGCCGACTCCATCAACTCTTGGCTTCAAACAGGCTGCGACTTAGTCGCCCCCCTAAGGCGGGTGTCATCCAGGCGCACGAACGACGCGAACTGCTGGTTCAATGAGGAACTGAAGGCTCAAAAACTCAGTGTCCGCCGTGCGGAACGGACCTGGAGGCGAGACTATTGTCCGAATCTTAAAAATCAGTACATCACCCTCCTGGCATTGTACAAAAAATCAATCCTGCCGACCAAGAAAGCTTACTTCTCTAAAATCCTAACTGCCGAAAATCAGCCCAGAGAAATTTTCTCCATCGTCCACGATCTTGCCTACTCTGACCGCGTTACCCTTAAACCCTCTCCTTCCCAGCTCTTATGCAATTCCCTCAACTCTTTTTTCCTAGATAAAATTTCTAACATCAAAGCAAACATCCCTCCCCCTTCCTCCTTTGTCGACCCCCAGTGCCTGCCAGTCGGAGTACACCTTGACTCCATCCCCCTTCTTACAGAAGAATCTTTCCTCTCCCTCCTGTCCACGGTCAAATCAGGCTCCCCTCTGGACCCTTGTCCTGCTCACATCCTGAAACCGATCTACTCAGCTTGTGTGCTGCCCCCTCTTAACTTCCTCAATAGCTCATTGTCACAAGGCATTGTTATTCCACCCCTCAAATCGGCCATCATCCTTCCTATTCTCAAAAAACCTGGCGCTGACCCTTCCGCTCTTGTCAACTACCGCCCCATCTCTTTATTGCCCTTTCTGGGGAAGGTACTGGAGCGCCATGTGACCAGAGCACTTAGTACCTTTGTGGAGCAGAACAGTGTACTAGCCCCCCGTCAGGCTGGGTTTCGCCCCGCTCACTCCACGGAGTCCGTAGTGTTATCGGTCCTTGACAACCTCAGAGAGGGCATGGACACTAACCACCCCCAGGCCCTGGTCCTCCTCGATCTCTCCGCCGCATTTGACACGGTCGACCATTCCATCTTACTTTCCCATGTCAGGGCGGCGGGGATTGGAGGTTCGGCCTTGGTTTGGCTGTCCTCCTTCCTGAGAGACCGCACCCAGGCAGTGCGCTTGGGTGACTTCTCGGCGGACTCCCGCGCAGTTCAATGCGGGGTCCCCCAGGGCTCTTCCCTTTCCCCTCTTTTATTTAATTTGTATATTGCCCCTCTCATTTTTGCCCTTCAACAGCTGGAGGTCTCCGTCTACAACTATGCGGATGACCTCCAGCTTATTTTTTCTTTATCCACATCCCCGAGTCCATGTCCAACATCCAGTCTGTCATGGTTTTTTCAGGGACTGGATGAACTACAACCACCTGAAGTTAAACCCCGACAAAACTGAGCTGGTTTTGACAGGTGGTTGCTCCAGTCCCTGGACCACCCTCTTCTGGCCCCCCTCATTAGGTCCCCCCCTCCCCCTTCCTCATCTGTAAAAACCCTTGGGTTCAAACTGAATGACCAACTCACCCTTCACTCCCAAGTCAGCTCTGTTGTGTCTTCTTCTTTTCTCTCACTCCGCACTATTCGTAAAGTCTCTTGTTTTTTTTCTTTTCCCGCCCTTAAGCTCATAGTCCTGGCGATGGTAACCTCTCGCCTGGACTACGGCAATGCCCTTAACTGTGGCATGCCCGCCTATAGCATGCGACGACTCCAGCTGGTCCAAAACCAGGCGGCTCGCCTGGTCTTCAACTTTGCTAAATCCCATTACGTCACTCCCCTCCTCAAGTCCCTACACTGGCTCCCCATCCGAGAACGAGCCCAGTTCAAGCTGGCCTGCATCACCTTTCAGGCCCGGATCGGCGCAGCCCATGCCTTTATCTCTTCAGAAATCAAACCCTACGTCCCGGTCAGGGAGCTACGCTCATCCGCCCAACAACTGCTCATAGTTCCTCGCTTTAAACGCAAAAAGTGGGGAGGCATGACATTTTCTACACTCGCCTCTGCTTTTTGGAACTCTCTCCCTGCTCACCTCAGATCCTGCGCCCAATACACTCTCTTCCGTAAGGCGCTAAAAACTTTTCTTTTTTCACAAGCCTTCTCTACATAATTTGTTTCTTCCTTTTTTCCCCTGACTTCTAGCCCTCCTGGGCTCAGTACTTTATAGGGCCATGAAACCGCCAGGTGTACGCGCGCTCTATAAATATTTTAAACTCAAACTCAATCTATTTGGAGAATCACTACTCTCCACCTCCACTTCTGTGAGTTTACTACATGGAACAGCAAATCGCTAAAATATCGCAAAAAATATCTCTCTTTTTGAGGGGTAGCAGTTTCTTCCTTTTTTTCCCTTTTCTTCCTCCTCTCCCCCTTTGTAAAGTTTCCAGCTGTTACTGTCCGGCTACAGTCTCCACTTAGTCTCCATTTAGCTGTTTAGTTACTCCAATTTGCAAAGACTAGCTAGCAGCCTTTCACGAGGAACAAAGATATGAGGCAGCGCACCTCCTGCATTTTGAAGCCTCTTACCGGTTGAGGATGTTAACTCCTGGTTGCTCCTCAGTCCTCAGCCTTCCGCTTTTAGCCTTTTGCCTAAAATTGCTTCCCACAGTATCTCACCGCCTTTCGCCGCAGCCTTACACCTCCATTAAGGCGCTGTACTCGTCTGCCAAATCAGCTCCCTTGGGGTGTCGGTAAGTGCTCATTATCAGCTCCTCTATTGGGCTCATTAACTTCACGGCGCTTCAAAGAAGTTTCAGATTGGCGTTCCTTATTCTGCCGCGATCGTCATTCCTCTCTCCACTGCGGGCTTCCCTCAGGTGGGCGGGGCCTCAGTCACCTCGGCTACGGAGAGGCGGGAATCTCCATAGCAAACCCTACTGCCAGAACATTTGAGATGTTATCAGAGCTGTCATAAATGATGTCATAGAACATGAGATGAGTGATGTAATACGTGAAGTCATAAGCAGTACATGGCGGGTGAAAGTTTTAGTCAGCTCTCCTAACTTTAACTGGTGAATTTGGTGGTTTGTTTTGTTCAAAACATTAATGTTCTCACTGACATATTCATCTAACTATAACACTACTTAATCTTAGTTTTTTTCAGTGAAAAGAAATATATATATATATATTATTATATTATATATATATATATATTTCCCATGCAATTTTCCATAGGGCGGTTGGCCTCACTTTTAGCTCAAACGGCTGAATGGATTTTCACGAAACTTGGCAAAATTGTAGGGACTGGTAGCCCGATGTGCCTTTGCTAGGTCTCAATATATGCTCCAGTGGATTTTGAGAAATTAACGTTCAAAAAAATATATATATCTGTAAGCGTGCTCCGGGCAGCGCCCCGGTTCGCGTACCTGACACGTAACGGAACTTCGCGAAGCGAAGCTGATTGGCTCTCCGGTGTCTGTCAACATTCTAAACAGTCCGGAGCGACCGCCATCTTGTCTCTCGGTAGGATCGAGAGACAAGAGGAGGCCAAAACAAAGGGGGAAATGACCATAAGGGGGCATAGTAGATCCTCCCTGACCCCCTAGGTTTGATGTGGAGGCTTTAAAAGGGCCCCGCGGGGCAAAACATTTTTTTTTAAAATGTGTTTTTTTTGCGTGGGGAGCGCCCGGTACGCGCACCGGGAAGCGGTCTGGGGAGCGTACTATAAGGAAAAAAGAATGATAGACTATGATATTTTGAAATATTGTATGTTTATTGATTGTTCTTTTTGTTGTTTTTTTTGTTTTTTTTCTTTAAGTAGCAGTATTTGTGATTATTAAATATAAATTTATTTTTGTGATTGTGCACAGTATACTATAAGTCTGACTTTACATTATAATCAATTTGGTACTAGTTTATGAATTACATATAAAAATGATTAAAGACTCAAACAATTTTTGATTATTAAATATAAATTTATTTTTCTGATTCTTTTTCAAAATTTAATAGAACGTCTAACATTTGACTGTCTGATATGTCTTCTTTTTGACTGAACATAACTTCCCACATTTGACCGTCCTGATAATGAAGTAAGAAATCCACAGATTCTACACATTGTAGAAGTTCATGGTCCCGTGATTCATCCATGAATTCCAAGTCAATGGGTTCAATGATTTCCTCATTGTTAATCTCTAGGACAATTTCAAAGGAAACGTTCTGTTCTCCTTCCATTTTTGTGCTGAAATTTGCATAAAAAATAAATATATCAGTACAGATAGGGCACTGTTGGGTTTAAGTTCAGACAGGTACTTTTCAGGCGTGAAGTAGTACTATTAAAAAGTGCCTGTGAAAAAGCCTAAGTAAATTCATAATTATACCACAGAAACCTAAATCAATCCATAATTATAATAAATAAGCCTTTCTCAATGTCTAACTGTTACAGAGGGATAGTATATAACTATCTGAAAATGTTTTCAAATTTATAAAATAACATCTTACCTTTTAAAAACAAGTTTAAGTTGTCAGTGAAAATGATTTTGCAATGTGGTTCAGGAAGTAGTAGTCAAAATGGCTGTGTTTCTCTCTCTTTCTTTATATATATTCAGGTACATAACCAATCAAATGTCAGGTAAAAAAAGTAGAAAATGAAAGTAACATTTTAATTGGTTGTCAATTCCAACACTTCAGATGTGTTTTGTGAAGTAATTTACCTCAGGGTATTTAGAGAGGTCTACAGGCTAAATGGCTAAATGGAATTCCAATCAAATTTGTGAAAATGGTAGGGATTGGTATGTAGTATGAGCTAATCTATATTTCGTGAAAGTGTCTCCAGTGGTTTTTCTGTGAATTACTTTCCCACCTTTTTTGAGCGAGCGCTTCCCGGTGCGCGTCCCGGTACGCGAACCGGCAGCGTTACGGGAGTCCTCCATTTTGTGTTTCGGTAGAATTGAGATACAAGATGGAGGGCAAATAATGTTCAGAATGGGTAGAAGGGGGCACGGTAGACGTATCCTGACCCCCTAGGTTTTCTGAGGGTAGCTGAGGAGGACCATATGTGCGAAAAAAACACCTTTTTTTTCAAATTTTCGCGCGGTTAGCGTCCGGTGCGCGTACCGGGTAGCGCTCCGGGGAGCGTACTTTGGTGAAAATTAGTGAAAAAAGTTAGAGTAAAATAATAATTGTGAGTCATCAGATGTAGGGTAGCTCTGAAAAGAGCTTTTGGGTCCTGTGGCTGATGTAGGTACCTACAAGTAGGTACCAATGCACAGTCTTAAATTGAGGATGAAAATGCTGTTCCCCTCATCTGAGAAGTGAACTCCATCTGCTCTGTAGATATCTTGCATGTAGTAACGCAAGTTATTGTTGTAGATGGAGCCCATTCCATGGTCTCTCATGTAAGCTGAAACAGACTTATTTACATGCTTCCTCGATTTCTCAATTTGTGGACAAAATTGGTTGGACCACTTCCATTTCTGTCTTTGGCATATATTTGAATATACCAAGGCAGTTTGAGGTAATAGTGCCATCAATTGCTCAAAGGTGTCCTTTAAAAGCATTTCCAGACCTACCGCAGTCAAAGTGCCCAAGTCATTTCCTCCACAGTGCACAAATAACAGGTCAGGTTTTGGCAAATGCAAAAAGGTTTTCACCAATGGTATCAATTGGTGACATCTTAATCCTCTGTGACCAATCCAGTTAATTTCCACATTTTGTAAATTGAGATTGTGTAAATTTCTGTTATCAGCATACCTTTGAGCCCAGTGGATGTAACTATGTCCAACAATCCAGACAGAAAACATGGTGAGAGGAGGTTCTGCTGCAGTCAGATGAAGTATGAGAATGAAATGGCAGTTGAAATAGTAGGAGTATGTAATGAAAAAAACTGTGGAGTTTCTGTGCTAATGATTCAGTAGCAGTGATTGGTGGATTTTGATTGCTGAAAACAGAAAGTTAGGGTGCAAGGATGAGTTCTTTGAAAGATGTAATTTGAATGGTCAAGAAAAAATCATTTTATGAAAGATTACACTGGATACGCAGATGTACGGAGAGTTCAGAGTTCAATTGAAACATTGTTGTGTGAACTTGCAAACATGAGAGGTCTTTCAGGAGGTGGTTGCTATGGAAAAAAGGCAGAAAGGGCAGAGGGGGGAAGGGTGTTGATTTGAAAAAAGTGAGGGAAGAGTTTTGATTGGGTGGCATGAGAGATATGTGTGATGAATTACAGCATTTCTGTGCCATTGATGGTTGCAGCCTCTGGAGTGCATACCTTTTGCTCTGCTGAAGACAAAGTGGTGTGTGTCTGAGACTGTTTTGAAACTAAAAAAGTATTTGCTAAGGTGAGAAAAGATTCATTTAATTTAAATAGAGAATAGTATGCTTTAAGGTCTTAGTCTCTCTCTCCCAGTCAGTTACGTCAACTGCCGCCAATTTTAGATCTTGTATGGAGGCAGTTGGCCAGTGGATGATTCACAACTCACTAAAACTGAATGGAGAGAAGACGGAGGTGATGGTTTTTGGAGGAAAGGAAACGATCTGGTCGGCTGAATGGTGGCCGAACTCGCAGGGGCTTATGTCCTGAGCCCACCTCGTCAGCAAAAAATCTGGGAGTCATGATCGACCCCACCCTTAGTATGTGCCAACAGGTCAACAGGACTGTATCGACCTGCTGGGGGATTATCCACATTCTAAGGAAAATCAGGCACTATCTGTCACTCCAGGCAAGAAAGCAACTTGCTGTCGCACTTCTGGGCTCGCGACTGGATTATTGCAATGCGCTGTATGCAGGACTGAATAAGAGTCAGCTACAGCGCTTGCAGGTGGTCCAGGTGGTCCAGAATGCGGCAGCGAGATTTGTTCTTGACCTACCTAAACGTGCCTCTGCCACCGAAGCCCGAAAACAGCTTCACTGGCTCCCCGTTGAGGACCGTATCCTTTTTAAATCCATGTGTATGGTGTACAAAGCCCTAGCTAAATCCAGCCCTACAGGCATAGGATCGATTTTATCTCAGCATAACCCCGGCAGGAATCTTCGCTCTAGTTACAAACTTCTTCTCTCTGTACCTCGTGTTAGAAAAGCAAGATGGGGAGGTAAGGCCTTCTCTAACTTGGCACCTAAATGGTGGAATGCCCTCCCTTTGGAAGTAAGGTCCCGCCCCACTCTACAAGCCTTTAGATCTGCTCTAAAGACCCACCTTTTTACACGTGCATACCCTTAGTGGTGCTCTGCAAACTTTTTGATTGGTTTTATAGGCGCGGGTTTAGTTTGCGCGATACAAGTTGCTTAATAATAATAATAAGGAGAAAATTATGAAGAAAGTTGTGTATTTAAAATGTTGCTTTGTGTCAAGTGTTTTACAAATAGATTTTGTTTCTTTGAGTTACATAGCCATGTTACATAGGCATGTTAAAAGTGACGCAAAAATGGTGCAAGGGCCTTAAAAAACGCTTTCATGTGTCTTAGGGCATTTTAAGTCACTTCCCCTTGAATGTAGGTATATAATTGATTTACATGATGTGTTTAAAAACGTTTTTTGAAATCAATTAGGTTTCTTGATATGTACTGCTAGAGTTTCATAGGTTGCTTGGGGTATATTTAAAAGGCCTTTGAGTTCCTTTGATGTTATTTTTCCCATTTTAATTTAAGACATTTCCTTGTGGTGCAAGGTCCTTGTAAATACGCCCCCATGTGTGCTTGGCAAATTTAGATTTTGATTCTTTGAGTTACATAGCCATGTTAAAAGTGACGCAAAAATGGTGCAAGGGCCTTAAAAAATGCTTTCATGTGTCTTAGGGCATTTTAAGTCACTTCCCCATGAATGTAGGTATATAATTGCTTTACATGATGTGTTTAAAAACGTTTTTTGAAATCAATTAGGTTTCTTGATATGTTTAGTACTGTTTAATCTTTATATGACCCCCTTGATAGAGCTTATTTCGTCTTTCCACATAAACACCATATCCTACGCTGACGATACTCAGCTTATCCTCGTTCTGGATAGCAACACCACCAATGCAGAGGAAAATCTGAGAGATTGTCTTACCGCCACATTTGACTGGATGAGGAAACATCACCTCAAATGCAACTCAGGTAAGACCGAAATCCTCCCATTTGGAAAACAAAACCTTTTTTCCCCCAAGATTGTGGTGGCCTCAAGATGCAGACATCCCCCCAACCACTATTACCACAGCCCGCAACCTCGGGATCAGGTTTGATGAGGCTTTATCATTCAGACAACAAGCAGGTACTGTGGCAGGGTCCTGCTTTAACATAATCAAAGGCCTCAGAAAGTTCTTTGACTTTCTCCCTTTAACAGCCAGAAAGACAGTAGCGGTGGCCCTCATCACCTCCCGGCTAGACTACTGCAATAGTCTATATGCAGGATCGAGTAAAGCAGTACTGCACAGACTGCAGATGGTCCAGAACGCCACTGCTCGTCTTGTGCTGAGATGGCCCAGGAAGTCGTCTGCTTCAGCAGCACTCAAGATCTTACACTGGCTGCCTATTCACAAGAGAGTGCTGTTTAAAATCCTAATAATTACCTTCAGGGCCTACCACCAGCTAGGACCTTCTTACCTATCCAAAAGGTTTGGAAGATATGTGCCTTCTCGTTCACTTAGATCCTCCAACCTGAATTTGCTGGCGATCCCCAACCATAGGCTAGTCACGAAAGGAGGAAAATCTCTGGGAGTACTAGGAGCCAGAGCCTGGAATAAACTCCCACTCCAACTACGTCAGATCCCATCAGAGAACCTCTTCCGAAAGGCGTTAAAAACTTGGATTTTCAAACTCACAGACACGGCTTGTCTATCCCTAGTCTAAATTTTACCCCCTGAGTCCACAAACACTACTTTTCTAATACCTCATTAACCCTGGTATCGCCTCTTAGACACGAGTAACTAGCGCCATGATGCTCCGTGGAGTGTAAGCTGCGCTTTACAAAAATAAAATTACATTACATTACATTACATGTACTGCTAGAGTTTCATAGGTTGCTTGGGGCATATTTACAAGGCCTTTGAGTCTCTCTGATGTTATTTTTCCCATTTTAATTTAAGACATTTCCCCGTGGTGCAAGGTCCTTGTAAATACGCCCCCATCTGTGCTTGGCAAATTTAGATTTTGATTCTTTGAGTTACATAGCCATGTTAAAAGTGACGCAAAAATGGCGCAAGGGCCTTAAAAAAACGCTTTCATGTGTCTTAGGGCATTTTAAGTCACTTCCCCTTGAATGTAGGTATATAATTGATTTACATGATGTGTTTAAAAACGTTTTTTGAAATCAATTAGGTTTCTTGATATGTACTGCTAGAGTTTCATAGGTTGCTTGGGGTATATTTAAAAGGCATTTGAGTCCCTTTGATGTTATTTTTCCCATTTTAATTTAAGACATTTCCCCGTGGTGGAAGGTCCTTGTAAATACGCCCCCATGTGTGCTTGGCAAATTTAGATTTTGATTCTTTGAGTTACATAGCCATGTTAAAAGTGACGCAAAAATGGTGCAAGCGCCTTAAAAAAACGCTTTCATGTGTCTTAGGGCATTTTAAGTCACTTTCCCATGAATGTAGGTATATAATTGCTTTACATGATTTGTTTAAAAACGTTTTTTGAAATCAATTAGGTTTCTTGATATGTACTGCTAGAGTTTCATAGGTTGCTTGGGGCATATTTACAAGGCCTTTGAGTCCCTTTGATGTTATTTTTCCCATTTTAATTTAAGACATTTCCCCGTGGTGCAAGGTCCTTGTAAATACGCCCCCATCTGTGCTTGGCAAATTTAGATTTTGATTCTTTGAGTTACATAGCCATGTTCCATACAGTGCTCACCTTCTGCGTAGTCTTTGATATGCTAGACTCCATCTGCACAATGAGATATCTAAGCAAAGGAAACACAGGTGATGTGATTGTGAAATGAGCAAAAGAAATCCCACATTTTTCAATTACATCACCTGTGTTTTCTAACATTACGAATCACATTGTGCAGATGAGGTTTAGGCCTGTCCAGGGACACAGAAGAGGTCTGGCCTTTGTTCAAGAGTGCAGTGGACATGACTCACTTCATTGGTAGGCCTGCACATGTATTATCTCCTCTGTACTCTTCAATAAGCCTAAATTTCATCTGCAAACCTGAGTAGGCCTCACCTCAAACAAATCTCTGGATAGGCCTCAGCTTATCGTCATCCTGAATAAATCATTTAAAATGTTTGCAGCAGATTTATGATGGCCGTGCGCCTCTTTTGCGCCGCTGTTGCGTCACTTTTGTGATGCAGCAGTGATGCAAAAGATGCACCATGTTGCAAGATAGGCCTCACTTCATCTCCAACAAGATACCGTCAGTTTAAACTGTAAACATTTAGGACTGTGTAGGGGGCATGGAGAAGCTGAATCTTCTGTAAATGTCAAAATTTTTGTATGCAGTGCTCAGCTTCTGTGTACTCTTTGATATGCTAGACTCCATCTGCACTATGAGATACCTAAGCAAAGGAAACACAGGTGAAGTGATTGTGAAATGAGGAAAAAAAATTACACATTTTTCAATTACATCACCTGTGTTTCCTAACTTTACGAATCACATTGTGCAGATGAGGTTTAGGCTTGTCCACGGACACAGAAGAGGTCTGGCCTTTGTTCAAAAGTGAAGTGGACATGACTCACTTCATTGGTAGGCCTGCACATGTATTATCTCCTCTGTACTCGTCAACAAGCCTAAATTTCATCTGCAACCCTGAGTAGGCCTCACCTCAAACAAACCTCTGGATAGGCCACACCTTATCGTCATCCTGAATCAATCATTTAAAATGTTAGGGACAGATTTATGATAGCCGTGTGCCTCTTTTGCGCTGCTGTGCGTCACTTTTGTGACGCAGTGGTGGTGCAAAAGATTTGCTATGTTGCGACATATTTACAACTTGATGCATCTAGGCAGATGTGTCATGCTGTAAAGTCCTGTGCCACATGAAACCAATGCAGCAGTGATGCAAAAGATGCACCATGTTGCAAGACAGGCCTCACTTCATCTCCAACAAGATACCTTCAGTTTAAAATGTAAACATTAAGGACTGTGTAGGGGGCATGGAGAAGCTGAATCTTCTGTAAATGTCAAAATTGTTGTATACAGTGTCCAACTTCTGTGTACTTTTTGATATGCTAGACTCCATCTGCACTATGAGATACCTAAGCAAAGGAAACACAGGTGATGTGATTGTGAAATGAGGAAAAGAAATTCCACATTTTTCAATTACATCACCTGTGTTTCCTAACTTTACGAATGACATTGTGCAGATGAGGTTTAGGCCTGTCCACGGACACAGAAGAGGTCTGGCCTTTGTTCAAGAGTGAAGTGGACATGACTCACTTCATTGGTAGGCCTGCACATGTATTATCTCCTCTGTACTCTTCAACAAGCCTAAATTTCATCTGCAACCCTGAGTAGGCCTCACCTCAAACAAACCTCTGGATAGGCCACACCTTATCGTCATCCTGAATCAATCATTTAAAATGTTAGGGACAGATTTATGATAGCCGTGTGCCTCTTTTGCGCCGCTGTGCGTCACTTTTGTGACGCAGCGGCGGTGCAAAAGATTTGCTATGTTGCGACATATTTACAACTTGATGCATCTAGGCAGATGTGTCATCCTGTAAAGTCCTGTGCCACATGAAACCTGCGTCAGATTTCATGTGAGCGTTTTGTTGTAGGGTGGCCAGTCATTTGCATAAAAGCCCTGTAAAACTAACACAGTAAAATTAAGAAGATTTCACTGAGTCACATTTATGGCATTGCTGAATCAAATCCTTACGCCTGTTTGAAACAGCATCGCTGGACATGGTTAAATAATATCTGCAAAATGTTACTCTTGTTAAACAATTTTACAATTATAGTCTCTGAGATTTGTCTCTTACTCTGCAACATCTCATTGTTGTTCTCTTTCTTTAAAGATAACGACAACATCAAGCATGAGTGATAATGAGCAATCTGTTGATCTCGATATTATCATTGAAATTGTGATTGAAACATCAGTGGGAGTAGATCCCCTGGATGATTTAAATCCTGAGGATGATGAAGAACATGATGAGGATGCCGATTTGTCAGAATTGTATGACATAGGGTGGGAAGCTGACCTGCTTGAGCCTATGGAACTATAAACATTTATTTTTAAAAGTTACTGGAAATGAAAAGTAAACATGTAAACCGTTTCATTTAAAATTAAACACAACTTCAAAAACAGCTTGTGTGTAGTGTCTTTAATAAAATAGTCAAATATGCTCATAAAATTAGTTCAGATTCACATATAAAACAGCACAGGTCAAATGTAGAAGCATTCCATTTCTTTGCTACTATTTGTGACTACTAAATTTGCCAATGCACTAAAAATTATTTTATGTAAAAATGACAAGTAGTGTGTTAAATTTTTGACGACTGTTATTGATTTACTGTTTGGTAATAGTGGTTAATAACATTTTTAATTATATTTTACCACTGATTCAACTGCAGATCATTTCAAAAGGACATAATGCCATCTAAACAACGAATCCGAAAGGCTACAAAACATCAAAGACAGCAGCTTACTAAATGCTTGCAGCAGTCCTCTACAATAAAAACTCATCAAGTCACCAAGAAAGCTCCGGGTAAGACAACGAAATCATTCCTAAGAAACATTTGTAGAAAAAAAAGTAGTACTACAGAAAATGTTTTAGTCCAGAAAAAGAGAACCAATTTAAACGGAAAGGAAAGGCCAATCAAAAATGTTACTGCTAGAGCAGGAGATAACTCTGTGCATGGTAGTAGAAGGAAAAATCAGTTTAGGGACATTCGTAGATGAATGTTACGCAACAGGATAATTGGCAATTTGTTAAAAAATATTAAGAAAGGTCAACAGAAAGTGTTTTTTTATAAGAGAAAAAAAAAGTTGAGAAAATTATTGATCAGGCATTTGAAATTAAGCGAAAGTTATTTATTTTGATAATCAATAGAATTAGGAAGCTAAACAAGGCAATTTATGATTTCAAAAGAAATAGTAGATGGAAGAGAACAGTTAATCGTAGTAATTTGTGTAAAGTTTTTTCAGGAGAATGGATGCATAGTTCAAGTTGTGAGGCATTTTTTAATGAGGAGAGTTATTTCCAGGATAATGATTTGGTGCATGCAGTTGACACCAGTGGTCGAGCTTATGAGGTGAAAGATGGTTGTCCAGTTGAAAAAGAAAAACTTGTGGCAACAGAGGCAGAAGAGGTGTTAGGTAATGAGGTTTTAGGAAGACGTCCTAAGGGACCAGTGTATATCCGGAAGTGTAGTAGTATTTGCAGTGTGCGACAGGATTCCATCAATTTGCTTTGTGATTTTGTACGGACATTTAATAAGAAAACTTTAAAACAGAAAATGAAGTTGTTGCAAGAATTAGATCCTTGCAGAGTGAGAGAAGTGACAGGTTTGCATGGTCATTCACTGGCCTGTCTTTCCAGGAGAGTATGCCAGAGTGTTTTTCATCATTTCAGGATGCTAGCAGTGCATCATAATAAAGTGAGGAAATTAGTTAGAATGTTGTATTATGCTAAGAGTCCAGCAATTATGCTTAAACAATTATGCACTGCTCTTTTGCATGGTTCTGAAGTAGATGTGAAGAATAATTGTGAAGAAATTGAGTTTTGTTACTTTGCAAGTAAAGAGGAGAATGTTGAAATTGACCCAGAAGAAGAAGGTAATGTGGAAGATAGTGTACAGGTTTCCAGTACAGATAATTTTCAGAAAGAAATTGCCACGTTTCAGGTGAAATCAAGTGAGAGGCCTAATTTTACTTGTGTGTGTTGTCGACGCACTTATTATAAGAATCAGACTAAGTTAGTGGATTTATATGCGAAAAGTGAAAGTGAAAATAATAGTGAATGGAAGGATTTTGCAACATACTTGATGGTAGAAAATTGTTTTGATTTGGGATTGGATCAACGTGTGTGTACTTATTGTTGTAACAAATTAAATCAAAACCGGATGCCTGCTAGAGCGGTTCATAATAATCTGGAATTGGTTGAGATTCCTTCTGAATTGAAGGATTTAAATACTTATGAATCTATTTTGATTCAAAGTATCCATCCCTTTCAGGCTATTGTACGAATGGAGCCAAAGACAGGGAAATTGCCTCCATCAGATTTACAGAGAGGATTAAAGGGAAGAGTTGTTTATTTGCCTCTCTAGATTTGAAGAAAAACATTAATACAATTGGAGTAGAGAAAGTGGAAGAGGAACCTCTGGTTATCTTAGTTAATGGGGTTCCGACAAAGAGTAAGAAAATCTGGCAAGATTTAGTGGATGTTAGGAAAGTCAAAAAGGCAACATTGTATTTGAAGATAAACAATAAGTACTACAAGAATGTATATGTTCCAGAAGAGGAAGTAAGTGAAGAAGAGGATAGCGATTTGTGTGCTGGTCAAATTGAGAAAGTAGAAGCCTCTAAAAATGAAGAAATATATGAACATTATAGTGTTCATCCTTTGCATTCCAAGGAAGTCATGGGGAATGCTATTGAGTTGTTTCAAATGAAACAAGCCAAAGGAAGTCCCATTAGTGTTTGGGAGGAAACTTTGGAAGCTCGGTGTTTCCCACAGCTATTTCCAACAGGTCAAGGAGGAAGATATGATGAGCGACCTGATCAAATTCCTGCTTCTGAATACCGGACTTTACGATTGTATGCAGAAGATCCTAGGTTTCGTCAATGCATTCCCTATTTGTCTCATCTACTGTTTGAAAGCAATCTGTCTGGACTGTCATATGCAGTGAACCACATCTTGAAAAGTGGTGTACACATGCAAAATATCTCGGCAAGTGACTTTATGGATAAAGACAATGTGCAAGACAGTATTTTGGATTCTCACTTGATTAATCTCATGGCGTGTCAGCGTGGTACTAATGAGTACTGGTACCGTCGTCATGGTGATTTAAAATGTATGCTGAGGAACTTAGGAACTCCCACATGGTTCCTCACTCTCAGCTGTGCCGAGTATGGCTGGGAAGACTTACTTGAATTTCTACGAGAGGCAAATGGAAACATTGAAAATATCGAATTCAAGACACCCGAAGAACTGTGCTCCTTGGATCCAGTGAATGTATGCAGGTACTTTAATCATAGATTTGAAGCTATGATGTCTTTCATCATGAACAAGAAAAATCCACCTCTTGGAGAGGTGTTGGATTTCTTCTGGAGAAAGGAGTACCAAGCAAGAGGTGCTCCTCATATACATATGCTGCTGTGGATCAAAGATGCACCCAATTTTGGAACAGATCCGGATGACTTAGTGATGAGTTTCATAGAACAGTATTCTACATGTGCTGTTCCAAAGGCAAAGGAAGACAAAAGCCTAAGAGAACAAGTTTTACGCTTCCAAAGCCATCGTTGTGGAAAGTACTGTCGTCGTAAATTCAGAAACAAGGACAAGTTCTACACAAAATGTCGTTTCGCCTTTCCACGACCAGTGATCTCTAAAGGAAGAGTGAACAGTTTGATGTCTTCGCTGCGACATAATGTGATGAAGAAATCACCCAAAAATACGTACAATTTGAAAAGGAACGAAGAGTCCAAGTACATCAACGACTACAACCCAGTGATTTTGTCCTTGTGGAATGCTAACATGGATATACAGTTTGTGGCTGATAACTGTATGGCTGTGGCTCGGTATGTGACATCTTACATCACCAAAAAAGAAAAGACAGAATTGAAGGATATGTGGGAGGACATTTCCCATGAAAAGAGCCTCAGTAAGAAGTTGTACAGTTTCAGTCTGAAGATGTTGTCGCATCGAGAAATCGGAGCTTACGAATGTTCTGACCGGTTGTCTTCAGCAAGTCTCTATGCCAAATCCAGGAGTATCATTTGGGCGAGTCTTGGTCTTGCTGCAACGCGTAATCGAGTTCTGAAACCTGTACGAAAAATTGAGTATTTGGCGGAAAAGGGGCCAAACAGTACAGATATTTTGAAGACCAACATGTTGGATACATATTATCCAAATAGAAGCAGTCACCTCGAGAATGTTTGTCTGTATGAGGTTCTACAAAATTACATATTCAAGAGGAACATCAAAGAAGATATTGATAAAGGAGTGTATGCTGTAATTGGAAGTGAGGGATGTCTGGTCAAGCAAAGAAAATGCCACTTGGTAAACCATCGAAAATTGAGTGGCGAATCTCCTGAAAGAAAAGAGTTTTTCTATTTAGCACTTTTGCAACTTTTCAAGCCTTGGCGTGCAGAAGAGGAACTGCTTGGAGATTTCCTCTGTTACGAAGACTCTTTCAATGCCGCCAAGGAGACCATAGAATGTCCTGTTTTTCCCAAATATCTAGAAATGTTGAATGCGGAAATCGAGCAGGAAGCAACGATTGCAGCCGAGATTGCTAGAGACAGTTCTCAGGACAGTCAGAGTTCTGTTTCATTGAGTCAGGATCCACTAGGAGGACCAGTTATCGAAAATGAAGCTGCCACTGCCATGATTGAAGTGGAAAGAGCTATGGCACATGCTCAGGAGGATGCGGTTAACTTAGAAGACTTGGAAAGACAACTCAACGTTGAGCAGAGGAAAATATATGACGAAGTTACCAACCAAATAGATCATGTTATTTGCAGAAAAGGACTGAGTCATCGCTGTCTTGTGTTGTCACCGCTCCAACTGGACTGGCAGCACATAACATTAAAGGTATTACTTTGCATCGTCTACTGATGCTGCCAGTGGAGCATGATAACAAATTACAATACCACAAGTTATCTGGAGATGCTTGTTGTGAAGTTTCAAGAGTCTTGAGGAAAATGAAACTTCTTATCATTGACGAAGTAAGCATGGTTTCCAATGTCATGCTTGCCTTTGTGCATTTGAGAATGCAAGAAGTTCTCAAAACAGAGTATGATGTGGTATTTGGTGGCAAACACATCATTGTTTTCGGTGATCTTCTGCAGCTGACACCAGTGAAAGGACAACCTGTGTTCAAAATGCTCACGCATGAAGATACCAGGAAGTGCCTAGGGAGTATTGGCAACGTCAATATATGGTTAAACTTCAATTATGCTGAACTGCGTGAAAATATGCGTCAAGCTAAGGATGAAGATTATAAGAATATTCTACAAGATGTTAGAATCGGAAAAGTGACCGAGCATGGGAAAGAAGCTTTACATGCACGATTACTGTCAAATTTGTATCCAGAAGAAGACGTGCCTGAGAATATTTTTCCGAAAATTACTGAGAAGAAATCTGGAATATGTTTGATGCCAACTCTTGCAGAATGTGCCATCTTCAACAACAAAATGTTGCATTTAGAAAACCAAGAGATTGTGAAACTGGAAGCTATTGACAGAGTAGAGCATATGGGAGCAACAATTATTTTGTCTGAGAATTTGAAATCAAAATTGAATTCATTAGAGAAGACTATATCTAAAACTGCTGGTTTTGAAAAGACTCTGAATGTGTGCTTAAATTGCCGTATAATTTTAAGAAGGAATTTACATGTTGAAAGAGGTCTGGTAAATGGATCAATGGGTAATGTTGTTGATGTTGAGAAATACAGAAATAGAGATGGAATTGAATTTTTAAAAATTAAATTTGATGGCATTGAGGAAGTACAGCTAATTGGTCGTTGCTCTGCTAGGTTTTTGCTTGTAAAAGACTTATATGTTCGCCGTAAGCAGTTTCCTGTTTGCTTGGCATATGCGGTGACAATCCATAAATCGCAAGGTTTAAGTGTAGACAGTGCATTGGTGAATATTGGCAGTTCTGTGTTCAAGGACGGTATGGCATATGTGGCATTGTCACGAGTCAGAACTTTATCGGGATTGTACTTGATTGAGTGTGATGTCACAAACATTTGTGCGGATCTAGATTGTGTTAAGGAATACAATAAGTTAAGAAGAGAGTATGCGCCACATTTGCCTCAATATCCTTTGTTTGAGAAACGTGTGGTAGGCCGGAAACGAAGAAATGTGACCAATAGTAGAGAGGTTGTAGCAAAAAGACGAAAAGTCGATGAACCAGAAATTATAAGCAGAAAGAAAAAGGATTTTGTTGAAGATGTTGTTGGTTTTCAATTTGAAAACAGTTCTGGTGTCAACTGCTATGCTAATGTAGTGGTTAATGTTTTGTTTTCTCTAGAAAATTTAAAAGAAGAGATTGTGGTCAATTCGGATCAAAGATTTTGCAGTTTGCTGAATTCTGTGTTAGAGAAATGTAGCACTGATAGAACAAAAATAGAAAGTGTGTCTGAAATTCGAAATCTGTTAGACAAATGTTCAGGTCAAACGCAATTCTCTCAAAATATTCAGCAAGATTGTCAGGAGTTTTTAATGTATATGCTTGATGTATTGCAAGATGAAGGTGTAGATGTAGATCACCTGTTTGGCCTTTCTTATCAATGGCAACATGACTGCGAGAACTGTAGGGTATCAAGTACTACTAGTGTAGACTCAGAAAAATTTATATATTTAACTTTGCCAGACAGTAAATCAGTGTCCTTTAATAAGCTAGTAAAAGCAGCTTATCACAACATGGAGTGTAGCCAATGTAAGTCTGAAATGTTGTCCACATTATTTATACGAACATATGGCCAGTATGTCATTTTAATGTTCCAACGATGTAGGCCTGATGGAACAAAATTGACAACTTTAATTAAAAATGTTGTGGCTTCGCAGTTGTCAATATCAGGAAGAACTTTTGTAACTGCAGTAATTATATATCATGACGGTCCTTCAACAACATCAGGACATTACACAGCTTATTTGAAGTCTAGAAACGGCTGGTCATTCTGCAATGATTCTGTTTTAACTTTAAAAAAAAATTGCCTTTTGACCTTAAAAATTCTTACCTGGTGTTTTTACAACCAAAATTTTAGGGAAAGAATCTCGGGATTTGCTCTGAGGAATTTCAAGAGGTTCTAATGGCTCCTACACTATTTGGCTTGAGGATAAGTGTAGTACAGAGTCAAAAGTTATTTTTTAGTTTTAACTATTTCCTGAAAAAAAAGAAGGTTTTTTTACAGAAAGTGGTGGGCACGGATTAGTTAAAGGACAACATAGTATTTCCCAAAGCAAACGGTGTTCTTACCATAAAACTTGACGTCATGGAAAAATAACTGCACTTTGAATGAGTTCATAAAAACTGTTTCTTTTAATAAGCTAATTCAAGCAGCCAATCAAAACATGGAGTAGAGGTAATGTAAGTCTGCAATGCTGTCGACATATTTTGAACAAACTTTTGGTTATAATGTCATTTAAAAATTCCAACTATATAAACCTGATGAAAATAAGTTTTCAACTTTAATTACAAATGTTATGGCTACACAGTCGTTGATTTTAGGAAGAACATTTCTAACTGCAGCTATTATATGACATGATGGTCCTTTGACAACATCCACTTATTACACATCTTATTAAAAATATTCTTACTTTCTGTTTTCAGAAGAAAGAATTTAGGGTAGGTAACTGGCCTATAATGATTCTAGAGGTTGATATAATTTTATGTACTTTTTTAAATTGCTTTGTGATTAAAAGTGATGTAGAGAATTAAATAATTGTAGTAGTCATAGAGGTAGTGTAAGTCTGCTTCATAGTAAGCAGTATCAGTGTCATAGGAAATGTGGAACATGAGTGAGCAAGAAGGGTAAGATATTACTAGTACAGGATTGTGAAAGTGATCTTGAACGTTTTCTTTCTGAAAGTTACGGAAAAAGAAAATGACGGGATTTGCTTAGAAGAATTCCAAGAGTTATAAATGGCTCTTACACGATATGGCCTTGTGGAAAAGTGTGGTAGAGAGCGAGAAGTCATTTATTGTATGTAACATATTTGTCAAAACGATGGAGCTTTTCTTTCAGAAAGTGGCGGGCTGAAAATAATAACAGCACAACAGAGTGTAAGCTGTTCATAGGATATCCTTCGACGTCATGGAAAGTAAGTTAATTTTAAGGAGTTCTGATTTTTGATTGGTTATGTTATATGGGTTTTTTAAACACAATCATTTTGATTGTGGGTTTTTTTCCCCGCTGTTATATGATGAATACCTTCAAGTCACTGTTTTTAGTGAAATTTGATCAATTCTGAGAACAGCAAAAATAAACCGCTTAACATGTATAATTAATTCTGTACTTTTTGTATTTATGATATACATTTAGAACTGTGTAGGAGGCATGGAGAAGCTGAGGCTTCTGTAAGTGTCAAAGTTGTTGCATACAGTGGTCACATTCTGCGTAGTCTTTCATATGATAGACTACATCTGCACAATGAGATACCTAAGCAAAGGAAACACAGGTGATGTGATTGTGGAATGAGCAAAACAAATTGCACGTTTTTCAATTACATTACCTGTGTTTCCTAACATTACGCATCACATTGTGTAGATGAGGTTTAGGCCTGTTCCAGGAGACAGAGGAGGTCTGACATTTGTTCAAGAGTGCAGTGGGCATGACTCACTTCGTTGATAGGCCTGCACATGTATTATCTCCTCTGTACTCTTCAACAAGCCTAAATTTCATCTGCAACCCTGAGTAGGCCTCACCTCAAACAAACCTCTGGATAGTCCACACCTTATCAGCATCTAGAAACAATCATTTAATATGTTAAGGGCAGATTTATGATGGCCGTGCGCCTCTTTTGCGCCGCTGTTCCGTCACTTTTGTGACGCAGCAGCAGTGTAAAAGATGCACCATGTTGCAAGATAGGCCTCACTTCATCTCCAACAAGAGACCGTCAGTTTAAAATGTATATAATTAGGACTGTGTAGGGGGCATGCAGAAGTTGAGGCTTCAGTAAGTGTCAAAGTTGTTGCATGCAGTGCTGCACTTCTGCGTACTCTTTCATATGCTGGACTACATCTGCACAATGAGATACCTAAGCAAAGGAAACACAAGTGATGTGATTGTGAAATGAGCAAAAGAAATTGCACTTTTTTCAATTACATCACCTGTGTTTCCTAACATTACGAATCACATTGTGCAGATCAGGTTTAGGCCTGTCCAGGGAGACAGAGGAGGTCTGGCCTTTGTTAAAGAGTGCAGTGGACATGACTCACTTCATTGGTAGGCATGGACATGTATTATCTCCTCTGTACTCTTCAACAAGTCTAAATTTAATCTGTAACCCTGAGTAGGCCTCATCTCAAACAAACCCCTGGATAGGCCACACCTTATCGGCATCCTGAATCAATCATTTAAAATGTTAGGGGCAGATTTATGATGGCCATGCGCCTCTTTTGTGCCGCTGTTGCATCACTTATGTGATGCAGCAGTGATGCAAAAGATGCACCATGTTACAAGATAGGCCTCACTTCATCTGCAACAAGATACTGTTAGTTTAAAATGTATATATTTAGGACTGTGTAGCGGGCATGGAGAAGCAGAGGCTTCTGTAAGTGTCAAAGTTGTTGAAAAACTGTTTGTCCTTCAATCTTTTCCCTTGTCTTTTCTAATTTTTAAATACATGTTTTAATATTTTTCAAATTTTTGTTCTTTCCTTCACAGATTGAAAGTATAAAAATAACAAGTGACTAAGTTAACGACAATTATAAGGTAAATGTTTTGTACTCTTTTCATTACATTTCTATCACATTTAACTTCTATTAGTTCCACTGCTTCATTTCTTTAACCCTCAGTTTCCTGCCTTTGCTACTTCTCTCATTCCTTTCTCTATTACATACTTACTCTACTCCTTCCACTCCTTTTCTCAGTCTCTCTGTTCTCATAGTTCCTCACTCCTGTTCACTCACTCCGTCTCTATTACTCTCACTGTCTCTGACTGATCACTCTTTCACTAATAGTTCATTATGCTTTCTCCCTGTAGTTCAAGCACACTAAGGGGCCTATTATCAACACAGGCAATAAAATTATCACTGCTTTTATTGGCAGAAAACTGCCGCAAAAGCGGCTTTAGCGGCAGTTTTCTGCCACAAAAGCGGCTTTAGCGGCAGATTTCTGCCGATAAAAGCAGTCATTATCGGCAGAAAACTGCCGCAAAAGCGGCTTTAGCGGCAGTTTTCTGCCGCAAAAGCGGCTTTAGCGGCAGATTTCAGCCGATAAAAACAGCGATAATTTTATCACCTATGTTGATAATATGCCCCTATGTTATTTACATTTCTTTGCTGTTTCAATCATTCCTTTTCTGTTACTTCTTCTTTTCTGCTTTCTGTTTTTTCTCTCTGTTATTCCACATGTTTTAATCTTATTTTGAACATTCACTCACATTCTCTAAGAAACTCTTGTTTATTATTCTTCTACTCTCCTTTTTTTCTTTCACTTCCTTATCTATTTTGTTTTTCACTATTATACCCTCTTCCATCTTTTCTTCGGTAAATAGATCTATTAAACAGTATCTCTGTGTTACTCCCTATAGCTGTCTTTCTTTTAACATTACTCTCTGTTTCCTTCCCTTATACTTACTCTTCTTTTTTTTTTTTTTTTTTTTTTGGTTCGCTCCCGGTTCGCGTACCGGCGAGGGAACCGGGAAGCGAACCAAAAGAAATAGAGGTTGCCAGAGTGCTAAACATTTTAGCAATTTTTTTATAAAGGGGAGGTAGTTCTGAAAATAACTTTTTTTAAATTATTTTTGTTGTTTTATATTTTTTTTATTATTTTTCTGAACAATTTTTTACTTTTTTTGTATTTTTTGAACAGTTTTATATTTTTTTGGTTTTTTTTAGGGGGAACAACGAAAAATAGGCATTAGAAAGGGCTCAACAGGAGCAAAAAAATGTTTTTATTTTTTGGGGCGTTTTGAGCACTTGTGGTTTTCAAATGCTCTGTTTATCAAATTGATACTCATATTTGCACATGAGAGTAGGTCACCACAATAAAGGCACACTATCTTCATGTGCACAAAATTCTGTTGGATGTTTGGGACCGTTTCCCTCGCCTCTGGTCCCGACAGAGTTACCTGTGCCGATGTACTGGCCACAGGAGTTGGTGGGTTGTCTTGGAGGTGACGCATCTCTGCAACGTTGTAATTCAGTGGATGCCACCTCTGCATATGACGGTGCATAGTATAGTTACCGTAACTATACTTTTTGTCCGTACCTCTAGATAAAACATCTTTACAAATGAGGCATGTCACATGTCGGGCATTCACTTTTTTTTGGCCTCGAGGAAAAGAATAAAACTGCCAAATAAAACTGTCTTTGTGGTGGGATTTCCGGGGCTCTTCACGTAAGAACTGCCTCCCCTCTACTTCCTCTTCCTCTTCTTCTTCCTCTTCCTCCTCTGGGTTGGGAAGGAACTGTGGAGGTGGTCCTTCCTTCCTAGGTGGTTGTGGTGGTGGTGGGGGTCCACCAGCTGCAGCTACTACAGATGCCATTATTTTAATAAGCAAAAACAGGTCTTCCTCTCACAAAGATGAAAGTCAGAGTGAGGAAAGAAGGTGGGGGCTTTCATCATTTGGGAATTTTTTTTTTTCTAAACCAATCAAAAGTGTTATTTTTAGGTCACATGACCTAACCTTACATCATTAGGAAACCAAAAGTGAAATGAACCAATAGAAAGTTTTATTAACAAGTCACATGACCTGTTACGCTTACGTTACGCGTTCCGCGCTCCGCACCGCGCCGCGCCCCGGATCGCTTCCGGGGAGCTGCGCTTCGTGCCTCGGTTCGCGCTCCGGAGCACTTCCGGGTGCGCTAACGCGGCGCGTCATAAGACGCATTACGCGGCAACGCGTTATGTCGCGCTTACGCGACGCGCCCCGGATCGCTTCCGGGGAGCTGCGCGTCGCGCCTCGGTTCGCGCTCCGGAGCACTTCCGGGTGCGCTAACGCGGCGCGTCATAAGACGCATTGCGCGGCAACGCGATACGTCGTGCTTACGCGACGCGTCACGATGTTGTTTTCTAACGCGCCAGTTGCGCTAACGGAACGTTTACCGGTTCGCGGACCGGGTCGCGGCACCAAATTGAGCTAACGGGAAGCTACCCGGTGCGCGGACCGGTAGCGAAACAAAAAAATGTATATATATACATAAAAAAATTATATTAAAAACATATAAAATATATTTTTCGATTTAAACAAGAATACATTTTAAAGCTTTTGATATTTGCTATTAAAAAACCATTGAAATTCACTGAAAAAACCTTAGGTTATAGACCATATATAGTTAGGAATTAGCATTTACAAAACCTTGAAAATTCACTGAAAAAACCATAGGTTATAGACCATATATAGTTAGGAATTAGCATTTACAAAACCTTGAAAATTCACTGAAAAAACCATAGGTTATAGACCATATATAGTTAGGAATTAGCATTTAAAAAACCTTATTTTACTCACACAAAACCATTGAAATTCCATATATAGTTAGTTGCACTAACTATATATCGCGCACCCGCATTCCACTGCTGATGATGTCACATATTACATCATTCATGACATGGTCAGTGACATCACTGATGACATCACTGATGACATCTCAAATGACATCACTGATGACATCACTGATTGCGGGTGCGCGATATATAGTTAGTGCAACTAACTATATATGGAATTTCAATGGTTTTGTGTGAGTAAAATAAGGTTTTTTAAATGCTAATTCCTAACTATATATGGTCTATAACCTATGGTTTTTTCAGTGAATTTTCAAGGTTTTGTAAATGCTAATTCCTAACTATATATGGTCTATAACCTATGGTTTTTTCAGTGAATTTTCAAGGTTTTGTAAATGCTAATTCCTAACTATATATGGTCTATAACCTATGGTTTTTTCAGTGAATATATATATATATATATATATATATATATATATATATATATATATATATATATATATATATATATACTAGCTTACCCGTTGTGCGTTGCTGCGATCTCCAAAGAAAGGAAATTCAAGGAAACTCGTTATGATAACATTCAATTTACATTGTGTCATTTTTATTGAAACTTATTCATTTTAATATGGAAAACATTTCAAAGTGTCGTTTTTATTCTTTTTATTTTTTCGACTGCTTGTGGATACATGATTTTTTGTTTTTCTGTCTTGTGCGTACATCAGTATTCGAAAGATTATGAGGGCCCTGGGGGGCCGATATTTAAAAAAAATGTATGCCATAAGCCTTCGTGGGAGTGTACTCAACTACTTCCCAAAGTTTCATGGCGATCGGATGAATGGTGTAGTAATGCATAAAGGACAAACAGACAGACAGACTTACATTCGTTTTTATATATATAGATATACACATATATTCACTGGGGAAAAAAACATATGTTTTACAGACATTATAGTTAGGAATTAGCATTTAAAAAAACTTTGAAATTCACTAAAAAAACATGGGTTTCAGGGATGTTATAGTTAGTTGGACATTTGACTCATATAAAACCAGAGGAATTCGCCTGTTATAGTTAGTTGAGCTAACTATAACTTGTGCGCCCGGAATGCACTACTGATGACGTCACATATTACATCACTCATGACATGGTCAGTGACCTCACTGAGGACATCACTGATGACATCTCAAATGACATCACTGATGACATCATCCAGTGAATGTGTGTTTCTGTAAAGTTTAAATATTTTTCATATATATCTATGCCAAAGTGTATTGAAGAATGAGTGGATTTACAAGTGCCTGAATGGATTATTTAGTAGGTGCGTGACTGACTGTATAAGTGACTAATTGAACGTGTTTTACTGAATGGATGGGTTAGTGACTAAACTGTTTAAAAGTCTGTATTAGTCTCTCAGTTGGTGTGTAAGCGGCTGCATGGGTTGGTGAGTAGCTACATGAGCGTCTATATGGGTTATTGATTTGTTGTCTGAGTATCTATTTGGGTGTCTGAGTGTCTGTGTGGGTGGGCGGGGGATGTGTGACTCTGTGCATATATGCCTGAGTGGGTGATTCACAGGTTGTATGGATTCAAAGGTGCATATGGGAAGGGCTGTATGGGTGAGTTAGTGTGTGTATGGGTGTGTTGGTGAGTGAATGAATGTGTCAGTGGTATATGTGTGAGTATCTACATATGTTTTAAGGCAGTATATGTGAGTGTTGGAGTATATAAATGACTGTACATGAGAGTAAGTTATTTGAAGAGTAGGTGTATAAATGAGTGTCTGCTTGTATCAGTGATTGTATAAGACAGTAAGTATTTGTTAGTGTCTGCACAAATACGTGATGTGGTGTGTGTATAAATAACTTAGTTGGTGTGTATAACTGTATACATGAGTAAATGGGTATGTGGTTCATTCTTTGCATGACTGACTAGGTGTGTTAGTAACTCTATGGATGAGTGGTGGAGTGTGACTGTATGTACAGGTGTATGAGTGCATAATATAGTACTGTATTGATGAGCAACTGCATGTATAAGTGACTGGATGTGTGTATAGACCTAGGAAATAGCCAGTGGTATGTAGTATCTGGCATTGTTGTGTGTATGGTTTCTAAAATAGTAGTCTGTATTTTAGAGTGGGTGTATCAAAGTTTATATTAGGGCATCATTATGTGCATCAGATTATCGTGTGGATAATGTCATCAGTGATGTACTTTGAGATGTCATTAGTGATGTCACTGACCATGTCATGAGTGATGTAATATGTGATGTCATCAGCAGTGCATTGCGGGTGTGCGAGTTATATTTAGCTCAACTAACTATAACAGGCGAATTTCGCTGGTTTTATATGAGTCAAATGTCCAACTAATTATAACATCCCTGAAATCTATGTTTTTTTTGTGAATTTCAAAGGTTTTTTAAATGCTAATTCCTAACGATAATGTCTGTAAAACCTGTGGTTTTTTCAGTGAATTTCGAAGGTTTTTTAAATGTTAATTTCATATTTTAATATTTATAAAACCTATATTTTTTCAAATTTTTTTAAATAGTATTTTGGAACTCTATTATCCTTTTTTTTGCTTTAAAAATTGTCTAATGTTTTATATGTTCAAAAAAATATGTATATAATTTTTGGGGGGGGGAGAAAACTAGAGTCCCGTACCGGTAGTCTACCAAGCTCCATCAGTACATGAATCCTAACCGCCATATTGCTAAACTCGTAAATGATGCGCATTTCGTATCCAACGGGTTCGTGGCACCACGAGCCGCGTAACAACATATACTTATGAGGTTGCGCCAGCTAGTACTTTGGTATGCGACGGGTACACAGTACCAAGCCGCGCGTTACATCATGTACATATACGGTCGCGCTCGCTGTGCGTAGCGTATGCGACGAGTGCACGCTGCAATGGCCCTGTGTTATGTCAGAGACGTATGGTGTTGCGCCGGGTACGCCATTCCCTCATTTTTTTTAAGTCTCAAAACTATATCTAAATAACCTTAAAGTGTATATGAGAGCAAGCGATAATCTAAAATATTTTAAACATTTATATATTTCTAACTGTAATAAACTATATATAAATTATAGTAAATATATTGTCTCAAAATCACGTTGGGTGCTGTCTCCTTGCATGCTGGGTGCACAATTGTCATGTGACCTTAAAAAAAGCATTTTATTTGTTCATAACATTTCCCATTGTTGCAGTTGGAAAACACCACTCATTTTAGTCATTCTCTCTACAGCATTTGATGAGACACACCTCTTCTCCTTAGAGAGCTTTTTTTGAAAACATTTTGCTATGTACACATATTAACATGTAACAATCATCTTCATCAATATTCATGGTCTGTAAAGTAGCTATTCACCTGTGATAGCTATGCACCTAAAAGTTACATAACCAAAGTTGTCCCCACTGCCAAAGGTAACATGGTTGCATACCCTGTCCACAGCACAATGTAATGTGGTATGGCCCAGGGGCAGTATCATGCATAGATAATGAACACACATACACAGATAGATAGTGGAAGTGGGTATGAGCACGTGCACTCTACACCTTTTTATTACCAGGGTCACATATCCAGTGACGTCTGTGCTGGATGCGTGTGAGGTGAGTGTAAACCAGCCCTCAGGGAAAGCTTGCTGCTTGTATCAACTACAACGTAATCATTGGATCACACACAGAGATTCAATAATAAAAGAGTCAATAGTTTGTGCTGCAGTAAGGTAGGGACAGTAGATGTGAAATATTACAGAAAAAATTCTATCGTAAAAGAACCACAACTTGTGGTATACTGAGACACAGGCAATAGATCTGAAATAATACACAAAAAGATTGTATCATAAAGTGTCCATTAGTTCTAGTGCACTCAGATTCCCACATCAAAAGCATTCAGCATGTGCACAGCCAGCGAGGATGCGTGCTGCGGACGAGCCGTACTAGAAGCAATGTCTGTTGCCAACAACACACTAATTAAACAAAAACAAGGGAACCCAAGGCGCAATAGGCTAAGGACCATGGGTAGGTACTTTATTACAAAGACAGGGGTCCTTAGGCAAGGAAACAAATTTAAGCAGAGATGAATATAGCTATATTTTTGGGGGAATGTCCAGCCGGACAATTTATTACCATAATACAAAAGAGTCATAAAACAATAAAACACTGCGTGTGATAGAGGTGGGACACCAGCCGATGTCCGACTTACACACTGAAAGAACATAAACAAGAAGGAAATAGTAGGCAATAGCAGGTCATCTGTTAATTGTGAATCATATAACAGACAATCTTTACTATACACATATGCATGAAAAGTATAAATCAACTATGCATTTAGTGCATTTGTGTCGACGACGTTTCGAACCACAATGATTATCGGTTCATCCTCAGGAGAGAGGGTAATTGCCTTAGAAATTCAAATTTACAATAGTATCACTTATGTAGACGTAAATATGCCGTACCGTAGAAAAAATGCAAATAAAAGGGAAACACAAAAAGAATGAAACATATCATTAAAACATTAATCCATTGATACAACTGCGTATACCATGCAGGACTCATACCATGCCAAAGTGACGACGGCAGCGGAGTGTATTGCATGCTACATACAAGCAGTGTCTAAAACTGTAGGAGTAAGGCTAGTGGCTCAGCGTCCCATTAGTGAATTTTAATGACTCTGAATGGTCCAGGAGAAGATTAAACACTAGTGCATGACTGTGCAAATAATAATAAGACGTCGGCAGGGTGGAGGGCCGTGGAAGTGCATATCAGTGCTAAGGGGGGAGGAGGAGCGCACGGGTAAAGGTCTCACATAACAGTAATAGGCAGCCTACCGGTTGGGTGAAACTAAGGATGAGGAAGGGGGGGGTTTTACCCAGGAAATGATATTCGACAATACTCTGTTGGGAAATAAATTTAGAGAATCAGACAGGCCGATCTGATAATGACCAAAGCAGTGGCCGTGACAAACAATATCGTACCGTACCATGGAAAGGTTTCCAAGGGTTGACAGGGATCTGTGTATGAAGGGAACGAAATGTGATCAGGTGGAATAATGCTAACAACAATTGAGGTGAGTCGCTATGCAGAAAACAGCTTACCCAAGGGAAAAATGCCTTCAGTATCGGGGTCTGGAGAAACAGAAAATTGCGAGCGGCGTCAATGCCGATATAATGGTCAGCGAGGCAAAATAACAATAACCAGCCAGAAAGCGGGGGGAGTTCTTACCTGGCAATACAGACAACAAGTCCACAATGGGAGAGCTTGTGGGCATGAAGATTCAGCGCGGCGTCTCCTCGAAACGGAAGACGCGAAGTAATGAAAGTGTATGGTCACGTGGATACTATGGACCAATGGGTGCTAGGCGCAAGCCGTCGGCCATTTTGGATTGGGTAAAGATTATCGGAGGAACAATCACAGTGAATCTATAGTGATCAGAAAATACGTGCTGCTAAAATAAACGAGTGAATAACGGGTATTTACAAGGCACACACACACCCAACATGCAGTGACAGGGGTACAAAAACAATTATTACATTGAGGGCTAAAGAATTCCAGATCTTTACGAATTTTATATTGTTGACATAAATACAGTGCAGAAAAATTGTGAATGAGTCAGAGCATCTTGGGAAGGGAAATTCAAACCATGAAAGCAAAATGTATCGAAGTTCTAGTTCATGATACTTAGATCAAGGAGGTCCAGTCCTCAGTTCGATTAAGGCCAGTATGCAGACTTTTTGTCTTCAGTATCCAGCGTAGTTCCTCTTTGTTCAGCAGCTGCTGTAGATTGCCTCCACGGGTAGGGAGTTTTACCAAGGAAATGATAGTCCATTTGAAGTCCATTTCTGTGTGGGCATGTTCAGTAAAGTGATGCACAGGGGGGGCATTAGCAGTCCTGCAACGTATTCTGCTCCGATGTTGGCACATTCTTGTGCGCACCTTTTGTGTCGTTTGCCCTATATAGATCATAGAACAAGGGCAAAAAATTGCATAGATAGCATTTGTGCTGTTACAATTAGAAAATTCTTTGCGTGCATACTTGATGTCATTGTGCACAAATTACTTGCCCTCTATAGTATTTTCACACATAGAACAATTACCACATCTAGCATGCCCACTGAGTCTTGGTAGTCCCCAGAGTGTATCAATTGTAGTCATTTCTTCAGGCATGGGCAATGCTGCACGTACCAAATGATCTTTCAAGTTTTTGGACTTTTTAAAGGCAAACAAAGGTCTCTCAAGTTGAAGTTGATCAGCATTCAACACGGGCCTGTGTTTTTTAATGCTCTTGGTCAAGGGATTTGATATTGGTGAAAAAGTGGTCACACAGACCAGACGGGTCTGTGCTTTTTTGGGTTTAGGTTCCAGCAGTACTTCCCTTGGACAGAACCACGCTCGTTTTAATTAGGTTTTTATTTGTCTACGAGGGTAGCCTCGGACGCTAAGTTTGGCGCTAAGTAGTTGTGCTTCCTTGAAGTAATCTTCTTTGAGATAACAGTTTCTCCTAAGCCTTAAGAATTGTGAATACGGGAGGGAATCACGGAGTGCTCTCGGATGGTTACTCTTGTAACACAGTAAAGTGTTACGCTCTGTCGGTTTTCTGTAGAGGCTAGTGATAAGAACACCATCTTTTTCCTGTATGTTAAGGTCTAAGAAAGGAATACTTGTGTGGCTTGTAGTTACAGTATACGTCAGGCCACTGCAATTGGAATTGAGCCAGTGTAGAAATTGGGGTAGTAGGTCAACAGAATCATTCCAGATCATAAAAATATCGTCAATATACCTCTTCCATAGGGCAATGCCGCTATGGAAGGGGTTAGACGGGGTCAGAATACGCCCACATTCTAGGCTGTCCATGTACAATACTGCCAGATTCGGGGCAAAAACAGCCCCCATGGATGTCCCTTTGATTTGGCCGTAATATTGTCCATCAAACAAAAAATAGTTTTTAGATAGACAGATTTCTAGAAGCTGCAAAATGAATGATGTAGGTATAAGATGGGGTCTGGGACGGCTGTTCAAAACATCTTCAATTACCAACATAGAGTCATTCTGGGGTATGTTGGTATATAAGGACTCCACGTCCAGAGTACAAAGTACACTGGCCGTGGAGTCAAATGGATGTTCCTCTATCAAGTTGATCATATGTGTGCTGTCACGTATGTGACATTGGGTAGAAGGCACAAAATCTTTAATGAAATGGTCCACAAAAAGACCCAGAGGTTCAAGAGCTGAGCCACATCCAGACACGATAGGCCTGCCCGGGGGGTGTTCGGCGTTTTTATGCACCTTCGGTAGTGTGTAAATAACCGGGGTGCGTGGGGATTTGGCATTCAAGAAAAGGTATTCTTTTTTACTAAGGAAGCCTGGGTCTAGGCCTTCCTTAGTGACCGACAGTATCAAGTTCTGTATCTCTAAGATCGGATTCCTCGGAAGTTTGACATAATGTGAGGGATTGCTCAATTGACGAAGAACTTCTGCTTTGTATGTTTCAAGACTTTGCAGCACAATTCCACCGCCCTTATCTGCAGATTTTATGATTAAGTCTGAGTTCGATTTAGGGCTAAATAACGCTTTTTTCTCCTCCAAAGTTATATTGTAGGGGATGAAAGTATGGTGCTTCTCCAAAATGGAGAGGTCCTGTAGGACCAGCTTTTCAAATGTTAATATCTCTGGGGGTACCATATTACCAACCGGTGAGAAAGTAGAGGGTGGTCGGAATGGGGTATTGGATACAAGTGCTGGCTTAGGATGGAGTAGAAAAAAGGCATGCAATCTCAATTTTCTAAAGAACCTTAGTAGTTCAGTTTGAACATCCAAATAATTTGGACGTACAGTTGGGACAAATGACAGGCCCTTGCTGAGTATCGACAATTCAGTAGTAGAAAGAGTATGATGTGTCAGGTTGAAAATAGGCAAGGGAATAGGATTAGTTGAGTCAACCAAAGTAGTCATATCATTGGTGAGGGTAGCAAATTGCTGATCTACCATTGGTAATGCTGGCATCTGGTACTCCGTTCGCCAGACGGATAGGGACCCCGTTGGGTCGGCTTGAGCTTGCCTCTCTTGGGGGGATCTGCTTGGCCTCTGGATAAAAAAGGAGGTCTGTTGGAGGGACCAGGTGCTCCACCTTGATCGGAGCTATCAGAAGACTCGGCCGAGGAGTCAGAAAAACCCACCAGTGTCTGACGTTTATTGTAGCGTCCCCAGGGTCTTTGGTTCTGATTTTGAGGGCCACTGTATGCTTTATTGGTGTAAAAATCTTTAACAAGATATGGGTACGCTCTTTCTTGTGAGAAATTTTTTATGTCTTTTCTGACTTTGGTTGTTTTTTTATTCAACTCAATTCTATGAAAATCACTGACAGTTTTGGCTACATCATCTAATAATGTCGTACAATCAGGAACAGGGCACTTGTCTTTTATTTGTGTTTCTAAATCAATTATTTCCAATCCCAATTTTTTAAGTTCCTATGAGGCAATATCTATACCTAATGCCATCCACTGTCTAGAACAGCCAGTGCTAATGTAGCTAAACCCCGTAATGTATTTGGGGTTATCAGTAAACACACCCGGTATGTTACGAACTTGTAATCCGAGCGGAATAATGTTAGCCTTAAGGTATTGGGTAAGAAGAAGTATCATCAATTCCAATCTAACAATCTTTTTCTTGATTTTTTCTAATTGGTCACCAAGGGGAACATTAAGTGTGCTAGGGCTTTCAGGGTTATCTGTAAGTAGGGACGGGCCTTCTAGAAGTTTTTTGAAATACTCCTCGTTGTATAAGGGCGTGTGGTCAGACATGCCCTAGGGGGACAGAAAGGGAATAGGACAGAGAAATGGGAGTGAGAAGACTGACAAAGGACGGTAACCCACTTCAAAAGAGGGGGTAGGGGTGCGAGCCCTTGCAACCAAGGTGGTTGCGCTACATATAATTAAACAAAAACAAGGGGAACCCAAGGCGCAATAGGCTAAGGACCATGGGTAGGTACTTTATTACAAAGACAGGGGTCCTTAGGCAAGGAAACAAATTTAAGCAGAGATGAATATAGACCAGATGGAGCTATATTTTTGGGGGAATGTCCAGCCGGACAATTTATTACCATAATACAAAATAGTCATAAAACAATAAAACACTGCGTGTGATAGAGGTGGGACACCAGCCGATGTCCGACTAACACACTGAAAGAACATAAACAAGAAGGAAATAGTAGGCAATAGCAGGTCATCTGATTATTGTGAATCATATAACAGACAATCTTTACTATACACATATGCATGAAAAGTATAAATCAACTATGCATTTAGTGCATTTGTGTCGACGACGTTTCGAACCACAATGATTATCGGTTCATCCTCAGGACAGAGGGTAATTGCCTTAGAAATTCAAATTTACAATAGTATCACTTATGTAGACGTAAATATGCCGTACCGTAGAAAAAATGCAAATAAAAGGGAAACACAAAAAGAATGAAACATATCATTAAAACATTAATCCATTGATACAACTGCGTATACCATGCAGGACTCATACCATGCCAAAGTGACGACGGCAGCGGAGTGTATTGCATGCTACATACAAGCAGTGTCTAAAACTGTAGGAGTAAGGCTAGTGGCTCAGCGTCCCATTAGTGAATTTTAATGACTCTGAATGGTCCAGGAGAAGATTAAACACTAGTGCATGACTGTGCAAATAATAATAAGACGTCGGCAGGGTGGAGGGCCGTGGAAGTGCATATCAGTGCTAAGGGGGGGAGGAGGAGCGCATGGGTAAAGGTCTCACATAACAGTAATAGGCAGCTTACCGGTTGGGTGAAACTAAGGATGGGGAAGGGGGGGGTTTTACCCAGGAAATGATATTCGACAATACTCTGTTGGGAAATAAATTTAGAGAATCAGACAGGCCGATCTGATAATGACCAAAGCAGTGGCCGTGACAAACAATATCGTACCGTACCATGGAAAGGTTTCCAAGGGTTGACAGGGATCTGTGAGGGAAGGGAACGAAATGTGATCAGGTGGAATAATGCTAACAACAATTGAGGTGAGTCGCTATGCAGAAAACAGCTTACCCAAGGGAAAAATGCCTTCAGTATCGGGGTCTGGAGAAACAGAAAAATGCGAGCGGCGTCGATGCCGATATAATGGTCAGCGAGGCAAAATAACAATAACCAGCCAGAAAGCGGGGGGAGTTCTTACCTGGCAATACAGACAACAAGTCCACAATGGGAGAGCTTGCGGGCATGAAGATTCAGCGCGGCGTCTCCTCGAAACGGAAGACGCGAAGTAATGAAAGTGTATGGTCACGTGGATACTATGGACCAATGGGTGCTAGGCGCAAGCCGTCGGCCATTTTGGATTGGGTAAAGATTATCGGAGGAACAATCACAGTGAATCTATTGTGATCAGAAAATACGTGCTGCTAAAATAAACGAGTGAATAACGGGTATTTACAAGGCACACACACCCAACATCGTCCATTGTGGAATCAAGACACCGTTCGCTTTTGTCAGGACCGAGAGTAGGTTGCAAATGGTCGAAGGGAGTACTTTCATCTCCACTCTCAGATGCAGTTCTAACATCGTCCATTGTGGGATCAAGACAACGTTCCACTATTGGAACATTGAGTTGGTTGCACCTGGTCGAAGGGAGTACCTTCATCTCCACTCTCAGATGCAGTGCTAACATCGTCCATTGTGGGATCAAGACACGTTCCACTGTTGGTACCTGTTCGACTACTGTGTCTGTAGTATACAGAGCATTCCACACTGCTGGGCCTCAGGCTGGGCACTGTGTGCCATTGTCGTGGTAGCCAGCATTGATCTCAGGAGCCTTCCGAGCTCGCCGACCCAGCCCCGGAGCTTCCGCCGGCACGTGGTGGGCCCTCTCTCACATATGGCGGTGTCGAAAGGTGAACTGTGCGGCATATATGCGTTGCAGTGGCCATGACGGTTTCTGAGTACCAGCAGGCTGAGAGCATCATTCACGCAGCCACCTTCGCTCACGGGGTCAACCTCGTGCTGGTGTAAGCTGCACAGACCTGGCAGACACGTTCACCATTCCAAAAGAGAACCACACCCAGAGAAACGTGCCTTTTATTCACACCCCTACGCTAGCCTTGCGTACGCCGAGCCAGCCTACTACGCTAAAGATTTGGAGGGGAGGAGGGGGTACGTACATGCTATGTTTTTGTAATCTTCCCTACTGACTAAACTATCATGGTTGTGTCCACTGTCTACCTCACTCAATAGGCCATCAGTGTATGTTTTCTGCATACTCAAGTCTGTCCTTCACATCCCCTCAACACTTTGCATAGTATACTTTTATAATCGAGAATCACTTGCCACCTTCGCACATACTTTGCTCCCATCTCTCCCCACACTCTAAAATTGAGTGACAGAGATGACATGCCATGTTGGGTTGTGTACAAGGATAGCCACGGTTCCCACAGTACGTAGTGTCTGCTAGGTGTACATGTTGTTTGTCATGTTGCATGTGATTATACAAGGTAGCACGTTTATTCACGATCAGTGGTTTCTCCCATTTACATATCGCTGTCTTAAAGAGGATACAGAAGTTTTATTCACAGGTGAAAAGTGCGACCACAATGGCAGTCATTCATTACTATCCAAGAATGTCTAACTGCACGATGCTTCTAAGCTTACAGCCCCCAATCTTGCGTGCTTTATTAAAAGCATGCCAACTCCCACAATTAGACCAACATTCACACAGCTTTCTAAACGGCAGTTATCTGCTTCTCAATAACATGCACTCCTACGGAATGTGGTCTGGCATACCGTATGTCCTGACTGTTTCAAACCGAGTAACTACCTGTGGCAATGTCTATTGCCACCCACACAAAGTAACTCCCAAACTTCAACTTGGCCTTCAATACCTACTTTGAAAACAGATTTCATTAAACCAAACTGAAAGCGCTTTTGTTCAGAACAGAAATGTCCCTCACTTCGGCAAAAGAAATTTATCGACTGCAGATATCACGAACTTCAAGTAAAATACAGTCCCTTTTAAATACGAACCTCCCATTACACTTTGTGAATTGTTACACAATTTCCAACACATCTCACAGTCAAGGTTTGGCACACTTTTTTAACACGATCTCCTCCGGCCTTGTCACAGGCTTTCAAATTGTTTTTGGGGTAATACCAGACTTCATTCATTCGATCATCTCTGGAATAACAGAAACAGGGCCCATAATTCTTGCTCTCTTTGAGGCCATCCTACTATTATTTTTGCTTGTAAAAAATGGCTGTGCTCCCTGTGGTAACAACCATGTCTGACACAATACGCCTCTACGCGAAGCTACATCGATACCATGAAAAAATGGAACAACTTTTTGTCTGCCTGCCTCTATCTATTATCGGAACCAGCTACAACATGATATTTATTTACACGTATGCAATCTGGGTGCAACCATCTTTTTATGGCAAAACTTGCCCATTCGACTGGCGAATGGATCTATGCCTTGCCAACATCCCAACAATCGCTCCCGATATCCAGCAGGTAACGGAGTATCTTGAAAACCATGAACTTGATTGTTCAGGCAGTGGAGAAATGGCGGATGAAACGCAAAAAGGTATCGTGACAGAATGGGATTTCTGCGCAGCTGCGAAAGACCTCCTGCAACGTGCGACCTTTGACAACACTGCAGATTGCCTGACAATTCAAATTGCCGCTCCAGCACTCGAGGAACATTACTGTCCCTTCGAGGATATGAATTGGATTGCTTCACTTTTCTCACACGATGACAACAATGACCGCTTGGAATATTACGCATCTCAAGCCGCTGAACAACTTCTGGACTGCAATCTCCAAGACTTGTAAGAAATTCACATTATTCTTGGATTGATTTTTTCCAACTTTTTGTACTTTTTCCTTTACATTTTTTTAATACACTTCAATTGAACTATTTTCATATAATAGCTTTCTAAGTATGCTCAGGCATTCCACCTCTGTTTTCATTATTGCCCGTTACGTCTCCAGTCTAACCAGGGATGGGTGTTGTATGGCCTATGCAAATATGCTATTTACTTGCTAAATTAGCCTATTTAATTACTGTCCCTTCGAGGATATGGATTGGATCGCTTCACTTTTCTCACACGATAGCAACAATGACCTATTGGAATATTACGCATCTCAAGCCGCTGAACAACTTCTGGACTGCAATCTCCAAGACTTGTAAGAAATTCACATTATTCTTGGATTGATTGTTTCCACCTTTTTTAAATTTTTCCTTTCATTTTTTTTAATACACTTCAATTGAACTATTCTCAGGCATTCCAACTCTGTTTTCATTATTGCCTGTTACGTCTCCAGTCTAACCGGGGATGGGTGATGTATGGCCTATGCAAATATGCTATTTACTTGCTAAATTACCCTAAACCCGACATCCGTTTTGAAACCATGTCTATTCTTTGTGCACATGTCTCTCTGCCTGCCTGTTATCCATCAAGCCCTTTCACACAAATTTACTCATCCTCAGCCTCTGCTCATGAGCTGGCGATCAAGATAAAAAAACACGACATTGTTTAGGAACTGGTTGGCACAGTGTGGTAATCGTATCCAACCTTTATTTTCATTATAGAATTTAGTCATTCATGTGTAATAGCTATTGTTTATGTCACATGGAACTGTAACATGTAATGTGGAATTCACAGAGGCAGGAGCTTCCGTTTGAATACAGCAGAAGCGGTTGGAGTTTTCCTCAGCTCGATGACTTAGCTCTTTGCACAAGAATGTTTTTTTGAAAGAGCTGAAGACAATAATGTATGGTTTGACGAGAAAGGTACCGAATGTCCTTCTCAGAAGCACAATGTTTGTGTTCCTCCTCAAAGTTCTAATGTGGGTAGAACTATTACCAATTCTGACACGCACCAGATTGAATCTACTGTACAAGAGATTGCTGACTGTTCTACTGTTGATAATTTTGTGTTACAAAAAAGGAGTACCAGGGTACCTAAAAAGTTTGATGATTACATTTTGCAATTTTTGTTTGTTTGTTTTCCTAAAGGATACATGTGGTAATCGTATCCTACCTTTATTTTCATTATAGAATTTAGAGTCATCCAAGTCTAATAGGTATTGTTTATGTCACATGGAACTGTAACATGTAACGTGGAATTCACTGATGCCGGAGCCTATGTTTCAATACAGCAGAAGCAGTTGGAGTTTGCTTCAGCTGGATGCCTTAGCTCTTGCACCAGTGGGTCCATTTATGGCACTTAAATAAAGACAATTTTTATATAACTTTCAGACTCCTTCGCTTTATTACACACAGCCACTTTCTTAGACACACCTGATTTCACCATTTCACTTCTGTGGCATTGCAACATTCTGCATTATATTCTTCATGATTATTTCTTTAATCCTGCTTGCTAAAAGACTGCATTTGAGTCATCAGACCAGTAGGGGTGAGTAGTTTGCTTCCCACTCCCTGTATAGTATAAACGCATACTAACACTACTTACACAGGTATGCTACAGCGGCCAGTATCCAACAGCACCCACAGCACACCACTTTAAGCAATCAGCTTATGGCTTAGGCTCACAGTTTCATCCCCAAGTCTTCAGTGAGTAGTTTGCTTCCCACTCCCGCTATAGTCTAAAAGCATACTAACACCACCTGCACAGCTGTGCAACAGCGGCCAGTATGCTACAGCGCCCAGAGCACATCAGTTTACAGCACTCAGTTCGCGGTTTAGGTGCAAGCTTTCATACCCGAATGTACCGGCACCTCACCTCAGCTCCATCTCACTGTGGGCAAAACAGCACTTTCACACCGGTAGGAGTAAATACTTCATTTCGGCCAGTATGCTACAGCGCTCAGAGCACATCAGTTTACAACACTGAGCTCACAGTTTAGGTGCACGCTTTCATCCCCAAGTGTACCGGCACCTCACTTCAGCACCATCTCACTGTGGGCAAAACAGCACTTTCACACTGGTAGGGGTAAATACTTTGCTTCGGCCAGTATGCTAGAGTGCCCAGAGCACATCAGTTTACAGCACTCAGCTCACGGTTTAGGCGCACGCTTTTATCCCCGAGTGTACCGGCACCTCACTTCAGCACCATCCCACTGTGGGCAAAACAGCACTTTCACACTGATAGGGGTAAATATTGTACTTCGGCAAGTATGCTACAGTGCCCAGAGCACATCAGTTTACAGCACTCATCTCACTGTTTAGGCGCACGCTGTCATCCCCGAGTGTACCGGCACCTCACTTCAGCACCATCTCACTCCAGTCAAAACAGCACTTTCAAAGCGGTAGGGGTAAATACTTTGCTTCACACTCCCTGTATAGCACACCCTAACCACCCCACAGAGCTCATAGCGCTCCTACCCTTCTCTTTCCTACTTTTTTGCCCTTTTTTTCCCTTACTCGCTTCAACGGAAACACAAAATGGCTGTCAAAACTTCCTAGTTGCAACCGTTCGCAGCCAATAAGCAGCAAGCTTGTGCTCGTAACGCCTCACCTAATAAGATGGCAGAATTCCCAAATATCGAAATCTGTAACTTTTTATATTTCTCCAAAACTGCTGAATGGATTTATAACAAATAAACAATAGCGTGCTTTCTAGACCAAGACCCTCTCCCTGCCAAATTTGGGGTAATTCCGTTTACCCGTTCGACCTGTAGCCTTGTCTAAAGTCCCCAAAGGAAATTGCATGGAGAAAACACGTTTAGGGACCCCCCTTTTTTCTCTGCCCCCCTGGACGAATCACCCCCAGAATTTTACCATAGGAGCTGATATGAACAAAGAATTAGTATGGGAAATTTCATGAAGATTCATCAAGTGACGCCAAAGTTATAAGCAAAACAAAAAATCCTCTTCCAATGGAAACTTGGTCCTAACTATAACTACCTACTGGCGACCACCAGTAGTTAACATATATATACATATATATATGTATGGAGCGACGGCCCACTACAAAAGCACCATCATTGCCCGCCTTGGACTCCTTCTGTAGCTCGTGAAAACGTCACAGGGCAATGCAGTGCCGCCGAGGACTATCTCCGGTATTGGATCCCTTCCAGCCCTGAAAATGGGTCTGTTTAGGGGGTAGCAAATTGCTGTTTGGAACAACAAATTAAAAAGAAATGAAGGTGTAACAGCAAAGAAAACACCGCCCACTGGAGGGTATGAGTCACGCACCGTGAGCTGAACCACTTGTCCCAAAATGCACTTATAAAAGTATCCACTGGAGGATGTGAAAGTAACTGGACACTAGAGTGGGAAAAGCGGTGGTGTGCATGGTGTGGGCTACCTTTGAAAAAGTACTATGCAGAATGAAACGCGTCAGGATTGCCATGCTGATACACAAATGAATGAATTAAACATCAAGCAACAAACAACCCTACGAGTGCGGCTCACCTTCTTCCCTTGCGGGTAAACATGCAATTATAACATCGATTTGGTCCCACCGAAGAGCGACGCACCACCACAAGAGCACCATCATTGCCCGACTTGGACTTCTTCTGTAGCTTGTGAAAACGTCACAGGGCAATGCGGCGCCGCCAAGGACTATCTCCGGTATTGGATCCCTTACAGCCTTGAAAATTGGTCTGTTTAGGGGGTAGTGAATTGCTGTTTGGGAACAATAAATTGAAAAGAAATGCGGGTGTAACAGCAAAGAAAACACCGCCCACTGGAGGGTATGAATCACGCACTGTGAACTGAACCACATGTCCCAAAATGCACTTATAAAAGTATCCACTGGAGGATGTGAAAGTAATTGGACACTATCGTGGGAGCAGCGGGGCTGTAAATTGTGTGGGCTACCTTTGAAAAAGTTCTATGCAGAATGAAACGCGTCAGGATTGCCATGCTGATACACAAATGAATTAATTAAACATCAAGCAACAAGCAATGCTACGAGTGCGGCTCACCTTCCTCCCTTGTGGGGAAACATGCAAATATAACATTGTTTTGGTCCCACCGAAGAGCGACGCACCCCCACTAGAGCGCGATCATTGCCCGCCTTGGACTCCTCTGTAGCTCGTGAAAACATCACAAGGTGGTGCCGCCGCCGACTATTTCCGGTATTGGAGCCCTTGCATCCCTGAAAATGGGTCGGTTTAGGGGGTAGCGAATTGCTGTTTGGGAACAATAAATTAAAAAGAAATGCAGGTGTAACAGCAAAGAAAACACCGCCCACTGGAGGGTATGAGTCACACACCGTGAGCTGAACCACATGTCCCAAAATGCACTTATAAAAGAATCCACTGGAGGATGTGAAAGTAACTGGACACTAGAGTGGGAATAACGGCGGTGTGCATGGTGTGGGCTACCTTTGAAAAAGTTCTATGCAGAATGAAACGCGTCAGGATTGCCATGCTGATACACAAATGAATTAATTAAACATCAAGCAACACGCAAACCTACGAGTGCGGCTCACCTTCTTCCCTTGCGGGTAAACATGCAATTATAACATCGATTTGGTCCCACTGAAGAGCGACGCACCACCACAAGAGCACCATCATTGCCCGACTTGGACTCCTTCTGTAGCTTGTGAAAACGTCACAGGGCAATGCGGGGCCGCCAAGGACTATCTCCGGTATTGGATCCCTTACAGCCTTGAAAATGGGTCTGTTTAGAGGGTAGTGAATTGCTGTTTGGGAACAATAAATTGAAAAGAAATGCGGGTGTAACAGCAAAGAAAACACCGCCCACTGGAGGGTATGAGCCACGCACCGTGAGCTGAACTTCATGTCCCAAAATGCACTTTTAAAAGTATCCACTGGAGGATGTGAAAGTAACTGGACACTATCGTAGGAGCAGCAGCGCTGTACATGGTGTGGGCTACCTTTGAAAAAGTTCTATGCAGAATGAAACGCGTCAGGATTGCCATGCTGATACACAAATGAATTCATTAAACATCAAGCAACAAGCAACGCTTAGAGTGCGGCTCACCTTCCTCCCTTGCGGGGAAACATGCAAATATAACATCGGTTTGGTCCCACCGAAGAGCGACGCACCACCAGAAGAGCGCCATCATTGCCCGCCTTGGACTCCTTCTGTAGCTCGTGAAAACGTCACAGGGCAATGCGGTACCGCAGAGTACTATCTCCGGTATTGGATCCCTTACAGACATGAAAATGGGTCTGTTTAGTGGTCTAGCGAGTTGATGTTTGGGAACAATAAATTGAAAAGAAATGCGGGTGTAACAGCAAAGAAAACACCGCCCACTGAAGGGTATGAGTCACGCACCATGAGCTGAACCACATGTCCCAAAATGCACTTATCCACTGGAGGATGTGAAAGTAACTGGACACTAACGTGGGAGCAGCTGAGGTGTGCATGGTTTGGGCTACCTTTGAAAAAGTTCTATGCAGAATGAAATGTGTCAGGATTGCCATGCTGATACACAAATGAATTAATTAAACTTCAAGCAACAAGCAACGCTACGAGTGCGGCTCACCTTCCTCCCTTGCGGGGAAACATGCATATATATATATATATATATATATATATATATATATATATATATTCACTGAAAAAACCATAGGTTAGAGACCATATATAGTTAGCTGGACATTTTATTGACATAAAACCAATGAAATTCCATATATAGTTAGTTGCACTAACTATATATCGCGCACCCGCAATCCACTGCTGATGATGTCACATATTACATCATTCATGACATGGTCAGTGACATCACTGATGACATCACTGATGACATCTCAAATGACATCACTGATGACATCACTGATGACATCTCAAATGACATCACTGATGACATCATCCAGTGTCTGTGTGTTTTTGTAAAGTTTAAATATGTTTTACATATTGAAGAATGAGTGGATGTATGGAAGACTGAGTGTGTGTGTGGCTGGCTGGGAGGTGTGTGACTCTGTGCATATCAATGTGTACTTGTATCAGTGATTGTATAAGAGAGTAAGTATGTGTTAGTATATGTGTGAAAAGTATGGTGTTCTGTGTTTAACTGTATAGATGAGGAAATCGAAGTGTGATTGATTCTTCACAGGACTGACTAGGTGTATGAGTGCATATGATAGTGTTGTAATAATGAGTGACTGTATGTATGAGTGATTGTATGGGTGAATGAGTGAATGTGTGTGTAGACGTAGGAATCAGTGAGTGCGTATGTAGTAACTGGTATTGGTGTGTCATGATGTCATCAGTGATGTCATTTGAGATGTCATCAGTGATGTCATTTGAGATGTCATCAGTGATGTCATCAGTGATGTCACTGAAGTATGGTGTTCTGTGTTTAACTGTATAGATGAGGAAATGGAAGTGTGATTGATTCTTTACAGGACTGACTAGGTGTGTGAGTAACTCCATGGATGAGTGGCAGTGTGTGAGTGTCTGCATAGGTGTATGAGTGCATATGATAGTGTTGTAATAATGAGTGACTGTATGTATGAGTGATTGTATGGGTGAATGAGTGAATGTGTGTGTAGACGTAGGAATCAGTGAGTGCGTATGTAGTAACTGGTATTGGTGTGTCATGATGTCATCAGTGATGTCATTTGAGATGTCATCAGTGATGTCATCAGTGATGTCATTTGAGATGTCATCAGTGATGTCATCAGTGATGTCACTGACCATGTCATGAATGATGTAATATGTGACATCATCAGCAGTGGATTGCGGGTGCGCGATATATAGTTAGTGCAACTAACTATATATGGAATTTCATTGGTTTTATGTCAATAAAATGTCCAGCTAACTATATATGGTCTCTAACCTATGGTTTTTTCAGTGAATTTTCAAGGTTTTGTAAATGCAAATTCCTAACTATATATGGTCTATAACCTATGATTTTTTTCAGTGAATTTCATTGGTTTTTTAAAAGCTAATATCTATAGCTGTAAAATATATTCTTTATTACGTGACGTATCACGTAGCTACGTGAGACGCCTCATGACGCGTCGCATAACCGTGACGTATCGGCTCTGCAGCGCAAACAAAACCCGTAACGTAAGCGTGCCGGAGCACGCTTACAGATATATATATTTTTTTTAACCTTAATTAGACAAAATCCACACATGCACATATCTTGAGGCCTTGCAAAGGCACATCAAACAAACAGTCCCTACAATTTTGCCAAGTTTGCTGGAAATCTATTCCCTTAATTTTTTTTTTACGGTTTCTCTTGGTTTTCCCCTTGTTACGCTTACCGGGACGCTACCCGGTACGCGAACCGGACGCTCCAAAAACACAAGATGGCGGACTCCCGTTACGCTGCCGGTTAGCTGCCCGGTTCGCGTACCGGGAAGCGCCTCTACCGCGAAAAATCGCGGGGGACTTTAATAACCCCCTCATCAATCCTAGTGGGTCAGGAGGGGTTTACCTTGCCCCCTTTCCTTCATTTCCCCCTTCTTTTTTCACCACATCTTGTCTCTCGAACCTACCGAGAGACAAGATGGCGGCCGCTCCGGACTGTTTACAATGTTGACAGCTACGCTGCCGGTTAGCTGCCCGGTTAGCTGCCCGGTGAGCTGCCCGGTTCGCGTACCGGGACGCGCCTCTACGGCGTAAAATCGCAAAAAAACAAAAAATTAAATTTTTTGCCCCGCGGGGCACTTTAATATCCCCCTCATCAATCCTAGGGGGTCAGGAGTGGTCTACCTTGCCCCCTTTCCTTCATTTCCCCCTTCGTTTTTCACCACATCTTGTCTCTCGATCGTACCGAGAGACAAGATGGCGGCCGCTCCGGACTGTTTAGAATGTTGACAGACACCGGAGAGCCAATCAGCTTCGCTTCGCGAAGTTCCGTTACGCGTCAGGTACGCGAACCGGGGCGCTTACCGGAGCGCTGTCACAGATATATATATTTTTTTAAACGTTAATTTCTCAAAATCCACTGGAGCACATATATTGAGACATAGCAAAGGCACGTCGGGCAAACCATATCTACAATTTTGCCAAGTTTCATGTAAATCTATTCAGCAGTTCGACCTAAAAGTGAGTTCAACCGCCCTATGGAAAAATGAATGGGAAAAACGTGTTTTGGGACCCCCCTTTTTTCTCGGCCCCCCCCTTGACGAAACCCCCCCAAATTTTAAGGGGCTGCTCAGAAACAAAATGTGCCATTTTCCTGAAAATTGCAGCCAATTCCGTCCACAAACGCCAAAGTTATTAGACATAGAATTTTCAGAAATCCCATAGAGAAAAAATCCTAACTATATATACCCACTGGCTATCGCCAGTAGGTAATATACATATATAAACATATATAATCTGCATGTCTATATAAATATAAATGCATGCATACATATACATATATGCATACATATGCATGTTATTTACATGAAAGTTTTAAAAACACTAATAAAAGCAAAGCTAAAAAGCCACCTCATTACAAACAGAATGGCTTTAACTTGAACGAGGGCGAGATCTATTGCATTTTCAATGCTTGTTTACTTTGGTTCTATCAAGAAGGCATTCATATGTGTCACACATTTGCCATAAATTCTGAATGTTAGCACTCTAGTTGCTCATTAGATCACTGTAGTAAAGCTAGTGCTCACCAGGGAAGTCTGCTGCTAATCATGGTTTGCAGCCATTTTCCCGCATTTTTTATCCCGCAGACTTTCAGTCCGCATACCATTATCCCGCAAGGTCATTGACCTTGCATACCATTATCCCGCATTTTTTCAAAACGCATGTGCATTTATCGCGCATGCCTTTACAAAGAATTACGTTTTAAAGGCATGTATGGTAAATGCATTTGCGTTGTGAAAACCACGATGACGAGAGAGGTAAGTGGGTTTGTGTTAATTTTTTCGTGGGTTAGTGATTGTGTAGTGTAGTGTAGTGTTGTGTAGTGTAGTGTTGTGTTAGTGTAGTGTAGAGTTGTGGTGGTTGTTTAGTGTAGGGTCATGCTGGGGGTAGTGTTTTAGGGTTTAGGGTTGTGTTGTAGTGTTTGCGTAGTGTAGGGTCATGCTGGGGGTAGTGTTTTAGGGTTTAGGGTAGTGTTGTAGTGTTTGCGTAGTGTAGGGTCATGCTGGGGGTAGTGTTTTAGGGTTTAGGGTTGTGTTGTAGTGTTTGCGTAGTGTAGGGTCATGCTGGGGCTAGTGTTTTAGGGTTTAGGGTAGTGTTGTAGTGTTTGCGTAGTGTAGGGTCATGCTGGGCGTAATGTTTTAGGGTTTAGGGTAGTGTTGTAGTGTTTGCGTAGTGTAGGGTCATGCTGGGGGTAGTGTTTTAGGGTTTTGGGTAGTGTTGTAGTGTTTGCGTAGTGTAGGGTCATGCTGGGGTGTAGTATTTTAGGGTTTAGGGTAGTGTTGTAGTGTTTGCGTAGTGTAGGGTCATGCTGGGGGTAGTGTTTTAGGGTTTTGGGTAGTGTTGTAGTGTTTGCGTAGTGTAGGGTCATGCTGGGGGTAGTGTTTTAGGGTTTTGGGTAGTGTTGTAGTGTTTGCGTAGTGTAGGGTCATGCTGGGGTGTAGTGTTTTAGGGTTTTGGGTAGTGTTGTAGTGTTTGCGTAGTGTAGGGTCATGCTGGGGTGTAGTGTTTTAGGGTTTTGGGTAGTGTTGTAGTGTTTGCGTAGTGTAGGGTCATGCTGGTGGTAGTGTTTTAGGGTTTTGGATAGTGTTGTAGTGTTTGCGTAGTGTAGGGTCATGCTGGGGGTAGTGTTTTAGGGTTTTGGGTAGTGTTGTAGTGTTTGCGTAGTGTAGGGTCATGCTGGGGGGTAGTGTTTTAGGGTTTTGGGTAGTGTTGTAGTGTTTGCGTAGTGTAGGGTCATGCTGGGGGTAGTGTTTTAGGGTTTTGGGTAGTGTTGTAGTGTTTGCGTAGTGTAGGGTCATGCTGGGGATAGTGTTTTAGGGTTTAGGGTAGTGTTGTAGTGTTTGCGTAGTGTAGGGTCATGCTGGGGGTAGTGTTTTAGGGTTTAGGGTAGTGTTGTAGTGTTTGCGTAGTGTAGGGTCATGCTGGGAGTAGTGTTTTAGGGTTTAGGGTAGTGTTGTAGTGTTTGCGTAGTGTAGGGTCATGCTGGGGTAGTGTTTTAGGGTTTAGGGTAGTGTTGTAGTGTTTGCGTAGTGTAGGGTCATGTTGGGGGTTGTGTTTTAGGGTTTAGGGTAGTGTTGTAGTGTTTGCGTAGTGTAGGGTCATGCTGGGGTGTAGTGTTTTAGGGTTTTGGGTAGTGTTGTAGTGTTTGCATAGTGTAGGGTCATGCTAGGGGTAGTGTTTTAGGGTTTAGGGTAGTGTTGTAGTGTTTGCGTAGTGTAGGGTCATGCTGGGGTGTAGTGTTTTAGGGTTTTGGGTAGTGTTGTAGTGTTTGCGTAGTGTAGGGTCATGCTGGGGGTAGTGTTTTAGGGTTTAGGGTAGTGTTGTAGTGTTTGCGTAGTGTAGGGTCATGCTGGGGGTAGTGTTTTAGGGTTTAGGGTTGTGTTGTAGTGTTTGCGTAGTGTAGGGTCATGCTGGGGGTAGTGTTTTAGGGTTTAGGGTTGTGTTGTAGTGTTTGCGTAGTGTAGGGTCATGCTGGGGTGTAGTGTTTTAGGGTTTTAAGTAGTGTTGTAGTGTTTGCGTAGTGTAGGGTCATGCTGGGGGTAGTGTTTTAGGGTTTAGGGTAGTGTTGTAGTGTTTGTGTAGTGTAGGGTCATGCTGGGGGTAGTGTTTTAGGGTTTAGGGTAGTGTTGTACTGTTTGTGTAGTGTAGGGTCATGCTGGGGTGTAGTGTTTTAGGGTTTTGGGTAGTGTTGTAGTGTTTGCGTAGTGTAGGGTCATGCTGGGGGTAGTGTTTTAGGGTTTAGGGTAGTGTTGTAGTGTTTGCGTAGTGTAGGGTCATGCTGGGGGTAGTGTTTTAGGGTTTAGGGTAGTGTTGTAGTGTTTGCGTAGTGTAGGGTCATGCTGGGGTGTAGTGTTTTAGGGTTTTAAGTAGTGTTGTAGTGTTTGCGTAGTGTAGGGTCATGCTGGGGGTAGTGTTTTAGGGTTTAGGGTAGTGTTGTAGTGTTTGTGTAGTGTAGGGTCATGCTGGGGGTAGTGTTTTAGGGTTTAGGGTAGTGTTGTACTGTTTGTGTAGTGTAGGGTCATGCTGGGGGTAGTGTTTTAGGGTTTAGGGTAGTTTAGTTGTTTAGTGTATGCTAAAGGCATATTCGTTCTAAAAGTTTTCGTTATTTTAATTTGCGGCCTAATAGTACATGCGGGATTTTTTTTGCGGACTGGTGGTATGCAGGATTTCGTCATATATTCGCTAATCATACTTTCTATGGCAAAATGAACCCCCTCATTTTGTTCCTTTTTAAATTAAATGTTTTAAGAGTTACCACTTTATTCCAATCAAGATGGCTTCAGGTGTGCCATACCTTTGTAATAAGTAGGACTGTTAGCACTCTAGTTGTTCTTTAGAACACTCTGGGACATTCTGTCATTGGGCTATAGTTGGGCTACATCTGGCTGATATTTGGGCTACATTTGTTTTTTTTTGTCTCTGGTGGCCATCTTTGGGCTACATTGGGCTACATTGGGCTACATTGGGCTACATTTGGGCTCCAACATATATATAGCCCAATGTAGCCCAATATATATTTTTCAAAGTTAATTTTCGTAAAAACCACTGGAGCCTATATCTTGAGACATAGCAAAGGCACATCGGGCTACCAGTCCCTACAATTTTGCCAAGTTTGGTGTAAATCCATTCAGCCGTTCAGGCTAAAAGTGAGGCCAACCGCCCTATGGAAAATTGCATGGGAAAAACACGTTTTGGGACCCCCCTTTTTTCTCGGCCCCCCCTTGACGAAACCCCCCCAAATTTTCAGGGGCTGCTCAGAAACAAAATGTTCCATTTTCCTGAAAATTTCAGCCAATTCTGTCCTCAAACGCCAAAGTTATTCGACATAGAATTTTCAATAATCCCATAGGAAAAAAATCCTAACTATATATACCTACTGGCTATCGCCAGTAGGTAATATATATATATATATATATATATATATATATATATATATATATATATATATATATATATATATATATATATATATATATATATATATATACATACATTCATATATATGTATATAATATACATATATATTGTGTATATATATATTCACTGAAAAAAAACATAGGTTTCACACTTGTTATAGTTAGGAATTAGCGATTAAAAAACCTTTGAAATTCACTGAAAAAACCATAGGTTTCACACCAGTTATAGTTAGCTGAACATTTTACTCATACAAAACCATTGAAATTCCCACGTTATAGTTAGTTGGACTCACTATAACTCGCGCGCCCGCAATCTACTGCTGATGATGTCACATATTACATCATTCATGACATGGTCAGTGACATCACTGATGACATCACTGATGACATCTCAAATGACATCACTGATGACATCACTGATGACATCTCAAATGACATCACTGATGACATCATCCAGTGAATGTGTGTTTCTGAAAAGTAAAAATATGTTTTATATATTGAAGAATGAGTGGATGTATGAGTGTCTGGATGAAGGATATAGTAGGTGTGTGACTGACTGTATGAGTGAGTGATTAAATGTGTCTTACTGAATGCATTGGTTAGTGACTAAACTGTCTGAATGTGTGCATCAGTGTGTCTGTTGTTGTGAAAGCTGCTGCATGTGTTGATCAGTAGCTATATGAGTGGCTATATGGGTTATTGATTGGTTGCCCAAGTATTTGTATGTGAGGGTGAGTGTGTGTGTGGGTGGCTGGGAGGTGTGTGACTCTGTGCATATATGTGTGAGCAGTTGATTCACTTGGTATATGGGTTCAAGAGTGCATGTGGAAAGAGCTGTATGGGTGGTTGACTGTGTGCATGGGTGTGTTGGTGAGTGAATGGCTATCTCAGTGCTCCATGTCCAAGTAAGTACATATGTAAAACACAGTGCATGTGAGAGTTGGCATATATAAATGACTATACATGAGAGCCTGTGATTGCGTAAGTGACTGTATGGATCAATGTGTACTTGTATCAGTGATTGTAAAAGAGAGTAAGTATGTGTTAGTATATGTTTGAATAAGTAAGGTTTAGTGTGTATAACTGTGTAGTTGAGGAAATGGGAGTGTGATTGATTCTTTGCATAACTGACTAGGTGTGTGAGTAACTCTGTGGATGAGTGAAACCTATGGTCTTTTCAGTCAATTTCATAGTTTTTTTAAAAGCTAATTCCTTTGTATATCGACTTTGTAACCTACGATTTTTTTTATTTTTTATTAGCTGTTTTTTATAACTATTAATTATATATATTTTTTTTAAATATTTGTTCAATGTATATATATATTTTTTTATCATTTTTTCCTGGTGCGCTCAGGGTGCGCACACCGGTAAGCTTACCCGTATCATTTTGTCTTTGTCACACTGTCCTGTCACGGGATGACCCTACCAGAAAATATTCATTTGGAAATTCGACCATGATTCGGCACGTCCAGAGGAGGCACCCCCAGAATTATGCCCGGGAGAGTGTCAGGGCTCTGGCACGAGAGGCTCCAGGGGATGGTGCTTCTACTTCAACTGGAGGAGCAACTGCATCGGTGAGGGGGCGGCCAGAACAGCTGATCCCAAATATTCAGCCTGTTTTAAATGAGGCCACAGTCAAATGCAAAATTGTGATGCACTACGTTGTTACGGGCAACAAAGTATTATGATTATTGTTCGAGCAATAGAGAACCACCGCTGCCGTCCCCAGCCCTAATTTTGATTATTTTTTTTGCTCCTGTTGAGCAGTTTCCCATTCCCTGTTTTTGTTTTTGTTGAGAAAAAAACGAAAAAAGAAGAAAAAAAAGTTCTTTTTAGAACTACCTCCAATTCTCAAAAAAGTGCTGTATTCTTAAAAAAAATGAAGGTGAGTGTGGGGAAGGAGAGTGGGGAGAAGGAGAGTGAACATGGGGAATGAGGATAAGTGAAGAAAATGTAGTAAAGGAACGGGGGTGTGGAAGGGTAAGAAAAGAGCAGTGATGTTTAGGAAAGAGTGGAGTTACAGACTGGATAAAAGGAAGTGAGTGTGAGACAAGGTGAGTAAGGGAGTGAAGAGACAGAGAAAGTGAAAGAAAAAGTGAGAGTAGAAGACTGAGGGCCTCATTTATGAGGACATGCGTCACTTTTACGCCGCCGGTGCGTCACTTTTTGTGACGCACCAGTGGTGTAAAAAATGCACCTTGTTGAGTCATATTTACAAAGTGACGCATCTAGGTAGATGCGTCACTTTGTAAACCCCTGCGCTACATTATACTTGCGCCAGGTATAATGTATGCAGGGGGGCATTCTGGACCAGCATTAATGTCAAACATTGCCCATGCGGCTTGTAAATATGCCAATGAAACCATTACACTATCTCTGGACCAGCATTAATGTCAAACATTGCGCACGCGGCTTGTAAATATGACAACGAAACCATTACACTATCTCTGGACCAGCATTAATGTCAAACATTGCGCACGCGGCTTGTAAATATGCCAATTAAACCATTACACTGTCTCTGGACGAGCATTAATGTCAAACATTGCGCACGCGGCTTGTAAATATGCCTCTCTTTTTTTGTATATTCTATCTCAATTTATGCCATTAAAAAAAACCTTTAAACATCTCTCACGGCATTTCATATTCTTGTCTGGGTGCCAATTTTATTACTCTGCATGCATTTTCTGCTTGCACCCATGTCAAACATTGTGCAAGAGTCTTGTAAATATGCCCCTCTTTATCTTATATTCCATCTCAATGGATACCATTACTGAAATACTTTATGCATCTCCCACACCATTTCATATGGTTTTCTATCTGCTATTCCTATCCCTCTCCATACATTCACTGCTTCCACCCATGTTAAAGGTTGCACAAGGCGCTTCAAAAAAAGGAGCATATTTACAAGTCCAATGAAACCATTACACAATTTCTAAATATGCCTATGAAGCCATTACACTATCTCTGGACCAGCATTAATGTCAAACATTGCGCACACGGCTTGTAAATATGCCAATGAAACCATTACACTATCTCTGGACCAGCATTAATGTCAAACATTGCGCACACGGCTTGTAAATATGCCAATGAAACCATTACACTATCTTTGGACCAGCATTAATGTCAAACATTGCGCACGCGGCTTGTAAATATGCCTCTCTTTTTTTGTATATTCTATCTCAATTTATGCCATTAAAAAAACCCTTTAAACATCTCTCACGGCATTTCATATTCTTGTCTGGGTGCCAATTTTATGACTCTGCATGCATTTTCTGCTTGCACCCATGTCAAACATTGCGCAAGAGTCTTGTAAATATGCCCCTCTTTATCTTATATTCCATCTCAATTGATACCATTACTGAAATACTTTATGCATCTCCCACACCATTTCATATTGTTTTCTATCTGCTATTCCTATCCCTCTCCATACATTCACTGCTTCCACCCATGTTAAAGGTTGCACAAGGCACTTAAAAATAAGGAGCATATTTACAAGTCCAATGAAACCAGCATTGAATCCAAGCATAAAAAACAATGTAAAAAGAAGTCTACCTCATAAACACACAGCTAACATTATGGAAAAAGGTAAAAACATAATTCCTTAATTCACACAGACACTCACTGTGATACTTGTTAAAAATCTTTAAGCTCTCTATCTTTTCTAAAAGAATCATTACTCACCTTTAAAAATGCTTTGGAAGATGTAAAACAGTGTCAGTCACAGTCAACAGATATTCTTAAACAGAATCTCTGAATAATGCTTCCTTCACTTGAACCAGAGAATAATGGCATAGATTCTTTCTCATTTCAGACCCATATTCTTGTACTTAACCAATTAAAATTGTTCCCTCACAAATTCAAAACCAAACTGCACATTTTAATTGGTTGTACATTTCAAGACCTCGAAACTCACATAACATTCACCCATCCCCCCAGTGCCTATTCACCAAGTAACCATGGTAACTCCCTCTTAAACCAGCACACAGTTCACAAGTTCATCATACTATGTTGCAAAAAAATCCATCAAGGCTGTTTGACCTCTCAATCTACTAGCTAATGAAATGCAATGTTTGTTTAAATGACTTTTTCTCAACCATTGAAATGACTTCCTACAAAAAAAAAGCATGCACCCTAATTTTCAGTGGAGATTTTTAAGAAAGCTCCAATCATTTCTGGTTATTCAACTGCACTGATTCTCAAACACTTTTTTTCATAATCAAACTGCAATTTAATTTCCACAACTCATCTGACTAGAAGCACATCTACCTTCAAAATGCCAAAAGTCTGGTTTGTGGGTCATAGCTATGTCCACTGGAGTCAAAAATACGCAGCTAACAGAGGTATTTACAACCTTGATTTACCAAATGTGGACATTGTGTGGATTGGACAGAGAGGATTGAGAAGTCACCAATTGATACCATTGGTAAAATCCTTTATGCATTTACCACACCCTGACCTTATAATTGTGCACTGTGGTGGAAATGACTGGGGTAGGTCTGGAAATGCTTTTAAAGGGCATCTTTGGGCAATTGATGTCACTTTTTCCAAAAACTGCCTTGGTATTTTCTAATATATGACAAAGGCAAAAATGGAACTGGTCCAACCAATTTTGTCCACAGATTGAGAAAGCAAGGAAACATGTAAATAAAACTGTTTCTGCTTTCCTCAGAGACTATGGTATGGGTTCCATTTACCACAACAACTTGCGTTACAACATGCAAGGCATGTATAGGAGAGATGGTGTGCATTTTACAGATGAGGGGAATAGAGTTTTCCTCTTGAATATAAGACTCTGCATTGGTACCTACTTGTAGGTACAAAAAACACCCACATAACACAACAGCTCTTTTCAGAGCTAACTTACCTCTAAACACTCTACATTATTTTTTTACTCTATTTTTTTACACTGTTTTTCCCCGTGGTGCGCTCAGGGTGCGCATACCGGAGAGCGCACCTGGGAGCGCACCCAGCGCTTACCCCGCGAAAATTTTAAAAAAAACAAAACGTTTTTTTGTCCTTCAGGGTCCTTTTAGGCCCCCCGAAGAAAACCTAGGGGGTCAGGGGGTGTCTACTCTGCCCCCTTTTAATTATTTCCCACTTTCTTTTTCACCTCTTGTGTCTCGATTCTACCGAGACACAAGATGGCGGACTCTCCGAACTGTTTAGAATGTTGACAGACACCCGACAGCCAATCAGCTTTCCGCTCGCGCACTCCCGTAGCGCGCCGGGTACGCTCCCCGGTACGCGTACCGGTGAGCGCTCGTAGCGCGTAGCGTAGCGCGCCTATAGATACATATGTGTTTTTGAAGTTAATTTTCAAAAAAAACACTGGAGCAATTTTCACCAAATATAGCAAAGGCACATCTGCATACCACTCCCTACAATTTTGCCAAGTTTGGCGTAATTCCGTTCAGCGGTTCAGGCTGTAGACTTGTCAGACCGTCCTATGGAAATTAACATGGGGAAAACACGTTTTTTCTCAGCCCCCACCCCACGAATCCGCCCGAAACTTCCAGGGAAGGAGCGAAGCGGAGCTAGACAAAATTTTGGAAAATTACACACAAATTCTTCAACCTGCGCCAGAGTTATTCCCAATAGAATGTTGCGGATTTCCTATGGTAGCCAATCCTAACTATAACTACCTACTGGCGACCGCCAGTAGGTAATACATATATATATATATATATTGTGCAGTATGTACCTCTGCAACATCACACTGTATATAAACAACTTGATTTGAGAACTTTTTAATGTATTGAGCACCCTGTAGGGAACCCTCAACCTTCATTCCTACTGTTTCTGAACATTGGTCGAAATTCATACAGTTAAAGCTTAGCTAGCACTGCTAATGATCCTGTCCCTAGGGTTATAATTTGATCATTACCATTTACTTTAGTTCAAGAATGGTGTTTCGAAAATGGAGGATACTTGGTGCCAACAGAGAACACCACCACACCCCACTTCTTTTTTTCCCCTTTCTTCTCTTCTTGAGACTTTCCAACCAATGCTAATTGAAAGGTGTGACTCGGGCTCTGTATGTAGACAGAAACCCCAACATCAAATTAAAAAAAAAATTATGAACAATACGCTACCATAGTTGTCCAAAAGTTTCAACTATAAGAATGCACTTGACACTGATTTTCATTGGGGATCTGCTCAGGTGTGTGCATACCCTTCATGAACTTGCTCAAATTGGTTGTCCAGTACCCAGCTGTCTTTCCATTTAACCAGATCGAGACACCCTTGTGATCTATTGAAAGGCCTGGCTTTTTGGGCCTGGACCTTATGTTAAGTTTAGGGTGCACCAGCCCTTGTTCATAAAATAACACTCACAGAAAGTGTGGTATGCTATCCCATTTTGGTCCAAAGAACCTTGGGTAGACATTCATAACTTTATTTCAATTATGATAATTGTGTTGTACTCTGCCTAGCGGGGCCTACACCATGTCCATTTAGTTAGGCCCTGACTGTTTGGCCAAAGTCAAGGAAGTTCAGAAAAGTTTACCTTCTGCTACAGATCTGGTTTTTGGTGCAGTGATTGCTAATGCCCACAGCCTTCTCTCTTTTGGAACGCTTGGATGACCTTGTATCTACACGCCCCTAAGACCAATCCAGACATCTATCTTGTATTAATACCACTTTCTTCTTTTACACAGCGCTCAAAATGTGGCCTCTCTCACTAGGGTCCTTCAAAGTCATTATAGTCATGACTTTTGTGCCTAACATCCCACGCTTCCAATTTATAACTCTATGGGGCATGTGTACAAGCCCCATCGCCACACGAGCATCAATTTTAGTGATGTTCCTGTGGCAATATGTGCTTCGCCTTATTTACAAGACTTGCTTAACACTGCCTTGTAAATAAGGCATCCTTTCACGCTGCTCTTAGCGTGAAAGAAGAGGGCAATGGGTGTTGCGGTGGGAGTTCCACCACAACACCCATTGATTTTGATGGTGCCCTCAATTTACAAGGGTGGCGTAACTAGGGGGCAGCGCCAAAATTAAGATGAAGGAAAACCTGGTCTTAAACAGGCAGAATGAGGAGAAAGTTTCTATTTCTCCTCTTTTTTGCGGTTTCCATGTGTGCAGCGCTGTGCAGCACACATAGAAACAACAAAAGCCTATTGATTGTTTATGTGTAGGAAGGCCACATAAACAATCTTTGAAAAAACAGGCATTTTGTAACTTCTATGTGTACTGCATAAGCAGCACCCACAGAAGTAACAAAACACCATTTAAAGATATTTAGGTGCAGGAAGGGACACCTTCCTGCACATAAACAATCTTCCCCTCAATGCAGACACCCTTGCACTAAGGTGCAAGGGTGCCTGCATTGGCACTAGGCTGCTACATTTAGCAACAGCTCAGGAGGAAATGCAGGGCTGCACCATATTCTTGTAATTATGGTGCAGACCTGGGTTTCAGAAGTGGCTGAGCGTGGTGTTCAGCCAAGCAGGCTAACGCCACGCTCCGCCACTTCATCGTAAATATGCCCCTAAATGTTTTATGTCAACTGTGAAAGAGCTGTGGTATTTCTTTTAAATCTAGTTGATCAGCAGATGTTCATATGCTCCAGCCAATGCCTTCAAAATTTTCAGTTAACTGACTTCAGCCTCCATGCTGGTTCCAACCTTCATTATCTCTTGTATCTACAGCACTACACAGTGAAGCGATGTTAAAATTCAAGATATTCACAGTAAAAGAACGTAGCCATTTCCAGGACTTTTCTGTGGCGTCTACCTCCCAGACTCTCCACAGCCTTTATTTACTTTGTGGCATTCATAAAGACTAATCTAGGTGTCTGCTCATTGAGACTGTGTTTTGGTATTAGGTTCCTTGTACCCTCCTATGTTATCCTTTGTTTGGTGACCTCCATTTAGACAATAATTGACCACTATGTAAACAAGCCTCTTGGTAATTTCACCACCTTGAATCAATGCCAGGATTCACTGCCATCTCCTTCCCCTCATTCTTACTTTTTCCAGTGATCAGAATATCCCAGTCCACCAAAGAATACTTCTCAAACTATAGCATCAGGTGCTTCAAGAGGGGAAGCACCAAGTCTCTTCTCTATCCATTTGCTTCAGTGAAAGTCTTCTTTTGATAAATCATCTCCCACTTGCATCCCTGCTGCTGGTGATTAGGCATTGTTGCCCCCATTCAGCAGTGGATATTCCTTGTTTCAGGCCATCGCCTCATTTCCTTTGTTGTTCACTCTAGCTTATGTCCTATCCAGAGCTCCCGTAATACCCTGCCCAGTGGAAGACAACAGTTATCATAACTTTTTTTCTGGTAGGCCAAAGAAGGTAGCACCATACTCCACACATAGTGGATTACCATGCTCACTGTATTCACAAGTGCTGCCCACACTTTCGCCTCACAGGCATCTGCTTGCCTTGAAGGATCATTGCCGGGTATTTGGGAGGATAAAAGCTTGTTTGATAGGTGTGTGATAGAAATATGTTACTTACCTTCAGTAATGTTCTTTTGGGAAGATACTCTATTTATATGCATATTCCCCATATTTTGAATCCTCTAAGGAATCAATCTAGAACCAGTAAATTGTACATTGCTCATACGTAGGTTGCACCTATGTCATCTGTTCTCCACCGGAGATGACAATATGGTGTCATGTATATACGTGCCACCCCAGTGGACTGATGTCAGTGGTCCTTTTTTTAAATGACCTGTGACATGGGTATAAGACTCCAGGTCAATGATGGTTCTAATTAACTTGCACTTAATGACGAGCCTGAGCAGTATCTTTCCCGCAGAGACAAAGGGTGATAGCCAGATCTCTGACACTACTTATACCAGGAACTCCCTTCTGAGTATTCAGAGAGTGGGAACCAGTTTGCTCTGTCAGTTAGTGGCAGAGTTACAGACTCTGATAAAGCTGTGACCAACCAAAGCTAGATCTTGCTATCTTGGAAAATCCAATGATGCTTTGCAAGGGGATTACGGAGATACCCACACTTCTAGAACTCTCTGTCTACATTTTTAAATGCTCCACAAGATGGGAAATTGAAGAAGAAAATGCAATTACAGTGGAAGGGTGACCAGCCAGATTGCTGGAAAGCCTCTGTCTGGAAAGGACCCCAGGCCAGTACTTCCAAGGATTATTGTCTCCAGGGCCAGTGGCAATGGTCTGCCCACCTCCTGAAAGGGACAGTAGAGTGTGGATTTGCTGAGGATCATAAAGGAGAGGATTCCTTGCAACTACTGTGGCCAGCCTGTGATGCATTCCTCTGGTTGGAGAACCCCAGATTACTGTTGGAAACAGTTACCCTGAAAGTGCCTTGTAGTCTGTGGGGCTTGGGGAGTGCAGTCAAAGAGCATTACATACCTTGAGGACCATGGGGTGCTGCAAAGGAACCCTGGGCTAAGGAGATTACCAGGAGCCCAGGCAAGAGAACAATAGGCAGATGAGTTCTGGTTCTGTAACAGATTATTTTCCCTTTGTGTGGAACAAAAAACATCTTTCTTACCTTTGCAGTCTTGCACCTGTCTCTCCTGCTGCCATGCGAGTCCGTGCAGAAAGAGTGGAGAGCTAGCAGGATTTTCAAGGAATGTAGAGTTCTCTGTGGCCCGCAGTGTGTGAATCGCGGTGCCCAACTTAAAACAGTGACCCCCACTGGTCAAAAAAGGAAGGTCTTTTGTAGATAAAGAGAAGATAAAGAAAGAGATAAAGAAAGAGAAGCGAGTGCATCTGAAAAACAAAAATAATTAAATGATCGACCTACAGTGGCTGCATCAGAAGTCTACCCAAAGGTGAAAAAAGTCACCTCATAAGCCCCCAAAATATCTGACTGTATGATATATGTTATAAATTTTGGGGTTGGACCCATGTAGTCAGTGGGACCTGGGTAATTGCTCGGTATATATGAAAAAGGGTCCCAGACAGAACACAACAAATTACTAACTTCACAGTATTTAGGTTGGATTAATTCAAAAAGATCGAATCAGGGTGCAAGGTGTTTTTATTTTCACCGCACCGGTCCTAAACATTCAATAGATCATTAGTCAAAACATAAATATATACACAATACACACAAATTCAATACGCCCACAAGGGAAAGGGGAAGGTGCAGGGAAAATTATATACATTTTTTGATAGTTCAACATCACTAGTCAAAAAATTCCTCAATTGTATATGTCCACATTTCAAGATCACAGGAAAAATTAAATAAATCCCCATACGAGGGGTCAAATACAGCGTATAAACATCAGAGTAGATTTCAAACAGAATCTCCTATTCAGCGATATACATTAAACTGTTCTGTAGGAGTTCAAGTTAGTAGAGAAAGTCTACGTTTCGACCCATAGGATGTAGGACGGTAGATCCTTACTACGCGGGTCTTCGTCAGGACGTGAGGGAAGGGGAAGGAAGGTGGGGCTGTTCCTAAAGACAAAACAGTGAGACACGAATTTAAAAAGGTCTCTGAACAGAGTCCCTAAACGTTATTCAACGCAAACATTTAAGAGGATTTTGGAAAGTATAAATAAAGGAAGTGACTAACAAGGAGGTATTAATGATGACACGGCCTACATGAAGTTACCTGCTGAGGAGTCAGAAGGCGGCCTGAGAAAACGTGGTCCTGGCCATTGTCGTGCAAATCAGTTTGAAATCTACTCTGATGTTTATACGCTGTATTTGACCCCTCGTATGGGGATTTATTAAATTTTTCCTGTGATCTTGAAATGTGGACATATACAATTGAGGAATTTTTTGACTAGTGATGTTGAACTATCAAAAAATGTATATAATTTTCCGTGCACCTTCCCCTTTCCCTTGTGGGCGTATTGAATTTGTGTGTATTGTGTATATATTTATGTTTTGACTAATGATCTATTGAATGTTTAGGACCGGTGCGGTGAAAATAAAAACACCTTGCACCCTGATTCGATCTTTTTGAATTAATCCAACCTAAATACTGTGAATTTAGTAATTTGTTGTGTTCTGTCTGGCTGGGACCCTTGTATGATATATGGCCCTTTGTTTTTAGGTCCTGTGGTTGTTTTGCAATACTGTAAAAGGTAAAAGAAAAATTCTGACATCACCTGCACTTTGTACATTTGGTAGCAAAACATTGCTTGTATGGTTTTAAGTCACAAAAAGGTGGCATTATGCTGAAAGGATATGAGTATTGATTTTCATTGTGTTTGGTTCTCTATTTTGTGTGTCATTATTGTAGTGACACCCTCACAAATCTACAAAATGGCTCCCTTGAGCCTTGAGCCGACAGGCTCCTGGACTACGCACCTGCGTGCCGGTTTGGGCAACAAGGCCTTTGACGGTTGTTTGGCGGCCTTCTCTTCCACCCCTAAACCATTTCTCTACTGATGAGGGAAGTCATCCCGAAACCCGAGCCATGTCTCGGGCGACATCCAAAAACCCTGGACATGGATCGGGTCTAGAGATCATCAGTCTTACAATCACTTACTTGCACCCACTTGGGTGAACCACTCTTCTACACCAAGTACCAGAATCCCAAGGGGCGACCCGGATGAGGGGCTAGCGGAGTGCGGTCCATTGCTTCTGTTTCTACAAAATGGCTCCCTTGAGCCTTGAGCCGACGGGATCCTGGACTACGCACCTGCGTGCCGGTTTGGGCAACAAGGCCTTTGACGGTTGTTTGGCGGCCTTCTCTTCCACCCCTAAACCATTTCTCTACTGATGAGGGAAGTCATCCCGAAACCCGAGCCATGTCTCGGGCGACATCCAAAAACCCGGGACATGGATCGGGTCTAGAGATCATCAGTCTTACAAGTACTTAATTGCACCCACTTGGGTGAACCACTCTTCTACACCAAGTACCAGAATCCCAAGGGGCGACCCGGAGGAGGGGCTAGCGGAGTGCGGTCCATTGCTTCTGTTTCTACAAAATGGCTCCCTTGAGCCTTGAGCCGACGGGCTCCTAGACTACGCACCTGCGTGCCGGTTTGGGCAACAAGGACTTTGACGGTTGTTTGGCGGCCTTCTCTTCCACCCCTAAACCATTTCTCTACTGATGAGGGAAGTCATCCCGAAACCCGAGCCATGTCTCGGGCGACATCCAAAAACCCGGGACATGGATCGGGTCTAGAGATCATCAGTCTTACAAGTACTTACTTGCACCCACTTGGGTGAACCACTCTTCTACACCAAGTACCAGAATCCCAAGGGGCGACCTGGAGGAGGGGCTAGCGGAGTGCGGTCCATTGCTTCTGTTTCTACAAAATGGCTCCCTTGAGCCTTGAGCCGACGGGCTCCTGGACTACGCACCTGCGTGCCGGTTTGGGCAACAAGGCCTTTGACGGTTGTTTGGCGGCCTTCTCTTCCACCCCTAAACCATTTCTCTACTGATGAGGGAAGTCATCCCGAAACCCGAGCCATGTCTCGGGCGACATCCAAAAACCCGGGACATGGATCGGGTCTAGAGATCATCAGTCTTACAAGTACTTACTTGCACCCACTTGGGTGAACCACTCTTCTACACCAAGTACCAGAATCCCAAGGGGTGACCCGGAGGAGGGGCTAGCGGAGTGCGGTCCATTGCTTCTGTTTCTACAAAATGGCTCCCTTGAGCCTTGAGCCGACGGGCTCCTGGACTACGCACCTGCGTGCCGGTTTGGGCAACAAGGCCTTTGACGGTTGTTTGGCGGCCTTCTCTTCCACCCCTAAACCATTTCTCTACTGATGAGGGAAGTCATCCCGAAACCCGAGCCATGTCTCGGGCGACATCCAAAAACCCGGGACATGGATCAGGTCTAGAGATCATCAGTCTTACAAGTACTTACTTGCACCCACTTGGGTGAACCACTCTTCTACACCAAGTACCAGAATCCCAAGGGGCGACCCGGAGGAGGGGCTAGCGGAGTGCGGTCCTTTGCTTCTGTTTCTACAAAATGGCTCCCTTGAGCCTTGAGCCGACGGGCTCCTGGACTACGCACCTGCGTGCCGGTTTGGGCAACAAGGCCTTTGACGGTTGTTTGGCGGCCTTCTCTTCCACCCCTAAACCATTTCTCTACTGATGAGGGAAGTCATCCCGAAACCCGAGCCATGTCTCGGGCGACATCCAAAAACCCGGGACATGGATCGGGTCTAGAGATCATCAGTCTTACAAGTACTTAATTGCACCCACTTGGGTGAGCCACTCTTCTACACCAAGTACCAGAATCCCAAGGGGCGACCCGGAGGAGGGGCTAGCGGAGTGCGGTCCATTGCTTCTGTTTCTACAAAATGGCTCCCTTGAGCCTTGAGCCGACGGGCTCCTGGACTACGCACCTGCGTGCCGGTTTGGGCAACAAGGCCTTTGACGGTTGTTTGGCGGCCTTCTCTTCCACCCCTAAACCATTTCTCTACTGATGAGGGAAGTCATCCCGAAACCCGAGCCATGTCTCGGGCGACATCCAAAAACCCGGGACATGGATCGGGTCTAGAGATCATTAGTCTTACAAGTACTTACTTGCACCCACTTGGGTGAACCACTCTTCTACACCAAGTACCAGAATCCCAAGGGGCGACCCGGAGGAGGGGCTAGCGGAGTGCGGTCCATTGCTTCTGTTTCTACAAAATGGCTCCCTTGAGCCTTGAGCCGACGGGCTCCTGGACTACGCACCTGCGTGCCGGTTTGGGCAACAAGGCCTTTGACGGTTGTTTGGCGGCCTTCTCTTCCACCCCTAAACCATTTCTCTACTGATGAGGGAAGTCATCCCGAAACCCGAGCCATGTCTCGGGCGACATCCAAAAACCCGGGACATGGATCAGGTCTAGAGATCATCAGTCTTACAAGTACTTACTTGCACCCACTTGGGTGAACCACTCTTCTACACCAAGTACCAGAATCCCAAGGGGCGACCCGGAGGAGGGGCTAGCGGAGTGCGGTCCTTTGCTTCTGTTTCTACAAAATGGCTCCCTTGAGCCTTGAGCCGACGGGCTCCTGGACTACGCACATGCGTGCCGGTTTGGGCAACAAGGCCTTTGACGGTTGTTTGGCGGCCTTCTCTTCCACCCCTAAACCATTTCTCTACTGATGAGGGAAGTCATCCCGAAACCCGAGCCATGTCTCGGGCGACATCCAAAAACCCGGGACATGGATCGGGTCTAGAGATCATCAGTCTTAAGAGTACTTAATTGCACCCACTTGGGTGAGTCACTCTTCTACACCAAGTACCAGAATCCCAAGGGGCGACCCGGAGGAGGGGCTAGCGGAGTGCGGTCCATTGCTTCTGTTTCTACAAAATGGCTCCCTTGAGCCTTGAGCCGACGGGCTCCTGGACTACGCACCTGCGTGCCGGTTTGGGCAACAAGGCCTTTGACGGTTGTTTGGCGGCCTTCTCTTCCACCCATAAACCATTTCTCTACTGATGAGGGAAGTCATCCCGAAACCCGAGCCATGTCTCGGGCGACATCCAAAAACCCGGGACATGGATCGGGTCTAGAGATCATCAGTCTTACAAGAACTTACTTGCACCCACTTGGGTGAACCACTCTTCTACACCAAGTACCAGAATCCCAAGGGGCGACCCGGAGGAGGGGCTAGCGGAGTGCGGTCCATTGCTTCTGTTTCTACAAAATGGCTCCCTTGAGCCTTGAGCCGACGGGCTCCTGGACTACGCACCTGCGTGCCGGTTTGGGCAACAAGGCCTTTGACGGTTGTTTGGCGGCCTTCTCTTCCACCCCTAAACCATTTCTCTACTGATGAGGAAAGTCATCCCGAAACCCGAGCCATGTCTCGGGCGACATCCAAAAACCCGGGACATGGATCGGGTCTAGAGATCATTAGTCTTACAAGTACTTACTTGCACCCACTTGGGTGAACCACTCTTCTACACCAAGTACCAGAATCCCAAGGGGCGACCCGGAGGAGGGGCTAGCGGAGTGCGGTCCATTGCTTCTGTTTCTACAAAATGGCTCCCTTGAGCCTTGAGCCGACGGGCTCCTGGACTACGCACCTGCGTGCCGGTTTGGGCAACAAGGCCTTTGACGGTTGTTTGGCGGCCTTCTCTTCCACCCCTAAACCATTTTTCTACTGATGAGGGAAGTCATCCCGAAACCCGAGCCATGTCTCGGGCGACATCCAAAAACCCGGGACATGGATCGGGTCTAGAGATCATCAGTCTTACAAGTACTTACTTGCATCCACTTGGGTGAACCACTCTTCTACACCAAGTACCAGAATCCCAAGGGGCGACCCGGAGGAGGGGCTAGCGGAGTGCGGTCCATTGCTTCTGTTTCTACAAAATGGCTCCCTTGAGCCTTGAGCCGACGGGCTCCTGGACTACGCTCCTGCATGCCGGTTTGGGCAACAAGGCCTTTGACGGTTGTTTGGCGGCCTTCTCTTCCACCCCTAAACCATTTCTCTACTGATGAGGGAAGTCATCCCGAAACCCGAGCCATGTCTCGGGCGACATCCAAAAACCCGGGACATGGATCGGGTCTAGAGATCATCAGTCTTACAAGTACTTACTTGCATCCACTTGGGTGAACCACTCTTCTACACCAAGTACCAGAATCCCAAGGGGCGACCCGGAGGAGGGGCTAGCGGAGTGCGGTCCATTGCTTCTGTTTCTACAAAATGGCTTCCTTGAGCCTTGAGCCGACGGGCTCCTGGACTACGCACCTGCGTGCCGGTTTGGGCAACAAGGCCTTTGACGGTTGTTTGGCGGCCTTCTCTTCCACCCCTAAACCATTTCTCTACTGATGAGGGAAGTCATCCCGAAACCCGAGCCATATCTCGGGCGACATCCAAAAACCCGGGACATGGATCGGGTCTAGAGATCATCAGTCTTACAAGTACTTACTTGCACCCACTTGGGTGAACCACTCTTCTACACCAAGTACCAGAATCCCAAGGGGCGACCCGGAGGAGGGGCTAGCGGAGTGCGGTCCATTGCTTCTGTTTCTACAAAATGGCTCCCTTGAGCCTTGAGCCGACGGGCTCCTGGACTACGCACCTGCGTGCCAGTTTGGGCAACAAGGCCTTTGACGGTTGTTTGGCGGCCTTCTCTTCCACCCCTAAACCATTTCTCTACTGATGAGGGAAGTCATCCCGAAACCCGAGCCATGTCTCGGGCGACATCCAAAAACCCGGGACATGGATCGGGTCTAGAGATCATCAGTCTTACAAGTACTTACTTTCACCCACTTGGGTGAACCACTCTTCTACACCAAGTACCAGAATCCCAAGGGGCGACCCGGAGGAGGGGCTAGCGGAGTGCGGTCCATTGCTTCTGTTTCTACAAAATGGCTCCCTTGAGCCGACGGGCTCCTGGACTACGCACCTGCGTGCCGGTTTGGGCAACAAGGCCTTTGACGGTTGTTTGGCGGCCTTCTCTTCCACCCCTAAACCATTTCTCTACTGATGAGGGAAGTCATCCCGAAACCCGAGCCATGTCTCGGGCGACATCCAAAAACCCGGTACATGGATCGGGTCTAGAGATCATCAGTCTTACAAGTACTTACTTGCACCCACTTGGGTGAACCACTCTTCTACACCAAGTACCAGAATCCCAAGGGGCGACCCGGAGGAGGGGCTAGCGGAGTGCGGTCCATTGCTTCTGTTTCTACAAAATGGTCCCCTTGAGCCTTGAGCCGACGGGCTCCTGGACTACGCACCTGCGTGCCGGTTTGGGCAACAAGGCCTTTGACGGTTGTTTGGCGGCCTTCTCTTCCACCCCTAAACCATTTTTCTACTGATGAGGGAAGTCATCCCGAAACCCGAGCCATGTCTCGGGCGACATCCAAAAACCCGGGACATGGATCGGGTCTAGAGATCATCAGTCTTACAAGTACTTACTTGCATCCACTTGGGTGAACCACTCTTCTACACCAAGTACCAGAATCCCAAGGGGCGACCCGGAGGAGGGGCTAGCGGAGTGCGGTCCATTGCTTCTGTTTCTACAAAATGGCTCCCTTGAGCCTTGAGCCGACGGGCTCCTGGACTACGCTCCTGCGTGCCGGTTTGGGCAACAAGGCCTTTGACGGTTGTTTGGCGGCCTTCTCTTCCACCCCTAAACCATTTCTCTACTGATGAGGGAAGTCATCCCGAAACCCGAGCCATGTCTCGGGCGACATCCAAAAACCCGGGACATGGATCGGGTCTAGAGATCATCAGTCTTACAAGTACTTACTTGCATCCACTTGGGTGAACCACTCTTCTACACCAAGTACCAGAATCCCAAGGGGCGACCCGGAGGAGGGGCTAGCGGAGTGCGGTCCATTGCTTCTGTTTCTACAAAATGGCTTCCTTGAGCCTTGAGCCGACGGGCTCCTGGACTACGCACCTGCGTGCCGGTTTGGGCAACAAGGCCTTTGACGGTTGTTTGGCGGCCTTCTCTTCCACCCCTAAACCATTTCTCTACTGATGAGGGAAGTCATCCCGAAACCCGAGCCATATCTCGGGCGACATCCAAAAACCCGGGACATGGATCGGGTCTAGAGATCATCAGTCTTACAAGTACTTACTTGCACCCACTTGGGTGAACCACTCTTCTACACCAAGTACCAGAATCCCAAGGGGCGACCCGGAGGAGGGGCTAGCGGAGTGCGGTCCATTGCTTCTGTTTCTACAAAATGGCTCCCTTGAGCCTTGAGCCGACGGGCTCCTGGACTACGCACCTGCGTGCCAGTTTGGGCAACAAGGCCTTTGACGGTTGTTTGGCGGCCTTCTCTTCCACCCCTAAACCATTTCTCTACTGATGAGGGAAGTCATCCCGAAACCCGAGCCATGTCTCGGGCGACATCCAAAAACCCGGGACATGGATCGGGTCTAGAGATCATCAGTCTTACAAGTACTTACTTGCACCCACTTGGGTGAACCACTCTTCTACACCAAGTACCAGAATCCCAAGGGGCGACCCGGAGGAGGGGCTAGCGGAGTGCGGTCCATTGCTTCTGTTTCTACAAAATGGCTCCCTTGAGCCGACGGGCTCCTGGACTACGCACCTGCGTGCCGGTTTGGGCAACAAGGCCTTTGACGGTTGTTTGGCGGCCTTCTCTTCCACCCCTAAACCATTTCTCTACTGATGAGGGAAGTCATCCCGAAACCCGAGCCATGTCTCGGGCGACATCCAAAAACCCGGTACATGGATCGGGTCTAGAGATCATCAGTCTTACAAGTACTTACTTGCACCCACTTGGGTGAACCACTCTTCTACACCAAGTACCAGAATCCCAAGGGGCGACCCGGAGGAGGGGCTAGCGGAGTGCGGTCCATTGCTTCTGTTTCTACAAAATGGCTCCCTTGAGCCTTGAGCCGACGGGCTCCTGGACTACGCACCTGCGTGCCGGTTTGGGCAACAAGGCCTTTGACGGTTGTTTGGCGGCCTTCTCTTCCACCCCTAAACCATTTCTCTACTGATGAGGGAAGTCATCCCGAAACCCGAGCCATGTCTCGGGCGACATCCAAAAACCCGGGACATGGATCGGGTCTAGAGATCATCAGTCTTACAAGTACTTACTTGCACCCACTTGAGTGAACCACTCTTCTACACCAAGTACCAGAATCCCAAGGGGCGACCCGGAGGAGGGGCTAGCGGAGTGCGGTCCATTGCTTCTGTTTCTACAAAATGGCTCCCTTGAGCCTTGAGCCGACGGGCTCCTGGACTACGCACCTGCGTGCCGGTTTGGGCAACAAGGCCTTTGACGGTTGTTTGGCGGCCTTCTCTTCCACCCCTAAACCATTTCTCTACTGATGAGGGAAGTCATCCCGAAACCCGAGCCATGTCTCGGGCGACATCCAAAAACCCGGGACATGGATCGGGTCTAGAGATCATCAGTCTTACAAGTACTTACTTGCACCCACTTTATTTATTTATTTATTTATTTGCACACTTGTACCGCGCTGGGAATCGACTCCCTGAGGAGTATCTCCGCGCCTTTGGCAGCATCTGAGAGCAAAAAGGCCCTATCTAATATTTTTAATTGTCCAACCAGAGCTAGTAATTAAACAGGAAGGTTTTTAATTTTTTCCTAAAGGAAAAAAGTTCCTTACATGATCTAATTTCGTAAGGAAGTTCATTCCAAAACTTCTGGCCTGCTACTGATAAAGCCCTTCCCCCTTGTCTTGTCTTCCAGAACCTGGGGACAACTAACAATTCACGATCACCAGATCTCAGAGATCTTAAGGGGATGTATGGAATACATTTTTTTGTTAGGTAATGAGGGCCGTTCCCAGTGAGGCACTTGTGGATGATGCAGCAAGTTTTAAACAACACCCTCTGTTTCACTGTAAGCCAGTGAAGTTTGTTCAGTAGTGGTTTTGAGGGAGTACGGGCTGGGGCATTAAGGACAAGGCGAGCAGCCGTGTTCTGCACCACTTGTAATCTGGCAGTGATCCCCTCATTTGCGGCTAGCAGCAAACCATTACAATAATCCAGTCTACTCAACACGAGCGACTGAACTAGTGTTTTCCTGGTGGTATCAGGTAGCAGGGGGAATACCCGTCGGAGAAGCCCAATAACATGGAAACAGGAGCTCACCACTTGATTAGCATGATGTTTAAGGGTGAGCTCCTGATCCAATTTAACTCCTAGATCTTTCACAACCACTTTGGGCTCGGGGACTGGGCCTAGGTCTTGAGGCCACCAGTCAGGAGTCCACAGGCGTTTGGCTTCTCCAAAGAGCATCACCTCAGTCTTAGAGACGTTGCACTGAAGGAAGTTTGCTGCCATCCAGTGTGCCACTTCTTTCATCCCTTGGGCAAAGGAGATACGGACTTCAGGAGTCATGGTTTTAAACGGAAAAAGGAGTTGGGTATCGTCTGCATACGATACGGGAATGAACCCGTGGGATCTCATGATGTTAGCTAGGGGTGCCACGTAGATGTTAAATAACGTTGGGCTCAAGCAGGAGCCCTGTGGCACCCCCTTTGAGATCTCCACCTCCTCTGACTGGTAGGGACCCAGTATGACTCTTTGAGTACGTGTGGTGAAAAAACTCCTTAACCAGGCCAGCGCCTTGCCTCCCAGACCGATGTCAACTAGTCTGGAGGTCATGATCTCATGTGACACAGTGTCAAACGCCGCTGACAGATCTAAAAGCACCAGGATAACGGAATAGCCCTTATCCTGTAGCATATGAAGATCGTCAGCGACGGACAGCAAGGCGGTCTCAGTGCTGTGCCTTGGCCTAAATCCCGATTGGGAGGGATCTAGCCCCCCCGTACTTTCAATATATTTGGATAGGTGCTGATTTACAAACTTCTCCGTAAGCTTCCCTAAAAAAGGGAGGAGAGAAATGGGTCTCAAGTTTGTCAGGTCAGTCCACGGAATGGAGTTGTTCTTCCGTAGAGGCCTCACCAGAGCACGCTTCCAGTCAAGGGGAACTTCCCCTGTACTCAAGGATAAATTGACAACTTTCTGAATTCCAACCCCCAGATCGTCACTCAGAAGTGACATGATCCGTGCCGGAATAATATCTGAAGGGCACCCACTCTTTATTTGAGTGATTAGAATAGTTATCTCCTTCAAAGATATTGGCGGGAATTCTACAAGTTTGTTAGCCTTGTTTTCTGCTGTGCTAAGATGTGGATAAACCATACTGTCAACAGTTCCCATGTTGTTAGGGATGGTTTTTGAGGTCAAGATCTTAGTGTAAATGCCTTCAATTTTTCTGACAAAGAACTGTGAGATGTTATTACAGAGTTCCTGGGACTCAATCCCCTCTGTTTCACAGGCTATGGGCTTAGTGAAAGTTTGTAAAATTTGATAGAGGACTTTTGCATTTTTACCAGCTGATGACAATTGGGCTGCTATATGGTGTTTTCGAGCAGTCCGAATAGCTTTATGGTAGCTTTTTAGAGAAGTCCTGTAGTTATCTCTATCCTCTACCTTGCGTGTGATTCTCCATCGTTTTTCCAATTTCCTCGCAGTTAGCTTTAGTTGTCTGAGATCGTCAGTGAACCAAACTTCTTGTTTAGGGGCAGGCCGTGGTTTATATGTCCTAAGAGGAACAACATGATTTATAGTTGTGATAACAGCTTCATTAAAACTGGCTAATGCCGTGGTGACATTGTCCCCACATTCAATCCAATTGGGTTCTGTATATTTCCCCCTAAAGCTCTCTGGTGTAAGTTTTTTCCAGGGTCTTCTGACATCAGCCATAGTCCTCTGAATGCCCTTTACCCTCTGATTAGAGCGAGTATAGAACTCAATGATGGAGTGGTCAGTCCAGTCCATTTGAATGGGAGGCAAACATTTTATCGCTGTAGAATTATATAACACAAGATCCAATGTATGGCCCGCTAAGTGTGTGGGTCCCTGATTTATTTGGTTAAAGCCAAGTGTGGCCAGATCCGCCAGTAATGTCTGTGCCTCCACACATGTATCTATTTCGCTGTGGACATTAAAATCCCCTACCAAAATAAAATCTGAATTCACCTGCATGTGGGGAGCTAGAGCTTCAACAAGATGAATGGAAAAATTCCCAGGGGGACCTGGGGGTCGATAGACTAATGCTCCCTTCCTGGTTACCGTGGAACTAGAGTTAATAGTGAAAATTAGGAGCTCCATTTGTGGATTACACACCGTCTCTGTAACCACCACCTCCATTTCCTGTCTGAAAACAATGGCTAGCCCACCTCCCGTTTTAATAGGGCGGTCCATCCTTACCATTTTGTATCCTGACGGCACCCCCAATGTTATGGCCGGGACAGTGTGGGGCTTAAGCCAGGTCTCAGTTAAAAAACAAAGATGTGGGTTTTCTGATGTAAGGAGATCCCAAACCTGAGTTGAATGAGTGACCAAGAAGCGAACATTGCACAGAAGGCTCTTACAATTTAAAAGTGGGTCGTTAGGAGGGCTGCCAATCAACTTTATAGGGTCTTTAGCAGGGACAAATAAAGTAGATCTTAGCTGACACGGAGTGATAACAGCGCTGATGGTAAATTGTGTTAAACATTCCCTGCAGGTAAACGGTCCCTCCAGGCTACTCCCTACCCTATGGGAGCACAATGTTGTGACATACCTGCCCATGTCCTTTAGGGTCTGGCTGGAATACGAGGGAGCGAGGCTCCGGACTGACTCCGAGCACCGGGTATTACCCGCCATAGCCCCCTGCCCCTGGCCCCGTTCTGTCGCGGACGTCTTAGGCGCAGGAGTAGGTGCCACACTGCGCGTCAACACTGCGCGTTGAGCCGACGAGTTGCTTTATAGCCCTCGAGTATGGGAGAGCTAGAGCGCTAACCGCTCGCCTCCCTGGATGTTCCTGGCTCTGCCCCGCCTTCCGCACCCGTGATTGGCTGGAGGGTCGGACTGGGCGTGCAGGCACAGGTCGAACTTCAACAGGAGCTGGTCCCTCAGTGCGTGTGGGTAAGCGGAATTGTTTTAGCAGTGTGAAACTAGTAATCAGTTTTGAACACAGACAACAATTTTTCCCCTTTTAAAACACTACTCATGAATAGCAGAGTAAAAATGATCACAAGCTCACGGAGCTGGTTTTCAAAATTAAAACAATGACGAGCAACAATGCTCTAAGAATGGCGCCAAGCGGAGTCAGGGAAAGCTGCCACCGTCCCCCTTACCGCGAAGTCGGGTGCCTCCTCGCAACCTTTATAGCCCTCGAGTATGGGAGAGCTAGAGCGCTAACCGCTCGCCTCCCTGGATGTTCCTGGCTCTGCCCCGCCTTCAGCACCCGTGATTGGCTGGAGGGTCGGACTGGGCGTGCAGGCACAGGTCGAACTTCAACAGGAGCTGGTCCCTCAGTGCGTGTGGGTAAGCGGAATTGTTTTAGCAGTGTGAAACTAGTAATCAGTTTTGAACACAGACAACAATTTTTCCCCTTTTAAAACGCTACTCGTGAATAGCAGAGTAAAAATGATCACAAGCTCACGGAGCTGGTTTTCAAAATTAAAACAATGACGAGCAAAATGCTCTAAGAATGGCGCCAAGCGGAGTCAGGGAAAGCTGCCACCGTCCCCCTTACCGCGAAGTCGGGTGCCTCCTCGCAACCTTTATAGCCCTCGAAATATGGGAGAGCTAGAGCGCTAACCGCTCGCCTCCCTGGATGTTCCTGGCTCTGCCCCGCCTTCCGCACCCGTGATTGGCTGGATGGTCGGACTGGGCGTGCAGGCACAGGTCGAACTTCAACAGGAGCTGGTCCCTCAGTGCGTGTGGGTAAGCGGAATTGTTTTAACAGTGTGAAACTAGTAATCAGTTTTGAACACAGACAACAATTTTTCTCCTTTTAAAACGCTACTCGTGAATAGCAGAGTAAAAATGATCACAAGCTCACGGAGCTGGTTTTCAAAATTAAAACAATGACGAGCAACAATGCTCTAAGAATGGCGCCAAGCGGAGTCAGGGAAAGCTGCCACCGTCCCCCTTACCGCGAAGTCGGGTGCCTCCTCGCAACCTTTATAGCCCTCGAGTATGGGAGAGCTAGAGCGCTAACCGCTCGCCTCCCTGGATGTCCCTGGCTCTGCCCCGCCTTCCGCACCCGTGATTGGCTGGAGGGTCGGACTGGGCGTGCAGGCACAGGTCGAACTTCAACAGGAGCTGGTCCCTCAGTGCGTGTGGGTAAGCGGAATTGTTTTAGCAGTGTGAAACTAGTAATCAGTTTTGAACACAGACAACAATTTTTCCCCTTTTAAAACGCTACTCGTGAATAGCAGAGTAAAAATGATCACAAGCTCACGGAGCTGGTTTTCAAAATTAAAACAATGACGAGCAACAATGCTCTAAGAATGGCGCCAAGCGGAGTCAGGGAAAGCTGCCACCGTCCCCCTTACCGTCCACTTGGGTGAACCACTCTTCTACACCAAGTACCAGAATCCCAAGGGGCGACCCGGAGGAGGGGCTAGCGGAGTGCGGTCCATTGCTTCTGTTTCTACAAAATGGCTCCCTTGAGCCTTGAGCCGACGGGCCCCTGGACTACGCACCTGCGTGCCGGTTTGGGCAACAAGGCCTTTGACGGTTGTTTGGCGGCCTTCTCTTCCACCCCTAAACTATTTCTCTACTGATGAGGGAAGTCATCCCGAAACCCGAGCCATGTCTCGGGCGACATCCAAAAACCCGGGACATGGATCGGGTCTAGAGATCATCAGTCTTACAAGTACTTACTTGCACCCACTTGGGTGAACCACTCTTCTACACCAAGTACCAGAATCCCAAGGGGCGACCCGGAGGAGGGACTAGCGGAGTGCGGTCCATTGCTTCTGTTTCTACAAAATGGCTCCCTTGAGCCTTGAGCCGACGGGCTCCTGGACTACGCACCTGCGTGCCGGTTTGGGCAACAAGGCCTTTGACGGTTGTTTGGCGGCCTTCACTTCCACCCCTAAACCATTTCTCTACTGATGAGGGAAGTCATCCCGAAACCCGAGCCATGTCCCGGGCGACATCCAAAAACCCGGGACATGGATCGGGTCTAGAGATCATCAGTCTTACAAGTACTTACTTGCACCCACTTGGGTGAACCACTCTTCTACACCAAGTACCAGAATCCCAAGGGGCGACCCGGAGGAGGGGCTAGCGGAGTGCGGTCCATTGCTTCTGTTTCTACAAAATGGCTCCCTTGAGCCGACGGGCTCCTGGACTACGCACCTGCGTGCCGGTTTGGGCAACAAGGCCTTTGACGGTTGTTTGGCGGCCTTCTCTTCCACCCCTAAACCATTTTTCTACTGATGAGGGAAGTCATCCCGAAACCCGAGCCATGTCTTGGGCAACATCCAAAAACCCGGGACATGGATCGGGTCTAGAGATCATCAGTCTTACAAGTACTTACTTGCACCCACTTGGGTGAACCACTCTTCTATACCAAGTACCAGAATCCCAAGGGGCGACCCGGAGGAGGGGCTAGCGGAGTGCGGTCCATTGCTTCTGTTTCTACAAAATGGCTCCCTTGAGCCTTGAGCCGACGGGCTCCTGGACTACGCACCTGCGTGCCGGTTTGGGCAACAAGGCCTTTGACGGTTGTTTGGCGGCCTTCTCTTCCACCCCTAAACCATTTCTCTACTGATGAGGGAAGTCATCCCGAAACCCGAGCCATGTCTCGGGCGACATCCAAAAACCCGGGACATGGATCGGGTCTAGAGATCATCAGTCTTACAAGTACTTACTTGCACCCACTTGGGTGAACCACTCTTCTACACCAAGTACCAGAATCCCAAGGGGCGACCCGGAGGAGGGGCTAGCGGAGTGCGGTCCATTGCTTCTGTTTCTACAAAATGGCTCCCTTGAGCCTTGAGCCGACGGGCTCCTGGACTGCGCACCTGCGTGGCGGTTTGGGCAACAAGGCCTTTGACGGTTGTTTGGCGGCCTTCTCTTCCACCCCTAAACCATTTCTCTACTGATGAGGGAAGTCATCCCGAAACCCGAGCCATGTCTCGGGCGACATCCAAAAACCCGGGACATGGATCGGGTCTAGAGATCATCAGTCTTACAAGTACTTACTTGCACCCACTTGGGTGAACCACTCTTCTACACCAAGTACCAGAATCCCAAGGGGCGACCCGGAGGAGGGGCTAGCGGAGTGCGGTCCATTGCTTCTGTTTCTACAAAATGGGAGCCTTGAGCCAACGGGCTCCTGGACTACGCACCTGCGTGCCGGTTTGGGCAACAAGGCCTTTGACGGTTGTTTGGCGGCCTTCTCTTCCACCCCTAAACCATTTCTCTACTGATGAGGGAAGTCATCCCGAAACCCGAGCCATGTCTCGGGCGACATCCAAAAACCCGGGACATGGATCGGGTCTAGAGATCATCAGTCTTACAAGTACTTACTTGCACCCACTTGGGTGAACCACTCTTCTACACCAAGTACCAGAATCCCAAGGGGCGACCCGGAGGAGGGGCTAGCGGAGTGCGGTCCATTGCTTCTGTTTCTACAAAATGGCTCCCTTGAGCCTTGAGCCGACGGGCTCCTGGACTACGCACCTGCGTGCCGGTTTGGGCAACAAGGCCTTTGACGGTTGTTTGGCGGCCTTCTCTTCCACCCCTAAACCATTTCTCTACTGATGAGGGAAGTCATCCCGAAACCCGAGCCAGGTCTCGGGCGACATCCAAAAACCCGGGACATGGATCGGGTCTAGAGATCATCAGTCTTACAAGTACTTACTTGCACCCACTTGGGTGAACCACTCTTCTACACCAAGTACCAGAATCCCAAGGGGCGACCCGGAGGAGGGGCTAGCGGAGTGCGGTCCATTGCTTCTGTTTCTACAAAATGGCTCCCTTGAGCCGACGGGCTCCTGGACTACGCACCTGCGTGCCGGTTTGGGCAACAAGGCCTTTGACGGTTGTTTGGCGGCCTTCTCTTCCACCCCTAAACCATTTCTCTACTGATGAGGGAAGTCATCCCGAAACCCGAGCCATGTCTCGGGCGACATCCAAAAACCCGGGACATGGATCGGGTCTAGAGATCATCAGTCTTACAAGTACTTACTTGCACCCACTTGGGTGAACCACTCTTCTACACCAAGTACCAGAATCCCAAGGGGCGACCCAGAGGAGGGGCTAGCGGAGTGCGGTCCATTGCTTCTGTTTCTACAAAATGGCTCCCTTGAGCCGACGGGCTCCTGGACTACGCACCTGCGTGCCGGTTTGGGCAACAAGGCCTTTGACGGTTGTTTGGCGGCCTTCTCTTCCACCCCTAAACCATTTCTCTACTGATGAGGGAAGTCATCCCGAAACCCGAGCCATGTCTCGGGCGACATCCAAAAACCCGGGACATGGATCGGGTCTAGAGATCATCAGTCTTACAAGTACTTACTTGCACCCACTTGGGTGAACCACTCTTCTACACCAAGAACCAGAATCCCAAGGGGCGACACGGAGGAGGGGCTAGCGGAGTGCGGTCCATTGCTTCTGTTTCTACAAAATGGCTCCCTTGAGCCTTGAGCCGACGGGCTCCTGGACTACGCACCTGCGTGCCAGTATTGGGCAACAAGGCCTTTGACGGTTGTTTGGCGGCCTTCTCTTCCACCCCTAAACCATTTCTCTACTGATGAGGGAAGTCATCCCGAAACCCGAGCCATGTCTCGGGCGACATCCAAAAACCCGGGACATGGATTGGGTCTAGAGATCATCAGTCTTACAAGTACTTACTTGCACCCACTTGGGTGAACCACTCTTCTACACCAAGTACCAGAATCCCAAGGGGCGACCCGGAGGAGGGGCTAGCGGAGTGCGGTCCATTGCTTCTGTTTCTACAAAATGGCTCCCTTGAGCCTTGAGCCGACGGGCTCCTGGACTACGCACCTGCGTGCCGGTTTGGGCAACAAGGCCTTTGACGGTTGTTTGGCGGCCTTCTCTTCCACCCCTAAGCCATTTCTCTACTGATGAGGGTAGTCATCCCGAAACCCGAGCCATGTCTCGGGCGACATCCAAAAACCCGGGACATGGATCGGGTCTAGAGATCATCAGTCTTACAAGTACTTACTTGCACCCACTTGGGTGAACCACTCTTCTACACCAAGTACCAGAATCCCAAGGGGCGACCCAGAGGAGGGGCTAGCGGAGTGCGGTCCATTGCTTCTGTTTCTACAAAATGGCTCCCTTGAGCCTTGAGCCGACAGGCTCCTGGACTACGCACCTGCGTGCCGGTTTGGGCAACAAGGCCTTTGACGGTTGTTTGGCGGCCTTCTCTTTCACCCCTAAACCATTTCTCTACTGATGAGGGAAGTCATCCCGAAACCCGAGCCATGTCTCGGGCGACATCCAAAAACCCGGGACATGGATTGGGTCTAGAGATCATCAGTCTTACAAGTACTTACTTGCACCCACTTGGGTGAACCACTCTTCTACACCAAGTACCAGAATCCCAAGGGGCGACCCGGAGGAGGGGCTAGCGGAGTGCGGTCCATTGCTTCTGTTTCTACAAAATGGCTCCCTTGAGTCTTGAGCCGACGGGCTCCTGGACTACGCACCTGCGTGCCGGTTTGGGCAACAAGGCCTTTGACGGTTGTTTGGCGGCCTTCTCTTCCACCCCTAAACCATTTCTCTACTGATGAGGGAAGTCATCCCGAAACCCGAGCCATGTCTCGGGCGACATCCAAAATCCCGGGACATGGATCGGGTCTAGAGATCATCAGTCTTACAAGTACTTACTTGCACCCACTTGGGTGAACCACTCTTCTACACCAAGTACCAGAATCCCAAGGGGCGACCCGGAGGAGGGGCTAGCGGAGTGCGGTCCATTGCTTCTGTTTCTACAAAATGGCTCCCTTGAGCCTTGGGCCGACGGGCTCCTGGACTACGCACCTGCGTGCCGGTTTGGGCAACAAGGCTTTTGACGGTTGTTTGGCGGCCTTCTCTTCCACCCCTAAACCATTTCTCTACTGATGAGGGAAGTCATCCCGAAACCTGAGCCATGTCTCGGGCGACATCCAAAAACCCGGGACATGGATCGGGTCAAGAGATCATCAGTCTTACAAGTACTTACTTGCACCCACTTGGGTGAACCACTCTTCTACACCAAGTATCAGAATCCCAAGGGGCGACCCGGAGGAGGGGCTAGCGGAGTGCGGTCCATTGCTTCTGTTTCTACAAAATGGCTCCCTTGAGCCTTGAGCCGACGGGCTCCTGGACTACGCACCTGCATGCCGGTTTGGGCAACAAGGCCTTTGACTGTTGTTTGGCGGCCTTCTCTTCCACCCCTAAACCATTTCTCTACTGATGAGGGAAGTCATCCCGAAACCCGAGCCATGTCTCGGGCGACATCCAAAAACCCAGGACATGGATCGGGTCTAGAGATCATCAGTCTTACAAGTACTTACTTGCACCCACTTGGGTGAACCACTCTTCTACACCAAGTGCCAGAATCCCAAGGGGCGACCCGGAGGAGGGGCTAGCGGAGTGCGGTCCATTGCTTCTGTTTCTACAAAATGGCTCCCTTGAGCCTGTAGCCGACAGGCTCCTGGACTACGCACCTGCGTGCCGGTTTGGGCAACAAGATTCAGAAAAGGGGGTGGTGATGAACAGAGTGCCTGAATTAAGCAGACCACTCTTACCCAGTCCAAAGATCAGGGCTTGATCCATCACCGTTTTTTAGCTCACTGCACCATCCCAGCTCAGAACTTGGCTATATGCAAATGAGTCTGTTCCTGTCCCAGTGCATGATGGGAACAGGACAAACCAAACTACCAAGCCAATTCTTATACTGGGAAGGAAACAAGCTTCCGGGGACCGGTTTCTGCCATTTCAGGCGTCGTCGGCATCACCACCCCCTTTTCTGAATCGTTTTTGGCCACTATAGGTGTGGCAGGGTATACTCAGACATGAGTCCCTTGCTCACTGCTCCATCAGGATTCAAGCAAGCCGGGCCGACGAGGCTGAAATGCCAGAAACCGGTCCCCGGTAGCTTGTCTCCTTTCTGGTGAAGAATTGGCTTGGTAGTTTGGTCTGCCCTGTTCCCATGATGCACTGGGCCAGGGACAGACTAATTTGCATATAGCCAGGTTCTGAGCTGGGATGGGGCAGTGAGCTAAATAACGGTGATGGATCAAGCCCTGATCTTTGGACTGGGTAAGAGTGGTCTGCTTAATTCAGACACTCTGTTCATCACCACCCCCTTTTCTGAATCGGTTTGGGCAACAAGGCCTTTGACGGTTGTTTGGCGGCCTTCTCTTCCACCCCTAAACCATTTCTCTACTGATGAGGGAAGTCATCCCGAAACCCGAGCCATGTCTCGGGCGACATCCAAAAACCCGGGACATGGATCGGGTCTAGAGATCATCAGTCTTACAAGTACTTACTTGCACCCACTTGGGTGAACCACTCTTCTACACCAAGTACCAGAATCCCAAGGGGCGACCCGGAGGAGGGGCTAGCGGAGTGCGGTCCATTGCTTCTGTTTCTACAAAATGGCTCCCTTGAGCCTTGAGCCGACGGGCTCCTGGACTACGCACCTGCGTGCCGGTTAGGGCAACAAGGCCTTTGACGGTTGTTTGGCGGCCTTCTCTTCCACCCCTAAACCATTTCTCTACTGATGAGGGAAGTCATCCCGAAACCCGAGCCATGTCTCGGGCGACATCCAAAAACCCGGGACATGGATCGGGTCTAGAGATCATCAGTCTTACAAGTACTTACTTGCACCCACTTGGGTGACCCACTCTTCTACACCAAGTACCAGAATCCCAAGGGGCGACCCGGAGGAGGGGCTAGCGGAGTGCGGTCCATTGCTTCTGTTTCTACAACATGGCTCCCTTGAGCCTTGGGCCGACGGGCTCCTGGACTACGCACCTGCGTGCCGGTTTGGGCAACAAGGCCTTTGACGGTTGTTTGGCGGCCTTCTCTTCCACCCCTAAACCATTTCTCTACTGATGAGGGAAGTCATCCCGAAACCCGAGCCATGTCTCGGGCGACATCCAAAAACCCGGGACATGGATCGGGTCTAGCGATCATCAGTCTTACAAGTACTTACTTGCACCCACTTGGGTGAACCACTCTTCTACACCAAGTACCAGAATCCCAAGGGGCGACCCGGAGGAGGGGCTAGCGGAGTGCGGTCCATTGCTTCTGTTTCTACAAAATGGCTCCCTTGAGCCTTGAGCCGACGGGCTCCTGGGCTACGCACCTGCGTGCCGGGTTGGGCAACAAGGCCTTTACGGTTGTTTGGCGGCCTTCTCTTCCACCCCTAAACCATTTCTCTACTGATGAGGGAAGTCATCCCGAAACCCGAGCCATGTCTCGGGCGACATCCAAAAACCCGGGACATGGATCGGGTCTAGAGAACATCAGTCTTACAAGTACTTACTTGCACCCACTTGGGTGAACCACTCTTCTACACCAAGTACCAGAATCCCAAGGGGCGACCCAGAGGAGGGGCTAGCGGAGTGCGGTCCATTGCTTCTGTTTCTACAAAATGGCTCCCTTGAGCCTTGAGCCGACGGGCTCCTGGACTACGCACCTGCGTGCCGGTTTGGGCAACAAGGCCTTTGACGGTTGTTTGGCGGCCTTCTCTTCCACCCCTAAACCATTTCTCTACTGATGAGGGAAGTCATCCCGAAACCCGAGCCATGTCTCGGGCGACATCCAAAAACCCGGGACATGGATCGGGTCTAGAGATCATCAGTCTTACAAGTACTTACTTGCACCCACTTGGGTGAACCACTCTTCTACACCAAGTACCAGAATCCCAAGGGGCGACCCGGAGGAGGGGCTAGCGGAGTGCGGTCCATTGCTTCTGTTTCTACCCTCACAAAGCCAGTTGGTCAGCTTTTAACTGATACATCCTTCATGCTCTGTTTAGATCAACGGTGGGGATATAGTCATTTTGAGTTCGGTTAAAGGTATCTCCAGCTTAAGGGGCCAAGCATATATTTAGGGAGTCACATGATCTTTGGGACCTTTCTTTAGTGTTCACCCCCTGTTGGTTGTGAGGCCATTGAGAGGGTGTCAGCATAGCACTTGAACCTGCAATTCTGATATGTTCATAGTATGTAGTTGTGTATGTAATAAAGTACACCTTATTTTCATAGGAAAAAGTACTCACTCCTGAGACAGCATGGACCCGATTGATCAGTGTCTCTTTCTTTTCCTTGTAGGCACCAGAGTGCCACAGTGTTGCCTGGCTCTCAACTGCCACCACCATCTTGAAAAGGTGGATTTTGCTTGTTTTATGATTTTAACTGTAGCTATGACCCATATGGGAGCTTGTGAGGTGTAGACTGGGTAGCTGGACCTCAGTTTGATATTTCCTTTGCCCTCACCGTTGTCTAGCACTTGCGCTTAGCAGCGCCTGTTGCCACAACCCCTCGCACCGCCAGCTCACCCCCGGATGTTGGCCTACGAGGCCTGCCCACAAGCGTGTCCGCGCCGCTGGCACGCCAATGGCAAGCCTGTCTGTGCCCCTTTGCGCTCCGACTGCAATCAGCGTCAGCTACCCTGTCGGTTTGGATCCACATCTACCAAAATTGTTGACCAATATTAAGTATTTAAGCAACCTCCTTATGAGGCTTAAACCATGAGGTAAGAGCTGCGCAGGTCCATGTTCTGACCCACAGACTACTGACAGTCCATTTACCTGCTCCCAGTGTGAATTTGCTTTTTTAAACCTCTCAGTTAATACCTTCAAAACCCATACCCTGACACCCCAAGCACACGGCACACAAAGCTTTAGAGCCTCTGGCGTGCTCATCAATGCAAGCTCTTCGCTAATTTCTAGACTCACAAACGTGACTTGGCACTCATCACTGAAATGTGGGCAGATGCATCATTGGATCAGATCTACTCCTGGCCCTAACAACTGGATACAAAATCCGTAGAATAGACAGAGTAGGGAAAAAAGGTGGGGGCATATCGATATTTATTAGAACTAGCTTGAAATCTTATTTTGAAGCTCTCCCTGAAGCCACAGATTGTGAGGCGCTGGCTTTCAAGATCGCACTGAATAGTTACTATTCCATCAGTGGAATACAACTCTGTCGCCCCCGGGGGCTAAAGCCTCTTTTATTGACAACGTTGGCCACCTTTTGGAACGCCAGGCCGAGTCCCCCAATTTCTCGATCCTAGGGGACTTCAATTTTTATTTGGAGAACCCTATGAATCCAGAACCTGAAGCTCTCCTAGATCAGATGATTAGTGTCGGCCTAATCCAGATAGTAAATGGCCCTACCCATAAAACAGGGCACTGTCTGGACATGATTTTTTCTGATAATTCTAACTTAAAATGGATTAGCTCTCTCCCATAAACTTGATCCGACCACAAAGCCATTACATTCAAAACTACAGGATTACATAAACCCCCCTCCAAGCATTCAGAGAAAATGGCTTCCAATCGTCCTTAGAATAAGATAAAGGCTGATCAACTCAAGGCTCTTTCTTTGATCAGTCGTTGCCCAAGATCTCCCTAAATCTTGACCTAGTGGTTTCCAAATACCACTCTTGGCTAGAGTCACCAAAAAACCCAATAATAAGTCAATAATTCAGAAACATTCAGGACAAGGTAAAGTCTGTATAAAATGCCTTCTTGCTTTCAAATAAGCACTCTGTCAGGCACCCATTCAACAGTAAAAAGTACAATATAGTCCACCCCCACACGAAGAACTCCAACTACAAATTCCCTTTTGACCTTCATGACATTGACTAAAGATCAGACTCTTAATACACTAACTTCATTCAAATCAGGATTCACATGGGAGCCATGTCCACCCAGAATTATACACACCTCCCAAGATTATAGCTACCTACCTTACTCCGCTTTTTAACAGGATTTTCACCCTTGGACTCTTCCCAAATGAGTGGAAGAAGACCTCAATACTTCCACTCTTGTAAAAGCCGAATTTGGACCTCTGTAATCCGCTCAGTTATAGACCAATCTCAAGGCTTCCTTGTCCATCCAAGGTAGTAGAGAAAGCCATATGGCTGACTACATTTATTATGAAAAACTCTATCCTTGACTCATCCCACTTTGGCTTCCGGGCACATCACAGCACAGAATTAGCTTTGATCACCACCACTGAGGAGCTCAGGCAAACACTGGACAATGGAGGCAGCGCTGCCTTGATCTTATTGGATCTATTAGCCACCTTCAACACAGTCAGCCATAAATTTCTTGTTGACCGTTTAGACGGGTCACAACATTATCAACGCAACTTTTACAACGCACCACCATTACAACAAAACTTTTACAACGCAACATTCATTACATCGCATGCCATTACAACGCAACCATTACAACGCATGACACTATAACGCATACCACTACAACGCATGTCATTACAACGCATACCATTACAACGCATAACATTAAAACGCATAGTACCCTTACACTATCCAACACTTACCCTGCTGTTGCACCCCCTGGAGTAAGAATAGTAATTTTTACCCCTACACTATCCAACACTTACCCCACTGTTGCACCCCCCTGGAGTTAGAATAGTAATTTTTACCCCTACACTTGCACCCCCCTGGAGTTAGAATAGTAATTTTTACCCCTACCCTATCCAATACTTACCATACATGCAATGTAATGGTATGCGTTGTAATGGTATGCGTTGTAAAGGTAGTATGCATTGTAATGGAATGCGTTATAAAGGTAGTTTTTAAACATTTGTTGTAATGGCATGCGTTGTAATGTAATGCGTTGTAATGGATGTTGCATTGTAAAAATGTGTTGTAAAGGTATGCGTTGTAAAAGTATGTGTTGTAACGTCATACATCCGTTTTGACTCACTCAGGATCAGCGAAAAAGCATTATCTTTATTAGCTTCATTCCTCACTGAGCAAACTCATTCGGTTGCCTTGGTGATCATGTTTCACCCTCCTTCTCGTTTCCGTGTGAAGTTCCCCAGGGATCATCGTTAAGCCCCACTCTGTTCAAGCATTATAATACCCCATTGGCTGAACTTATAAAAATTTATGGATTTGCTCTAGTGTCATATGCTGATGACACACAAATAAATGTCTCAGTAACTAATTCATCAAACTCTACAGCTGTCTGTTTCCATGACTGAATGTGTCACATCGGCAACTGGATGCTGGAAAGTCGCTTAAAGCTCAACTCAGCAAAAACGGAGGTATTCCGATTTGTCAACAATCCCTCACTCTGGATAGCCAATTGGTGGACCTCCCAACTTGGCCCCCTTCCAACTCCAATAAATAAAGCAAAAAACGTAGGAGAGGTATTCAATACCAAACTCTTGTTTGGACGACAGATTATTCACATTACATCTTCCTGTTTTTTCATCCTTAAAGTCTTAAGGAAGATTCTCCCCTTTAATCCCCCTGATCTGCAAAAAAACGTAGTTGCTGCACTTATATCTTCTAGACTTGACTACTAAAATGCTTTTTCACCAGCACACCAAAGCGCTGCATTAACAAGTTACAGTTATTACAAAATTCAGCATCCCGACTACTACTGTTGGGTATCTCGAGATAGGAATCGGCTTCTCAATCCCTAGTGCAATTGCATTGTCTGCCAATAGCAAAACACATTCAGTTTAAGCCCTTATGCATAGCCTTCAAGTCCCTTCAAGGCCTTGACCCTGAGCAGCTATCACAACACCCTAAGCCCTACATTCCTGCAAGATCCCTTAGATCAGCGACCAGCGGAAACCTTATTGTTCCTGGATTCAAAAAAGTGACATGGAGTGGTAGGACTTTTGCCACCACAACTGCCAGACTCCATCCCATTAATACTGAAGAAGGAATCCAATGTTTTAAGATTCAGCAAGGGCCTGAAAACTTAGCTATTTAGACAACAATCCCCTCCTTGCCCCTCCTACTGTTCCTATACAGTATTTTTCAGAAGATAGCACCTAGACATGTCATGCTTTATAAATCCTCATTTCATTTCATAGACAAGGAAGTTTTGAGTGTTTGTTTTTTGCATTGCTGAGTTATGAGACTCTGGACAACAACACCTCCTTTGAGTTGGCCGTACACTTTTTTTTTTTTTTTTACTTGGATTTATAAAGCGCATGGCTGCCCTTGGACTTCCCAGCGCTGATGGTCAGTTACAAGCGTGGAGTGTGAGGATCATAGATGTTGTTTGAACAGCCAGGTCTTTATTTGCTTTCTGAACTGCAGTTCATTGTTGGTTTTTCTGTATTCTGACGGAAGGGAGTTCCAGAGTTTGGGAGCTAGATGTGAGAAAGCTCTACCCCCCCATCTTGTTCTCTTGACCTTAGTTTGTGTCAGGTGATTAGCTGTGCTGGACCGAAGCTGTCTGGGTGGTACGTATGGCCGAATAAGTTTCTTGATTTTAGCAGGGCCTTTGTCATGCAGGGCTCTATGTGTGATGATTAACGTTTTGAATTTTGTTCTTGCCTCTATTTGGAGCCAATGTAACTTGGCTAGTTGTTTTTTAACCGGCTCCCGATTGGGGATGTTACCCAGCAGTCTAGCTGCGGCGTGTTGTACTGTCTGCAGCTTTTGTGTGACATCTTTCGGTGCCCCGAGGAACAGTGAATTTCCATAGTCCATACGAGATGTGACCAGGGAATGGATCACTGTCTTCCTTAAGTGGGTTGGCACTCTGTCCAGGATTTTCCTGATGCTTCTTAGTAGACCAAAGCATATAGCTGCTGTTTTGGTCGCTTGAGTCCGCATGGACAAACCGGATCCTAACCAGAAGCCTAGGCTTTTAATAGTGTTTGCTACTAGAGGTAGATTCCCTAGGCTCTCAGGCCATGCTAACCTTGGGCTGGGTGTCAGTTTGTTTCCTAGATATAGGATCTCGGTTTTTTCGCCATTTAGCTTTAGGCAGCTTTTTGTCATCCACTCTTTGACTTTAAGCAAGCAGGGTGACAGCTTCTCTCCGTTTGCACTGTTTCTTGGGTCCAATGATATCACTAATTGGGTATCGTCGGCATAAGAGGTCATCAATATGCCGAACTCTTGTACAATGTCTGCCAGGGGTTCCATGTACGCATTAAAAAGGGTCGGACTGAGGGCCGATCCCTGGGGCACCCCAAATTCCAGGTTCATGACTTCAGAGCGGGTGGAGTTTTCTTGAATCTGGAATGTTCACATCGTAATGAAGGAGGCAGCACGGAGGAGCAGGGAAGCCGATTTTAATTCATAAGATATCGAATTTCCTGTTCATGAGAAACATCTGGAGGGTCGGTGAAGATTGATTAACTCAACCGTACCTAGAGACCTAATTAATACAAAATTGGTCACGAGGAGCGATTCCCTCAAAAGAATAAATTAACTAAAAAAGAAGCCATTTCTATTAACAACGGTGGCCCCTCCGTGCAGATACAAAATATTGGTGTCTACCATCAAGAACCGTAAAAACACCGGTGATAACTATTTGAGAAGTTTTTATATGGAGTTGAAAATCAATTGACAAGCTATATCAACACAAGATACAGATACGGAGTCAAATGTCCCTAATGTCCTGATGAAGGTGTCAAGATTTAGTAGCACCGAAACGCCGCGTCGACTTTTTTATACTTTGACTGTTTTTTATATACTGTGTAACCACTGTAGGTGGTATTTTAATCATTTTGCATTATGTTTTAGAATGTAACCCATTTGGGAGGCTACAAATAAATTTTGTACATTACTTTTATAACTCTGGTAGTAGTGCCATTTACTTCTGTGTACTTTAGTGATCTGCTTCTATCTAGGTTTGAAGTTTACTTTGGAAAATCCCTACTAGATTATAAATAGCACAGATGTATCCTTTTTTAATAAACCCCCCCCCCAGTTCGTTCCAGCGATCCCAGTCTGCTACAATAATAACAGGGACTCCCACATTTTTGAAAGGTTTTCTTGAATCTGGAATGTTCTCTTATTCAGGAAAGATTGTAACCATTTGAGAGCGTTATCCTGTATCCCAATATTGGCTAGCCTTTTACCTAGTATACGGTGATCCACCGTATCAAAGGCGGCGCTCAGATCCAAGAGGAGAAGCACCGCTGCTTTCCCCATATCTAGCGTATGCCTGAGTTCCTCAACCACCACTAGAAGCACTGATTCCATGCTGTGTTGTGCTCGGAAGCCCATCTGGGTGGGTTGAAGACACTCGTTGTTTTCGATAAAATTAGACAGATGTTTGTTCACGTGTTTTTCAAGCAATTTGCCTGCAAATGGTAGCAAGGAAATGTTGTCGAAAGTTTCCCAGCTGTCCCGGATCTGCGTTGGCTTTCTTCAGTAGGGGTTTTGTTATTGAATGTTTCCATGTACCCGGGACTTCTCCTAATTCTAGTGATTGGTTCATTATTGTCACTAGCTTAGGTGCAATGACAGGGGTGACAGCTTTAAGAAATTTAGGTGGGGCTGGTTCTAACAGATAACCGGATTTTGCCTTATTTATACGTTCTATAGCTTCTTGGAGTTCCAGAGGGGGGAACTGCGTCAGCTTTTGTCCAGATGCTAACTCTTTGTGTTCATACTCCTCTAGGGGAGTGTCACTACCATTCTTGAAGTTACTATAGATATTAGTGATTTGTGTGAGAAAGTATGTGGCCAGTTTATTACATCTTTCTGCCGAAGTTTCCGTGGGGCTCGGGGAGGGGCTACACTACTCTGGCTTGCTACCCTGAGAGTCAAATGTTAAAGAGAGGTGAGAGGTACCTGGATCCCAGTTAGCTGTCTGTAGAAGGGGTGACAAAGAACATTAATGGAGAGCAATCTCACTGGATGTATGACGTTACAACGCACGCTTTTACCACGCATGCTGTTACAACGCAAGTATTACAACGCAAACCTTTACAACGCATTACATTTGGGGGTGCTGGATAGTGAATAGTTTAATTTACTATTCCAACTCCAGTCCCCGTGGACACTAGGGAAGGTGTTGGATAGTAAATTAAAACTATTCCCTATCCTAGAACGCCCCCATTGTAATGCGTTGTAAAGGTTTTCGTTGTAATACTTGCGTTGTAACAGCACTGCGTGGTAAAAGTTTCGTTGTAAAGGATGTTTCCCATCTCAATTGTCAAAATTAGAGCCTTATATCCCCGTCTGACCTGGGGCCCATTGACCCAAATTCCTTACTGATGGGGACCACAGACCCCGAACTTGCACATCGTCCATGTAGCCTCTCCATCTGAGGCACTTTCATTAGTCGCCACTGTGACTACTGGCAGAGGTTGGAGAAAGTTAAGAGCAGCAAATGGTCTGGCATGGCGGCAAGCAGGAGGCGGTCACCCGGCTTCCCCTGATTTCCCTTCTCGAATCCAAAAGTGCGTTCACGTAGGCCTGAAAATGTGATTGATCAAAGGGGCTTACTGCTCTCAAGGCCACATTGTTCTAAAATGTAAAAATATATTGAGTAGTGGTTTTCAATGTCGTGGATACAATATTTGTAGGGTTATATTGTTGACCTCCACGGATGTGACAGTCACCAGTTTTACTCACTAACACTGTTGTTTAAAATATCTTCTAGGAGAAATTACAGTTTCCTTCTAAAAAGAAAAATACATCTTAAAGTAAACGTCTTAACCTTTTCCGTTTAATTATACACAGGCCGGCAGTAAAGATGAACGCAAGAGGGACTTTGAGACCATTTTTGCCCACTATGATGTTGTAAGTATAATAATCAGCTATTGTTTGAATTGTATAGCAATCTGTCTAAAGCAAGGGCATTGACACCACATTACAAATCTTTATGGGGTTGTTGCATCACTTTTCGTGATACAGCAGCGGCGTAAACAATGTGCCATGTTGCGGCATATTTACAAAGTGACATATCTTTGCAGATGCATCACTTTGTAAAGCCCTGTGCCACAATATACCTGTGTCAGGTAAAATGTATGCAGGGTGGTCGTTCCAATGCAAGAAAGCATTGAAGAAGTTGAGCAGTGAAATCTATCAGATTTCACTGCGCCACCTCTAGTATGCCACTGCGTCAAATTCTTACGCCTGCATAAGGGTGACACTTTGCTATAATCATAGCCCTCCCCCTGCATTGCTTGAGTTGCATCATGCTCCTGACACAACTCTAGCAATGCATCAGTTTTGCGCCGACAGATACGTCAGTAATACTGATGCGTCTGCTCTTCCTTGCGACATGATGCGTCATACAGTAAATATGACGCATCCATCATGGTGCAAGAAGGGCGCAGTAAAAACTTTTGCATCGCTGTTTTTCTCGCAGCGATGCAACAGTTTTCATAAATAAGGCACTTAGGGCCAGATGTAGGTAGGCAAATACCGGTCGGTAACGGCCGAAATTCGGTAATTTCGGCCGTTACCGACCGGTATTTGGAAAATGAGATGTAGGTGGGCATTTTACTGATTCGGTAATTTACCAAATCGGTATTTTAAGGAATCGGTGAATTACCGATTCCTTAAAATACCGAATCGGTAAATTACCGATTTTGCTATGTAGGGAGCACTCAAATGAGTGCTTTTCCCCTTTTAGGATTCGTTATTTACCACCAACTACAAGTTGGTGGTAAATAATGAAAACCTTGGAAAAAGCATTTTTTTTGCTTTTCCAACAGTGCCATGTTGCAGACATACATGCCCTTAGGGCATGTATGTCTGCAACATGTGCACCCATACACAATTGAGGGGTGCAACATGGTGTCAAAGTGACGCCCTGCCACTCTTCAATGTTTCCCTCTTTTACCGAATTGGTAAATACCGATTCAGTAATTGGCATTCATTCCTTTGGGCCTCCAGGCCCATAGGAATGAATGGCAATTACCGAATCGGTATTTACCGATTCAGTAGTTACCGAAACTTAGCGATTCTGTAATTTTTTCGGTAAAATTACCTACATCCCATTTGCCTGTTCTTAAATACCGAATCGGTATGATTCGGTATGTAAGAATCGGTAATCTGGGATTACCTATATTGGGCCCTAAATCTTTATTCATTTCTATCACCTTGCTAGACCGTTGGCAATCAGTACACTAATACCTGGCAATATGGAAAGATTTATATCACTAGCCCTTAGATGCATCTTAGCGCCAGGAAGCCGCTTGGCCACAGTGCGCTTTAGCAAGTTCCTTTTTCATTCATTCATTCATCCCCTTAATTTAATAGCACTTTTCTTTGCAACTCTTGACTGTCTTGAAACTAGTTCCAAAAACAAAATGGGGATATGGAAGGGCCATGTGACCTGTTGAAGTAGAAGGCTCAAAATGCTGGAGGGGACTTAAGTGGTGGTAAATTGTATTTCCCATATCAGTGGACCACTCATCAACCTGCAATCATAACAAGAATATAATTTTTTTGTTTGTGGTTGCGTTTTGTTTCCTCTTTTATGGTTGAAATCATTTTATTGAAACAATGCAAGAGGGAAGAGTGCATCAGAACGTGCTACGCAGAGCCCTGCCAGGTATACTAGCATTTGCAATGATACAGCATACAAACAATAAATACCTGAAACATTCCCACCCCCCTCCCAGAGAAAAGGAAGAAAACCACGAAAAAAGCCCTGCCCACCCTCCCCCGGTCCACTACCCTCTATGTGGCGCTGCAGGGTGCTAGGTGTCATTCCTGAAACCAGTCCTGCCCATGTGGAGGGATCCGGTGTGTTAAGGCGTAAGAGACGTAGATATCTGGGGCAAGTCAGTTCCCGGAAGTCCTGAGCAAGTAGAGTCAGGAATGGCTGCCAGTGGTCGCTAAAAGTTGAGCCCTTCCCGGCCACAGTAAGAGAAATGTTTTCCATGCTCAGGACATGCCACAGCCGCTGAAGCCACCCTGTGTGTACCAGGATTCAGGGGGATCTCCAGTGTATCAGTATGTTCTGGATGGCAAAGCCTAGTGCTATTGCAATCTGCTTCCCTCTCCTAGATTTCAGAGGATAAGTGAGCGGCTTCGGAACACCCAGGAGGACATATGCAGGGAGCCTGGGGAGCTCCGTGTCAAGATGCTTGACAACATCATCGAGGATTTGCATCCAGTAAGACTGTAAGTGTTCACATTCTCATAAAAGGTGGACCTGTCTACCTCTCTTCCTACATCCCCTCCAACAATCAGGACTTTGCGTAGAGCCAGCTTGGTAGAGCCTCTCCGGGGTATAGTACCAATAGTACACAAGCTTGGTAAGTGTTTTGGTAAGGCCTACATGACTCGCTGTGTGGCGTGCCCTATAACATGCTCCCTCCCACTCTTTGGTGCTACGAATGCGGCCAAGGTCCCTCTCCCAGCGCGCGTGGCCCGCGTGATAGGTGTGATTATAAAGAGACAAGAGCATTTTGTACAGGTCGGAAGTCAATTTCTTATCGGAAGACTGTGTGATGAGGCATCGTTCATAGGTGGTGAGGACCCTGCTCGCCTGCGCACAGTTATCAGGATGCATGGCCCAGTGTCGCACCTGTAGGTAGTATAGCCGTTCGGATTCTGGAAGGCCATTGTCTGTTCTGAGCTGCGAGAAGGAAATAATATCCCCATTGTCAAATAAAAGACCCAAGGCTCGACACCCAGCCTCTCTCCACAACGGAAAGGACATCAAGCCCATCCCAGGGCTAAAGTCTGTGTTGTCCAAGAGAGGTGTGAGCGGGGAGGGGAAAGTCGTCAGGTCGTGGCGTTTCCTGGTTGGATCCCAGACCAAAAGGGTGGTCCGCGTCACGTGTGAGGTGTACAGCTTAGGCGGGCATTGGGATTTCCGGAGAAAGGGAATCTTCATAAGAGATGTACTAGCAACCGCTCGGTCCTGAAAAAGCCAGTGTTTCTCTGACTCAGCCCGACTCCATTCTACCAAATGTCGAAGCTGTGTTGCTTTGTAATAGAGCGTTAGATCCGGGATCCCAAGGCCCCCAACCTTTTCATCCTCTGTTTGCACTCTTGCCAAATGAAGAGAGAGAGTTCCGACTGCACCTGGTTCAGCCAGCCTGAGGGGGACTGCAAGGGAAGTGTCTGAAGAGGTACAGTATTTTTGGGAGGATCGTCATCTTAACAGACGTAATGTGCTCTAGCCACGAGAGCCGATAGTGTTTCCATCTCCGCAGGTCAGTGCAGGTTTGCGTGTGTAGCTGGGAGCAATTGACCATCCTCATGGCCTGTAAGTTTGGGGCCTGCTGTATGCCTAGGTAGGGGATAACGTCATCAGACCACTGCAGGCGGTGTCGGGCCTGAAGGGCTGCTCGCACCTGAGGCGGCAGCGAGAGATTCAATGTCGCAGATTTCGTAAGATTGACCTTGAACCCGGAAGCCCTTGCGAAAGAGTCCAGTTCTTCCAGTAAGGCTCCTATAGCGTTGCCAGGGTCCACCAGATTGACCAGGATGTCATCAGCATATAAACTTATAGTGTGCATGTCCCCTCCAAAACGGATGCCCGTGATTTGGGGATGATCCCTGGCTCTCTGTGCCATTGGTTCCATATAAAGGGCAAAGAGTACGGGTGACAAGGGACATCCCTGCTTCGTGCCTCTGCTGATAGGGAATGGGGTTGATGTGTGCCCGTTGACCCTCACTGTAGCAGTGTGGGATCAGTAGCAGTTGAGGATGTGTGTCCGCATCATTTCCCCTATGCCAATGTTAATCATTGCTTGTTCTAGGTAAGGCCATGGACCCGGTCAAATGCCTTCTCTGCGTATAAAGTGAGGAGCATATAGTCCCCTAGAATACAGGAGGTCTTTTCTATGAGATGCATAACTCTGTTTGTGTTGTCACTCGTCTGCCTCCGGGGGATGAATCCAGCCTGATCAGGATCTATAAACCCTAGCAAACAAGGTGCTAGCCGCGCTGCTAATATTCCGGTGTACAGCTTTAGATCCATGTTTAGAAGTGAGATAGACCGATAGGCCCCGCGCTCGTCCTGTCCTTCGCTGGTTTAGGGTGACAACTATCGCTGCCTCCAACATGGAAGAAGGGATCGCCCCAGGCATTGCAAAGGAGTAAAAAAGCTGGGTGAGCAGGGGGTAAGCCTGGAACAAAATTCTTTGTATAAAGCTGCCGTGTAGCTGTCAGGGCTGGGCGATTTGGCTAATTTCAGACGAGCTATGGCCGCTATGACTTCCTCCCGTCTTATCTCCCTCTCTATGTGGGCCTCCTGCTCGGGGGGCAGAGCAGGAAGACGAGCCTGTGCCAGGTAGGCGTCTGTGTCTGCCCTCTCTAGAGGTTGCTCATCGTAAAGGTGAGCGTAAAAGGTGCGGAAGGTCTCGGCTATAGCCACGCCATCCGAGTGTAGTGCTACAGTGTGGTCTTTAATTTCCTGAATTCCCTCATGCTGCCTAACCCCCTGAGCTTGTGTGCTAATAGTCGCCCACACTTGTCTCCCCCGATGTAAAAGGAGTGTCGCAGACGCAGTGCAACGTATGCCGCTTTGTCATGGTTGATGGCGGCCAATTGCGCCCGAGGTGCAGTGAACTGTAGCCAAATGCCTGGGGCCCCAGTGCGTTGGTGCATCTGCTCCCATTCGCTCACTTGTTGTGTCAGGTACTCCCTCTTCCTTTTACGCTCTGCATTGTCTGCTGAAGAAATGGTGATTATTTCACCTCTAACAACCGCTTTGAGGGCTTCCCATCTACCGGACAGGGCCGTGTCAGGGTTATCGTTGTGTAACAGGTAGTCGTCCAGTGTGCGCTGTATCTGAGCAACCGTGCCCAGTTGGTGGAGGAGGGCATCTTGTAGGCGCCAGTGCCTGGTCGGTAGTTGAGTCGTAATGTTCAGGAGGGCCTTCAAGCTTAAAAAGTAATCTAATCAGGCATATGTTTTATGAGCGTTAGAATAAAAAAAGAACTCTCATAGTTGAGGGTGCAGGTGTCTCCACAAGTCCACCAGACTGAGATCGCTCAACCTAGAGAGCCCCGAACGAGAAAGCGCATCCACTTCACCTGTGCGCTGCGCTGATCTGTCTAGGTCGTTGTCAAACTCCAAGTTAAGATCACCCCCAATCCGTATGTGACGTTCCTGAGTCGCTGTAGCCTCAGTGAGGACATCATGCAGAAAGTGTTCCTGGCCCTCATTAGGTGCATAGATAGACCCTACAATCAGTGTGTGTCCCCCTATGGTGAATTGGTAAGTAAGCAGTCTGCCTTTTATCTCGGCCTCCTTCATTACCACCTTCCCCTGAAAAGCCCTTGAAACCAAAATTGCCACCCCTGCTGTCTTAGTAGGTCTAGAAGAGAAAAAATGTGTCAGAAAGGCGCAGGACCGAAGCCGGTGGCAATCTTTTGGGAGAAGGTCTGTCTCTTGTAAAAGGCAGATGTCTGCCCCTGTGCTCTCTAGATAGGAAAGGAGTGTCCTGCATTTGATGGGGTTATTGAGCCCCCTCACATTAAGTGTGAGAACTTTGATTGAGGGCGGTGACATCTAGGTCCTAGGAGTGGACGTGCTGTGAATCATGGGAGTCTGAGGGGCATGGACCCTAGGTAGGGCCTGCAATGGGATACCATCGGCGATTGCACTGCAAACGTGTTGGTAGCTAAACTCTGTGTACTGATGTCCCCCCTTGAAGAGAGAGAAAAAGAAAGAAGGGAAGCGAAGAGAAAGGGGGAAGAGAAAGCCCGCATAGAATAAAAAAGAATAAAGGTACAACAAGCGGCCACATTTTTTTTAAAGTCAATCATCAGTCCGTCATCCATAGATGAGCAGAATTAGAGTCCACTGGGTTGTTGTGTGACCAATTGTAGTCCCCCGCCCCCTCGCCCCCAACCACCTTAGGCACCAAAGGAAGAACCCGCAGCTGAGAGCGAACTCTGTCATATGGTCGATGACTTGGCCAAAGCTTCTGGCAAGGCCTCAAGGGCGGCCTGCTGTTCTCTCTTGTCTGCCACGGAATCCAAACGATTAGTGCGGCGCCTTCGCTTCTCTTGCCTTCATTGTGGTCGACCATCACCTGACCCATGGTCGGAGTGTGCACCATCATCAGTGTCATCCAGGATAGCGATTGCCAACAGTCTGCTTGTTTCCAACAGTGAGCGGAGTTGGTACAACTTGTCGTCTTGCCGAAAGATGAGGCGGAACGGGTGTCCCCAGGAGTAAGAGATATTGCGTTGGTGCAGGGCTTCCGTGATGGGCCGAAAGGTCTTGCGTTTCTGGAGTGTGATGGCAGCTAAGTGTTGGAAGACTGGCCCCTGAAGGTGATCGGGTGGAGCAACCTGGCTTTGCGTAAGATCTCTTTCTTTAGTGTGGAAATCCTGAATACAGACAAGAATGACTGCCGGTGCGGCCACTCAGGGTGGGCCCATCCTGTGCGCTCGGTCCAGCTTAAGGTCAGCGTCCGGCGAGTGGCCCAGTATTTGTTGAAGAGCTCTCTCACGTATGTGAAGATGTCCCCAGCCTCTTTGTTAGTGCGCACCCCTCGGATTCTGATGGCGGCATGGGGGGTTCTTGAGATCCTCCAGGTGGGATTAAACGTCCACCTGTTGATCATGCATGCGAAGCACCTCCTGCTGCAGGGTAGCCATTTCGGAGTCATGGGCGTCCCTCTTCTCCTCGAGTGCTACCACTCGCTCCCCTATGCTGTCCACATCTCTGCGTATGTCCTTGATCTCTGCGGGGAAGTCGCGTTTTACTGTTTGGAGGTCATCTCACAAGGCCGAGAACAGGGACTCCAGGAATGCCCATATTACCAGTTCCTCTTTGGAGGCGTCCATCTGTGCCGCGGTGTCTGGCAGCGTATGATCCGCCGCCTCTCGGCCGTGTGCCCAGGCAAAGAGTTCGTTGAGCGATTTTTCTTTTTTGCCCCGGTGGAGGTCATGCTCATCACCCTCCAGCATCTCCGGTGCCGGCCGCCAGAGACCTGGCCCAACGATGTCTTTCAATGTTGCAGCTGCTCCTGGCTCGAGAGTCCCAGGCGGCCCCGCTGATGACCAACTGGGGTACGAGTGGAGGGCCCACGGCACACCCACAAGCCGCACCCAGACCTGGCTGGGCCGCCTCTGCGGGGCGCCGAACCCAACTCTCTGCAGCCACCTCTAATGGTGGCCACGCTCGAAACCCCGTGCATAAGCGAGTTCTAGGCACCGTAGTCCCCCCCCCCCCGGGAAGTGCTAGGTCTTCAAGCCAGCCTGCGCTAGATAAGCCCCTTTGACAGCTCACTGAAGGAGTCCCTCCCGTCTGAGCCTCAGGCACTCTCAGGCCATGTCTTGTGCCGGGATGAGGCACCTCCTCAGTGCCGACGATCTGCCACCAGCTCAGGTCCGTGCCCCAGGGGGCCGTGTGGGTTCACGAGGGGGGATCCAGTTTCAATGCTCCCCAAGCTTGCGAGGGTGCATGGTTAGGACCCTTGCAGCCGCTGCTGGCCCCAAGGCTCACTCGACAACACGGTGCTGGTGGCTCCAAGCTTTGCACATCAAAATGGCAGGACGGGACCACCACCGCCAGTTCTCCACCCGTGCCACAGGCCCCAATAGGCTGGACTTCTGGAGGAAGTCCAGCCTATAGGGCCCTCCCGGATAGGTGCCGGTACCAGGTGCCTATCACATGGGGTTCAGGTTGAGGCATGCAACCACAGTCCAGGGATCCGGACCAGGGCGCTGTCGAAGTAATGGGGGCCTCCCGGGGTTGGCCTCAGCTCTGAGGGCAGGGCCGCCCCCGTGAGCCCGCTCTGCTCACCACAGGTTCCAGAATGTGTGTGGGCTGCCGCAGTCCACCCGGCTCCCACACTGGAGGGCCCGCTGCCCAATGCAAGATGGTGCAAGATGGTGCCCCAACTTCAGTCTGGTGGTCGACTTCAGCCACCGATGCTCCATATAGAGGTCTGACGCAGCAGGGAAGACCACAGTCACCAGCCGGGATCCTTGGTGCACCGACACAGCTCAGTGGCCGCAGGTGCAGGAGTCCGGCTAACGCTGCCATGGTGACGCCGCTTGCCACCTCACTCCGGCACTCAGTCCAGGCAGTGAATCGGGAGCACAGAACTCAGCCGCAGGGCTCCGGGGTCGATCTCCCGGTGATGCCGTCTGTGCCTAGTGGGTAATGGCAGCTTTTGCTGGGCTTCCGTGCTGTACGGGGCTAGAAGCCGGTGCTGAAATCAGGGGTCAGCGGAGAAGTGGCGAGACGCATCTTACCTCGCAGCCATCTTGGCCACGCTCCTTGTTTTCTCTTTTAGTCCTTTTTGTTTGTGATAGAAATGACTCTTTTTGCAGGGTTATCCCCAAACATTTTGCATCTTCCTCCCTTGTTTTTCCTGACCTGTGGTTGTTGGTAATAGGGCTCTGGGCACTTTACCACTGCTGAACAGTGATAAAGTCCATATGTTCTCTATATAAATGACTATAATGATTGGGTATCCAGGATTGGCATATTTGTTTTATCAGTAGGTCCCTAGTAAAGTCCACTGAGTGTGCCAGAGCTGGAGATTCAAATGCTACTAGTGGGCCTGCAGCACTGATTGTGCCACCCACATGAGGAGCCCTAAAATGGTGTCTCAGGCCTGCCACAGCAGTGCCTGTGTGCAGTTGCTAACTGCCATGTTGACCTGACCCGAGGCCCCACTGGCCAGGCCTAACCCTTCCCATTCTGTACACATTGGACACCCCTATGGAAGGCCCAAGGTACCCCCTGGGCAGGGTGCAGTGTATGTGAAAGGTAGAGCATGTACTAGTAAGGGTGACATGCTCTGATAGTGAAATACTGCCAATTTCATTTTTCACTATTGAAAGGGTATCTTGCCCATAGGCTAGAATGGGGAATGCTGTGTATAATGTTTACCGCATATCTTCCCATAGGCGCAAGATAGAAAATTGGAGTCTGGTCTCTCTGAACTCAGAATTAAATAACCCATCTTTTAGGAAGGATGTTTTTTAAATCCTGTATTTGAAAACAGCAGTTTTAGAAAGTGGCTGTTTTCTTGTCTAACCTTTCTGTGTGCCTTTGCCTGTTTGTGAATTGACTGTCTGGATTGTGAGTGATAGGGGCTGGGGTGGCTCCAGGAGGCTGGGTGAATCAGCACTAGGCTGAATAGTTTCATCTGCATCTTGAGTGGTGGGAGGGGATAGCACTTGGGCCTGAATAGGGCTGTGCCTGCCTTCCACAATGCTGGCTCCACCTCCTGCTGGGCGGCTGACAACCCTGTCCCTCTCTCTCAAAGGAAAGAAGGAGTCATGTAAACAGAGTGCTCCAGGACTGACCAGAACTGGTTTGGACTAGGCAAAGGCCTCTCTGCCTTCAAAGAACAAAGATAATATTGGTATAAAAAGGGATACCCAGACCCCAGAACTTTAGATCATCCTGGAATCAAGAAGGAACCTCTGCTGAGGAGAAAAGCTGGAAGACTGAAGAGGAAGGACTGTCCTGCTTTGTGTTTGTGGGCTGACCTGCAGTTGCTATTCTGCCAAGGAGAGGGGAAGGACTTTGCTGTTGCTGTGTCCCCTTGGTTGAAGAGATCTCCAAGGGCCTAAGAAGAACTGGCCTCCTGTTAAGAAGTCCCAGGCACAAAAGGACTTCACCCCCAGCGTCCCCCTGAAATGTGCTGTGTGAGTTCTGACCTGCCTAGAGTGCTTGATCTATTTGTGGGGCTTCTGGAGGTTGTTTCCTGCTGTTTGAGGAGCTGGAAAACAAGACAAGACAAGAAAATCTACAATTTTGCACGCAGCGCTCGCTTGTGGAGCGCATCGTCGACAGTGCAAGAGAATTTCAGTTGTTGCGAAGATCGCCGCGACGCCTATTTCTGCTGCAAGGACGATCGCATCGTTCGCTTGCTGTAGCGCATCGCCCTGTTGCGGGAAGATTCCATTTGCTGCGAGTAGCGTCGCAGAGCCTGTCGTCGCTGTGAGAACTGTTGCACCGCTTGCTTACAGACTGCATCTGTCGCTGCGAATATCGTCGCAGAGTCAAAGCATCGAGGGGCCGCGACAGGAAAAGATCAACGCTGCGCCGTGCATTGCCGCCGCACTGAAGATCGTCACTGTCCCGGAGATCGTCGCATCATGCCTGTGCAAAACGCTTCCTAATGAACCTGCAACCCAGAATCCATACAAGGTATCGCATCGCTCCCCATACAGATTGGACTCGACGCAACCCGCCCACTGCGTGCAGCGGGGTTGTCGCATCGCCTCACCAGGGTCTCAGGAGTGACACATCACTTGTTTTCCAACGCTGCAGTTTCCACTTGGAACTTTTGTCGCATCTACAGGTACTTTGGGCTAAAAGCGACGCAACTGTGAATTATTTTGGTGCAAACCTTTAAACTCTTTTTAAAGACTTATTTTGGAACAGTGTATGTTGGATTTTTGTTGTTTTGGTCTTGTGTAGTTTAGATAAAGATACTTTATTTTTTTAAACTGGTGTTGAGTCCATTTGTGGTGTTTTCACTGTGTTACTGTGAGTGTTGGTACAAATACTTTACACATTGCCTTTGATAAGCCTGTCTGCTCGTGCCAAGCTACCAAGGGGGTGAGCAGGGGTTATCCAAAGAGTGTATCCCCCTTACCCTGACTAGAAGCAAGGGTCCCGATTTGGACAGTGGTACCTACCTCTGCCAACTGGAGACCCCCAGATCTAACAGTTTGCATGTGTGTTTCTGGTTATGTGAGACCGGGCTCTTATGTTGACAGCCATCAGAGATGTTGTAGGAATAATGCTGACCATTTGTGTTGTAACTGATGCCAGCTCCCATTACTCAGTGATTTCTAATTCCTGTTGGGCGTGGGTATGGCCACATGAATACCTTGTGCTTGTTGATGTATGCACACTTATGATGGGGCGTGCCTGCCCTGAGTTTTCTCTTGTGTCTATAGAAATGTCAATGAAAAATGTTTAAATAATAGAACTGAAAATGAATCTGCATGGAGTATTTGATACACAGCTCAGAAATTACGAACCTTCTGAACCTTTTGAATACAAATTTGGGTATGCATTATTTTTTTTATTTTCTTTCAGAGCAAAACCGGAGCCCTAGAAGGGCCTGAAGTGGACGGATTTGTCAAAGATATGATGGAGCTCGTCAAGGTGAGTGATGAATAATAGAACAAATATAGAAATATGCAAGGTGTCTATGATTTCTTGACAAATAAAACAGAGTGTCATGCTTCAGGGCTGGATTGCCATACTGGGCACTAGAATAATCCCTTTTGGGCAAGAGGGCATAGGACGCTGTTGAGGTTGGATACACAGTCCACCCAGCACAGAGAAAGCACCACACATATTTTGTATAAGTGAATACATAATTTGCTGCAGAAAATCCTGCCTGCAAAAGAGGAGTGACTACTTTCTTGTTGATGAAGGCTGACCTTGACCATGTCTCTTTAAAGAACTACAGACCTCTGTTCCCTGTAATCTGCAAGATCATGAAAACTGCACAGCTTTATCTGTAGGGTCTTTAAAGATTTGAAATTGCTAGATGATTCACAGGCAGGTGGCTCATGTGTAAGAAAGGGAGGGTTTAAGGCTTGGCAAGTAGTTTCAAATGCTAGGCCAAAGAGGCAGTAAGCTGTACACACATTGACTGCAGCAGCTTTAAAGGGTACTTATAAGGGTGGCGCCAATCAGGTATACACCAATTGCACACATGCTTACGGAAGAAACACATGCAATTTAGCACTGGTCAGCAGTGGGACAGTGCTCAGAGTCCTAATCATCTTTATCATCGTTATTTCGACAAAAATATCATAAAAGAGGTCACAATGCATCAACAGTAAAATTTCAGTTCAAATCGTTACATGTTAGCATGAGAAAGCCAAAAATACATCATGTCAATAAAACTATTTCTTCATGATAAGATAGAAAAGCATTATAAATAATTAAAAAGAAGAAAGTCAACTCAAAGTCCCTCCCCTCACTAATAACCTTCAAGCATCCTAAAGCTATACAAAAGTACACTAAATCTCATTTTACCACATAATTCCTTCTGATGTTCCACATAGCAGCTAAGAATTTAGTTACAGCAAAAACAATTACTGGAGATAAATCAGTTTTTAATATTCGGTAGGAGTGAAAACACTGCCTAATCCCCAAGTTTTTGCAAATTGGGACAATCCACTTCTTCCTAGGTGTCTGGTAGGAGGGGCAGAAGAACATTACATGCAAGTCATTTTCTAGCTCCGCGGTGCAGGCAGGACAATTTTTAGAGGTAGATGGGCACCATCAGCTAGTAAGGGCTCTAATTGGGAGAGAGTCGTGTCTCCATTGGAGATACAACTTCCTAAGACCAGTAGGACTGATATCATCAAGAACAGTCTCCAATTTGTAATAGTCTTTCATTGCTAAGAATGTGCTCGACAATGTCCCCGTTTGGGCATTCGATAAACGGGCAGACAGGTTATAATCATAGTACAAGTTAACCAGCTCTTTACGGGATATGCTTCTACAAGCTTGATCCGGATTACTCCACAGTAGGGGGCAGTCTAGCCTCTCAAATTCCTGCCTTATGTATTTTAGCCAGGGAAGTTTCCATGCATTCGGAAGATTTACCAGCTTCGAAAGTTCTTGCCTATAAGTGGCGAGTTCTGATGTTACCCAGAGTCACCTCCAAAAAGTTAAGGGCTTAAGGCCCAATTCCTCTTTTAATGGTCTCAATCCCAGGTTGAGCCTAAGGGGGAGCAGGGGTGTGCTTGAAGGCAAAGATACCAACTGCGTAAGGAACTTATTTTCTGTGACGGTAATTGAAGGGGCACAGTTGTGACCCCACAATTCGCCCCCATAAATTACCGCCCCAAGTGCCTGCATTTTGTAAATTTCAAGAGGTGAGCCAATCGGTTTTAGCATGGATTTATTTAGTAGTTTAAGAATGCCCCCCGCCTTTTGAGAGTGCTTTAATTGAGATTTAATCTGGTGTTGAGCCCAGGTCATATTTTCATTAAGAGTCAGACCCAGGAACTCAAACGTCTGCACTCTTTCAAGCCGGGCACCTCCTATAGCAGGGTTTGGGCGTGATGTTTTCAGGGGATTGAAAATCATGAATTTCGTTTTAGATGCATTTATTTCGAGCCCCCGATCATGACAGAAGGTGACAAAGCCATCCAAGACTCGCTGTATACCCATCAGAGTCTTAGAGAGTAACAGGGTGTCATCTGCGAACATAATCTCAGAGATCCCCGACCCAGCGAGCCTTGGGGCATCTCTGTTGGAGACTGCATTCAGATGGGGGATTACTCCGTTGACATAGAGGCAAAACAGGGTAGGCACCAAGACGCAACCCTGCCTTACCCCCCTGCCAACGGAGAAGCTAGATGACAGGTTGCCATCTCTCCCACACCTCACCCTTGCGAAATTCTGAGTATGGAGTCGTATTATGATGTTCAGAAGGGGGATTGGGATGCCTAAGTCCCCTAGAACGCTCCAAGGTTTCCTGCGTGGGACCAGATCGAAGGCCGCACGGAGTTCTACGAGAACAGTATATAATGAACCACCCTCTACCTTGACCGTTTTCCAGAAGAGCATAGTTAATCTGAAAATCTGGTCTGTGGTGGATACGTTCTTTCTAAAGCCCGCCTGATACGGGCTTAAAATGTCAAAGTCCTCTATCCAGTCCAAGAGGCGGTACAGAATCAGCCTTGCAAAGAGTTTCTGGGATACATCTATTAGGCTAATTGGCCTGTAGTTGGCTGGGAGCAGAGGCGACCCCTTCTTGAAGATAGGGACTAGCTCTGCTCCAAGCCAAGTACTTTGGACTGCCATACCTCCAAGGATTGCATTAAAAATTGTTAATAGATAGGGAGCCCAAATCCCGGGTTCATGTTTGAAAAGATCGCCCGGTACCTTGTCCAGCCCTGGGACTTTACCCACAGGGAGCTTAGATATAGCAGCCCGGACCTCACCTAAAGTGAACCTAAGCTCGGGTGAGCCAAGGACAGGGCTTTTCAATGTGTCACCTGGAAGGAACTCCATACGGGAATTATCCCCCTTGTACAGGGTGCTAAAGTGTTCTTCCCATATCTCTGCTGCAATATTCGGCACTACTGCCAGCTCTGGTTCAACCGAACCAGTGCTCACAATTTGCCAGAACTTCCATGCATCTTTAACCGCTAGGGCTGATGTTAACTTCGCCCAATTTTCATTCCCCCACTCGATCTTAGCATGATGGATTAGCTGCCGGTATACTTTCCTCCTGCGCTGTATAAGTTCCCTGTTGTTATTCTCTTTCAATGCGCCAAGGAGTTCTCTTTTCGCCAATCTGCAAGCCCTGTTATACCAGGTTGGCTTCCTTCCAGCCCTACTCCCACTAGAACCATGGGGATTTAGGATATCTGAGAGACTGTTAAGTAATACCTTATTAAGTTCTCCCAGCCTTTCATTAAAATCCTACGTAGAGTGCTGTTCAATAAGAGCAGCTACATCAACTAGTACTGGGATAACCCGGGCATACAATTCGCCTACTCCATCTGGATTTTTAACCAGCTTGTCCCATTTTACCCTGCGTCTATTACTTGACAGGATAGCCCTGTTAGGTGTACCGGGCTGTAAAGATGAACGGCCCTTATAAATACCAGGCAAGGAAAAGTCCAGAATCAAGGGGTTGTGATCACTCTCTCCCCTGGGTACAACCCTAAAATCTAGTATTCTATTCCACGCACTGCACTCAACAAAAATGTAATCAAGTTGTGCCTCCCTCCCTGGTTTGTTAAAGGTGGACATAGGCGGGTTGTCAGACTTTGTACGGCCATTACATGCCCTGATAGAATGGTTCAGCGTCAGTGACGTAATTTGAACGGCCAGAGGAGCCCATGGCCTTGCCGAAGGGCCTGCCACTTGTGGAATTTTCCAAACATCATCCTCCTGGTTGACGCCATCCAGCAAACCCTCAAGTGGTTCAAAGTGGGAGTTGAGATCTCCTCCCCCCACAAGCGTGGCTCCCTCAGGAATCTTGGTTGAGAAGGAGGATAACTCTTCGATGGCTCCGGACTCAGAGGTGGAGCTCATAGGTCTAGAATCGATATTGACCAGTGCGAGTCTGGAGCCGTTCTGCCACTCTAGAATAACACATTGCACGTCCTCTGATGCTGTGTCCATAAACCTAGCACTGCAACCTAAATGGGTTGCTATCCAAATTGTTAGACCCCCCGACGGTCTACCTTTTCCCCCCCCACCTTGCGGGAACTGAGAATGAGGCAAATCCTAGACGGAATTGCTCCTCCCACACATATTTTGTATAAGTGAATACATAATTTGCTGCAGAAACTCCTGCCTGCAAAAGAGGAGTGACTACTTTCTTGTTGAAGAAGGCTGACCTTGACCATGTCTCTTTAAAGAACTACAGACCGCTTACTCTGTTCCCTCTAATCTGCAAGATCATGAAAACTGCACAGCAGCTTGGAGGCAAGATGGCGGCCGCTTGAGTGGCCGGTGCAGAGCAGGTACGGCGAGGACGGTAATCTGGATGAAACCCCTCTCAAAACGTACTACCGAATAACCCATCGCGCATAGCTGGCATACCTTGCTTAAAGGCTTCTCTTGGTGCTGAAACGGTGAAATGTGGCTGACCCTCGCGCGGCTCGGGTCTTCGAGGCGGCGTTTCAGGGCTGTGCTGCGGGCTGTGCTGCGGGCGCTGGAGGCTGTCATTCCCGGCTGCCGCCTCGAGCTGAGAGGTGGGCGGAGTCATCTGCCGAGTCGAGAACAGCCGCGGAGCTCGCTTCGGTGTTGCTGTCAGTGGAGTCAGGAGAGGAAGCAGAAGTCCATCTGCTCTGGGAGTAGCTATCGAGCAGGTTTTCAGCAGCTGAGGGACGAAATGGCTCCTAAACAGAACCCCAGCTCAAAGTCAAATAATGCCAGAAAGAAAGCTGCAAAAGATGAGGCAGAGGTCTTAATAACGGACCCCATTCATGGAGAAGAGCTTCCATTACAAAACCAGCAAAGAAAGAGACAGCAGGGGGGCCCCAAGACCCGGTTAGCTTCCGCTACTGTTTTGGAGCTACTGGTAAAGGCCGGTAAGGAGAAGGGGGAGAAGGTTCTGGGGGAAAGTGCTCCTTTGGTAGTACATGATTTACCTGAGAACTCTGATGTACCCCTTATTCCTCAAGCACCAGGGGGAGATCCCGTGGAAGGGACACCTATTGCAGCAGGTTGCATTAATGAGACACCACCTTGTGGCAATAAAATTTTGGAGAATGCGAGTGAAGAGATACCCAGCACATTAGAAACCCTGTTAGAACCCCCGGCGGGAAATGAAGATATGATTGAGGGGGGAGCAGCAGGAGCTATCGGGGAAAAGGAGAATGATCCTAGTGAGGCTTTCTTCTCAGTCTCTGAAGGCGGAGGTGAGTGGTCTGAAGAGGATGAGTAGCACAGCTCTGGTGAAGAGTCAGACTCTGACCCCGATCCTGAGAGCGACATGCCAGCCACTGCTATGAAAACCAAAAAGGCTGCCTGGGGACAAGAGCCAAAGCAAAGTGAATTAAGCTGGGACCACTCCTCTGCCCTCCCTTTAATTGGTACCCCCCTGATGGAACAGACACAACTATCCCTGTTGGAGTCTATACACCAAGAGATTTTGGCTCACAGAGAGGAGACGCGCCAGGATAGCCGGAAATCGCAGGCTGCGATGAGGAAAATGCAGGGAGTGGTGCGGAAACTTTCTAAAGCTTGTGCCGCTACAGGAGATAGAGTGTCGAATCTGGAGGAGCCTGTGGTAGCAACAGAAACCGAGGTGGCAGGTGCTGTATCTAAGGTTGAAGCTCAATGCTCTCAGGTGTTAGACATACAGTGGAAGTTGGAAGAAATGGAAAATCGGCTTAGAAGGAACAACCTGAGAGTTTTGGGAATTCCGGAGGGAGCCGAAGGTTTGGACATAAGGGCTTTTATCATCAAACTGTTTCAACAAGCCTTCCCGGAGCTTTCAAGCTGGGACTGGCCCAAAGAACTACAAAGAGTGCACCGATTTCCTTTCAATCAGAGAAGGAGCACCAAGGAAGGGGATAAACCCAGAGCAGTACTGATATTTCTGGGTAATTTTGTCCTTCGACAGGCGATTGCGGATAAGGCTAGACCTGATGCCAGGAGAAATGTAGATGGGGTGTCGTTTTTTGTTCGCCCAGACTTCTGCCACGCGACTGTGGAAAGACGATGGCGTCTTAGGGGGTTGATAAAAACCCTTTCAAGATAAGAAACTTCAAGCCTATCTGATTAACCCTGCACAGTTAAAGATAATCAATGAAGGGAAAACAATGTACTTCTCCTCAGAAGTGAAGGCTAAGGAGTATCTAGACAGCCTGGGCAAATAGATTTTGATAAACTGACAGTTTCATTGATTATAAAGGTATAAGGGTATTACAGGTATAATTTATTTCATGCTCCTTTGCCTATAGGTTAGGGTTCTCAATGCGTCAGACTTTTCAATGTACACTTGAAGGTTTTTTTTGTTGGGGGGTTTTGGTGGTTTCTTTTTTGAATTGTATGTCTAGTTGTCCTCGCCGTAAGCTATGCATTTCATCGCATGCACAGACTAGATCTGTGCACCTCACAGTGTGGGGGGTGGGGGGTAGAGATGGAGGGGTTGGGGGGTAGGGGGTGGGAGGGGTGGGGATGGGGGGTGGGGGGGTGCAGATGGTCGAAAATGAAAAATGGGAATATAAAATGCATTACTGTTTTGATTGATTTGTCCGGACAAAAAGAGCAATCAAATAAGGGTAATAGAATTAAGCGTCAGGGCTCACAGGGGTCATCAAATCAATAGCTATGATGTTAGACTGTAATATTTGCACATTGAATGTGGGCGGTCTAAATGACTGGAGAAAGAGACAAAGATTGGCTCACTTTGTTAAATTCAATAAAATAGATGTACTCTGTCTCCAGGAGACACACCTCCCTTGGGCAAAGACGCACCTTCTGTTTTTGAATGGTTTTGAGCTAGTTGCATGCTCCTCTCAATCTACAATGATCAGGAGGGTCACCATTTTGGTGAGGAAATCCCTGTGCGGTGTTAAAAGGGCTAAGACTGACAGTCACGGGAGATGGGCTATCACAGAGTTGGAAATTGGCATAACTTTATGCGTAATTTATGGCTCTAACGGAGATGACCCAGAGGTTTTTGATTTTCTAGAGATCGAATTAGCTGGCTGGCCGGGACCTCTAATAGTTTGTGGAGATCTAAATATTTCAGCAAACTGGGGGAACAATGCAAAGTATGGTCGTCGGAAGCCCAGGGTTTTCAGGGCAATAAAAGCACTTATGGGATCCCTGGCCTTATCCGATATTTGGGGCACTAAAGAACCACAAAACTCCGGCTTTACATATTTCTCGAACCCAGCCCAGAAGCATTCTAAATTGGACTACTTTTTTATTTCCTCCTCAGAAATCAATAAAGTTACCATCACTAGGCTACCGAGGGTGCTGTCGGACCACAACCCATTGGTAGTCCTGTATAAAAGGGTTGGTGGTCAAAGAGTTAAATCCCATTGGACCTTTGAAAGGAGATTATTGGCAGACCTAAGATTTGTAACCCATTTAAAGAACTGGTCGGAAGCTTTTTTCGATGCTAATAGATATAGCGCCTCCCGTAATATTGTATGGGAATCTTTCAAAGCGGCTTTGAGAGGCGAGACCATCAGTTTTTCAGCAAAAATGAAAAAGGAAGATAGGTTGGAGGAAACCAAACTGTTGGAAAGACTATCTAATATTGAAGAAGAGCATGTCAGGGTTATAGCATCAGGTGGTGATGGAAATAATAGCTATAATGCCCTCTCTGCTATTAAGGCAGAGTTACAGAAATTGATCACTCAAAAGGCGATAGGGGAATATCAGGCCACTAGAACCAATCGCTATGAAACAAGCGAACATGCCAGTAGAGCTCCCGCTCTCCGATTAAGACAAGAGAGGTCTAAAAATGTAATCTCAAAGATAGTGGAAAGGGGTAAAGAATATACTGAAACTAAGGAGATTCTAAATGTTTTTAAAGAATTCTATAAGAAATTATATGATGACGAGAGTAGGGTTGGAGAGCAGCAAGATAGTTTGGAAGATTCAGGACCGCGCCTTGATACCTTATCACGAGAAGAACTAGATAAGGATATTACTCAACTGGAGGTTAAGATAGCCCTACACGACCTGGCATCAGGGAAGGCCGCAGGACCCGATGGCATTCCCTTGGAGGCCTATAAATGCATAGAATCGGAAACCATTGTTCTCCTGGTAGATCTTTTCAATGGGATAGCCAGTACAGGTCAGACCCCGGATTCCTGGAAAGAGACGAATATTATTATATTCCATAAAAAGGGTAAACCCACTGAGAATCCGGGGTCATACAGACCTATTTCGCTTATCAATTCCGACACAAAGCTATATTCTAAGATCTGGGCCTTGAGGTTGGGCAGGATCATAGGCGGTCTCATCTCTCCGTGGCAGCATGGGTTCATTCCCGGACGTGGCACGACGGATCATACCAGCAGAGCTATTGCTCTATTTGATGCCCATGTCGCCACGGGGGGGAGATGGCCATGATCCTGCTCGATGCGGAAAAAGCTTTTGACCGGGTGGTCTGGGGCTATCTCTGGGATATCTTAGCAGGAAGAGGGTTTGGACAGAAAACTATAAGAGCACTTAAGGCAATGTACCAAGATCCAGTTGCCAGTGTGACGATTATGGGAGAGAAATCGAATCTGTTCTCTATAAAGAGAGGGACCCGTCAGGGATGCCCGTGCTCCCCGATTCTCTTCTCCCTTTTCATTGATCCACTAATTCAGGCTATACTAGGGTGTCCTAGATTAAGACCAGTGGTTTTTATCGGATATGAAAATTAAGTTTTAGCTTACGCGGATGATATCGCGGTATTCTCTTCTGATCCCCAGCAGGCAATGGAGATTCTGTCCGATCTAACGAAAAAATTTGGTGCTAGGTCAGGTTACCTATTAAACGAAGCTAAGACCCAGATTATTTGCACAAGGAATGTGGTGAAAGCTGATTCTAGATTTGTGGACGCAGCAGTTTATTTAGGGGTAACAATCAATGCTAATGTAGATAAAATTGTGGAAGATAATTTTACACCACTTATCAAATCAATTAAATCCGATCTGAGAAGGTGGGATGGTCTACATTTATCATTAATTGGGAGGGTGAACGCTGTCAAAATGACTTTGTTCCCTAAAGTATTATATTTATTTCGAGCCATACCTCTATTTTTTGAAGAGAAAATGATCGCAAATCTAGAGTCAATTTTTATTAAATTCATTTGGCAATTTGGGAAAGTTAGACGGTCCACTAATCTGTTGTCCCTACCAAAAGACAGGGGGGGTTTGGCTCTCCCCAATTTAAAGCTGTATCATTGAACCTGCCTCCTGACCCAAATGCCTGTGCTTTTCCAGCCAGAGACATTCCGTAATGATGTTACTTTAGAAATTGAGCATCCTCCTTCCATATTTGAGCTATTGTTAGGAAGGAAGGCGCTGGGGCTAATGCTTTGTGAGATCGATCGTAGATTCTATAAGAAGGCAAGGTTCAAGATTATTGATGGTGTCTGGCGAGTTTGGATGGGCTGTAGAAAATTTTGTAACATCCCTAAAATCAATCCATACCTACACATCTATAACTCCAGCCTCCTCTTAGTGCTAGAAGCAGATAGGACTTTCAAAGTATGGGGTGGGTTGGGTATCAAATCATTGTGGCAAGTAATTGACGGAGAGGGTGTAGTAAGCTTTGATGTTTTACAAAATAGGTATGGAATCCCTGACAACCATTGGTTTGTGTATATCCAACTGATACGCTCATTGAAGGCTCAGAGACCAAAATTGACATCCCCCGGTATTTGTCCCTTATTGGAGGCCATGTCTAGAGGGTGTAAAAAAATTAGGATCTTGTATAACATTTTTATCTCAGAGATCCAAGATGATGTGGATAAGACAGAGGTAGCCTGGGCCAGAAAATTGGGCAACCCTGATATAGATGTTGATCAGGCCCTTCTATTGAATAAAAAGATTTTTAGAGCCACAAACTTAAAGGCCCAACATTACAAGACGGTGTTTAACCTGTACTATACCCCGGCGAAATTATTTGCCTGGGGGGTTAGGACCGACGATACGTGTCCAAGGTGTGGGGATGGCCAAGCAGACTTATTACATATGTTTTTCAATTGCAACCTTTTAACGCCTGTTAAAAATGAGATTGAAAAGTTTTGGGAGGGGCTGCTAGGTCATAAGATCGACCTATCCCCTACCCTAATGATTTTGGGTATGGATTCTAATTTAAAACTAGGAAAAGAGGAAGAAGCACTGATTTTTATATCCGTGGCTGTACTCAGGCTTTTAATTTCGGCAGGTTGGAAGGATACGGTGGCCCCCTCCTTCCAAATGTGGCTATCTAGGCTGCTGGGAATCCATAATATTGAGTCCTGCCTATATGAACAAAAGGGACTAAAAACACGGGATTTTGGAAGAAGGCTATGGGCACCTGTCACAGAGTGGAGGAGGGCGAAGTTGTAGGAGTGTCGATGAAATTATCCCATTACCACCATAACTATATTTTTAAGATCAAACTTTTATGAATTGTAAATAAGATGTATTTGGTCCTGTTGGATTATGCTGCCAGAATATGTTAGTACTGTCGTAGCACCCTTTGATTGTGTATTGGTGATGAGCCTGGTTTTTTTAAAGTATTACTGCTTTTACGTCCGGATTTTATCTGTATTGTTCTATTCTTTTTTTTCTTATTCATTGTAAATGCATTAATATTTCCAATAAAAAAAAGGAAAAAAAAAAGAAAACTGCACAGCTCTGTAGGGTCTTTAAAGATTTGAAATTGCTAGATGATTCACAGGCAGGTGGCTCATGTGTAAGAAAGGGAGAGTTTAAGGCTTAGCAAGTAGTTTTAAATGCTAGGCCAAAGAGGCAGTAAGCTGTACACACATTGACTGCAGCAGCTTTAAAGGGTACTTATAAGGGTGGCGCCAATCAGGTATACACCAATTGCACACATGCTTACGGAAGAAACACATGCAATTTAGCACTGGTCAGCAGTGGGACAGTGCTCAGAGTCCTAATTTCAACAAAAAGATTCAGCAAAACATGTAAGCAAAATGCAACAAACATTTTCAATGCAATATGCATCATATTGGTGAAAGTTTGAGCTATTGGCATTGTAAATGAGAATGTTTTTTACTTATGTTTTTTGGTTTGCAAGCATCTAACACTGCTGTACCGTAACAAGATTAATGGAAGTAATTTAAAGTAATTTTGATAGACGACGCATATACGTGTGCTCTGATACCTGCTTCCACAGATAAGCACTTTCCCTGACCACTTCTACTGACTAAGAAAAAAGCTTACATCAGCACAACATTCAATCAGAAAGTTTGCTCTTTAGATATTAGAAGCAGGCCCCTAGAGTTGGCAGAGCCTCTTTGTATTGATATGAATCCAATCTGTCAACATGCTGCAGCCCGAGGGCAGGCAATGAGCAGCATCCACAACAGTGAAGGTCCGGAAGTGGAGCGTTCTGCTCCATTCGGCTTTAAACACCGATAAATAATGCACACTGAAAGAGCTGCAATGGAGAGCATGTGAATGGAGAAATGCCATGCAGAATAGGAGTGAGGAATGCTGCCACATAAAATAAAAGTAGTGGTTAATTAAATAAAAGCCATCCATACTGATCTAACAAATTCTGCGTGTTTGCCATTGCATGGGCAAGCTACTTAAATTTTTTGAAGCTTATGACCTACTTGGAATATTGCCAAACATTTACTCCTACGCTTGGAGGGGTGGTAGTGGGGGGGGGGCAATCAGTGTTGTGGGAGGAGTGAAGGGGTGGATAGGACGGCATGGGAGGAATAAGAAACTCCCAAGTGCCCTTGCGGTGTGGTTTGTAAAGAAGTAACAGTCCCTAGCAAACCAGCAAGGTATCCTGACATGTTTTTTTGTTACAACTTTTGCTCTGAAAGTATTTGTCCACTGAGAAAAAGTAAAAGAATGGGGAGGAATGCCCCCAGCTTCTCCTGCTTGAAGGCCAATTACTTCATGAAATGAGGGATGGGAGGAGGACTGGCATGGTGTGTGCTACAGGTTGGCTGTCTGCAAACTGTCTGTAGAGAGGTTTTTGACTGAACCGACATCCCCACCGAAATAAAAGCATCTGGTTAGGTGTGTGTTTAGCTACTCTCACATGAACACCGCATTTATCATCAATCGCCAAGCATGTATGGAGAGAGATGGGTGCACACATGTGTGGGTGAACATATGAATGTAAGTTGATAGTAAATCTAGCACTCTTTCCAAAAGATGTTACATGATTAGTTGTTTATGATACCAGATACAGGAAATCCAGAGGTACAGAACAAACTTAATAAGAAAGTACAAGATTGTGCGACACCTATGTGCTCTTCTCGAGCTGATGGTTTAAGGGGATGGGTATGCGAGGGAAGTCTCATTTGAGAGTGGTTATATTTTTCCTTTTTACTGAGTTGTGCTTTTCAGGTTTGGCGTTCGCCCACAACTTTTGTTAACTGTAAGATTAGAAGAAGGCACGTGAAAAAGACTGATTAAAAACACTAAGACAGTGTTGGTGATGACAAAAAAGTGTGACAAATGTGCAAATTATATTCACAATGGAATGAACAGATGGATGGAATATTCCTATTCAAACTAGGATAGTGGAGAAGAGTACCCAAAAACACAATCCTCGGCCTCAACACTAAAAAACATAACTGATGGCATGATTCAAAAAGAATTCTGTGTACCCTCTATATACTTTTTCAAATATAAGTTCCTTACAGCTCATCAGTTAACTTCCCCCCATTTGTGTTTGTATTCCTCGGTTGCAGCCCTCTGCTACCCTAAAGGCGTTCTGATCACCTATGTTTTTTATTTGGTCATCATAATGCTATTGAGTTCCATATAAAGTACACTAATACTTTTCAGTGCTGGAGCGTAAAATCAATTTCAGTGTGCATGGAGGAGTAGGTGTATGTCTGAGAATCTATTTATTTATAACGTTTTATATAGCTCTGCCTTGATTTCCTATGGGGCTTAGTGAATCCCCAAATAATGGTACATCTACACACATTTCAGGCATAGGTCCGTGGTGCGTGGACTGATTTCTGTGCCTTGGGTCAATAAAGTTGGAAGTAGTGACTTCCCAAAACAAATTTAAGTTGGAATGTCATTGACATGTTATGGTCACAAAAGATTGCAGATGTTTTTATAGATGAGAAAAAGCCCAAGATGGACCCCGGGACATAAAAGGCAAATGACCACACCCTCTTGGACACTGAAATTGGGTTTGACACCCTGAGTCAAAACCCAAACCCGGCAACAAGGTTTCACATATATAGTAAATTTATATATGGGACCCTGCAGGAACCTATACTCCAAAACGAACTGCAATATAATTTATTTATTTATTTGTCTCATTTGTAATGTGCATAGCTGCCCCAGCAATATAATTTATTTATTTATTTGTCTGATTTGTAATGCGCATAGCTGCCCCAGCGACGGGGCGTCCCAGCGCAACCACAGACTCCAAGGACAAGAACCAAAAGAAGACAGGTTACAGAGGGAAAAGCCAGGTCTTTATGGCTTTCCAGAAAGCAAGATGATGCTGGATAGATCTGATGATATAAAAAGCTTACATTTTTATTTTTGGGAAAAATTTCTTTCAAAAGAGCAAATATTCGGAAAATATTTTAAACCCAGTGACAACAATTATTAGTAAGCATCTCATTGCAAAATATGCTCAAGAGGGCAAAAGTTGAAGTTCACAGGATACAGCTTTGAAAAATCGATGTTTGCAGCCAACACGTGTTTTGCAGGAACCCCACTTCTTCAGAGCTAACGAATTAAGAGCAGGGCCAGACTGGCCATAGAGGGCACCGGGAAATCCCCGGGTGCGCCGCACGGGTGTGGTCCGGTTTTGGGCCCCTTGGGGCCGTTTTTATTACAGTGTAGAGTAGGGAATAGCTACAAGGGATTTTGTTTGTCAACTACTTCAGTTGGTTTGCGGACATACATTTTAGAGGTTCGTTGTCAACAATCTACCTCACATGCATCCATAGGATAACTACAATGAATGTTGATATAAATCACAATAGATGAGAAATCAATGGCACGAGCAATTTAGAAAGCACACGGAAAATCCTATTTATATGAAAATATATTATATTTTATCCATCAAGGAGAATTATTACATTGTCTTTATATAGGGGTCTTCCTCTGCAATATACAATTGTCCTGATGATGGTCTTATAGACAACTGCAACAAAGACCGAAACGCCGATTCTGTCATCATCTCCAAAGCAATCTATTTCTTTAAGAATAACTTTTGTACATTGATGAACTCAGTTATTCACTTTAATTTAAAGGAGTTGATTTCATGTTCTGAACTGATTTGCTGCTTTGTCCATACATCTGTTCATGACACTTTTTGCTTACATTGAATTGTTTGTTGTATCCCCTTTGATTCTCCTTGACTGATAAAATATAATATATTTTCATATAAATAGGATTTTCCGTGTGCTTTCTCAATTGCTCGTGCCATTGATTTCTCATCTATTGTGATTTATATCAACATTCATTGTACTTATCCCATGGATACATTTGAGGTAGATTGTTGACAACGAACCTCCAAAATGTATGTCCCCAATCCAACTGAAGTAGTTGACAAACAAAATCCCTTGTAGCTATTCCCTACTCTACATTGTTCATTGCCCAAGCCTACAAGGGTTTATTGGGTTACCCAAAATTCTCTTTTTGTTTTTATTACAGGGCTGTCGGCCCTGTACCAAAATCGTCAGAAAACCGGCTCTGGCAACGAGCTCGGTGGCACCTACAACCCCCACCGAGTGGGGAGGGGGGCCGGCCGAGCACTTTGCCAGGGCCGGTTGTGGTTTCCAGTCCGACCCTGATTAAAAGACCTCCCACTGTGTATCCATATCAAGTACACTCGTGAAATCTATCAGTCATGCATTCTCAACTTCTTGGCATATATGTATTTGATCAAAAAACTCGCTCATCAAATGAAAGAAGACTGAACTGTTCATTCTGTCACTTCAAAAGGAAAGCTTCTTACGGTCAAAAGCTAAGAGAACCCCGATTGGACCCATCGATTCATTCTGTGCTCCCATTTCTGCAATGCATCCGGTTCTGTTTCAATCAGCCAGATCTCCCAAATCTCGTCTCCGCTGACATCATAATATATATGGTGAATTACAGCAATATCTAATTTAATGTGGATACACAGCTTTCAATTTAAATCTGCGAAATTTAAGATCCATCCTCCATGTTTAAGGCAGCTATCAGAAATGAAGGACACCATAAGAAAGGCACTGGTGGGAAGGAGAACATTACACAGTATTCAGAAATAAAATCTATCCCTGGACAGAATTGGAAGATTAATTTGAATTAAGAAGGAAGCACGGTTGGTTTTCTATGAAGGATTGTTGTTTGCTTTTACAAGGGACAAGAAGATGTTCTTTTGATTTCTTAACACAAAAACACAAAGAGATGAAGGGTTTTGAACGGAGTCTGTCCTAGTCCCCCATATATAATGATAATGAAACAAAAGAAGGAACAGTTCCGTACTTACAATTACTGCTTTGGAAAGAACTACAAGATTGCGGGGAAATAATGATTGTTATTTTTATTTGTTGAATGTTTTCTAATAAAAATAATTATTTCCTTGCACTCTTGTAGTTCTTTCTAAAGCAGTAATAGTAAGTTCGGAACTGTTTAATTATTTTTTTAATTTCTTACACATATGTTTACTTTTTATAAGATGAATGGTAACATCTTTTTGAGCCTTTGGCGAAGAAAGAGTTTCTGAAATATTGATGAGCTACTGAATTACTAGGTAATAGTGGGAATTAGGTCACAAAGACTTTTACAAAGAAAATGCAGAGGTGTTTAGCCACCGAATGGATACCTTTTCTATTGTTTATTTAAGAATCATTACTTCTAAGTGGCAGGTGATTTCAGAAGGTGCAATGTTCTACAAAGGCCAGGGTGAGTCATAACACAGTCGGCCCTGAAAGAAATTAAATAATGTGTATCTCTCAGGTAGAAAGAATGACATCTGTGGTTATGGCATAGTCTGATTCCAGGATGATTGACAAGAACTGTTGTAACCTGATTGGTGTGTTTTGCAAAAGAGTGACTGCATTCTAAGTGTTGCATTTTCTAGAGAGAACAGAAACTTCTCAGTTTTCTGAGAACCACAGTGCTTGTGGAGTGAAGCCCATGGAGCTGCCTTGCAGAGTCTTTGCCCTGCCAAGACTGCCATTAGGACAGATATCCCACTTCAGGATGTCCTAGGTGGAGCTAGTGCATTCTAGGAGGAAGAGCCGCACCCTCGAAAATTAGGGGCTGGATAAAGTGGCACTAGTCCAAGTCAAGCACCAAGTAAGTAGATTCCTATGTGGAGAGGACATCTTCAAGAACCTCAGAAAAGCACCAATAATTGACTTCTGAATCAGGAGTAAATGAGTGATGTGCTGTGACTCACCATTTAGGACTACAAATGCAGTTGGACCAGTTCAGGGTACTGAGTGGGTCCAATTTCACTTCAAGATGGGTTAGGACTTGCTCATGGACCTTGACCATCAGTTACAAGCCTTATGCTTTCCAGCTGGGAATTCATGACACATCTCATATTTGGACAAATCCAAGGAGACGTAGGGGTCAATTAAGATCCCATTCGGAAGGGCTCCAAATTTGATTCGGGCTTGCAGAATCTAATTCGGAACCTTTGTTTCTGATCGAATCGGACACAGTACTCAACAACCGATTATGATGCCTGTAAACCGGTAGGGCTGTCCGAATCCGTTCTGAGAGGCATTCGGACAGCTTGCGTCTTTTAGAGTCGAATCGTACTGCTCTATTGACTCGGTTTCTGAACGAGCAATTACGATGACCTATTTGGACAGCCATCCCGATTTGTTTCCTTGGAACAAATGGGCTGCCAGAATCTGTCTTTGGGGGCCCATTGTAGGCCCCTCTTCACTTGGGCCCTCCAATTCAGGTCTGTGGGGGTATCCAAGATACCCTCCTTCCCACCCATGCACAGTGTGGGGTGCCTGCCACAGGGTGCAAGTTTTTTCCCAGCTACCCCTTTCTTCAATGGGAGCCTGCGTTCTCATTCAAAACACAGGATCCCATTGAAGTTAATGGGAGTCTGACCTAATCGTACCTGGAAACCGCATGATACATCCAACTCACTAGTTTGGACTCACCCGATCCGAGTCATCTGGAAAGCATTCTGGGACCGATTTGTTAGAAATGCTTTCCAGATGAGATCGTAATCGGCCCCTTAGAGGAATTAGTTTCCTCAGAGATGAATAATGTGGGCAGAATAAAAGTAAATGAACAATGGATTCCGGGCAGACTTTACACACAGGGCATAGATCGTCAGTAAAGGCACTACTGCACCACATAGAACAGAACAGTCCGGGGGGCAAAGTCTTATAAAGGAACTGTAAGAAAAGTTTTAGTGACAAGGGGGGGACTATTTCGTCAATGCTAAACTCGAAACAAGGGACAGGTTTAAAATTCAAAAAGTAATTAGTATGACTGGTCACAGGTTTTACCAAGTCTTTTGCAAGTATCAGTTCCCAATACATTTCTTTCAACTTTGCCCTTGCAATTCGGACCATACTTTCCTGGATGGACCAGAATGCCTCCATCCTCAATCTGCCCAGTAGTTCCCGTAAGGAAGTGAACCACCTGATCGATGTAGCCCTAAGGAATTTCAAAAGACCAGACAAAGCCTCTCGATATTTTTCAAGTTCTTCCACTATCTATAGCCTGTACCAGAACATTAACAGTTTATAATTCAACTTGTGTACCAGCTGTTTGTGAGCAAGGTCCATGTACATGGGTATCAGAGAGGAGCTAGAGGGAGATCTACCAGTGATGTTAAGAAACGTTTTTCAATGGTTGTGAGGGAGGTTGGATTACCCTAACCCCACAACTCTGCAACATAGAGTGCCCCCCCAGAACCTTGAAGTTGTAAATTTCAAATGCTGGAACAATTTGGCGGGAAACCATCTTTCTATGTATTTTTCTAATATGGGCGCACTGGTGGATTAGTTGTAGCTTTACTTTCTCCATGTGGGCACCCCAGTGGATCGATGAAGTCAGATGGATACCTAAGTAGTCAAAAACTTCGACTTGCTCTAGTTTGGTACTACCTGCCCATACAGGTCTTTTTGACAATGTATTCATTCCTCTGTTGAAAATCTGCCACAATGATGATCTGGGAGCACCAGACATGATCAGGGTTGTTTCAAGATTTAAGTAGAAACCCCAGAGGGATTTATCCTCTCTATAGAGATCATTGGGAATTCTGTCTTGTCCGGGGGCTCGTCCGGGCACACAAGATGAAATCACCATTTGGGTTTCCTCAATAGAGAAAAACAGAGTTTCATCTTCCGCACCAAAGGTTTCAACCCACATCTCACTAGTCTCATTACTTGCAAGAGTGCCATTACCATAGAGAGAGCCAAAGTGAGCAACCTACTCTTCTGGCTAGACAGTGTATTCCAAAGCTGTCCAGTTTCCCTTAAGCAAATATGCTGCTTTTCTCCAAAAAGTCTTGAGGTTTTATCTGTCAGTGCGGTTTGTAGGGAAAACCAAAGAAAACAATCCCAATCCTTTTTAGCTTTGTCAATGACCTGCCTGTACTCGGCTCTGCAAGTCACAATCTCAGGAAGTGCCCTCCGTTTTACTGCACAAATAAGGGCCCCCTTAGCTTTTCTGCAGTCCTCATTGTACCAGGTGCTCTTAGTGTCCTGCATTGGGTCTGTGCAGTGCCCCCTTCTTTTCCGCACTTTAGGAAGCTGGCTAAGCATATCCCTTATCTCACTAAAAAACAACTCATGGCAGGATCCCAGACTCTCCACAGCTTTCTTAGTGGGGAGTTTTACTAACTCCTCAATCACCCACTGTGCTTTGCTCTTAACTGCTTCAAGGGCTACCGGTTGCTCTTCCACCCAACTCCACTTGATTGATCTTTGTTTGTAACAGAGAGCACATCCATATCAGGACACCCCCTGATGTTGTGTTGTGGGGTGTCCGGTTTAATGAGAGTAAGTTCTAAAGCGTTATAGTCACTCTTGAATCTTTTAACGACTGCCATATAATCCAGTAGGGGCCAGAGATTGGGAGTAATTAAGCAATAGTCAATTCTACTTGTGTGGCCAGGTCTATGAAAAGTGCACTCCTCATTAGGATAAGACCTAGTTTACCCATTTGTTGCGCTTAAATCGTGTTGTAGGGTAAGGGCGAGCACCTGGCCTTCTCTCTTCGTTCATCTCACTTTTGGTGGGTTTAAATGTGGAATTGACCACTCACGATCCCAATCTTTAGTCAGGTCTGGAGGGGTAAGGGCAAATGGTTCAAAAGTACAATTAAAATTGCCCGCCACTAATACAGGAACACCATCTTAGTAATTGGGCAGAGCATGATCTAATATGTAAATTGTATTTGTTTCCTCTATGGCACGGACCACTCTATTATAGACATTGAAAATTCTAACCTTCCAACCACTGTAAAGGATCAGCTCAAAGGCTAAAACGTCCTACGAGTCAACATGGAGGAGCTTGACTTTAGACCCCAGTGCATTTTTCACCCACACTGCTAGACCTCCAGAGGGTCTACCCTGCTCTTTCCTTGTAGCTTTAATGGCGTATGCAGAAAAGACACTTCTAAAAGAAGTGTGTAAGGATGTATCTCAATTTGAGTCAAAAGAGTTTAAGTGTGCTAAGTTCTAAATGTTTATGTGTTTCCCGGAATGAAAACGTTTTAGCAAGCTTTGTAGGTCACCATGAGTATTGCACACATATATTTTACCCTGCTTTAATAGGGGTACATGTAAATAAACTTCAAAGCTTAGCACTCATACATCAGTGCATGTGTTAAATTTTTGCCAGTGTAAGAATCAGAGATGATTTAGGAGACACTAGTGACCAGCAAAGAGCACCACGAATGCTTACGCCTAATAATTTTTTATTTAGTAGAAGGAAAAATTGCATGCTGGGCCAGTGTATGACCAGTGGTGCTGTAGTCATTTTCAGAGTGGGGCTGCTGCCACAAATGTTACAAGATTAAAGTTAGAAGGATTGTGAAAAATCCAAGCGTCACGCAGTCACAAATGTATTGCTAACATATGGTGTGCTAGCTCATAGTCATTTACAAACACCACATTTGACAACAAAATTTGCACTGACATGCTGTTATACTGGTAAAACGATAGCCCATAAATGATAATGTGTGAAAATCAGGTTTCACCAAATATTTATAATTTGCATAGCATTTGCACATCACCAAGTAAAGTGTCTGCATTTGTTTTGATCCTGTTAAAATCTTTGATACCTTTACATTCCGGGATTAGAAAAAAAGTGTGCTTAATTTGTACTTTCCTAACTGTTCATATATTTTGAAATATTCGTACATTTCATTTATAGGTACTTACATTTTCTTTTTTGTTAGAAAAAAAAGCTGATATCCTACAGCCTATCCTTTCACACTTGTTCTGCCCCATCAAGAGTGTCAAGTAATTCACTTTACAAAATGTTCCAACTTTGTAGTTAGAGAAAAGTAAACACAAGTCTCCATGTGTAAAGAATAAGCAGCAATTTGTCAGAAGACATAATCTTACATTTGACCCATGTCTTTAAACGCACCACAAATCTGTCAAAATAAAAACTAAATGTAAAGGCTTCTTTATTGCTCATTCCCCTTTTTGAACTTCAGCTATTTATTATGGGGGTGCTGCGGTACCGCCGCACCCTGACTTTTAGCGCTTATGTCTATGACTTACTACCATGTATACTTATCTTTACGATAAAGTGGTGGTCAGCTCGGTACTTTTGTGGTCGATATTATGACATAAAACCCTAGTAAAGAGGTTAGTGCCAATCGAGGCACATGCACTCTGCTCACAGAATCAGGAGTCTCATACATGGCAAACTACAGCTACAGAACAGTATATAGAGGAGGATGCATGTGATAGTGTAAATAACGTCTGAAAATTAAAAAAGTCCATAGGAGAGTTTGGGAATCTCAGATATGTGTGGAACGGTTGCTCTAATAGCCAAAAGAGATGTAGAAGCCTAAGGGACGTTAGATGCTGGCTACCTACAAATGGTAGCATTGTTAATGTACAGTCAGTTGTATTTGGACTATTTTACTTTTCAGTCATGGCAATTGACTTTATACATGTGTGTAGGAATGTGTGTGGAGGTATTAAATCTTACATTTCGTCCAAACTCATAGTCAGTGGGTCTAAATGTGAGCTATGTAGCAAAGAGTAATTTGTACCATGCTGGAGTAATGTCTGACTTACTACTTTGCAAAATAACCTCTCTAAAAACGTAGGGCACAATTACATTTACCTATCTAAGTACTTTGCAAATTGCATTCAATTCTGATTGCTCTCATCAGACTGTATGCTATCCTTCAGTTTCAATTACGGTTTCTGGACTTTGTGTGAGAGCAGGAACTGAAAGGGTTGCTAATGGGCAAATAAAGAGACTGTGATTTCTGTGGGCTGCATTTGCATGGTGTTTGTTAGGTCTCGCCTGAGACAACACATGCGCTGTCTCTTGGAGACATTTAGTAAGTGGATTTTAAAAGTGCCACCGGAGGCTTTTCCTGGCCTCAAGCTTGCGTTCACGAGCGCGTGCACGTGCGCATCCGCCATCTGTCTTTCCTCCGTCTGGCCATTATGGCTCATAAAGTACAGCGCTCTCCCAAGCGCCTCGCTCTGCCCCTCCCCCACATCCTTGTCTGCTGCTCTTATTACAAGCTTCCTGCGTCGCGCGGCCAATGTTTGTCAGATGGAGTTTTCACGTTTTCATTCAATACATGGCCACAGATTTCCTGAGCTAATGAAATGTAGATATTAACAGAATGCCCACGTTGCACGATTTAAAGGGTTTCATTAACAATCCATTTCCATTTCTACAGACGGAAAAAGATATGTTCATGCCATGACTTGATTTCAGTCTAAACACTGACTTTCAATAAACTTGCAATGCTAAAATAATGATTTTAATAACCGTATGCCTATATTTAACTTAGAAAAATATATTCTGAGAACAGCAAGTGTATTCTTTCTGTCTCAAGCCTAAAGGAGGCAAAGGGACCATCATTTTCCGACAGAATTTAAACATTGTTGTATGAAATAAAAGGCATCAATCTCTTTTGAGCAAGTTTTAAAGCTGAAAAGTCTTTGAGTGAACATAAAGGCAGGAAACTGGCAGTGCTGATCCGAGCCAGGCACGGAATGTGAGCTTGGCTACGACGCCGCGGCCATCTTCATAAAATCCACGTTCATTGTTCCAACAGTCAAATAACTGTGGGTGAGGCAGGAATGAAGCCAAGGGAACTCATGTCCGGCATGTGGAACTCTTCATTAATAGCTGGCAACTGGCTAGAGATCGGAGGTACCTCGTGATACAAAAATAAAACTTTCTTATGACTGACTGTAGGCACATTTGGTTGTTAATAAGGAAGCAGTACTTAACCACCCTACGTCTATATCTCAATTCAATGCCACCTTTGACCCACAAGCTCCCCTTTTGAAAACACTAAGCTGGAATGCGCAGGGCTCCGATCAAAGATACATTTACAGGAGTGCAACTTTTTAAAAGTAGCTATGATATTGTATTGCTCAATCAAACTTGGACCTTCAGCCTTTGACGCTTGACCAATGTCAGTGCTTCAGTGTGTCAGCTGCGCCATCTCGATCTGGCCGTGCTTCAAGAGGTTTAGCTGTCTGGTTAAATTTATTTACTCATGGCTGTGCTGTGTCCCTGGAGACCTTTATCGAGGGCTTCCAGGTGGTGCATTTTATGGGGGATTTAAGGTTGTACCTAGTTAATTAATTAAGGATTTCACCAATACTAAGTAACCTGTTCTATTTGACTACATTGATTCATTGTTAGACAAGGCCACTAACAAGGACGTAAGGTTTATCTTTGCCTAACAAGCAATTTTAATGTGAGGTTTGCCCAGCACCTTAAATCAGTTTATGATAAGAGCATCTCAGAGGGTCTTAACCCAAGATACAGGGAACTGGTGGCTTATCTTGCTTCAATTGATTTGAATAATGTAATGGATGTGGCCGGTACTAGCGAAGTTGGTCTGTCTACCATCAGAGTCAGAGGTAGTTCCTCTGTAATAGACTATAATTTCATTACAAGTAGTCTAATTGAGATAATTCAATATGGAGCCACCATCCCTTCATATATTTGGGGGTCGCAATCCCATCAAAAGAGCTTTGCCAGTAACATCAAAGGCAATGTTTACAACAAAAAATATTGGATGGGGGATTAGCAAACTGCAGCAGTCAACAGACAGTCTCAGACTAGTGTGGAAACCCCAAGCCCGGTTCAATTCTTGGAACAAATAATAAAGCAGAATCAAGGGCTAGTCTGGAGCTGTCTGATGGAAGAGCTTGCCTGAGATCAGGTGGTCAGTGCCTATACTGACCTCTGCTCAAATATAAACAAGCATTGGCATGGCCAATAGGTCTCGCCTTTGGGCCCTTCTAGGTGTTTAGCCATGCAACAGTTGATGTTGTTGCACCAAGGGTATTGTGCTGCATAACTAAATACTTATAAGGTCCCAAAAGCGAAACCTATTGGCTATGCCAATGCTTGTTGATTTCTATTTCTGGGAGGACTACACATGTTTTGATGAATCTGCAATAAATATATCACCAAAGAGATTTAAAGCCTATTTCTTCACAACCTTTCCCACCGCTGATAATTTGGTTATACCAGCCATTGCAATGTGCTTAGCTCCTGTTCCAATGGTGGTAATAGTTCGTCAAATCTCTATTCGTCATTATCCCTTACCCCACCTCTCCAAATCGCCCCTGAATGGATTTCGGGCATTTTGAATCTTTGAAGGCCTTGCTACTATTCACAGTGTATCATCTAATTGTGTAGCTCTTATAGCTCCTCTTTTCTCTCTTGGTAAGCAAAAAATGACAGACTGGCGTGCGGCCAGAGTAATTACTGGTGACTGAGATTAGTTCATGTATTCCATCCATCACTGTTTTGTACAATTATCTGACAAAGAACTACACTTTTATCTTCTGCACATCCACGTAATTCCTGGCTTTCATCCCTCTCAGTGGGATTGCTTAATTATTCAGTGGTGTAGATGCTGTAAACATGCAACAAAAGTTTTAGACACATATGAATTAAAAGAGAATATGGCTGAATTTAGATTTGGGTTTCATTGTTTTATCGTGACTGAAACTGAGAGAACAAATAACATCTATAACTATGAATATAAATCACATTGCTATAATAGCTTTCCTCTTTTATTTTATTTCTTCAAAATATACCTTTGAATTAAATTGTTTTTGTGACAATGGTTAGTTTTTCTGTATTTAATTATCCATGGAGGAGACTTTTTCCTTATGGTTTTCAGTGTTAGAACAGCACACAGTTATGCTTTTTTAGGTCTCTTTGCAACAGTTTTAGAATATTACATTTTCTAATGTATTTTGCTATGATCAATTGTAAAATAGAAATGATGTGATTAAAAATTATGACTGCAAGGTACCTGAAAAACACAATAAAAACAGTACATGGTAAGACTTTAATAGTAAAGATAGAATACCTGCACACTGGAAGACCGAAGATAATATAGGATTTGCCACTGAGACAAGTTAGTAATAGGTTTACCAAAAATAAATGAATATATGAGGTGGTGGTGTTCCCGTTAGGCCTGGAAACCCTAGACATATATCTGATGAGGAGGACACTTATGTTGGTCCGATAAAATTAATCATAATCTCTTACTTTGTTGTCTTTATTCTTCTAGTCCAATTGTTTGCTGAAACAGATCTTTTCTACCCAAATTTGTTTGTAAAACTTAAAAGGATCATGTGTGTGCATCATAAAGCTATAGTCTTGTGATATTCTTTAAATAAATAAGTATACCCTAAATGATGGATTAGTGACAACAGTATTCTATCACTCAAGCTTTAAACTCTTTTTGTTTACAGCCTAGCATCAGTGGGGTGGACCTTGATAAATTTCGCCAAATTCTGCTAAATCACTGCGATGTGAACAAGGACGGGAACATTCAGAAGTCTGAACTGGCGCTTTGTTTGGGGCTTAAAGTGAACCCGTGAGAACTTGTGACTTGTTATGCCCAATGTTTTTCCTTTGCTGGGATCTGCTGGTGAAGCTGTATCTACGCTCTGTTTGCAATTTATGTGACAGTGCTGAATGTAGAAGACGTGGGCCTCTGACAGTTTTCATTGTGGTGCAGTTGCATGAAAATGCAGTCAAACATGGAATGCAAAGTGGGTCTTTGACAATAATGCATAGAAACATGATAGGACTCCAGAGGAAATTCCTTCCCAGATTTATTTCTATTGTTTGATAAAATCGTTTCTGTCAATGAGTAGTGATTAATGATATGGTGTTACATTATTACTAATTCTTTTTGTGAACCACACAACCAAAATGGAGTAGTAGACAAGCTATTCTCTATCCACTGCACTTCTTATTCATCCTGTTGTTGCAGGTTGTAATGTCTGGTGTTCTTCTATTGAAAATATTGTACTTTCTTCTATTAAGCATGTGTATTTTGCTTTGATTCAAGTATTTGTGCACAAATTTAAAGAAAATGTTAAGTTGAATAAAAGAATCTTTATGTGTGCCACTGCGATTATGTTTGTCTTTTGCATTTTGTAAAAGTATTAAATATACTGAATTTAGACAAGGGCAGTATGAGATCTGAGTGGGGAGCCATGGCATATGATCCCCAATTAGAGATTTTTTCAGCCATGATACTCTAATTTATGCATAATGTGTACATTTCTACTAATGTTTGAAAAAGGTTCAGAATCGTCCTCCTCAGCTCTTAGACCAAAGCAAAATCCTAGAGCAAAGCATGAGAAGGCTTGGTATATACTCTTTAGAGGAGGTGAGCGTGGATGCCGGGATTCTGGATCATTGCCCCTAGAGTAGATGACCTTGCAAACTCATAAACTGAGTTTGCCTTTGTTTTCTTCCCTTTCTCAGCCAAGATGACCTTAGGATCTTCCTAAAGAAACAGGGTGGGTCAGGACTATTGGTTGCTTTTGTTATGCAGAAAACTATTCATTTTACCTCGCCCATATTCACTAACCTTTTTGCATTCCACCATTTTGAATATGTTCCAAGAAATCAGTGTGAAAGTGTTTGCCCTTAAATAGCCCCATGTGGATAATCACTGACTCAACATTCCCAAAATAGAAAATTTAGATTCACTAAAACTATGTTGACAAGTTCAGATTTAATATTATTAAACTTAATAAAGGAATTGTGCTCTTTGATTTCTTGACACTTCAACAATATGCTGATTGGTAGGCACAAGAGCAGAGTAGTAGAACAAGTACACTGTCTCAAAAGTCAGGTTTTGAAGCATGCCTAAACTTCACCAATTGTTATTTGCAATAAAAATCTCTGTGTGTGTGGGGGGGGGTCAAGCTGTGCTTCACTGGAGGAACTACAAGTTTATGCAAGTTATATTTTCTTTAGGGTGTTAGTTATAGTTTCCTGAGATAACTATCACAGGTACATTTCAGTGGTTTTTTGGGTTTAAAACGGCATGTTTGGACTGATATTTCTAATTTAACCTTTGTTTTTTTAAGTACATTTTCAAGGTTTTTAAAAATGGGAAATAGGCTATCATTGCAATTCCTAACTATATTGTCACTTTAACCTTTCATTTTTTGTATGTGAATTTCTATGTTTTTTTTTAATGTAAAGTAATATTTTACCTCCATGCATAAAGGCAACCCACTGCTGTGCATGGCGTTTGGCTGTTTGCAGCATATGACTGGCTGCAGGGACCCAGGAACTACCTCTCCAAGGGAATTTTTTCTAAAGCAATGGGAGACGTGTGCCCCCCCTCTATGAGCTTCGTCAAGCCCTGGAGACCCAATTACTCTGGGTCATACGATTTGTAAAAGGGAAGGAGGCGCATGGCCCTTTACAAGTCAAAAGAGGCCCTGTGGACTCCTATCCCTTAGGGTCTTTAAACATATATATTAAGGGGAGAAGGGTGCACAGCCTCCCTCCATCAGTTTTAATAAGCCCCAGGGATGATGTCCTCAGGGCTGAATTGCATTAAAAAGGTATGGGGGCTGCGTGGCCACCCTCTCCAAGCCTTAATGGGTCCCAGGAAGTCCATCCCTGGTGCCACATTTAACTTAAAGGCAAGATGGGAGCCCATCTCAAGGTCCTGTCTTATTTGGAAGTGGCTTCCAAGTGCCCACCGGTTGCACACACCAAGCAGCAAGTTGGGGACTGTGAGGGGAGTTCCAGGGTCCCTGCAGCCCCTGCTGGCTCCCCGCATACTATGGGAGCCGGCATTGGTTCCGCCCTGCTGGAGCATCTGTTTCTTTATGCTGCCATAGTGTGGGAGCAATGTGTGTTTCCCTGCTTTCAGGAGTGCACGCAGGGAAACAGACGTTTTCTCCTACCAGCCAGGAGAATTTTTGAAACTTCTCTCGAATGAGAGAAGATATGCCTTCCCTACCTGCGTTCCTGCATGTAGGAAAGGCATGTCCATTCCTACCTGACAGGACATTTAAAAATGCCAGGTGGTAGCAGACATATGTTTTACTCTCCGCGCTGATGTGGGCAGGGAAACTACTGTGTACTGGGGGTGGGCTACCCTGGAAACAGTAATGGAGATGGCACCTGGGGTAAGGGGTCCCTGGGGCCTTTACTGACTCAGGGAGGAGGGTTATGCAGCCCCCTCTCTTTAACGTTGCTTTCAGCCCCGGGGATGGTGTCCCTGGGGCCTACTGAGGCTGAGGGTTGCGTGCCCCCTCACCCCCATTTTTTGGTCCTAGGGTATGAGGTCCTCGAGGGCCTAGTAAGGCTCAGGAGTGAGGTTACATGCCTCCTCCCCAAAAAACATATTTTGCGCTGGCCCCCAGGCCCAGGCCCACCCTAGGGAGGGGGTTTTAAAGTAGTGCAGGAGCCTGGGACTTTTTTATTATGACTTGGACTGAGTCCTAAGATGGCTGCCACTACATTGTAGATAGATAGATAGATAGATATATAGATAGATAGATAGATAGATAGATAGATAGATAGATAGATAGATAGATAGATAGATAGATAGATAGATAGAGAGATAGATAGAGAGATAGATAGAGAGATAGATAGAGAGATAGATAGATAGATAGATAGATAGATAGATAGATAGATAGATAGATAGACAGACAGACAGACAGACAGACAGACAGACAGACAGACAGACAGACAGACAGACAGACAGACAGACAGACAGACAGACAGACAGACAGACAGACAGACAGACAGACAGACAGACAGATAGATAGATAGATAGATAGATAGATAGATAGATAGATAGATAGATAGATAGATAGATAGATAGATAGATAGATAGATAGATAGATAGATAGATGTGTTACACACTCACAGACACCACTGTGTAAGGATACGTAGGTTAGATTTTCCATCGGAAGAGCGATTTTGGTTCAAAACATTCACCCACCACAGCTCCGTCCTCAAAGGTTTTGGAGTAATCCATCAAAAGGTGGTCCTAAAATGCTTTTTCTGTATGGAACTTCCACATGGGAAATTAGACAACAATACAGAAGAAATGACTGAACAGAATTACACCAAATTTGTCAGAAAGTGAGACCTTTACCTAAAAAGTTTGCCACTTGTGATTTGTGGTAAATCTTTTCAGCCATTTTTGAGAAATTGAGGCTAAACAAATAGCACTATATATTGCCAAGTGACTTCCGTGGGGCCACAAGATCAAACAATGTGATTGGCTGGTCTTAGCACCTGCAGTGATGTTAGGTGGCCAAAAGAAATTGGTGGAAGTGTGGGGATACACACCTAACCCTTGTGTCTGGCCCCAGGGGGTTCTACACTGGGGCCAAACCTCTTTTTAAATTGTGTAATGATCTCGCAGGAGTTCAGTGGGACTGGCAAAAAACATTTTAAAACAAAGCAGGCAGCTTTATTTCATTTAATTTCTACCTGGGATAGGTCAAGACTTGGGGTTCAGTGGGAATTTCATTTATAATTGGGTGGAAGGGAGATGGGTGTGGGGTCCCACTCAATGAGCCAACATTTGGCCTCGGGCCCTGAATGAATGATGTCCCATGGATCCCATCCCCTGAGACAACATAGAAAACCAGTTGTCCTTCTGCCGGGTTGGCCATAGCCCTGGAAGCAATGTTGAATACCTTCGCCCCTGCAAACTGCAAATAAAAGAAAATTAGAGATAGCATGTGGGTGCTTCAAGTGGGGACAAAACAAAAGCTGTGACACAAGGCCACTATAGTCATTGACATTCAAAGCTCCTGGAGCATGAGTGCCCCTTAATTCCCTGGGTTGGCTGATTAGGTGCTTGTTTTAAGTCATGGTGCTCCAAGGAAGGGGAGGTACACCACCAACATATTTTCTGTGCATTGTGTTGGGGCTGCAGGAGGTTCAGCAACTCTCCCAGAAAGCATTTTAAAAAATGCCCTATATTTCTGGGGGCATTGCATCCATGACCCTCAGAAAAGGTTTGCCTTCAATCAAAACAAACACTCTCACAGTTTGAGTTTTTGTTCATGGTCTCTGGAGTCTGGGGACTTCTAGTGGTTGGCCCTAAGGTTGCACTATGTAGCTTCAATGTGTAAAAGAAAGACTGATACCTGTGATTTGAAAGTTGAAAATGCTTCATTGACAATGGTTATGATGATAATGAACCCATCACACACATAAATGATGTAGTAAAATCTAAATTGGCCCAGTCACATCCCCAATAATTTTACTTGTGGATCTTACTACTGTATTTCTATGCATAATGGGTGCATAATATGGAGGACATGGAGTGGTTTGATAGCCTCTATTTCTCCATCTCTCCCTCAGTGTGATATATATATGCAGATAATGAATGCATTTGAATATGATTATTTAACCCATTGATTTTCATAGTAAGTACTAACTGTGATGAATGCTCTATGAATATGGATGCCCCTTGATTCAGTTCCTACTGGGAAAAAGCTACCATTTCCAACAATTTTAGGAAAAACGACTACTCATAATTAAATACAAACGATAAAGACCAAGTTGAAAATACACTTTCGGGTATTTAATTCTCAAACACATAAGTTTATATGTCATGAATGCATTGTTACATTGAGGTCATGTGACCTATGCATACATCTATTCTATCTACTAAGTGAAAAGCTATATCTGTACATAACCAATTAGATTATTACTTATAACAAAAAAGCATTTTTTGAGTGACGACAATTCAGTAGTGGAGTTTGATTTTGTCTGAAGTCATTTACTGAAGACGCGATGCCCAATGCATTTCGGGACAAAAAAGGTACCCTTCTTCAGGGGCGAAATCCTAAAACATACAAAGAACTAATCTGTGACATCAAAGAAGCTAAATGTTTTGAACATGATATACTCTATCTGAAAATAATGGACACGTCAGGGGGGAAAAAAGACATAGTATATCCATTAAATCGAAAATAGTATGGAGAAAAGCTCCTATGTACATATGGTTAAACAAGTCACATAAATATTCTATACCATCCGGCAGATAATGACATGTATTAACTTAGGTGGACCTCCTGGTAACAATGTATATATATATTAAAAACATATATATAAAACCCATGAGACTCAAAATCATAACCATCTGATGAGATTAAAAATAAACCTGGACCGAATTATACATAAAACATACATATGAAAAAAAGAGAGCATATACATCCATGTTTATACAGGTTAGGAAACACTATAAATGTTTATATCACCTTCTTAATAACATTCTATATAGAAGACCTTGTAACTTGGAACATGTCGACATCAAGGTGGATTTTATGACATCATAGTTTACTCCATGGATAGTTTATACATATTGTAACTAGTGTACTGTAACTATTTACAATCATTACACTGCGCTCATACCTTATATCTGTGTGTATAGCACTGTGGGAGAACTCCTACTGAAATAACAGCTGACGTCAGCTAAACTGGACTCGGTAATAGGGAACCGCGCACACTCGGTGTCTGGGTGAATGAGATAGTGGGAAACCACATTATAGTATACGTTTCTCTAAGTAAATGGTGCAAATAAAACTGTACGTTGGAGTAATTAGGTACCTGCAACACTCGACGTTGTTTCCAGAAAAAACTATCCGGTTCTTTTTAAGGAATCAAATTTTGCATCTCACTTTTACTGTCTGAACTTAATCTGTCTCAATCTGTGAAAACAAACAGATATCACATACGTCGTCGTATTGCTCAATGTCCGTTACTACAACAAAACGAATCATGACTACAGAATAACCTCAATTTTACATACCTACAACTGTGTCATAGGTTTCCCAAAAACGTAGTCTATCGTAACTGAGTGTTGGTGAGAAAAGGAATTCTTGCGCACAGATGCGCGATCCTCTGTAAAAATGCCACTGAAAAACAGAAACCCAATCTGTAAACTTTTACTTATAAATACGTGCACAAAAGCATGCGAGTCTAAGCTCAAGTAGCTCTGTAAAATGTACCTCCAAGTGATCTTTAAACTAACGGTAACGTGTCCAGTGTCTTCCGTCTGAATGGATGCTCGAGGTTATTCAAACCGAATCTACAAAAATGAGTAACAAGGAGTGAATTGTAAGAATTATCATCTCGTTAATTTTTATGAAGAAAACGTTAAAAATGGAAAGACCTTTCTCTTTCTGTTTGTGAAGTAAAAGATTACCTCCACTGCTAGATATCCAAGTGTTCCTGCAAACGCCAGTCCTTCTGCAAGTATTCAGGTAACCGCGGAAGGTTACAAAACAGATATATAAAGAGTCCCCTCATTTCGAAAAAACGCTGTTGATTGTGGGAAATGAAGTCCCATGGTTAGTGCTTGTTATAATGCCGTCCCTAATACCAATGTGCAGGTTTAACATTACCATTGGTGGGTGTGCATATCAACTATGTATGACAATAATCCACATCAGTTACTATTCGTGATATTCCCACAATGAATAGGTAATTCATAGTCATCTTAAGTGATGGAGAAAAAACGTAAAAAAATGTATAATATATAATAATAACTGCTGTCAAAAATAGGTGTGTGAATGATAAGAGATGCATTGCCAGCTCTTGGCACTGTAAATTATAATTTATGACGGTGCTAGCTGAATATATGAACGTCATGTAAAAAGATGTTTCCAAATATTCTTGTCAAGGTTAATTGAGCACTAGAGCCATAACCTGCTCAAAATTTTTTTTTAACCTGAAATAGTGATATTCATATTAAATGTGTAAAACTGAATTAGGATTGTGTCTGTTACAATAATCATATCTGAGACTTTTGCCCAGGCTAATAACATCACCATGAATCATGTACACACTCATAGGTAAATGTAGATTATTTAAATCACAAAATCTGTTAAGAATTTATTCATTACATCGATATTGTGGGAGTGCATGTGTCTAATTGCGAAATAAATGTACAACTTTCCAAGGTTATAGCGACAAATCTGTACAATAACATTATGTTAGACATGCTAAAAAAACATAATACCGTATCATATTTAGAAATATACTTATGCAAAGAAACCAGAAAAATGAGAGAACGTAGTAAACAATGATTGCCTGGACCGAAGCCAGTATCATGAACTTAAAAATGCTAACTGATATAGAAGTCCTTATTCTAGTCCAGAAATTTATACATGTCTGTTTGTTAAATACATTCAAGTTGCTGAAATGCCATATAGATCATAGATAACTTCCCAGATCTATGCGGTCGTTAAGACCATTCGGAATAACTGTGGATAAAAAGTCTATCCAATAAATTTCACGCTGTAGTAATTTGGCCGAATTTTCTTGACCCTCCTTCTTCAGTACCACCTCAATTATTTGTGCACGCAGCTGCGCTATGTTGTGTTGACTTTCATCCCAATGAATAGCTAATGGGGTACTTTTGTTCTTCAACCGAATGTTGCTCTTGTGCTCTGTGAGCCGTATTTTAAATTTGCGTTCAGTTTTACCCACGTATAGTTTCCCACACGGGCATTTAAGACAATAAACCAGATTGGTGCTATTACAATCCGATGTGTGCTTAAGTGTAATTTTCTTGCCTGTCATGGGGTGAGTTAGAATGTTTCCAATGATAATGTTATTACAGTGAATGCAATTTAGACATTTCATAGTGCCTTTGTGGTCAGGTTGGATTTGTAAGTTACTGGGTGACCGGATTAAATCCATCAGGTTGCGGCCTCGTGTGTAGGCAAATATAGGTTTCTCCCAAAAAATTCCTTTGAATTCATTTTCATTCTGAAGTAGTTCCCATCTTTTTAGTATAATATGTCTAATGGTATGGCTCTAGTGCTCAATTAACCTTGACAAGAATATTTGGAAACATCTTTTTACATGACGTTCATATATTCAGCTAGCACCGTCATAAATTATAATTTACAGTGCCAAGAGCTGGCAATGCATCTCTTATCATTCACACACCTACTTTTGACAGCAGTTATTATTATATATTATACATTTTTTTACGTTTTTTCTCCATCACTTAAGATGACTATGAATTACCTATTCATTGTGGGAATATCACGAATAGTAACTGATGTGGATTATTGTCATACATAGTTGATATGCACACCCACCAATGGTAATGTTAAACCTGCACATTGGTATTAGGGACGGCATTATAACAAGCACTAACCATGGGACTTCATTTCCCACAATCAACAGCGTTTTTTCGAAATGAGGGGACTCTTTATATATCTGTTTTGTAACCTTCCGCGGTTACCTGAATACTTGCAGAAGGACTGGCGTTTGCAGGAACACTTGGATATCTAGCAGTGGAGGTAATCTTTTACTTCACAAACAGAAAGAGAAAGGTCTTTCCATTTTTAACGTTTTCTTCATAAAAATTAACGAGATGATAATTCTTACAATTCACTCCTTGTTACTCATTTTTGTAGATTCGGTTTGAATAACCTCGAGCATCCATTCAGACGGAAGACACTGGACACGTTACCGTTAGTTTAAAGATCACTTGGAGGTACATTTTACAGAGCTACTTGAGCTTAGACTCGCATGCTTTTGTGCACGTATTTATAAGTAAAAGTTTACAGATTGGGTTTCTGTTTTTCAGTGGCATTTTTACAGAGGATCGCGCATCTGTGCGCAAGAATTCCTTTTCTCACCAACACTCAGTTACGATAGACTACGTTTTTGGGAAACCTATGACACAGTTGTAGGTATGTAAAATTGAGGTTATTCTGTAGTCATGATTCGTTTTGTTGTAGTAACGGACATTGAGCAATACGACGACGTATGTGATATCTGTTTGTTTTCACAGATTGAGACAGATTAAGTTCAGACAGTAAAAGTCAGATGCAAAATTTGATTCCTTAAAAAGAACCGGATAGTTTTTTCTGGAAACAACGTCGAGTGTTGCAGGTACCTAATTACTCCAACGTACAGTTTTATTTGCACCATTTACTTAGAGAAACGTATACTATAATGTGGTTTCCCACTATCTCATTCACCCAGACACCGAGTGTGCGCGGTTCCCTATTACCGAGTCCAGTTTAGCTGACGTCATCTGTTATTTCAGTAGGAGTTCTCCCACAGTGCTATACACACAGATATAAGGTATGAGCGCAGTGTAATGATTGTAAATAGTTACAGTACACTAGTTACAATATGTATAAACTATCCATGGAGTAAACTATGATGTCATAGAATCCACCTTGATGTCGACATGTTCCAAGTTACAAGGTCTTCTATATAGAATGTTGTTAAGAAGGTGATATAAACATTTATAGTGTTTCCTAACCTGTATAAACATGGATGTATATGCTCTCTTTTTTTCATATGTATGTTTTATCTATAATTCGGTCCAGGTTTATTTTTAATCTCATCAGATGGTTATGATTTTGAGTCTCATGGGTTTTATATATATGTTTTTAATATATATATACATTGTTACCAGGAGGTCCACCTAAGTTAATACATGTCGTTATCTGCCGGATGGTATAGAATATTTATGTGACTTGTTTAACCATATGTACATAGGAACTTTTCTCCATACTATGTTCGATTTAATGGATATACTATGTCTTTTTTCCCCCCTGACGTGTCCATTATTTTCAGATAGAGTATATCATGTTCAAAACATTTCGCTTCTTTGATGTCACGGATTAGTTCTTTGTATGTTTTAGGATTTTGCCCCTGCAGAACGGTACCTTTTTGGTCCCGAAATGCATTGGGGATCGCGTCTTCAGTAAATGACTTCAGACAAAATCAAACTCCACTACTGAATTGTCGTCACTCAAAAAATGCTTTTTTGTTATAAGTAATAATCTAATTGGTTATGTACAGATATAGCTTTTCACTTAGTAGATGGAATAGATGTATGCATAGGTCACATGACCTCAATGTAACAATGCATTCATGACATATAAACTTATGTGTTTGAGAATTAAATACCAGAAAGTGTATTTTCAACTTGGTCTTTATCGTTTGTATTTAATTATGAGTAGTCGTTTTTCCTAAAATTGTTGGAAATGGTAGCTTTTTCCCAATAGGAACTGTGCTCTCCACAAGTAGATTTTTTCTACTTTATCATTGCTTTTCACTATTGTGTAGCCAACACAATACCGTGGTGATGCACCCTTGGATGAGATAGTCTTAAATATTTACTTTAAGAATACATTTTGAGTGCTTCTCTTACCTTGTTTCTATTGCCCCTTGATTCAGCCTTATATACTGATGTGGTTCAGGACCCACTAGAAGTATAATCTAATATATGAGTGTCCTTGAGGTATATTTCCAGGTACCTCATGTATATATTGTGCGTGTTCAATAAATGTATTTTTCCTTTTCATAAGAAAAAGCACTGACTTGAAAATGATTTATTCACTGTTGTTGTTGCAAGTATGTGGGTTGGTTGCAGCCATCTTGGGACTCTGCTTGAACCAAGTCCCACAAAAAAGATAAAAAAGAAAAGGGGCCATGGTAGGGACACCTTGAGCCCCTAGCCGTGGTGCAGGGCCCCCCCTGCAACCCCACGATGGCTAAAAAGCATTTTTCTAAAAGAAATCACATAAAAATCCACACATGGATCCTCTGAATTTTCTGAGGATGAAAAATAAGTGGTCTTCACACAGCTCCTTTACTTTGCCCACGGGTGGGCCAGTTACCGGGGGTAGTTGGGTCTGAAAAAAGGAGGGGGCACACAGGGACCCCCGTTCCTATGGCTTATGGTAGCCCCAGGGACCACCGCCTCCCCAGGGCTAAGATAGAAAATGAGGGGGTTGAGACATGCGAGCGCGTCAACCAAGATGGCCGCCGCCACCGGAGCTCCGTAATTATTACAGCCCACATCTCTTTATAACGCCGAATTTTGTGTCAGGAATTCGGTGAAAATAGCGGTGCTTGCCTGTGTTTACTATTTCCTACCTGTGGAGTAACTTTTGGACGATTTCCTCCGGCGGAAGTGTTCTTCGTGGCTCCATGGTTCCTGCTCCCAGCCTCACTTGCAGGTACTGATCCAGCGCTCTCACCAAAATTTTGCTCAAAATGACTCTATCTACTACCACCAAACTTACACTTCAACACTAGGCCCATATCAACAACAGAGCGACTGAATCATGAGGCGATAAGATCTAAATATGTTGTTTAAACTATCTACAATAATCAAGACCAGCTTGTCATTTAGAAAGTTTATTTAAACATAATCAGAAAAACTCAGGTTTTGGAAATTTATTAAACAAGCATTAGAAAAAGTCATAAAGAGAGGTTTATTCAGAATTAATAAAAGAGCATAAATCAAGAAATATTATTCATTAGCAGAAATAAGTAAAATTAAGCATTTCCAAACCCTAACTATCTCTCTCTCTCTACCCTCATCACCTGGAAATAAAGCATATAATAAAAACTCCTTTCATAACATATGTTGTCCATCAGCATAACACGTCCCTCAGGAATCTCGAGCGCAAGCCAAATGACTGTTGTCTGAGCCCATTCTTATACCCTAAAACTATGCTGAGCTAACTATTTTTAACATTCCAGCAGATGAATTCTAGCTCTCCATTGGCTGAGCCACCTCGTGCCACAGTAAATTGTGACATCTCCTTCTCACATGTCCGGGCTTATTCACTAGTTCATTGTTCATGCAGAAGTCTTGGCAGCACTTCCTCAGGCTGCTACAATTTGTAGCGAAAGAAGCTCAAGCAATGCAAATCTATCACGTCTCTTCCTTCCAACCTTGAGCCTGTCCGTTCTGAGCTCCCGTGGCACGTTAGCAAATTTCTCAACAGAGTCACTTTTAACAGTTCTTTCCAAAACCTTTCAAAATAAAAGCTTGTGGGCTTTTCCACTTTTTCAGAATTATTTTCTCTTGTGCCATTTTCATCAACAGGCCTCTTTTCAGAAAGCGTCATTTTTCTGCGCCACCTCTCTTGCGTCACTTATTAAAGTGCACTATTTTTCTGCAGCCATCTCTAAGTTTCATTTGTATAACTATTATATAAACAAACACAAAAGAGAAATTAATGAAAGAAATACAGTTTGTTCTGTTGCCACCCACCATTGCTAATGATTAACCCATTAGTCTAAATTACCTAGCAGAAGCAAACAAATAAAGCAGCATTTTATATCTACCATTCTTCATTTAATTCAACAGGATTCTTTATGCACCTTTAAAGAGTAAAGTGACACTACATAGACAAGGAAAGCAAAATAAGCACATGCCATTATTTAAAAACAGCCGCAATTAGTTATGACATGACAATAGACAGATTAATTTATTATTTTCCACATACATGAGAATGCAACATAATGCACATTTGTGAGAACACATGTTAGTTTCCCGCGTGTTCTGTGAAAATGCAACTTTAAACTAGGTTGAATTAATACACACACAGCACAGATCATTAATATAATTAATTAAATTATGGAAATGTGACTTCACGAGTTGAAATGAAAAACATTTCTGAATCTCGCTCCATCAACTCCCCCATCTGGTGATTTTAAAATCACCAAACACCACCACAAATTTTAGCAAAAATTTTACCTAAGATGAACATGATTCAATTTCACCTGTGTTAGTATTTCTAAAGACTTGTCTCATCAGTTTATCTACAACTCTCATATTGAGTTTTAAGAAACCCCTTCAGTTCTACCTTTCTCTCTTATGCCTTTCTCATTTTGTAAATTCTCTGCTTTTCTTCAAGTGAAATTGACAACTAAAACTAACTAAAGCAGAATTATTAGGAACACACATATCAGAGATATCTTACCACATCCCTTAAAGATTGAGCATCTTGAACTGTTATTTACAAAAATATGAAAGTATTTTCACTAGGTTTTGCAAGGAAAAATAAAACAATTTTTTTTTTCAAAAATTCTAAATTTTCTAAAAATTTCTAACACCCACCATTTTCAAATTTTTATTTTATATACCCTTAAACCTTCTAACAGTTTTTCTTCGACCTAATGTCACAAGTTATATTTTTCCTGCTAACACAATTTCTTCGGCCTTGTGTCACCTTACACAATTTCTTCAGCCTTATGTCTAAAACAGGAAACCTAAAATTTTTAACAGGTAAGAACTTCAATCATTGTCACTATTCTCTTCAATCTTTTCCTGACTGCTACTATTTACCTCCACTATAGATATCACTTCTAATTTCTTTCCTGCCTCACTTTTCTTTCCAGGATCTCTTTGACTTGATATTTCATCAATCTGTTCTTTTGATCTGTGTACCCATTTGAATTTTAAGCTTTCATTTTCTTCTGGCCAATCACCACTTTTTCTTGGTAATTTATTCTTTGACTTGATTACATTATATTCTGTTTTCCAAGTTCTTTTCCTCAATTTTCTTAATTGAGAATCTTCATCACTCTTATCAGTTTCAGTGTCAGAAATTTCAACTTTAGACTCAGGTACTTCTTTACTCGGCAGCTTCACTCCGTTAGGAACATCATCTTTGTAGCTGGTACTTGGCAATTCATCTTCTTCTTTTTCTACAATTACCTTCAACTTCCCAGTTTCAGAATTCCTGTTCCTGCTTTCAGAGCTTCTTTTCTGCTTTTCAATACTCTCCTGGTCTTCAATCACAATCTGATCACATTCTCCTTCTGCTTCTTTTTCTAGCAGATCTTCATCATTTTCTGAATCTACAGTCACAACTTCCAAGTCTTCTTCATTCAAGGCTTTTTTATCAATTAAACTCTCCAGATGTCGACCAACCAGTCGATCTTCAAGATCTGGATTTCTTTCAGAATCTTCTTCAGAATCTGAATCAGCAGTGGTGACACTTTCTTCATCAAATTTTTCTGGTGTAAGTACACGAAAAGTATGGCCAGTGTCAATCCATCTCTTCAGTCTTTTGCACTTCATTGCATTTGTTGTCACAATACTAACTGGCCTCCCTTTCTGCCACCTTGGCACTAGACAATTTCTTTTTAGACAAACCTTTTTCCTGATCCTTTCACCTGGTAATAGATCATGTGCTTGCTCTTTTTCTCTTGTTTTCACTTCAGTTCCATTTTGATTTGACACAGAAGTCACTGCATCTGATAAATTCCTGTAGTACTCCAAATTGATGCTATCATTAATATTCATCATTCTTTTCACTGGTATGAATGCCTGTCTCATGACCTTGTCCATAAGAATATCTTGTTGTCTTAAACCTGTCTTTTTATCAGTAGTACTTCTCAGAAACATCAAAACAAGTGGAAGGACATCTGTCCACTTTATACCTGTAGCTAGGTACAATTTTACATCTCTGTTCCTTTTAGTACCATTCTCTTGCTCCTCAACATTTGAAATTTCTGGTCTATATGTATAATGGAGCAGTCTGTTTTCAATATATCTTCTGTCATCTGATAACTTTGCAACAGTAATTTCATCATTATGTCTCATAAGAAATGCTTCAACCCATCTTAAAATTAAACAGAAAATCACAAAAATGTAGCAGAGTTTGTTATGCAGTGCCATCTCAATGAAATCCATTTGTAATTTGATGAATGGACCACTTTCCTGTCCTTCTGTTCCCATTCCCACAACTGTTTTCTTAACTTTGTTCACTTGCTGGCAAGTCAGACACCCTTTGCAAAGAAATTCTACAATTATTTTGATTTGTGTAAATTGAACCATATTCCTCTAAAAACCTTCACCATTGAATCTCTGACAAATTGTTCTAAACCATTGTACATTCTGTCCATGTCAGTAATCATGCTGTTTTGTAAAACTACTCTGCCATCTTTGTGTGTCCAAATCTCATCCTCATCTCGCTGTCTATAATCTGCTTTCAACCATGTGTTTTTCTCCTCATGAGTTGCTTCATCTTGTAAATTTTTGACTTCCTGCCATGTTTCAACTACAGATGTTAGTATTAGTGAACTCAAAGCATGTTCATCATTCTTTTTGTATGCTGCACATTTTATGACAGCAATCCTTTCTGCCAACTGAATGTCATCAATCAATCCTTTAATTAAATTTGCATTTCTGATAAGTGAACCTGCAGAAGTCAATGTTTTAATCTGTTGATCAATTTCATCTGTTACTTGAATGTTTTCACTTAAAAGACCATCATATTCATTCCAAGATACTGGAAGTACACTTATTCTTTGTGGTCTGTTTTCCTGTTCTTTATTTAATCCTGTATCTGTATTGTCTGTCTGCTTATTAATATAATTTTGCAATGGCATTGAAGCCATCTCATTCTGCTGAATCATCACCTGTCGCTGTATTTGTAACTGTTCATTCAGCTCATTTATTTCAATCTCCTTTTCCTTTGACCATAATTTTGACTCATCAGGCTGTGTCAATTCAATCAGATCAATATCAGACTTCTCACTTGCTAGAACTGGAGTCATCACTCTTTCTTGCTGATTTGTAAACATTACCAGTTCAATTTTAAGTACAATAGAATTAAGTTTTTCAGTAAAATTTTGAATTTCAGAATTAAATGGGACTGATAAAATTGTGGGAGTAGTTTTATCATTTTCAAGCACAGGGACTGTCACTGCTTCCATATATTTCATTGACTGTTTTAAATCATTTGATGAATTCACATGTTCAGGAATATTAATTCCAGAAATATTAGGCATCTCATCATACTTTTCTGTTGCATCACGTTGAGAAGAGGTCTGGTCTGGGACTTCATTAATTTGATCTGGGACTCTCGGCGTTACATTAATCTGTTCTGGGGGTCTTCTTGAGTTTCTGTCCTGATCTATATTTACAACATCGATTTTACACTGATCACTATTCTCTACTCTGATACCTTTATTATTTAATTTCGCTAATTTGGGAATCATTAATTTGTTCTCACATTTAGCAATAACATTTTTCATTTTCTTGCACCAAGAAATCATTTTCTTTTTCTTTAGATAATTGTTATCCATGTCAAAATTGGTTCAATATAATTATAATAGGTAAATGTGTTCACTTAATTGGCCTTATAGTGTTTGCTGATCAATTAATTAATTAATTTAACAATATCAGGTGTAGAAAAACCTTATAACTTGCTCAATTTATTATACCTCCTAATTTATCTGCATCACTAATTTAATAAACCTGGAAAGAAAAACATGAATTTGCAAAAACAGCAATATAAAATATTTATTTTGCAACAACAAAACACCTAAATGTGATTGGGTATGTTTAAAATGTATTTATTTGCACTTACACACCTTTCTGCATCAACAGCTGTGGAAAAAGAAAACTTGATGTGTTTGCCTTTAATTTAAATAAAATGTCTTGCTGCAAAAACCTTTAGACCCCTTTAACAATAATTTTAGCTAAAATCTGCTTTCTCTTTTCCCTAAATTCTCACTTTTAATTTGGGCAGTAAAAATATAAACTAACTAAAAGCATCAATGGAAATAATCTAATGAATAAATCAAAATTAAGGACAGAACTGGGTATTTTTAAAATAATTCTATTGCGTGCGCAATCACCTTAAACACAGGTAACCTCCCTAAAACACTCTGTCTAATTTAGTAATGGATAGCTCCTAATCTGCTGCTAATACATTATATGTAGCCTTGTGTGATACAATAATCACATTAGTAATACACCAACTAATAAAATGTTAAGTAATGTTTATTTACTTAATTATGCTGCATCATTCTCCATTTTCCCTTTTGTTAACCAGCTTTAAACCAATAATTAAATTTTTACTTAGAAATTACAAATCACCAATTTTATTTATGATAAAATTGCTTACTGGTTACTATAACACACATCAACCTAATGTTGTGGTCCCTATTCTAATAGAAGTATTTGTTGTTCCCACTATTGTTACTGCTGTGGCTGTATTTGCAGTTGCAGCACGTCAGTTTACTAATATTTCACTACTAACAGTTAATATTACAGCATGTCTGCTGTAGTGACTGCTATTTAACAACTAGTCCCACCTAAGCAGTTTCTAAAAGAAACTCTGGGCACTAGCGCTAAAGAAATCAAAAACACAAACACCCAGCAAAAGTAAACAATGGGCATTAGCCAATTACAATTCAACAATTGTCTCATCCAATCTCAGCGCGGCTATCATGACGCTACAGCCAATTACAAAGCGGCAGCTATAACGCTTTATCCAATCACAGCACCCTTACAGTCATTCATTTTGCCACTGTAATTTCTATTCCTTTATTCGCGCTTTCGCGCTCTAAAATAGCCCTTTATTTGCAAAGAAAGCTCACAATGTATAATGCTCTTCTATTACTATCACACTTCAACTAGTTTCGCATTCAGTTTTATTTGAGGAAGAAAACCGGGGGCAAATGAAAATAAACTCAGCTGTGGCAGACACTTGCAAAATTGTAGATATATTTTATCTTATAGTAACATGCCATCAATTTGGACACGGCTCACAACCTTCGTCGGAACCAAAGGACTTCGCATCAGCCAATGGTAGTGAAATAAATGTCTTAGCCAATAAGAATGCGGCGTCTATTATCCTTTCCGCCTATCATAGCGCTACTTTGTGTGACACGCCGGACCATTTATCCAATCAGTGCACGGTGGCTCCAATGCTCACAGCCACCGCACCTCTCAGGGACGCACTCTGCCACTGCAGGTCTTTCCTTTAGGAAATATAACGACAATATAGCGCACAATCGCTCGTCCACACTAACCACAACACGCCCCTTCTCGAAAACAATCGCGCAACTGCAGCAAGGGAAATCAAAGCGGAGACCTATCTTTTCATTTCCCGAGGACACTTGAAAAATTTACAGGCAGTAGTGAACATCAGCAAACCCGAGCGCAACCACTTTAAATACAGAAACGCCCGCTAACCAATCACAGTGCAGCTCTGCTCTGATGCTGCGATACTTCAACCAATCATGGAGCGGCCCTGCTCTGATTCTGCGACACCCCGACCAATGAGAGAGCGGCGGCTGTGACGTAGACAACCGCTGCAGCTGACAGCTCTCCCCTTACGCTCCTCACTCAGTAAACGGCCCCTCCCTTACAAAATGTATTGATCTCACAATAGCGCGGTTAAAATGAAGGAAAAGACTATATTGGGGACACTTAGAGTAAATAACTAGTTTGAAATGACAACGCGCCTCATTCAATTTCAGTGCCGTTGACAATACATTTAATCAATTTTAGCGCGGCCTTGCTATCATTCGTTGGATGCTTCAGCCAATTAGAGCGTTACCTTGCCCTGACGCTCCGGACGCCTTAACCAATCAGAACGCGGCTTTCCTATAACGAACCGGACGCTCCAGCCAATCCGAGCGCGGCGGTTCTGACGCAGACAGCAGCTGCGGCCTTAGGTTCTCCCCACACGTTCTCGCTCTTAAAAACAGCCCCTCCTTCACAATTTTCGTTTGGCACACTTTAAATTGATTTTTATTAACGCGCAGTACTTTTAAGTGTATTTAAATAGCGCGCAACACCTTATAAAGTCTTTGAATAGCACAGACTTTATCTTGAACGTTCCTAAGTACCTTAAAATTACTTTTGGTACAATTTAGTAATTACATAAAACGGACTCATCTGCCTGCTTCTCTAAATAGGATAGTTTTATACATTCATTCAAGTATTCTCAGCTTGGAATAGTCGACGCTATTCTCATAGAATAATTTCAATCGCCAATAGAGCAATTCTTACCCTACCCTTCTAACAGGTAATAATCAAAAGAGTTTCAGTTGAATGCAGGTACATTTAGCAATTCAAGTTCAACTCAATTAACATTACAGAGCATTCACGCACTTTCAAACAAGAAAACCCTAAAAACATACATACATGAAATCTTTACAGGACTCTCACCTGTTTATAGATAATCATGCACCGTTAGTAAAATAAACCACGTTATTTTGCCCTTCACTCAAGCTTGAATATATACTATTACTCTTTTCACAGTGAGTTTTAGAACGGGCTCATTGTCCCTATGCTCATGCTGATCAAATTTCTTAGACAATCCTCACTATGCATACATTCACACCTATCCCTAACATGTGCTGCACGACGACAACACTAGTGATACACGACGATATCACTATTCGGAAACAGATCAAATGCACTGTGTGACTTGTGACTTCACGCTGGCCACACTACTCTGTACCGGTACAACTAGGATTTTTCACACTGCAGGAAAAATCCTTTTGACTACATGTAACAAAATGAACGAACTCAATATATGTTAAACATTTATCCTATGAATATACTAACATATATGTGTCATGCATGTAACATGTATGTCAAAAACAACATATAACCATCCGATTGCTGCCAGGAAATTGATCCAGCGCTCTCACCAAAATTTTGCATAAAATCACTCTATCTACTACCACCAAACTTACACTACAACACTAGGCCCATATCAACAACAGAGCGACTGAATCATGAGGCGATAAGATCTAAATATGTTGTTTAAACTATCTACAATAATCAAGACCAGCTTGTCATTTAGAAAGTTTATTTAAACATAATCAGAAAAACTCAGGTTTTGGAATTTTATTAAACAAGCATTAGAAAAAGTCATAAAGAGAGGTTTATTCAGAAATAATAAAAGAGCATAAATCAAGAAATATTATTCATTAGCAGAAATAAGTAAAATTAAGCATTTCCAAACCCTAACTATCTCTCTGTCTCTACCCTCATCACCTAGAAATAAAGCATATAATAAAAACTCCTTTCCTTACATATGTTGTCCATCAGCATAACACGTCCCTCAGGAATCTCGAGCGCAAGCCAAATGACTGTTGTCTGAGCCCATTCTTATGCCCTAAAACTATGCTGAGCTAACTATTTTTCACATTCCAGCAGATGAATTCTAGCTCTCCATTGGCTGAGCCACCTCGTGCCACAGTAAATTGTGACATCTCCTTCTCACATGTCCGGGCTTATTCACTAGTTCATTGTTCATGCAGAAGTCTTGGCAGCACTTCCTCAGGCTGCTACAATTTGTAGCGAAAGAAGCTCAAGCAATGCAAATCTATCACGTCTCTTCCTTCCAACCTTGAGCCTGTCCGTTCTGAGCTCCTGTGGCACGTTAGCAAATTTCTCCACAGAGTCACTTTTAACAGTTCTTTCCAAATCCTTTCAAAATAAAAGCTCATGGGCTTTTCCACTTTTTCAGAATTATTTTCTCTTGTGCCATTTTCATCAACAGGCCTCTTTTCAGAAAGCGTCATTTTTCTGCGCCACCTCTCTTGCGTCACTTTTTAAAGTGCACTATTTTTCTGCAGCCATCTCTAAGTTTCATTTGTATAACTATTATATAAACAAACACAAAGGAGAAATTAATGAAAGAAATACAGTTTGTTCTGTTGCCACCCACCATTGCTAATGATTAACCCATTAGTCTAAATTACCTAGCAGAAGGAAACAAATAAAGCAGCATTTTATATCTACCATTCTTCATTTAATTCAACAGGATTCTTTATGCACCTTTAAAGAGTAAAGTGACACTACATAGACAAGGAAAGCAAAATAAGCACATGCCATTATTTAAAAACAGCCGCAATTAGTTATGACATGACAATAGACAGATTAATTTATTATTTTCCACATACATGAGAATGCAACATAATGCACCTTTATGAGCACACATGTTAGTTTCCCGCGTGTTCTGTGAAAATGCAACTTTAAACTAGGTTGAATTAATACACACACAGCACAGATCATTAATATAATTAATTAAATTATGGAAATGTGACTTCACGAGTTGAAATGAAAAACATTTCTGAATCTCGCTCCATCAGTACTACCGGCTTTGAGTGCTTGGGGGCGGAGTAATATCTATGACAGAGCCTGGCTTGGGCCTAGCCACACCTACTGTCCAATTTAGCTGCTGCACCTGTTGTTTTGAAGAGATTTTTGGTGTTTTCTTCACTAATTACATCATTCTTCTTACATTTTGAGGCTGTTTTCTTGACTTTATTATTCTTCACGTATTGTTGAGAATTTTTTCACCTCAGAATGGATTCCAAGAATTCAACTACTAATAAAAGGAAGCAGCAAGTTTCTCCTCCTCCAACCAAATCTAAGATGGTAGAATCCTCAGAACCTTCTCTTGCACTAATTTTGGAAGAAATTAAAGCATTGCGTCTAAATACTGATACAATTGCCTCAGAATTCAAAAATGTCCGTAAAGATATGGCCTCTATGTCAATGAAAGTTTCTGACAATGCCATCAAAATTCAAGATAAAAATAAACTTGACGCTTTCGCGCCTTTAATGGTCAAAATAGTTCCAATGCATACTCAACTGCTGGACATGGAAAATCGTAATAGGCAATACAACCTTCGTATTTTTAATTTGCCTGAAGATGTTGAGGGGTCAAACTGTCGTTTATATCTTGAATCTCTTCTACCGGGTCTTTTGAATAGGAAATTCACAGAAAAATGTGAGATTGATAAAGCCCACAGAGTCCCTTCACATCAGAATCCTCAACATACTAAACACAGGCAAATGATATTCAAGGTCCTGCGTCATCATCATCTGGTTCTCATTCGGAAGGCTGCGAGAGAAATTTCTTCATTATTGGTGAATGGAACCAAAATCTTTATTCACCAGGACTTTGCTAAAGAAACGGTTGCTATTCGTAAAGAGTTTTCTGCCTTTCGTCCGCAGCTGAGAAGCCTTGGATTTAAATATGGACTTTTTGATCCTTCTACAATGCATGTGTGGAAAGACAATATCTCCAAATCTTCTTAACGACCTGAAGATCTTCGACTGTTTCTTGATCAGCAAGTTCCTTCATCTATGGACACTCATGATCCCAATACTTGAGTTTGTCTAGTCTGACTTCACTTGTCACATCTTTGCTTATTCTTATATTCACGGGCTTCAACGGTTCCTGGCCATACTTGTGGAACGGGTGTGCGTTTCCTTGTCTTTGTTTATGTTTCTTGTTTGTTCCTTTCTCTTTCTTTTCTGTGCTTCCCTTTCATATTTTCTATATAGAGTTACTCCTTTAACATGGCTATTTCTTCCTTCTTCTTGTTCTGATTTCTTTTTCACCTTCCTTCTAAGTCCTAATGGCTAATATTCATAATCTTAAAATTATTTCTCTTAATGTAAAGGGTTTGAGACATCCAATTAAACGTACAAAAATTCTAGATTATCTGGGTAGTTTCAAAGCTGATATTTGTTTTGTTCAAGAAACACATGTTGAGGATAGGATCTTACAGTACATGAATAAAAAATGGGTAGATACTATTGTCTCCTCACCTGCCAAAGGTAAGAAAAATGGAGTCGCTATTTTCTTTGCTAAAAGATTACTTTGCCAAATTCTCAGTAAGATTTCAGATTCTGAAGGGAGATATATTTTAGTCAAAATCAAAATTCATGACTCTATTTTCTTTTTGTTTAATATTTACGGCCCCACAGCAGATGATCCTGTATTTTGGGCTTCTATTACTACTGAAGTTTTAAAGTTGGGAAGAGTTCCATTGATCGTTGGAGGGGATTTTAATATTATTGCTGACCCATTGTTAGATAGGTTATCTACCACCCGATTTCGACCCTCCAAGGTTTTCCATGCCTTTAAAGCTTTTATTCATACTACCAAATTAGCTGACATTTGGAGATTACACTTCCCCACTGATAAATATTTTTCTTTTTTCTCCAACCCTCATAATTCCCATTCCAGAATTGATTATTTTTTGCTTTCCCCTTCTCTTATTCAATCTGCAACTAATCCTGTTATTGGTACCATTGATATTTCAGACCATGCCTTGATTTCTTTTGTTTTGAATGTTTCGTCCACTTTTGCTAAGCAAACTAGATGGCGTATGAATACTGGCATTGTCCTTAATGACACTCATAAACCTAAATTATTACAGGCGATTCAGGATTACTTTCTGCTCAATCCTGAAGACTCTACGTCTATAGTAAATAGATGGGACGCGTTTAAAGCATACATTAGAGGCTCTACAATTTCTATTATGGCTCATGAGAATAAACAATTTAACTCTAACATTAAACTTCTAGAGAAACAAATAGCAAAATGTGAGTGTTTATTTATTACTTCCAATGATCCTCAATATAAACTTAAATTACAAAAACTTAGATATGAATGTAATGCTATCCTTAGTACTAGGGCTGGGGTCCAACTCTCTAAATCCAATGCCAAATTTCGCTTCAATTCCAATAGGTCTGGGAAACTCATCGCAAATTATTTGCGTATTAAAAGGGATAAAACACAAATTACTTCCATTCGGGGCCCTCAAGATAATGTTGCTCTCTCCCATAATGATATTGTTCAGGAATTTTTACACTTTTATCCCAACTTATATAATAAACCAGATTTTTGTGATAATTCCTTAATTGATACTTTTTTAAACACATGTGATTTACCTCACATTTCTCCCTCAGATAGACTTGGGTTAGATTTACCAATTACTACTGATGAAATCCTGAATGCCATCAAATCACTCCCAAAGAATAAATCTCCAGGTCCTGATGGCATCCTTGCTGAATTTTATAAAGAATTCCAACCTCATTTGTTGCCTCATTTATTCCAACGTTTTTCACATTTTGGTTCCTCAGGAACCATTTTGAGCTTTTTTTCAGAAGCCTTAATTATTGTGCTCCCTAAACCTGATAAAGATCCCACCCTTGTCTCTAATTACCGTCCCATATCTTTAATAAACCAAGATTGTAAACTATATGCTAAAATCCTTGCCTCTAGATTAGCTCCTGTCCTCCATTCATCCAGATCAATCTGGTTTTATGAAGAATAGATATTCCGCTAACAACACTAGAACATTATTACATGTTATTGAGCAGAGTTCCACACTTCTTGTCCCTGCAGGTGTTATGGCTTTGGATGCAGAAAAAGCCTTTGATAAAATTCATTGGCAGTTTTTATTTAAAACTTTATTGTCTTTCAATTTTGGTCCCTCTTTTATTGGTATGGTTTCGACTTTATATTTTGCTCCCACTGCCCAATTGTTTATTAATGGTCAAATTTCTACTCAATTTTCCCTTTTTAGAGGCACACAACAGGGTTGTCCACTCTCCCCTCTATTATTTTTATTAGGAATAGAGCCTTTTCTTAATTACATACGTAGGTGTGAGGATATTCAGGGAATCACCATAAAAAATGTTACTGTTAAAACTATAGCATATGCTGATGATGTGTTATTGTTTATCAGCAATCCTATTTCTTCTGTTCCGGTTTTACTTGACATTATTGCCAAATATTCAGCTGTCTCGGGGTATAAATTAAATGTTAGCAAAACTGAATTTTTTCCTTTGAATATGCTTTGTACTTCCGATATGTTACCTTCACCTGATATTATTTGGCAAAAAAGCAAGTTGAAATACCTTGGCATTTTGTTTTCATCCTCATTACATGATACGTTAAAATTAAGTTATAATTTTATATATGATTTTGTCAAACAGAAAACTTCTAAATGGTCTTCCCTTCATCTTTCCTGGTGGGGGAGAATGGAATCTATAAAAATGAATCTTGCCCCAAAAATATTTTATTCCCATGCTATGATCCCCACTTCATTCCCACTTAAATTTTATAAAGATATTGATAAACTATTATCCAAATTTCTTTGGAATAATAAACCTCCTCGTATTGCGTATAAAAAATTGAAAATTCCTAAATGCCAAGCAGGATTTGCCCTCCCTGATTTTTATTTGTACCATAATGCCTTTATCTGAAAACAGAGTTCGTGGTTTAATACCTCGCCTATTATTAAGCCTCCTATCTGGTTTCATATCGAACAATCACTTGTAAAACCTTTCCCATTACCCTCCCTGTTAACCATGTCTCATACCTCTAAGGTTGTACATTACTCGTCCATAATCAAATCATCCAGATTAATTTTTAATGATTTGGATTCTAATTTTGCCTGTCCTCTACTTTCTACGGTACATTTGTCACTATGGCACAGTGCTCTAATAAAATTAAATTGAAATTTTACTTTTTGGTCCTCGTGGATTGCCAAAGGCATTTTTTATCTCAAAGATGTTTTTTCTGATGGTGCTTTTATTCCCTTTACTCAGCGCCAATTACACTTCAGCTTGTCAAAGTCTGATTTGCTGAAATACCAATTTTTGTGTAACTCCATTTTAGACTCCTTCCCAAATGGTATTCCAACTAGTTTTTCATCTGATTTTATAATTTACCTCAATACTGTTTCTGCATCTTCTAAAGCAGTTTCTGTATTTTATAAAAAACTTACCTCTTCAATGGGCACCAACCTTGATGTAATTTCCGCTTTTTGGAATGATGAGCTTTCCATTTCCCTATCTGTTGACTCTTGGTCATTAATTTGGACCAATAGTATTTCTGGTTGGTTACCAGTATCACTTTATCAAACTAATGCATACATTTTGTTTAATTCCTTATGGACCCCAATACGTTTATTTCGTGCTAATTTATTACCATCAGATCTCTGTTGGCACTGTAAATTGATTCCTGGATCTTTACGTCACATGTTATTTGAATGTCCTGTTCATGAGATTTATTTGAATTTTTCTAGGACTACCTCATCTAACTGAAGGGTATCGCTCTATCATTAAAATGTTGAAATGTCTTGTGTTGCCAGTTTTCCAGAAGCAACAGTCGCTTCCTGGACTCTGGTGGCAAAGGTTGCAAGGAATAAACCTACATACATTTACCATTGTATTGTACCCTCTTTAACTGGTGATAAGTTGCCGCCGGTTCCACATTTTCCCTGACCCTGTGGCCCTGATGTACTTCTTGCTTGCTGGAAGGTATTGGTTTCTAAACTCCTGGCCATTGCACAATTGTGAAGCTTATAATTCATTAGAGTGGTGCCTTGTGGTGCTGTTATGCTATATGCTGTCCTCCAATGTACAGTTAGTGTGTGATTCAAAGCATCCGGGCCCGGATGTGTTTGTGTGCTCCATCAACTGTAGGAAATTTACTGCATGCTCTTTAATAAACCCCACCATCCCCTGAAAATCATGCATTATAATGCGATGTGATGATTTTTAGTGGCCATCTTGGGACTTTGGGAAAACTTTGTGTAACAAGCCCCACCGCTTATTGATAATCCCGCTGCACAACCCGCTGCACAACTTCATAAGGGGCCATTTTAGGATATCAGGCTAATCTGCATTGACTTTTTATTGAGTGCATGTTGTATTTCGTCTTGCATGCATCATCGGTGACAGACACAACACAATTATATTATTGGAACAATCATTTCTAATACATTGCTCCATTTTTAATAGTGTGAGTTGCCTGCAGCACCATTGGTGGGATTAATGAAAGCTGTCCATCTACAATTTATTCTGCAGAGTGTCTGCACCATCGGTGATAGGCATACTTGTAATAAATTACATGGACTCAGCACACTTTCTGGGCAATGAAAATACTTCTGTTTTAGTTTCAGTTGGCATTGAAGAGCTTATTCTGACTTTGGTGGTCTCTGAGCAGGGCAGCCAAAGCCATTAACCACCGCCTGCCAGAGTACAACTTATTTTTTATCTGGCGGGTAGTTCTTTTCTAGTTCCGCTGCGTGCCTTTGAAAAAGGCACCACAATGCGAGTGTCAAAGGAAGTTCCTGCAGGGCACAGACTGTCATGTCCATGCCCTGCAGGAACGGTGGGTGCATACACAATGGGGGTCACAACATGTGCCTCTCTTCATGCACCCCAGAGCGCAGGTGCAACAGGGGGCCCTCTTTGTTTCCTCACCTCCACACTTTTAATGGTGGTCGCAGCACCATGAAAAGTGTGGCGGTGAGGAAACTCTTATATTCTTGAAGATCCCGCAGCTGCACCCACAGTATATTATAAGTTTCAGACCGCAGCGCCATCGCCAGGGATCGTGGATCCCTGGAGGCCGCAGTGGTCCTGTGCCAGTCAACCGCCACAGTCCTAATACGGCGGCTGGACTGATAATCTGGAACTCAGCGGACCGCCAAACTCATAATAAGGGCCTTAGTGCCAGATGTACAACCCCTACATTTTACGAGTCGCCAATTGTGTTGCTTTGCGACTCGCAAAATGCAACAGTGTCTCAGCCACTCTTAGCGATTCCTAATGGGGTCGAAAATTGCCTGCCTCATTAATATTCATGATGTAGGCGCTATTTGAGACACCATAACAAATGGCTAGCACTCCCAGGGATGGTGGCCTGTGAGGTCAGCAGACCAACATGTCTGTGACTGCTTTTTTAATAAGGCAGGTTTTTTTTTAAAACAGCACGTTTGCCGTGCGCAGGAAGCAGCTTCAGAGTTAGTCAAATAGTGGATGTTGCGATCAATCATAAGGTCCCTGGGTTTCATTTGTAGCCTCAGTAAGGCGCAATATTCGAAGGTATTTGAGGCATGTTATTTCATTAAATTCCTTGGAAAACAGGGATATCAACGGAAGCCAAACCTTTTGAAATGTAGCAGTGGTATGTGTGAGGGTAGCTTGGATGCGTTCCATCCCCAAGGTGAACCAGAGTTTGTGTAGCCAGCCCACATGTGTGGGCTTGGTGGTCGATCCCCAGAGCGATAAGACATGCTGTGTAGCTGCCTGCATAGCGATACCCATTTGGCGGCCCCGAATAGATTTCAAGGGAAAGGTGAGTGCGTTGGGCAGGCCTAGGATAGTGTATGTAGGGAATCTCGGGATTTCGGTGTCAAAGGTGGAGTCAATGTCGTCGAGGACTGATTCCCAGTATCCCCGGACCTCGCAGCAGTCCCAAAGGATATGAGTTAGCGTGCCACATTCCCCACAGCCCCTCCAACATAGTTCGCTGCGGGTCGGGTTCCCCTTGTGAAGCCGGACCGGTGTGAGGTGCCAATACATTGCTAGTTTTACCGCTGTTTCTCTGCCTTCGGTGTTGCGCGTGGTATGTGAGGCCCTGTAGTATATGTAACTCCATTCTTTAGGTGTTAGTGTCCTATCAAGTTCAGCCTCCCAACGTTTCTGACCCGTTGTTTTCCCTGAGGTGGGTGGGGGTGTAAGCATTTTGTATATGTCTGAGATAAGATGCCTATCCGTATCTTTTGTCAGCAGCCATTTCTCAAAAATTGTCATTGGACGACCCACTAGGGCGGCGATGGCTGGGTCGGTGAGCTAGTGTCGGAGTTGGAAGTATTGAAAAAGGTGAGGGTCCGCGATCTCGTAGCCCTGTCTAATGTCCGAGAGGGGAAGAAAGCCCCATGTGTCAAAGAGGTCGCCGGCATATCGGCAGGCGGTGCCCCGCCACTGCAAGAAGGCATGAGGATCATTTCCCGGTGGGAAGTCCGGGTTGTCCAGGATGGGGGTAAATGGGGAAGGCTGATGTATGCCTGATATATTTACACTATAGCGCGATGCCTAGTTTTGCTCTCAAAATCAATAAAACACATTTGAAACTAAAACAGCACGTTTTCATTACAGGAAAACTAAATGCATTTAAAAAAGAAAATTGAAACTTTTCAGTTTAATTTTTTATGGACAGGCAGTTTTCCCTGGGACCACTGCCTGCTCTTAAAGAATATTTTTGCACTAATTTTTCCCTTTTCCCATTTGCCATTGGCTTACCACCTACGTGCAGTAGGTGAATAACTGCGAGTGTAAAACAATGGTACATACCATTTTGACTCACTATTAGGAAGGGACGCCCTTGGCACGCCCCTTTCTAATAGCGAGTCGCAAACCCTATTTTGTGAGTCGGTAATTGATCACTGACTCACAAAATAGGGTTTGTACATGGGCCAGACCAATTTTGCAGCCGCAAATGGGCCAATTCCCATTTGCCACCACAAAAAACAGTTGTACATCTGGCCCCTAGTCATTTGCTTATTCTGAGTAGAAAAGTGGCAGCAACCACTCATGCAGCTAGAGCACATTCTTATTTAGCCTGAATATGGAAAATAATTGCAGCGCATCCCCCATCCTCTCATGGTTCAGGTACTTCTCTACTTAGGGCCTGATTACGATGCCAGGCGGACTGCCACCAACAGGCCCCCGGTGTCTGTCCGCCCGACATCTAGGACAGCGGTCTGACTGCCATATTTTGATACCAGCTGTCAGAAAGAAACTGAAGACTTGGCTTTTCCCAGGCCCATCCCAGCCCAGTCCATGCTCACTCCTGCTCCACAGCGCTGGGAAGCCCAAGGGTAGTGACTCGCTCTATAAAACACACAAACATAAACATAAACAGCAGCACACGCTCCCATAGAGAAATCAGAGTTTGTGTAAATCCCTGCACTGCGTGCCAGGCACCTCAGGGTGCCTGGCACACGGTGTAGGGATTTACATAGGGACAGCATAGGTGCCCCCCCCAAGCCCGCAGCAGGACTCTGCAGAGGCATGAAAGTCACTTTCTGACAGGCTATTCATGTAAAAAACACCGACATGAAAAGCCTGCTAGAAACCGACATCAAAATCCCCACAGTGGAAATGCCTTGCAGACTGGCTGGCGGGCTCTGGAGCCCAAAGGAAGCCAGTCATATTACCCGGCTGGTTTCAAATCTAACACCTATTATTGTAATAAGACTGTCTGATTTGAGATCTTAGATCCAAATCAGCTCCTAAATACTTTGCGACTAACTGATTGAGAAAACAAACAATAAGAAAATATAAGAGCGATTGTTATCAATGGAGGATTCTGATCCAGAAACTGCATTAACATTGGCAACGAACATTAAGCACTCCAAAATTTTGCATGAAATAAATTAATTTTAATGCAAGGACATGTGAAAAAAGAACATATTCAAGTAATCAGAAAAACATGTGGGGAAAATTGAAAATGAAAAGGCTAAACCTAAAAGTGAAAGAGCCATAGTCTTCATGACAAAGAAGAGCTAACTTGTTTTCATTATGGAAGCAAGTGCATCTTGGCAATGCCAAATTCTGTGCAGTTTTCAAACAAGAGTGTTTCAAGTGTTGTGTGAAAATGAAACCCTCTCTATTGCATAATTTTAATTAGCAAGAAGAATGGCAAGGGCATGACAGATTCAGGGTCTCCTTTTTTTAATTAATGTTAATGTTATGTGAATGACATTTATAAAGTGCATGGAGCTACCCAGTGCTTCCCAAAGCAGACAAACATCATAGACCAAAGATAGAAAGAAGGGCACGAAAAAGCCTAAGTGGCAAAGAACAGACAGCCAGATTCATGAAGCCAAATTGCGCTCGCAATGGCTGCGAATTCGCATTTGCGAGCGCAATTTGAAGAAAAGGAATTCTTGATAGTGAAAATTCTATAATTGCGAATTCGCTAAAGAAAAAATGCGAGGTCGCAAATACATTCGCAGAATCCAGGAAGAAGCCCATTAGCGAATCGGAATTTGCGAGATACCATAGATTCTGCTAAACAATTTGTGATTTCACAAAATATTCGCTATCGCTATTCAAGAAAAATCACAAAAAGCGAAAATCCCCAAAATCACAATTTGCGAGGCGCAATTTAAGGAGAACCCAAACCAGGTGGTAACCATTAAGGAAAAAAAAAAATATATATATATATATAACTTTACCAAACTACCAACAGGTGCAGCTCTGACCAAACACACTTAAGGGGACGCAGCTGGAGCATGAGGACTCTCACAATGCCAGGACTCTACATGGTGGTCAGGCGGCGAAGGCTACAGCGAGCAGCACAGAACAGACGCAGGATCCAGGAGCGAATTTTCCGCCAGCGGATCACCCTTCGGGCCAAACTGATGAGCAAATTCACTCTAAGTACCGCCTGAATGGGGCAATGATCATCAAGCTGATCCGGGACCTAGACCCCCTGATGCAGCACCCAACAAGGAGGACCAATGCGGTGCCCACCCATGTGCAGGTATTGTGCAGCCTGCACCTACTGGCCTCCGGAAGCTTCCAGGGGATAGTCGCTGTTGCAGGGGGGATATCCCAGCCCACCATGTCCCGCTGCCTAAGGAGTTTCCTGGATGCAATGCTGACCCGGCTACACCACTACATCTCATTCCCCACCACCCAACAGGACTTGAATGACACCAAGCTGAAATTCTACAACATTGCACAATTCCCACATGTAATTGGATGCATTGACTGTACCCACATCCACTTCTGCCCACCAGCACAAACGGAATACATGTACCGCAACCGCAAGTCCTACCACTCCCTCAATATCCAGATGGTGTGCAACGCCAAGACTATCATCACGGACATAGTGGCACAATATCCAGGGAGCACACATGACTCCTTCATCTTCCGGCACAGCGGCATGCACACACGACTGGCCAGGGGAGACTTTGGCGAAGGACACCTACTAGGTAAGCACACATGCCCCCAAATAGTACACTGTGATCATGTATCTGCGCAGAACAGGCACTCACCCTGTGCTTCTCACCTTCAGGTGACAGCGCCTTCGGTCTATGTGAGTACCTCCTCACCTCATACCTCAACCCTGCCACACCACATCAACGGCGTTACAATGCTGCACACATAGGCACAAGAAATTGCATCGAGAGGACATTTGGCCTATTGAAGAGCCGTTTCCGCATACTTCACAAGACTGGTGGGGCCATCAAATACACACCTGAGGTCTGCTGCCGCATCGTGGCCGTGTGTGCAATACTCCACAACATTGCTACCAAGCACAGGATACCAGTGGAGATATCTGGCAGTGAGTCGGAAAGGGACAACCGCCCACCTCCACATGTGTGTCATGCACGCGGGGAAAATCCTGCTGAAGGACACAGGCGCCGCAACCACATCACTATTAACTGTTTCTAGTGCACCCATACCCCTCACAAAACACTGCACTCATGCATGACAAATGTAATAATGACATGAGTTTGATTCAAGTCAGACCATAAATCTTTATTGTTAATGCACAATAAATTGGCCTTTTGTTACTTTGGTGTCACATGAAGAGAGTATTTCTTCATACCTCCCCATGCAGGGGTAGAGGGCTTGCAGGGGTGTCCAGCATGGCCCCACCGAGAGTGTCCAAGTTCTCACTGGCGGTTGCGATGAGACGCACCAAGTCGTCTCTCTGGGTCCTGAGGGACGGTGTTGGCCCGAGTTGATGCTGTGGGCCTGCTGCTGCGGCGACGTACAGGCACAGGCGGCAAGGATGGGCTGCTGTTTGGCGACGCTACCTCGCTCACATCGTCAGGCCCCCCTGGTTCTCCATGGGCAGTGGGCTGGCTGCCGAGCACTGCTGCTGTTAGCAGATCAAGTGACCTGGCCACATCCTGGCAACACTGTAGCATCTGGCCCTGCATGGCAAGTGACCTGCGTGCCAGCTGTGACGTTGCATTACCAACAATGTGGTTCGACCTGGTGTAGGCCGACAGGCGGGCCAGTAGTTGGCGGTGGTGGCGGCGGTTCATGTCCTGCTGGGCTACCAGCAGCTGGCTGTTCTCCCTGACAGCAGCGGTCATCTGGGCGATATTTTGGTCAGTCGCCTGCAGCTGTGTGTGTATTGCTGCCAGGTGACGCGCCTGGGTACGGTGCACCGCCAGCATGCGGCGTTCAATGGCCAGGCCAGGATCAGGAAAAAGGAGTGCCCTGCCCGTGCCTGTTGAGGCCTTACGCTGCTGGCGCCTCAGTGTGCTGGAGTGTGTTCTTGCTCCAGCTATGCGCCTCGTCTGCCTCCTAGGCGCTGGTGGTGGGGCCTGTACCACTGCTGTGGGTGTCTGTTGGGGTGTTGGCTGGACACCTGTGGCTGCAGGGGTGGCCCTGTCCACACGGGGTGGTGGTAGTGGAAGCACTGCAGGTGGCTGTGATGGACCGGGTCGTTGGTTGGACTGGCCCTCACCCTCAGTGTCCTCCTGGGTCTCCGCGAAGTGCAGGGCCTCGCTATCTGTGCTGGGTTGGTCGACAGCACCTGTAATGTAAAAGGGTGCATGATTAATGTAATGTCTCTTGCACATGCGATGTTGATACATGCATGCAGGCTTGCTTACCCTGACTGGCTTTTGGAATTACTTTGATTTGACAGGTCTGGCTGTGTTGAGCTAGCTGGGGATTTATGATTTCACTACAACTACCACAATGCAATGGGGCATTTCAGGTGTGCATGGCCTGCATTGCTGGGGATGTCATATTTCTAGCTCAGGAGTCATGGGCATTGTTGGGGGACAGGGTCGCAGTCGCATGGCACTTACCTTCTGATTGTTGGCTGGGTCGGGACAAGTCCAGCTGGATTACCCCCACGCAGGCTTCTGGTGCGATGGTGTCCTCTATGAGGTCCTCCAATGGAGTGTTTGGTGTGGCTATAGGTTCCCCTCCACCGGTGGCCAGTCGCTCCCCAAGCCTCTCGGCAATACGCTCCTTTGCACGACCTCTGAGGTCGTACCAGCGCTTTTTGAGGTCATCAATTGACCGCTGGGTCACCCCGACCGAATTTACTTTAGCGCAGATGCGCTGCCAGATCCTGGGCTTGTCTGCCTCTGGCACCCTCCGGGAGTCTTTGTCAAAGAGGCGTGCATTGTCCTTGGTGACCCCCTCAATCAAATACTCTAGTTCGAGTTCAGAGGACTTAATTTTTTTCTTTCTCCCTTGTCCACTGCTCCCTGCTGCTTCCTGGGACATGTTGTGGATTTGTGTCCTGCTGGGGTGCTGCACAATCAAAGGTTTGGAGCTCTTCAGAATGCTGCTTCCACTGTGTGGCTCTGTGTTCTGTTTGTGGGTGGGAAAAGCCTACTTCCTGGTTGTGATGTCATCAATGGGCTCGAAATGCGATTTCCTGTTTTTGCGATCTCGCAGTTAGTGAGATCGCAAAATGCGATTTCGCTAATAGCGAGATCGCAATTTCTACATGGAAAAATGCCAATTCTGCGAAATTTAAGCGGTTGTGGCAAAATCGCAATTGCGGCCGATTGCGATTCGCTTTTTTCAATCGCATTTCTACATGAATGCCATTCTGCGAATTTCAAATTGCGAATCGCTATTTCTCGCAAATTGCTATTCGCAGAATGGCTCTTTCATGAATCTGGGTGCAGCAAGTCTCATGTTTTTTCCTGAAGCAGAGGTGACTCTGCATGCTTCTTAGTTCCAGGGGAAGACTCTTCCAAAGGGCAGGGGCTAAGACCTGGAAAGAGCGGCCTTCTGCTCTTTTTCTTTTGAACCGAGTGATGACTGCCAGGTTTAACTCAGCCTGAGCAGTAAGCTCTGTTAGGCAGATAGGGGCACATAAGACCAGGCAGGATAGCGACACCAGGAATGTTAAAAATCTTGTGTGCAGTACTAAGGACGTTTAATTGAATACACTCCTCAATAGGCAACCAATTTAGCTTGTGAAAGAACTCATATGTGGGACAAAACTTACAGAGAGAGAACATTAGTCTGGCGGCAGCATATTGGAACAATTACAGCCTCCTAATTAATTAATTTAACCTATCCAATTTTGATGATGTGCTTCTTCAGGAATCTTGCATAAAGAGTTTTGTCTATGATGGGAAAAGATTCGTAGTTGTTGGTAAATTTTAAGCAACTTTTAAATTTGACTCTTGTGCTACAAATGCATTAGTTTAGGTAGTGACAAATAGATCAAACCAGTTGATGTGGAATGATCAGGGTGATCAGGATTAGATCCCAATCATCCAGATTTGGTTGTGTCCAAACACAGACTTATGAATGCTGGGGATATCTGCCATGTGAAGGAGTTCAAGTTGGTGGATGACTTTCTGCAAGTTTTTATTGGTGACTTCAGTGGGATGTATGACATTACAACGCATGGTTTTACCATGCATGCCTTTACATCGCAGTTTTTACAGAGCATGCTGTTACAACGCATAGTGTTAAGGGGTGCTGGAAAGTGAATAGTTTAATTTACTATTCCAACTCCAGTCCCCGTGGATAGTAGGGAAGGTGTTGGATAGTAAATTAAATCTATTCCCTATCCTAGAGCGCCCCCCCAGCGCTATGCGTTGTAATAACATGCATTGTAATAGTTGTGTCGTAAAGGCACTGCGTGGTAAAAGTTGCGTTGTAAAGGATGTTCCCCCTTCAGTGAATTAAAGGGCTTCCAACAATGCATGAGTTTAACAGCAGAGTTGGAATCTGAATTGAATACTTGTGCACTTTAGGAATTATTGAACCAATTGAAGGGGCAGTGTGGCTCTAGCCTTTAGTTTTAGTGTGCAAAGATTATAAATCATTGTGACTGGATGTGGATCTGCACAAATTAAATTCTATCATTTGGGTAGAGGGTCAACCAATACCCACCATCAATGAAATTATATCCACATGAAAAAAGCTGTTTTATTCACCTCCCTAGATATATCTGTGGCGCACCACCAAATAAAACTATGCATAAACTATAGGCACCTCATATCATCTGCCACATTAGAGGGAGCTCTTAACTTGTCTGTGTGTTTTCTGGCTTAGCAACTGCTTCTTCTGTGTTCCAGATGCTGATGAACAGTTTTTTCAAATATGTTGCAGGTGTCACTTGTTTGCCAGCAAAGATATTGAGCCTAAAATCAAAATTCAGGAAACAATAGGAAAAACACTCAAACCTGTAGATAAGGATCAGTTGAGCTCTTTATGGGCCTCATGGAGCACTATACAAAGTTAGGAAATAAATGTTGCTACCAAGACAATGTTATTGTGTAACCATCTTAAGAAAAATGGTATCTATGTGGGGGATAACAAGTGTGACAAGGTTTTGTTTCGTTTATCAGGTATGATATTGTGAATGTTCAACCACTCAAATCGTTCAGCACTAATGACTTAAGTTCACTGACACTAGCAATCATGGCCTGGGTGGTGTGTTGATGCAAAGAAGGAGAAATGGTAGTGAGGATATTGTTGCTTTCATTTCAAGAGCTTTGCAGGGAGCTGCAATAAATATGGTATATTCAACCATACAAAAAAAGCTCTTGCTTGAAGGTGGGGTACCCAGCATTCTAAAAATGTTGTTTAGGGAAACAATGTCATCCTTACAACAAATAATAAACAATGATTGGATTTATTCAGTACAACTGGTTGTGGGAGGGCTACTCCCTGAATTGCCAAATGGAAATAAAGACTTTTCAATGCTGAATTAGGTATTTGGGTGGTATGAAGACTTTTGCTGTGGACTGTTTGACCAGATTATCCCTGAATATTATAAATCGCTGGAGTGAAGGTTGAAACGATCTAGAAATGGTGACTGCTACTGGGTCTTTGGACGTGGTAATGAATGGGAAAGTATCTGAAGAAGAATGTCCTAGAGAATGATGTTGAATTGCAAGCAGTCATGATTTTGTTTTGGTTCATAGTTGGCCAAAATCCAAGTTATTACCAGGCAATTTAATTCCTTACAGGAGAGTTTCTGAACAATGATGTGTTATACTACACAGAACTGGGATTCTAGTGGTTCCTAGTGGACTTTGTGACAAAGTACTGAACATAGTTCATGAGGGGCACGTTAGCAAACACACCTTAAAATATAGATTAAGGTAGGATTTCGGGTGGCCAGGTGTGGATAAAGTTGTAGAACATTCTGTCAGAGACTGTTGTGTATGCATTCTAGTGATCAAGCGCAAGTAAATGCAACTAGTCCTCTCATTCTTATTGACTGTAGTAATTCACCTTGACACAAACTAGCATTTAACGTTTCTGGACTGTTTGGGGTGTTAGGAAGCAAGCCTAAGTAGGGCCACTCTTTGATAGACTATTTGTCCAAATTGTTTGAAATAAAATTTTAATCGAATGTATGTTCTTGTGCCATCAAGGAGATCCAACAGGAGGTGTTCTTAAGAGACGGTTACCCTGAAGGACTGGTAACTGACAACTGCACTCAATTACCATCCACAGAAATGCAGTTATTTTTGGAATATTTTGGTATCAACTATGTCAAGACTTCTCTTTATCATCCCTGCAGCAATAGATTGGTCGAGAGGGTGAATCATATTGTCATGGTCCAAATGCAAATGGAATTTGTAGGAAGGGGGAGTATTATGCGGTGATGTTGGGTAGACTTCCCCATACGATACTATCACAAACTCTAAATATGGTCCTTGGATTCACTTTAATTAATCCTTAGCTCAGTCTTAGTAATGTGTCAAAGAGTAGCCAGGCTCTACTAGAGGAACATGTGGTAAGCATTTCAAAGCACCAAAATTGACAATAAGTAATTGACACAACTCAAGAGAAATCCAACACCAATGTATACAAATGATGTGTTTTTTTAATTTAGACACCAAAATGAAATAAATAATATAAATAATATACATATAACCAGAGTTATTGATTGTACAAGAAATCATAAATCACAGCACTTCAATACTGCAGAACCGTTTCAATTGCAGTCAATGGTAAAAAGTAGTAGTGATAATCGGTCACTTGCAGGTTGAATTGTGAGGTGATCCAGCAGGGTACCAGCAACAGATACTCCAGCACCATATACTCACCTGGGCCCATAAACACACATGAACAATTTGAGTAAATCGCTGGAGTCAAAGTTTATACATTTTCCATTCGTCAAAATTAATTATATTCATACTCTTAAGCAATCTTTCACTGATCAAAAAGTTCTTTCCTCTGGTCGATGGATCAATAGTTGAACTAGTTGATGGTGAATATTAACTAAATTCTAACCTTTATACTTTAAATTAAATATTCACAGACTCTGGAAAGTTTTAAATCTTTATCTACATTATTTGCATGTAAACCACTTCAAAGTACAGCACATTCACCATTACTCATAGGAGAGGAGGTTCAATTAATCAAATCATCAACACATAATTCAAACTTACAATGACTTATGCTCTAAAAGGAGAGGACAGAAAGAAAAGAACATCTGCAAACTCACGAAATTGATAGTTGATAGTTACCTAGGATGGTGTGAAGACCAATCCCCTGGCCAAAGGGCTGGTGGGGATCCCCCGGGACAGTTCAGGAGACTTCAGAACAGGACAGGATAGATGACCTATCTAGCACCAACTGTCACGCCGCACCCCTCTCTGACACGCTCTTCCTCCTCGAGATTCTTCTGCGATCTTCTTTCTAATCCTAATAATTTAGGATATTAAGCTTTGCATTCAGTTCTTCATCAGCATCACTCACTACTCCGACAGCATCCCGAGCTCTGGAGCATTCAGCATCGACGTCTCTCTAAATAACTAAAAACTACCTCAATTATACCTTTTCGTTCATCATGTACCACCCATTAATGTTTCAATATTGTAAAATACTAACTCAGATTGGTCAGGCAAGGGGGGGAAATCATCACACCATGCTTACATAGCACTCTTTTCTCTTAGCCCTTTGTTAATAAACCCATCCCCTTAATTATTATTTATACTTTATTTTCCAACCCGCACTCACATTACATTCAATACAAATGTTTTACTTTAATATGTGGTCTTATTCATTCAGGTCTTGTACTGCCGGTTTCTCAGACTTCAGACAGGCTGTGGTCTTGCACTCTTCTTGGACCACACGTCATCCTTCCGAGCTGACTTCCACTTGCCATGCACAAAACCCATGTGACACGTCTCACTTCAGACATACATTAGAGGGAGCTCTTAACTTGTATGTGTGTTTTCTGGCTTAGCATCTGCTTCTTCTGTGTTCCAGATGCTGATGAACAGTTTTTTCAAATATGGTTGCAGGTGTCACTTGTTTGCCAGCAAAGATATTGAGCCTAAAATCAAAATTCAGGAAACAATAGGAAAAACACTCAAACCTGTAGATAAGGATCAGTTGAGATCTTTATGGGCCTCATATAGCACTATACAAAGTTGGGAAAGAACTGTTTTATGTGGTGCTATTAGTTTTACACAATACGTAATCAGTAACATGTTAGGGAGTTAAATAAGAGGATTGCTTCCGAGCAAGTATCTTTTCTGTGAGTCCTTGCTCCATCAATCGCCTCTCTGATGGCATTTTGAGCCATCACAAATAACCCATCCCAATCAGATGCCAACTTTAGCATATCTCTGTTTCTTTTCCTCCTTTTTCGTTCTTAATCCCACCTTTCATCTTTTTATAGAGTTTTCCCTTCATTTCCTCCAGCTGAATCTCTTCATACTTTCCATTTTCATTCACTTCATAGCTTCCCTTTCCTTTATTTCTGCAACATGTACACCATATTATTATTGTTAAAACTATTATTGCTATACCAACTAACGGAAGAATTATTTGACCTAACATACTTTTTCCTAAATCAGCAAACCAAGTCCCTATTGAAGAAGTACTCTTTGTTAGTCTTTCCCATACACTGTCAACTTCCAGTGGTTTCAAATCTTCATGAAGTTTTGTAATATTCTTAACATACCCTCTCATTTCCCTGCTTTTATCAGGTATGTAAGTGCAACAATGTTGGTCTTTCAACATTGTACAGACTCCGCCCTCTTTTGCCAATAAGATATCAAGAGCAAATTGATTTTGTAAAACAATAGATCTAATCACAACCATTTCCATACTAATCACCAAGAAACCCCCAGCAGAATCAGTCGAGAGACGATCAACCACTGTTGACAACGGACAAATTCTATGTGAATTTAGAACGACTCCCACTGAAGGTGTCAATGCACCAAAAATGTCACCTATTATTCCTGAAAAACTAGTTCTCTTTCTTCATGTTAGTTCATTAGTGCTTTTATTGCTTCCAGTGGTTCTTTTTACATGATATATTTTCGGAAATACTATGCCAAAGTAGCAACTTCCGTACCACTGTGCAGGCAGCTTATAGTAAGCATTATTCCCACACACGTAGTAAACCCCAGGAAATACCGGATCAGGTCCCCCTTTTAGTACCCAACCTCGCAGAATTAGGAAGTTTTGTTCACATTCACTAGAACCAATAAACACGTTATTATGATCTGTCTTTAACCTATGGAGGCAGGTTTTCCCTTTCTTCTCAAAGTCAAAGGACATTGCAGCATGAACCTTGCCAGTTGCATAAATTCCTTCTTTCCCAGCCCATGGTGGTACAAGGGTTTTCTGTTCAGCAGCTTTCTTTTGGAAATCCTGTCTCCCTTCCTCAACTAAATTAAAAAGCACTTTCTCTTCACAGGTTAAGTTATTTGTGTGAGCCTTGACTTAATCTATTGATTTCATCATTAGAAAACATTCACCCATAAACTGTGCATCTTGACTACTAAGTACTGACCCCATTTCTTACATACTACATCTAAGTTTGAATAATAATACTGAAGCTTCCCTGTTCCATAGGACAAACGTGTTAATATACTACATGAGATACCATATGTTAAAGGTAAGTGGTGGTATGTGAAACCTTCTGATACCAAAGCTGGTAATTTCATACATACATAACAATCACTAAACTCCATTGTATTTACGTACTGGAAAAATAACTTTGTGGGGCGTAACAGCTGGCTTTAGACCTGCCGTGAGGGAAACGGCATCTCCAACATCTCGTCCCTTCCTCACCTTGCCATAATCGGAGCCGTGAGGGCAACGGCAGCAGTCTCCTACACGCCGGACCCGGTGCAGCAGCAAACTCCATCTCCCAGCTGCCCTAGGGGTCTGGCGCAGCACCCGTGATGACAGCGACGCGCCCGGAGGCGCTTTAAGGCGGAGGAGCACCGGATGTGCTCGGTGGGCATTACAGCTGGCTTTAGACCTGCCGTGAGGGAAACGGCATCTCCAACATCTCATCCCTTCCTCACCTTGCCATAACCGGAGCCGTGAGGGCAACGGCAGCAGTCTCCTACACGCCGGATCCGGTGCAGCAGCAAACTCCATCTCCCAGCTGCCCTAGGGTCCGGCGCAGCACCCGTGACAACAGCGACGCGCCCGAAGGCGATTTAAGGCGGAGGAACACCTCCCGCCCCGCGGGACGCGAGCGGGCGGCGCCGGGCTAAGCCCGGGCAAAGGGCGGGCCATCTGTGGCCGTCTGGGGACGAACAAGGCCGGGCTGGACCATTCCCCTTGGTCTAAAATCAAGGTACCATCTTCATTGTACAGGGGTTTAATGGTAGACAAGTAACTAACTGTCAAGTGGCAACATAGTGAGTGAAGGCCCCCGCAATTCCTCCAGATGGCTAGTAACATGCCTGATGGATTTACGACCCCGTGCTCCCAGGAGTCAAGAAAGTGTTTAAGTGGGACTCTGGATGGTTTTTTCCTACGGGCGGAGTCGCTTATTAGCAACGAAATTGCACGTGTAGAGAAAAGGATGTCAATGGATCCATCTACTCTATCGTCACATCTGGCTCACATTTCTCCAGGGTTAAGGACTGCAACCCAATCAGCCTGTAAATTATTGCCAGTAACAGTATTTACACCTGTGACCCCTGAGGTCACGGACATTCATATTGCCCAAATATCACAAACATCACTGTTAGACTCTGATGTCTCCTTGACGCCACCAATGATGACAAGGCAAAGAGGGGCTCGCAAAGGGTGCCAGGAAAAACACAAGCCAAAACCTACCCAACAGAGGAAAGGAATACAAAAAAGTAAAAGTGTGGTGGGGCCAATTACAAAACAAGTGGTCTCAAAGACGGTTGCAACGGCAACAAGCACACTTAAAAGTAGATTATTTGGCACCCAAACAGAAGTGGTATCAACCGTGCAAGGTGTCGGTTCAGATAGTATGATAGATTCTCTCGAAATGATAGTAGCAGACATTTTTAAATCCACACTCCAGTCCATACAGGAGCAAGTGAATGAACTTTTGGTCTCTAGATCAAAAGACTTGGATGAGCAAGTTAAAGGTCTAAACATGGGTCTACTTGAATTGGAAGTAATGATAAAAAAGGGGAATGATATATTTAAAGAATGTTCAAAAGCGTTTGATCGTGATGAATTGTCTAGTAGAGGTTCATCTGTGGGGGGTGTCATAACATCATCATCTGTGGCAGCTGCTCCTCATAATGTATTACCAGCTCTAAGCGTAACATGTCAACCCCTAACTGAGAGGGGGATTACTTGCAATAAAATGAGCGGGAGTAGCGAAGGTCCCCCAGGGCGATACATTTTAACATCACCCGTGATAGCCGCTCCTCCCAACACAACACCAGTCTCAGTCGTAATATGTCATTCCGCCACTGAATTGGGGACAACCTGCAATAGAGTAGGTGCAAGTAGTGATAAGCAGCTCACAATAACAGGGAACTGGCAAGATTCCAGTAATTGTAAATCAGAAACGCTCAAACCAAGTATGCGTTCACCTAATAACTCTTTCCCCAACAATGACAATTTAAGATTGCCACCAGCAGCGTGCCCATATGTTTTAGTATTAACAGGGGTGCCTGCACTTAGGCGTGACCAAAATGAATCATGGTATATGTTAAGAAACAAGGTTGTGGACTGGTTGAAAAAGTTCAATGGTTTTAGCCATTCTAAACTAAATGAGATCATTATGGTTAGGAGAGTGGGGTGGGTGGGCGAACTCAAGAAAGATATCGAAGGGGATTGTATTGTTGTTAATTTCAAACGCCCCAACACCGTACGTCACATTTTGAGTGTACGTGACGAAACACAGTTGGCCCACACTAATGTACATGCCCTCCCTCTGGGCTATTTTTACCGCCCACCGACCCAGGGTTTGGCTCTTGGGGTAGACTCCTTGGAACCATTCGTCACTTCGAATAGATATCAGGAGTTGTCATCCCTGGAGATGGTTGATTGACTACGTAAATTGCCCTTGGTCATTGACCCTGAGGATGAGGACAACCCATATAATGGGCATACCACTGGTGATTTTGAACCTTATGTAAACCTCCAAAAGTTATCATTAGAAACCATAGGAGCAGGGTTGCAATCAAATCAGGTATCTCCTATTATTATTAATAGTGGGGTTTTGGGCGAGTTATCGGTACCTATACCTGTTGCAATGAAACCGAGACTAGATATGCCAGTAGCACGGTTTAATCAAGAGGGAGCTGATGGCCATGCTTTAAGCATTTCAACTACAAGGTACGATGAAGTAGTAGACTACCACTTAGCCACAACTCCAGCTATAACTCCTGCTATAGGAACTTGTATTCGTGAGGACACAATCAAGGGGATGCTAATGGTAGAAAAAACCTCAATTACACGTCCCAATCTTATAGTGATATCCTGGAACATCGCGGGTCTGGTTAAAAATCTTTCAGATCCCGATTGGTCTAACTATATAGACTCCAGTGATATCTGCCTGTTGCAGGAAACCTGGGCCATTGATACACCGCACAGAGTAGGGTATAAAACCTTCAATGTAGAGGCAGTATCCTCAACCAGAGGAAGACCGTCAGGGGGGCCCACAGCATGGATCAAAGTGTCATTAGAAGTAAACATCACACAATTACACACAGATTCAGCTGACATATTGGGGCTGGTAGTTATTTTAAGGGATGGTTGGGGCATTACTGTTCCTAATGTATATAATCGACCCGGTGGGTTGTCAAAAGAGTCTGGAATTCTGGAAAAATTGGATAATCTCCGAATTAACCTTGCAGACACGCCAAGCATCTTGATTGGCGGTGATTTTAATTGCAACTTCGAGCCAATCATGGGGTTTGGTGATGTTTTTGGAGACGAGGATAGGGCTAATAATATCCCATCCCTATCTTATATGGAGGGAGTGCGTTGCACGACCCTAGCTGTGCAAATGATGAGATTAGTCTCAGTTCATGGATTGAGGGCCTGCAATGGTCGCTTCCTAACTGATTCTCCAAAGGCCCCTACCTTTGTTAAAAATAACTCCCACAGTTGTATTGATTATATTTTGGTATCTTTCGACATTTGGCCCTATCTGACAGATTTTGAAATCGTGCCAAGGTATGAAAGTGACCATCAGCCGTTACAGCTGTCAATAGATTACCGATTGGTTCCTAGTAATAGTTTAATGATGGAGGATTTTTCCATGGAGAACAAACCTCATGATGCCCCCGTAATGAGTAATAACAGGCGCTCCCTTAAATGGGCCAGTCTATTGGGAAATGGGGATGCACTTTTTAGCATCTATCAACTTTTTGCAGATACATTTGCAAGCCATTTATCGCAACTGGCAGAGGGCAATGATTTTATAGACCTGCACACCGAGTTATTTACATCCCTTGTACCCTACATGTCGAAAATGCCAAAAAAAAGGAGGCTACAAAAAACAGTGCCGTAGGGACCAAACCTTGGTATAACAAGGAGTGCCGATTATCTAAGAGTTCACTTATAGAGGCTATTAAGAATAAGACACCGGATGTGATTAGGGCCCTAAGGAGCGAATACAAGAGGATACAGCATAATGCTAGAGTTCATTTGGATGAGGAATGTTGGCGGAACATGCTACTAGCTGTTAAGGCTAAGGACAATGTGGGATTTTGGAAACTGGTTGCAAATGAGAAAAATGGAGACAAAACACCTAATGACGTGTTCATTGATGAGCAAACTTGGATCAACCATTTTACCCACTTATATGAAGCCCCAGGAAACAAGGAGTTACCCATTGAAAATTGCTCACGGATTGTACAGGGTACCAACATCATAGTGTTTAGTCTAAAAGAAACTGAGCAAGCCATCAGCTCAGTTAAAAATGGTAAAGCGCCAGGACTAGATAAAATACCTGGGGATTTGTACAAGCATGAGATTGGAATGTGGGCACCTTACATTATTCACCTTTTTAATATACTGGTTACCGGTGGAAAATTACCAGATAGCTGGAGGGGCGCAGAAATTATTTAAATTTTTTAAAAGGGAGATAGAAGTGTTCCTTCTAACTATCGTCCCATTTGTCTTTTAGACATTTTTCAAAAACTTTTTGCTAGGCACCTTTTAATTCGCATGAATGAGTGGATTGATGAGTATGATATCTTTACTAAATTCCAAGCAGGTTTTAGACGTAATACCAGTACAATTGACCAAGTGTTCAGATTTTGTTGTATTTGTTGGAAATATGTTTTTTTTATTAAAGGGACACATTTATGTAGCTTTTGTTGACCTTAGGGCAGCTTTTGATTTAGTTTTGCGGGATCGTTTATGGGATTGTCTGTTTGCCATGGGATTACCAGTTTGTTTACTCGAGCAGATTAGAAGATTGCATAATAACAACTTTGCAAGAGTACGTTGGGGTCCGAATGGGGAACTAACTAAACCTGTTCCAATCAGGTGGGGTGTCCGCAAAGGGTGCTTGCTGGCCCCCACTCTCTTTTCTTTATTTGTCAATGACATCCCGGCTTATTTAGAAGAGAGCAAAAACGATTCACCAAAGCTGAATGGAGAGAGGGTCCCCGCACTCTTATTTGCGAACGATACGATCCTGATCTCGCAAACCCCGATTGGCTGCAAAACTTTTTAAATTCCTTCAAATTGTACTGTGATAAGAAGGAATTAGAAATAAATACAAACAAGACCAAATGCATGGCCCTTAATCCCCACAAATCTTTTAAGGGCCACTTCCTTCTTAACAATCAAAAACTGGAACTTGTATCAGATTTTTCCTACTTGGGTGTTTCTCTCGACTCCAAAAATTCTTGGAAGATGCAAATTGAAAAAAGCAAAACCATTTTTAATCAGAGCACCTTACCTATTGTAAGGCGACATGGGGCTAGCTTAAACAAATCTATTACACCAGCTCTGGAAGTGTTTAAATTTAAGACCCAGGCTGGTGCCTTATATGGTGCTGAAATTTGGGGTATGAATGCGGGGAATCTTTTCAAGAAAAGCGAGAATAACTTCTACAGAAGTATTTTGAGATTGCCCACAAGCACCCCATTACTATCCCTTTTTTTAGATTTAAATATGAAACGTACGGATCACCTTGCAGTACTTCATCCACTCCTATTTTGGGTTAGACTATGGAGTACTCCAGATCTTGCAGACTATAAAAATGGCATTCTAGAAGTGATGAACCTCGATGTTTTATTATTATTATTATTATTATTATTATTATTAATAGTGTTTTATTGAGCACATGCTACCCGGAGGCCTCGTAGCGCTATATTGTTTGAGTCAAGAGCAGGCCAGAGAGCCAACTTAGATGAAGAGGAGCGTTTTCAGTTCCTTCCGGAACTTCAAAAGGTTAGGCTCACCACGAAGGGTGTCAGGCAGGGAGTTCCAGGCTCTGGCGGCATTCCAGGAGAAGGAGCGTCCACCCCATCTTGCCCGTTTGATTCTAATAACAGTGGCCAAGAAAGCTGAGCTAGATCTCAGACTTCTTTTGGGAAGGTAGGGGTTTGCCAGGGAACAAATCATGGCTGGAGTAGTTTTCCACATGGCTTTGTGCATAATGCACATGGATTTGAACATAACTCTGGCCTTGATGGGCAGCCAGTGCAGTTTCTTTAGAGCTGCCGTACCGGAGTCGCGCCGGCCCAGATTTAGGAGGAGTCGAGCAGCTGCATTTTGTGTCGTCTGAAGTTTTTTTGTGGTGGCAATAGGGGCTCCTAAATATAGTGAGTTCCCATAATCCAAACGGGACAAAACGATGGCTTGCACCATGATTCTACGTGCTTGGAAGGGAAGAAGAGGCAACACTTTTCTGAGCATCCGCATCAGGCCAAAGCAGGTAGCGGACAGGGCAGTAGCCTGTTGTTTAAAGTCTAGCTTTGAGTCCAGCCACATACCTAGACTCTTTATTTGGGTCTTGGGTTGGGGTGGATTCCCCATACTGAGGGGCCATTCAAGCATAGGACCAGGAGTAAGTGTGTTGCCTAGGATCATGAGCTCAGTTTTTTCCCCGTTGAGCTTTAGGTGTGACGAGGTCATCCACTGGTTTATCGCTACCAAGCAATTCGTAAGGTTAGAAGGGGAGGTGATAGGCTGATTCATGGACACCACCAGTTGTGTGTCGTCGGCGTAGGTCACAATATCTAGGCCAAACGAATGCACAATGTCCGCAAGAGGTTGTAAATAAACATTAAACAAGGTCGGACTCAGGGACGAGCCCTGAGGTACGCCTTGATCAAGGGGCCATATTTTTGAGTGGACATCGTTCTCAACTACCTCAAAGGAGCGGTCCTCCAGAAAGGATTGTAGCCATAGTATGGCCTTCCCTGAAATTCCTATGTGGCGTAAGAGGTCAAGAAGGATACTGGTGTTGATGGTATCAAAGGCGGCACTGAGATCCAGCAACATAATTGCTACAGTGCCGCCTTGATCCATCTGTTTCCTTGCCAGCTCAGTCACCGTCAGAAGGGCCGTTTCTGTGCCTAGCTTTGGGCGGAAGCCTGCTTGGGAGTCGTGGAGCAGAAGGTTATGTTCCAGATATTGAGTAATGGAGGCATTTATGTGTTTCTCCAGTAATTTGCTGATCCAGGGGAGGAGTGATATTGGACGATAATTGGCCATGTTATCAGGGTCCAAGGTTGATTTCTTTAAAAGCGCTCTAACTTGGGCACGTTTCCATGTCAGTGGGACTATACCTGTGCTGATAGAGGAATTAAGGATATTGAGAATAACAGGCCTGATGATGTCAAGGGTTGGTGTTTATAACACCAACCCTTGGTTGAAGCATGTAAAAAATTGGTTCCATCGAATAGTCCTTATCCATTTCTGGGAAGATCCGGCATGGTTGATACAAAGTTGCAAGAAACACGTAAAGGCAAGATTCTGGTTTGATATATCTCATAACTCCTTAAACAACAATTCTTGTGGTTCTATTACTAGTAGTTTTCTTACTTTTAAAATCTCACCACACTTTGAGGAGTTTTTAGATGAGATACAACCCCCACTTGCAAAAAGTCTGTACCTAAAATTTAGATATGGAATACTGAAAACGAATGTAGTTCTAGCAAGGTGGGAAATGCACACAGGGCCAATGAATAGTTCGAATTGTACATGTTGTCAGTCAAATTCAAGAGAGGATGATATTCACATATTGTTTTTTTGCACCACATACGACATAGCAAGGAGACGATGGATTAAGCCCTTCTGTAATGCCTTAGGTATTTGTTCGTATGTGGAAGCATATAGGATCATCAAAACTGACACTAGTCGTCTTACTGTGTTCTGTGTTAGCAGATTTTTACTGCTTGTAAGTTATTCACGTAAGAAGCAGGGTTTAGAGCTATAGACGTTTAGTTGGCCGTACATTGTGTAGAGGTTAGCTTGTTCTGATTGTTCGAGGAATATTGTTGAGTCACTTATAGGATCATTCTCTCTGGTGCCACCCAATAAGTTTTTTTTAACTTTGTATCTTAATCTAAATGTTATATTTTATGTGCCTTTTTAATTGATGAAATGAACTATATTAACTGGATGAATTGCATTGTATTTTTTGCTTCCCAACAGCATATCACGTTCTCATTTTGTATTCACTGTGTAAAATGTATTGTTGTTCCTATATGTATCTTTTATGGCCAGAACATGCCGAAATAAAGATCAAATGAATGAATGAATACATTTAAAGAGGTGTCATTATTTGATACTGTGTGATGTACATCTATCTCATCTGCTGCTTCTAATTCTACCCTATCTCCTCCTTTTGTAGCTCTCTTTCCACTATTAACTGTATCATTCCTTCTGTTAGCTATCATCAAATAAGGCACTGCTACTGTTAGAAATATCCATACTGTAATTACTAACAAAATGCTACACATACAAATTCTACAGCAATTTTGTTTACAATTTCGTTTCGTTTTGGTCATTCAGTAACCCTGTTTTTAGCCATTTTAGTCTAAGAAGATTTCTCTTCTTTTATTTACTCGTAAATTCAGACTTTTGATTTTCAAGGAGGCCTCGCTTTCTCTTCATCAATCTGTGCAGCATTTATTTATTCCTCTGGCTCTTCACTCAAATCTAAATTTTCAAATTCTTTTAATATTATATAGGTCCACTCAGGACCCTTGAATTCATTGTTCAAAATTCTCCGTCTTGGACTTCTTCAAGTGTTTTTCACAATCGACTGCTTAGACTGAGTTCGACTAGTAACCTCATTTACTTGCTCAGGTCTTTCATTTGTTTTTCTGAGATAGTATTTTAATCTTTTGACCCCAACTGGACAGTTGTCACCTTTTCTGACCCTTTTAACTGGTACTGCACTTTCACCCTCTTTGTCTTTCTCTAGAGCTATTTTATTTTCATTATTCTAGGCACAATCTGTTCTTCTTCTGAATCCCTCTCTACTTGTTCCTGTTCAGGTCTTAGATTTGTTGTTCCATTCACCTGAACTTGTTCTTCTTCCTCTATCTGGTCCTGTTCAGGTCTTATTTCAAATTGATCTTCTTCTGTCTGAACCTGTTCTTCTTCTCCTAACTGATTATGTGCAGGTCTTACTACAATTGGTTTTTCTGCTGCCTGAACGTGTTCTTCTGTTCCTGTCTGTCCCTGCTCAGGGCCTTTGTTATGTCTGTTTGTCTGAGTATGTTCTTCTTTTCCTGTCTGGTCCTGCTCAGGGTCTTGAGTAACTTTGTTCACTTCTTCCTGAGCGTGTTCTTCTATACCTATCTGGGCCTCACTACTTTCCTGTCTGTCTAATCTTGTTCTGCTCTTGTTTGAATGATAACTTCTGGTATGTCCACCACTGGTATTCAGCCCTCCTGACTTGTGCTCAGTTGTTCCTCATCTATTGGTTCAGAATCTATCACTCCAGATTCCTTGAGTTCATTACCTTCAGCTATTTCAACTGGTTCATTCAGTTGTTGTCCCATTTCAATGAGCCTGGTACCTTTTTGGTGTGACTGGCATGAATCCAATTGGGTAAACCTGCACACTTCACTGCTGTAGTAGTGACCAGTGTGACTAGTTGTGGTTCATCCCACCTGGGTGCTAAGCACGATTTTCTGGTGTGTTTCTTCACTACCACCCAGTCTCCAGGATTCAAATCATGCGCTTGTGTTGGCTTCCTGGCAACTGCGTCTTCTCCAACCTGGTGAGAGACAGAATGCCCTAAGTCAGCCAATGATTTGCAATAATCCTATACCAGATCATCAGTTATATTCATTAATGTGTGACCAGGAATAAATGCTTGTCTCATTGCTCTTCCCATGAGGATTTCATGGGGATTCAATCCTGTTTTTCTGTCAGGAATATTTCGGAGTCCCATCAACACAAGAGGCAATGATCTGGCCATTTCAGTGATGTGGATGCACACACTTTGCTTAGCCTTGATTTGATTGTGCCATTTAATTGATCAACTACTCCAGAAGCCTCTGGGCGGTATGCACAGTGCAGTTTTTAAATGCTTCACAGATTAGACAAATTATTTCATTATCAAAATGAGGTCCACTATCTGATTCTAAAGTAACTGGGAAACCAAAAAGAGGTATCAACTCCCCCAACAGTAGTATGGCAACTGTGAGGCTGTCATTTCTCCTCGTGGGGTATGCTTCTACCCATCGTGAAAACAAGCACACTACTACAAGAACATATTTCATTCCGTTGCTTGGAGGCAACTCTATGAAATCTAGCTGTAATCTTGTGAATGGTCCTTCTGCCTTTCCAATTTTTCCCCAACTGACCACTGTCTACCTGCCCGGATTTTGCTGCTGACAAATTGAGTATCTTTGGCAAAGGCTCTCTGCAACTGCCCTAAACTTTGGATTGTACCAATTCTGTCTGAATAGTCTGATCATGGCCTCCCTACCTACATGTGTGTCTCCATGATACATTCTTGCCATTTGAGAGAGTAGGCAGTCTGGCATGACGGGTCTGCCATCAGTGTATACTCATACATCATCCTCTGTTCTTCTTTCACAACCTGATTTTATCGAGTTTTCCTTCTCGCTTACCTCCACTTCATCCTGTAACTATCCCACCTCATCCCAAGTTTCTAAGGCTGAGAAAAACATAAGTTGGCAGCTGATTTAATTTGCTTTAATTTTTCTGTTTAGTGCCATGTTATTGCTCGCACAATATTGAGAAATCTGGTCAGCGTATCTGTTACCTGCCGTCACAGTCATTTTCTGACTGGTGAGCAGCACACTTGACCACTGCTATTTCTTTTGACAATCGTATTGCTTCCACCAATTCTCTAACATTTCTACCATTTCTGATAGGGGATCCTGAAGAAGGCAGAAATCCCCTCTGCATCCATAACTGGCCAAAGTCATGCACAACCCCAAAACCATATTGACTGTCCGTGAATATGGTTACTTTTCAATTTTTCCCAATTTTACATGCCTTTGTTAAGGCCACCAATTTGGCTACTTGTGCAGACTTGACTCTGGGTAAACAGGATGCTTCAATAGACCCAGATACTTTGCATACAGCATATGCTGCACTGAGTCCTCCTACCTCCAATCTCAGGCATGAGCCATCTACAAATATTTCATGATCTAGGTCTTTTAGAGGTTCTTCCTTTATATCAGGGTGGAGCTTGGTGCACATCTCAGTCACATCCAAGCAATCATGATTTACCTCATCTTTCACTTCTTCACAACGTGGGTTTGGTAATAGTGTCACAGCGTGTACCATTCTACATCTGATTACTGTAAAATGTTCCGCTCCAAGAATCACTCTTTCATACTTAGTCATCTGACTAGGGGTAAGGTGCTCTGTTTGAGTTCTTGTTAAAAGGATCTCAACTGAATGTGGGATATAGACTTTAACTGGATGTCCCACCATAATTGACTCAATATGCTCCAAACTCATACAGGTAGCAGCTACTTCTTTTAAGCAGCCAGGTAAAGCTGAAGCCACAGAATCCAAAGTAGCAGAAAAATATGCCACTGGACATCGGCTTAATCCATGCCTTTGTGTCAAGACTAAAAGAGCTTCTCCTCCACTCTTTTCCTTCTTTTAGGTCTTAGTTGTTGGGTGTTGGACCCGGTCCTTTGGGCAGGTTCACCCCGTGACTTTTTGCTTTTTCCTAGCCTGTTTTTGGAACCTGGATTGGTGATTTTAGGCCTCTGCGCACTTTTTCACTGTGGTACAGTGTAAAGTGCGTGTGCTCTCTGTGTATGGATGGTGAGTGACCTGCCCTCCCATAGGAATGAATGGGGAATATGTATGCCCATGGTAGATTCCTGATGCATGGGGAGTGCAGGGTCGAGTTTGATATGTGTGAACTCGTGAGAAGGAATGCTGCAGAATGGTATATGCGGCATGGCTGTGTCTAGTCTAGAAGCGCCACTTTTAGAAGTTGGCATAATTGTGTAGTGAGTCTGCTGGCACGTGATTGGCTGATGTGCCTGGGCCTGCTGGTAGATGGACTGTCTGGTGAGTAGGACGGGGTCTGCAGGGCCCTGGAGGAGGGGGGTCTGAGTCAGCCGTAGATGAAAGGCCCCCATCTGCTGTCACGGATGGGAGGGAAGAGCTCTGGGGGTGCCAGGCTGTGCCTGTCAGCCCACCCTGCTGCCTCTCCCTCCGGATGGCCCCCTGTCACCTCTGACCTGAGGCTGACAGGAGAGGGAAACCAGATACACCCAGGGCTTAGGGCTCGCTTACACAAAGACTTCAAAAGACTTCAAAGCCTTTTCTGTGTATAAGAAGGGGCTGTGTTCCCTTCCAACTTGTTCTTGTTTTCTGACTTGAATCTGCCAGGGGCGTGCTGCTGCTTGGGCTCAGGGGACTCCCTGAGTCCTGCCCAGCCCCTGGACTCCTGATGGACTTGCCTGGATTCCTGGGGGACCCCTCGGCCCTGCCTGGGTGGATGGGGGGACTTGGCTTTGCCCCCTGGGAAACTCTGGGGCCTTGGCAGCATGGAGAGGCTGCATTTCCCTGGGGAAGAGCGCTGGAGCCGTATTCCTAGCGCCTGGAGGCGCTGTGCTTCCCCCTGAGCGCTTGGGAGCGCTCTGCCTGTTGTCTAGCGCTTGGGAGCGCTTCATTTTCCCCAAGCGCTTGAGAGCGCTTTTATCTGGACTTTTCCTAGCGCTTCGGAGCGCTTGATGTCCGCTTATAGCGCTGGACGCGCTGAGGTACGAGAGCCCACCTCGCTTTATCATTTACTTTGATCGCCGCCCGCCTGCCTGTCTAGATCGGGCCGCCGCGCTGCCCGCGGCGACCCGGAAGTGATTGACCGGCCGGCCAATCCTGTCGCGGCCGGCCGGAAGTCCCGCCCAACCCCCCCCCGCGGTCGGCGGGAAGAAGAAGGAAGGCGGGGGAGATGGCGACGGTGCGCGGGGCTCCTCTCGGCGGAGGGAGCCCCGAGGAGAAGATGGCAGCCGTTGCGGGGCTCCCGTGACCAAGAGGGAGCCCCGAGAGAAGGGAAAAGCCTGGCTGCCTCGTCGCCGGTCTCCCGTGTGGAGAGGGAGACCGGACCTGCTAGGCGCCGAGAGAGGTGCCGGCCGCCGGGAGGACGCCGCAGAGAGCGGCGCGACGATGGAGTCCTCCCCCCGCAGCAGAGTCGGTGAGTGAAGGGCTGTGGGGGAGGAAGCTCCGTGCGGTGCCGGTCGAGGCACAGAGTCAGGGTGGCCCCGGTTGGCAGCGGGTCGTCCCAACGTAGTCTGAAGCCCAGAGAGGCTCAAGGGGCCTCATCTTGTTGGCGAGCCCTGAGGCTCGTAGGGGCACAATGGACTTTGGTGCATCTAGGGCGGCCCCAGTTGGCCGTGGGTCGCCCCAACGTGCGTGAGCCCAGAGAAGCTCAGAGGGGCCATATCTTGTTTAAGAGCCAGATGGCTCCAACGCCCCCCAGCTGTTTCAGAGCCTGTGTGGCTCCAACCTTTTGCGCAGTTCATTCTAGGGCCAGTGAGGGCCCTGGCGCAGTTTTGAATCTCCAGCTGCCCAGCAGTTAGTGGGCAGCTGCACCGTTTAGGCGCAATTTCAGGAGAGAGTCCCTGTGTGGGACAGCGAGGGCACCGTGGTGCCAGGCCTTCCCAGCTGCGCAGCACTTAGTGCCAGCTGCAGCGTTTAGGCCCTTGTGAGTGTTCCCAGGGGCCCGGCAAGTAGTGGGCCCCTGCATCGTTTAGGCCCCTGACATTGAGACTCAGGGCATTCTAGCCCCAACAAGGCCAGTTGGCCTAGGGACTGCCACAGGTGGTGGCTTGTGTAGGTTTTGCGCAATTGTATGGTTCTTGTACCTCTGAATGTGATTTCTTGCATCATGTCTTATTCCTGCACCTCTGAATGTTTTTAGACATCATGTGACTATTGTGCTACTGTATTATTCTGGTACCTCTGAATGTAATTTTATTGCATCATGTGCTTTATTCTTAACACCGCTGAATGTGTAGGTTTATGCATTATGTGTTTTTCTTGACTACTCCTCTGAATGTATATTTATGCATCATGGGTAATGTGTCCTTTCTTAGACCCCTAAAACGCTGTGTGCTACTTAGGTGGTTTTCCTTTACTACTCCTCTGAATGTGTTTCATACATCATGGGTACTGTGTTCTGTCTTAGACCCCTAAATGCTGTGTGATACTTAGGTGGTTGTTCTTTTTAGTACAGGTGGTCCTAGTGAGGTCCTGGTCCCCTGCGTGACAGTCTCCTAAGGGGTTAGGGTTGCGTAGGTGGTACTTACCTGTTCCCAGTAGTTACTGGATGTGCTCTATAACTGTTACTTTGTGTTACAGTGAAGTTTATATACTTTTATTCTAATTACTGACAGGTATTTCTATATCTGCAAAGTGTTGATTCAGGCAGTGGCCCATGTGGCCCTGTCTTGTAAATAATCCCTTGTGAATATTGCCGTGCCAGTTGGCACAATGTACATGTGTAATTTCTATCTGATATGCTTTGACAATACAAAAGTTATTTTAATATAACCTTGTGTGGAGTCTCTTCTGTGGTGTACCTAGTATGTTGTTGCTGTTGTGCGCTGACGCAAATGCTTTACACATCGCCTCCGAGTTTAGCCTAGACTGCTCGTGCCAAGCTACCTAGAGGGTGAGCAGGGGTTATCTTGGCGTGTGACTTCCTTGCCCTGACTGGAATGGTGGTTTCGGCCTGGCTTTGGCGTCAGCCTTAGCCTACCCGAAATAGCCGGTTCTTACATTGGGCAACAGGCACGCTGCTAGTGGGGTTAGGCCGTAGCCATTGCAGAGGTGTAGGGTGGGGGGAATGGGGGGGTTTGTTTTGTCTTTGTTTAGTTCTATGGCCTTTTTCTTTCCTTTCCCCTTTTATACGAGAGGTGGTTTGTCTATCCTGAGTCAATCTTTTTCACATATCTGGGTGTCTACTCTTGTCCTAATTATCCTGTTTCGTGGGTGGACGGGCCTTGGAGACATTAGCTCAACGGGGTTGTTGAATGTATTGTCTTTCTTTTCTCATATATCTACTAGTGTTGATGCTTCTTACTCCATGCATGGATCCTACCACATTGACTTATTCGCCTACTCACCGTTGTAAAGTACTCTTTAGTATGATACCCGATATGTGTATTATTCCCTCTTGTCTTTCTTCTATTAATAAAAATATATATGAAATGTGTTTTAAAAAAAAGACTAAAAGAGCTTAACTCGCCCTTTCACAACAGAACAGTGCAAACTCTTTCGTATGATAAGGCATACCTAAAGCAGGGGCCTCACACAGAGAATTTCGCAATCTTTCAAATTCTTCCACACTTTCATTGTTCCAGACAATTGGATCTTTCACTCTCTTTCGTGTTATCTGAATCAATGGAGTTGCCAGCAGGGAAAACTCAACAATCCACGGCCGACAGTATCCAACCACTCCGAGAAGCATTCTTACCTCCTTCGCGTTTGTGGTAACTGGATTTGCTTAATAATTTTAATTCTTACTGGGGTCGCTTTGCTCACTCCTCTTTCAATCTTTTGTCCTAAATATCTAACTTTTGTTTGACAAAATTGCAACTTTTTTGGTGACACTTTGTGTCTTCCATCAGACAAATGGTTCAGTAATGCAATAGAATCAGTAAAAGAATCTTCTTGCGATTTTGATGCCAATAATAGGTCATCAATATATTGTACCAGGACTGAGTTGCTGGGCATGACTAATGTTTCCAGACACCTTTTCAGAATCTGATTGAAAATTAAGGGATTCTCTGTATACCCTTGAGGAACTCCACACCATGCCAAAATACGATTTTCAAACTTAAAAGCAAAAAGATACTGTCTATCTGGTTGCAAAAGAATAGAGAAAAAAGCTTGGCATAAATCAATTACTGTAAACCAGCCTGCATTCCAGGTTATCTGATAAAGAATTACTGCTGGATTTGGCACTACAGGACAAGGCAGTACAATTTTATTGATCTTTCTCAGATCCTGCACTATCCTGTATTTTCCGTTAGGCATTTTAAGTCCCAATAAAGGCAAATTCCAAGGACTACTCATTATTTCCTTCAAAATGACTTGTCTAATCATTCAATAAATTTCTGAAATAACTCCTGCTTTCACCTCTGGACTCATTTTATATTGTCAGGTGTTCGGATAAACTGCACCTTCTTTTACTGTCACCTTCACTGGATCTGTGTTTGACATTAGCCCAATTTCTTATCATGTAAAATCCCATACTTCTGGGTTCACTGTTGTTTTCAATTCTTCTGGTAAATCATTTATTGTCATCGAAGAATATATTTCATCTACCTCTGTGCCTTCTTTAGCTAGCATGATTTTATATACAATATCTTCATCAGGGGTTTGGAATGCAACACTATCCGGTGTGCAGTAGATTGTGCAATTCATTTTGCACGACAGATCTCTTCCCAGTAGATTTACTGGACTAGAGTCACAAACTACAAATCTGTGCATGTCTTTAAAATGTTCAATATGCACTTCCATTGGTTCTGTGATCGGGGTTTTAATCTGTTGATTCGAAATGCCTAGGACTTGGATGGAATCTCCCAAGAGGGGTAGGTTTGGTATGTCTGCTGTTCTCACAGTAGAACGGGTAGCACCAGTATCCAATAGAAAAGTGATATCAATACCTTCCACTACCCCATCAACAAATGGAACTGACTGCTCTACCGGCAAGGATGCGCCAAGTACGCACTCCTCTTCCTTCCCCCTCAGGCAGCGTTATTGCAAGTGACTCATTTCTTCATCATTATTCTGTGAAAGATATTGTGAAACCACAGAATTTTTCTTACCACTTCCTCCTTGAAATCCGGCGTCCGCTCTGTACTTTGGTTGGTTAACAAAATTTGGCATTGAAGCTAGAGGCACCTGACACTGTGAAATAACTACCTGATGCGGCTGATTTATAAGCACTTCATTCTGCATCTGTGGATGTAAATTTTGATTTGGCCCTTTTTTATTCTGAATGCTCTTACACTCGTTATTCCAATGTCCAAGCTTTCCGCTTGCATGACAAGGAAACTTCTTCTTTTCATCCTCTCTGCTAATTCGTCCTCTTAATTTACCACCATTCGCAGCCTGATCATTCTGAGTCTGTTCTCTCGTCTGACTATCAGCTTGACCATTCAACAAAAGTTTCCACTGTTCTGGCAATTTTACTTGTGCCCACATCATCTTTTAACTTTCTATGCCTTGCCTCAATATCAACTCCACAATATATTGCGTATTTCAAGATGTCATCTATCGGCTTTCCCTGCCAGCACAACACGTGCTGCTCAATCATCTGACTCATCTCCGGTTTCAGAACATATGCAAACTGATACAGGAATATCCCATATCTTTATCTCCAATGTCCTCGAATCCACTATAGTGCTTTAACACCTGTAGTAATTGCTCATAATATGCATGTACAGCCTCGATTGGCTCTTGAGCTCTTTCTATCTTTACCCAATCTGTTTCTTTGGGTGGGATTTTCCCTTTCAGAAAAGTAATTACTTAATGGCATTTCTTCATCACCTCATCTGAAGGTGCTCCTGTTTTTGAGTCCCTTGGATATTCCTCACTTGGCCAATCAATGGTAATCTTGCATTTAATCCACAAATCAGTGGGTACCACTATGTCAAACAAACCATCCAAATCTTTTAACAAAACCTTCGAAACTTTCACAAATGTTTCAACTTGTTTGTACCATTCAACTGGTTTCTCTCTTAATCTAGGAAAATTCATAAATGACAAAATATCCTGTCTGCTCAATGCAACATGAACATACCCACCACCAGGTACCTCTCTCGTGAGGCACAATCTTTCTGCCTTTTCTGATTCTTTTAACAAGAATGCAGATGACGCTTAATTCGCCTGAGCTTCCTCCTTCTTTGTTGCCCACCTTGTCCTCCACTTGTCAATGTCTCCCCATTTCTGAAAAATATTAATTACCTCCTTAACCTGTAGTTTCTTACTAGACACATTCATATTCTCCAAATCCTTATCAGTAAACTCCACTCTATATAGTTTTTGTAATATCTTTGATCTCCCTATATGTATTCCCATCTCTGAAGACAGTTCTGTCAATTTCTCGTGAAACAATTTTGCATTTCTAGTTATACTCCTACACACAAACAACAGTTCTTCTTCATTGTAATGATTCAACATGTCTGTTCCCACATTTCCAGCTATTATCTCTTCCAATTCTACTTTTAGTTTGTAAATATCTCAAATCGTTGGGGGTGCACTTTGCTTTTCTATTCCCTGTGCCCAACTCTCCAAATCTTCTGGGGTTACTGTTGCTGAACTTCTAGTTCCTGAGGGTACCACAGATCTTTTCTCTTATGAACTACTGGCTGTAACTCTCTTTGGAGTTTTACTTACACATTCTGTTATAGGAAGGTTCATTACTGATATGACTGAATAGTATTCACTAGCTTAATCATCACATATTACTACCTCCTTTCTAGGATAATTCAAGGGAGTTGTCACAACTTGTGGTTTTGGACAAAATATATTTTATCTCCATATAATGGAATAACAGGACCTATAGTCACTGGTACTGTCAATGCTTCAGGGCTTAAATCCAATTGGCCTATTTTCTGTATTAAATCTTCCCTGTTGTTAATTAACATTTATTTTTCTCTGTCTTGAAGTACCCTATTAATTGATATATAGTGTAAAATTTGTGGAGTTAAGGGTGTGCCCATTACTGGTGCACTCGGGTGACTCTACTGGGTCCTTCTTGTTATGGTGGAGGGTTTTTAGTTAAGATGTCCACCAACAATTTATCATCTGACTCACCATATCCTGTCACATTCATGTGTTTTGTTTTCTCCTTACACTTGTTCCCTGACTGTTCCTCAGCCATTAACACTAGATATAAGCCTTCTGATACCATAGCTTTCCTTCATTGTTTCATCTGACCTTCATGTGACTCTCGTAAATTTCGAAGAAAATGTCTCAAATATCACACACTCCTGTTTCGCTCTCGTTCAAATGATTAAGTCTCCCGTTCTTCTAAAGCCTCATACTGGGCTAACCTAAGTCTTGGTTCCAGCTCATTCATTCTCAATCTGAAATTCTGAAGAAATCTTCCATTAAACGTTCCATTTTCTGGGAAATCTAGAACTCCATCACCTTTGGTATATTCTATCAAATTCTCCAACCACACACAAGTATGACATCCTCTCTCCGTCATCATAAAAGAAGCAGGCATTTTCGACCATGGAATAAGAATTCCCTCTCTAGTCATCACAGGTTTATCTTTCTTAAAGAAATTCTTAATTTTCCTTATTAATTACATTTCTATTTTTCCTCCATACATTATTGATACACAATGTTTAAAAGAATACTCCGCAAACTCTTGAAGTCTCCTGTTAGTGTGATCCACACCCACAGTCAAATCCAAATCGGACATATAATTTGTCTGTTTGACCAACGCTAACAAATCTTCTATCTAATGTCCAATTAACACTCAGGCTCTCACTGATTACTTAGCCAATGCTAGTGCAGCTTCTTTGTAACAACCAACCAAACTCAGACTCACACTAGTGGTCTGACCAATGCTAGCGCGGCCTTTTTGTTTCACTCCTTACTTCTGACCCCTCCTTTATAATCTGTTTCTGTCTCATGCCCCCTGCTTAAACCACTCCCAGTGCAGCTCCCTGTGATGTCAGTACTACTCCCGTGACTGGCCCTCCCTTCACAAGGTAATACACAAATTTATTTTCTCTATTTTTCTTACAATAAAATCTGTTAGTAACAACATCAAAACATTTGCTACTCTGCCTGTTCCACTAAAACAAAGAATAGATCTTCGATTTATTCTGGAGTCTCAGAATTGCTCCTTCTCTTTCTGCAATTAAAAACCTCTATTTTACCCTTCATTCAAGCTCGAGATAACCTGTTACTCCTTCCGTGTTACCTTTACTATGTGATAAAAGACCAAAGTTTAAACAGCGAGCGTTCCGCTATCACTCACACTCTACTTTTCTACCAAATAGTCCCTAATTTAACACTGCCAGCTCTGCGTAGCTTATCAGTGCTATTCCAACAGACGAGTAATCTCACTGCAGTGTGGCTTCTATCTCCACCCGCGATTCATTCCCCGGGAATCTTTCCAGACGACATAAAACAAAACACTTACTCTTTTTGTTAAACACAAATCAATAATCAAAAATCAATATTTATCACCAAACTAGTCAATAATAACCATAGCTCTGCTACCAGAAAACTATTCAGCAGCGTACCAGCAATAGATGCTTCAATACCATACACTCACCTGGGCCCATAAAAATACACGCAAAATATTTGTAAACCACCGGAGTCAAAGTTTATACATTTTCCATACTTCAAGAATGATTATATTCTTACTCCTAACCAATCTTTCACTGATCAAAAAGTTCTTTCCTCTGGTCGATGGACCATTAGTTGAACTATTTGATGGTGAAAATTAACTACATTCTAACCTTTATACTTTAAATTAAATTATCACAGACTCAGGAAAGTTTTAAATCTTTATCTAAATTATTTGCATGTGAATCCCTTCAAAGTACAGCACATTCACCAATACTCATAGGAGGGGAGGTTCAATTAATCAAATCATCAACACATACTTCAAACTTGCAATGACTTATGCTCAGAAAGGAGAAAAGAACATCTAGAAACTCATGAAATTGATAGTTACCTAGGATGGTGTGAAGAACAACCCCCTGGCGAAAGGGCTGGTAGGGTTCCCCAGGACAGTTCATGAGACAAGGACTTTAGGACATGATTCAGGACAAGATAGATGACCTCTCTAGCACCGACGGTCACGCCGCACCCCTCTCTGACACTCTTCCTCCTCGAGATTCTTCCGCGATCTTCTTTCTTAACTTAATAATTTAGGATATTAAGCTGTGCATTCAGTTCTTCATCAGCATCACTCGTTACGCCGACAGCAACCCGAGCTCTGAAGCATTAAGCATCGACGTCTTTCTAACTAACTAAAAACGACCTCAATTATACCTTTTTGTTCATCATGTACCACCCATTAATATTTCAATATCATACAATACTAACTCTGATTGGTCAGACAAGGGGGGAAGTTCATCACACCATGTTTACATATCACTCTTTTCAGTTAGTCCTTGGTTAATAAACCCATCCCCTTAATTTTTATTCATACTTTATTTTCTCACCCGAGTTCACATTATATCTGATACAAATTATATCTGATACAAATGTTTAACTTTAATATGTGGTCTTATTCATTCAGGTCTTGTACTGCCGGTTTCTCAGGTTTCAGGCAGGCTGTGGTCTTGCACTCTTCTTGAACCTCACGTCATCCTTCCGGGCTGACTTCCACTTGCCATGCACAAAACCCATCTGACATGGCTCACTACAGACATACCCAAGACGCCCAAATACGCACTAGTAATAAAGTCAGAAAGACAGATGTTACTTTCAAGAATAAATGGTTTCACTGTATACCACCCATCTCTACTCTAATCCCTTTTACTAATTAATTATTTCCCCGCATTGGCATTATTAAATTCACTCAATTTAGTTTCAAGCAAGCAGATGCAAAGCATGTGAGTCTTCAAGACTCCATATCAGTACCTTCTGCTCATGCTCAAGAATTTCCTTCCAAGCAATAGCTTCTCATACTGGGTAGATGCAGTTGACACATGCGCACTAAAGATTTCATGTTGCAGCCATTTTAGAAAGCCACTCGAGTTATTCATGTTAGCAAAGGCATATGGAAGCTTCACTAACCCTCATTGTTATGTGTTGCATATTAGTTTTACACAATACGTAATTAGTAACATGTTAGAGAGTTAAATGAGAGGATTGCTTCAGAGTAAGTCTGTTTTCTGTGAGTCTTTGCTCCATCAGAGGTACCCTTGCAGGGTAAGGGTCGTGAGGGTCCCAGGACCGGGCCAAAACAATCAGTTCAATTTTACCTGGCCTGGATGCATAGTTGTCCTGGCTTTCCTTGGTGCTGAACAGGGGCCGCGTGGGTACTGCTTTTACAACTTAGACTGCGCGGGTAGGAAAAAGGATGCAAAGTCTCAACAACCACACCACTGCTGATGTCAGTTGAAGGTATTGCGGAGTTCTCTTTTGATGTAATGTTGAGTGCAGGGGTCAGTTGCTGGACTGGCGACCAACAAGTTTTGGAAGCGATAAGCTCAGCAGGGAGCTTCTTGTAAGTCTGGAGGTCCGGGGAAACATAGTAGGGGCCTGAAACTTTGTGAAAGGAAGGACCACAGTTCCAAAATATCAAGGACGTACTGTAATACTAGGGAAAGGGATGGGTATATGTACACAAACAACACAAACATTTCCTTCTCCTGAAATTAAACTTATAACGTTTACATACGACTGGTATTCTGACTCAAAAAACTTACCAGACACAATTAATTAGTCGGTGATGTAAATAGGATGTAATAAAAAACATTTCCAGGTCTCTAAATTACAAACCTATATGAGCAACATAAAGCAATAGTATCAAATTGAATAATAAAATCTAAAAGGGAATGCTGTGTAGAAAGATTTTTATTATTATTTGTCAAAAACAATATTTTATACGCAAAAATACCATTAACTTTGTGCATTTGGCTAATTCACATGATTTGTATATGTAATAAAATCAATTGTTAATTCATAAACATTTATTTTAAAATACATTGTTTAAAACAAAGCAAAAGAACAAACTGTCTACGCGGCGTTTCGGTGTTGAGGTGTTTCATCACCTTCTTCAGGACAATAATTCGATTATTTAAAAAATCTAAACAAACAATGTAAAAGACCTTTGTTAGAACACAAATGTAATACATTTTAATAAAATGTTTTAATAAAAACTTTCCCTTTTTACAAGATATTCTTTTTGCGGCGTGGAAATTTGACTATGATATGCTAATTCATGATTGTTCATAATGTCTGGTAATCATCCTTAATTTATAATGGGGGACATTTACCACCATATAATGCGACTACACCATGCAGCCTGATGGCGGGCAGTGAACTGGTCCTTATGGGCATGTTGAAAGTAAACGCTAATAGTGGATACCTTAAAACATAATACTGGCGCCCCTTATTGATTGTATTCGGCTCTGAAGCAAGATCAATCCCACAAGTCTTCTTCTTTAATTTTGAGGACAATGCAGTTAATTCTGGAGGGGGAACAAAATGATAATTCAAATAACTCCCCAAAACATTCGTAAGGATCTACACATTTCTAAATATTCATGAACCCACCTAAGCAGTCTGTGTTTCTTAATCACGCGGCACCGTTTTGCTGAATGGCGGCACACCTAAGCATGTACATACTGCAATAGGTCAGAAAGCAATATGATAAGGTTGTTATGAGGCCAGGATTATCATTCACCCTGTAAGCTATAATACCCAGAAGGGACCAGCTCACTGCACGCTATCAGACTGCATGGGGCAGTGGGGTTGTAAGGTGGTAAATGGCCCCTACCATAAAACAAGAATGATTACCAGACACCTAGCTCACTGCATGCTATCAGGCTACATGTAAATGGTGTTAAATGTCCCCCATTATAAATTAAGGATGATTACCAGACATTATGAACAACCATGAATTAGCATATTATATTCAAATTTCCACACCGCTAAAAGAATATCCTGTAAAAAGGGAATGTTTTTATTGAAAAATGTTATTAAAATGTATTAAATTTGATTTCTAACAAAGGTCTTTTACATTGCTTGTTTAGATTTTTTAAATAATCGAACTACTGTCCTGAAGAAGGTGACGAAACACCTGAACACCGAAACGCTGCGTCGACAGTTTGTTCTTTTGCTTTCTTTTTAACAGTGTATTTTAATAAAATGTTTATAAATTAACAATTGTTTTTAATACATATACAAATCATGTGAATTAGCCAAATGCACGAAGTTAATGATATTTTTGCATATAAAATATTGCCAAATAATAATAAAAATCTTTCTACACAGCATTCCCTTTTAGATGTTATCATTCAATTTGATACTATTGCTTCATCTTGTTCATATAAGTTTGTAATTTAGCGACCTGGAAATCTATTTTATTACAAACCTTTTTAGATCATGAACTTATTGACTGTGTGTGGTAAGTTATTTGAGTCACAGTACCAGTTGTATTTAAACTTTATAAGTTTCATTTGAGGAGAAGGGAATTTTTGTGTTGTTTGAGGACTACACTTCCCACAATGCACTGGAACATCTGCTTTTTGGGCAATCCCTCGTAGGGCCTGATTGCCAGCAATTCTTTGGATCCGGAGATTTGATTTACCTTCAGTATGCAGTGGACTAGCCTCACCAGTCCAAGGGAGTCTGAAGTTGCTTCTGGATCTCACAGGGATCCCTCTGTCTGGTGGAACTGACCTTCCTCATAGAACGAGTCTCGTTCATGCTATTCCAAGAGTTTTGCCACAGGTGCAGAGTATCCATCTTTTTGTTTGCCTTGGGCTAAGTTCAGCTGTCACTAATACAGGTCTAGTTCTAGTTCTAGTTCAAAAAGCTTTATTCGAATTGTATAACAAATCATAAAAGCAGACAAAACAATCACAGTTATTTGAATTCATTATGATTACAATTAGAATTTACAAGATAAAAACGAAATTTTAAAATGCATATAAAAATGAGCTTTCAACAGAGGCAGAAAAATTTAAAAATAGCAAATACTAAAATTGATTCATCAGGGCAACAAATTTTGCTCAAATATAATGGTCCGTCTAAGTCTCAATACAGCTCTTAGGTACATTGTTACGGTATTAATCGTATAATGATCTTCCAAAGTCCGTAATTTGTTATAAGCCTCTCGGGACTTTCTTGTTCCCCAAGCTAGAAAAAGAGGTCTTAATATTTGTTGCCTTGGGTAAGAGTAGAAGGTGCAATATAGAGTGCAATGGATATTGGATTGAATTGATATCTCATCACAGGGACAGATAGATTTATCCTTGGACCAGTCATTACACCTCGGAAAACTTATTGATCTAAAAAAAGTTTCGAGGCAGAAAGATGTTAGTAATCTGCGGTAGAAAAAAGATTGGTCAACAACAAGGTACAACTGAATGTTTCTATGCAGTGTAACTTCGTCGTAATTTATGACTGATCTCTTGGACCTCTCTCTTTTCCATCTATTCGATTCAAGATGTTCCAGCAAAGTTTTTTTCAAAGTTGATCTGGAAACAAAGTCCATTGTTGCTGGGCTAGAGAAATATTCCGGGTGGCCAATGTCAGAGAGACAGTTCTTAATGTAGGTGAGCCATGTGATGTTTTTTACCCCGTTACACAACAAACAATCCTCTATAATTGTTCTGTTGAGTGTTGTGACGGGGTTGGTCCAGATGTTATGCCATAGTAAGATTGGTGCCACCTTAATGATATCTGAAATATGTTGTATGGCAAGCTCGGCGTGGATCACATATGTTGATGTGCTATTAGGCATTGCCAATAGAAATCGTAAAAACGTATTCTCTATTCGTTGAATAGTTTCCAGAGATTGTGACCCCCATAGGCCTGCACCATAAGAGCCTATGGAAACACATTTTGATTTGTAAATTTGGAGGATCTCCCTGGGAGGCCTTGATCCTATCTTTCTTGCAAAATTTAGCAGTGCTCCTGTTGCTTTCGTAAATGCTAAGGCTCTCGCTTTGACTGCAGGTTTCCAATTGCCACGCCTATCAAAATGGACACCTAAGTAACAGAAAATGTCTGCTAAATCAATACGTCTGTTTTCTAAAATAATATTGCAGGGCGCTCTGACTCTCCTGGGCCGGCGGGACATTGTAAAAGTTTTAGAGACATTTATGTTAAGCCCCCTTTTACTCATATATAGTGAGAATGTGTCTATCGCTTTTTGTAAGCCCTTCTTAGTCTGTGAGAGGATTGCCGCATCGTCGGCATAGAGGAGTATGGGTATAGATTTCCCTTTAATTACTGGATAATCGTTATACTGTTTCTCCAATAAAATACCCACATCATTTATATACAAGTTAAAGAGCAGGGGTGCAAGAATGCACCCCTGCCTTACTCCTCTACGAATAGGGAGGAAATTAGAACATTCTCCTTTTTTACCAAATCTCACACGAGCTCCTGCCCCACAGTAAAGTTCTTTAATAAAAATAAGAATCCTGTTGTCTAGGCCAATGTCCTCTAAAATGTGCCACAGAGTATCATGCCTTACACAATCAAAAGCAGAACTAAGGTCTACATAAGTTACGTACAGATTGTTTTTTTTGCGTGTATATATTTAGACATAAAAAGGGCAAGATTTAGGCCTTGTTCTAACGTACCCTTTCCCCGGGTGAATCCGTATTGTAGTGTGGAAAGGATATCTCTATCGTCGAGCCATTCTTGAATTCGCGAGAGAATGATCCTGCATGCCATTTTCATTAGGCCATCTAAAAGCGAAATAGGCCTATAGCAGGCAGGATCATTTCTATCCCCTTTTTTATATATGGGGACCAGGACTGCCTCTTGCCAAGTCTCAATAAACCCAATTTTATTAGAGGCATTAAGTACATTTGTAAGAATTGGTGCCCAAAGATCAGGAAAATTTTTAAAAACATCAAGTGGGATTTTGTCAGGACCGGGAGCCTTGGCCGCTGAACTTTCCTTTAAAGCTTTTTGAACTTCTTCTAGATTAAAGTTAATATCTATTGGATAACTGCTTCCCTGTTTTTCAGTTCGCGATCCTACATGAATAGGATCTTCTGTGGGAACAGAATTACTATATAGTGCCTGAAAGTGTAGGACCCATTCCTGTGCTGAGATTGCGTTGTCTATGGAAGGACCCCCACGCTCCTGATAAAATGGTGCGTTTACGGCCTTCCAAAACGCAACGTTGTCCCTTTTTTCGCAAGCCGCATGCAAATTGGCCCAAGCTTTTAGTTTAAGGTCTCTTCTTTGTCATTTTTATGCAAACCTGCACTTAAATTTTTTTTGTATACTCTTTTGTTGGTTTTTGCAATATGCAAGAATACAAGTGTCTGACATCCGTCATACCATACAATAATTTGAGATAGACTACTTGAACGCCCCCCCAACCCCCTCCATTCCCCAGCACTACTGAGACAGGAGTAGTGGTGCAGCACTAACTGTCAAATACTCTCAGAAGCCAACACAAGAAGCATAATTATTCAGAGCCATTCATACCTCAAGGCCATTTGTGACCTTCTGCTCCCAAAGCAATCTTTGCGACATCCTGAGTCTACCCTGTGCCACTCCACTATCACCCCCACCCGTCCTTCCTCCCTTTAGGGAAGATTGCACTGATATGGTCACGCATTTAATATACTGCATGCTGCCTCCTGGGCTCAGGTGGACTTCCTTAAGGTTGATTGAGATATACTAAAAGAAGTGCATTGACTTTGTCACACATGGTGAGAGCGAAGTTGAAATAGAGCAGCTAACACTGTTCCTGCAGTCTGCATTGGTATGCCTGCTGTCAGTAGTTTACTTGGGTGGTACAACCAGTACTGCAAGCCCTAGGGACGCCTTTAACACCCATGCCCAGGTTACCACTGGTACCATATACCAGAGACCTATAAAGAGGGTAAAGTCCTTGTCAATTGGGGATGCCAATCAACACATAATAGTTTTAAGGTGAGATCACTGGCTGGCTTCAGTGCACTATCAGAGTCGAAAAACAGGATCTAGTAGTCCAAATTGGGGAAAACAGGAGGGGATCTGCAAAAAGACCTGTTTTCTTACAGAATTGAGAAATGGATTAGAGTGGAAGTCTGTTGTCATAAACTCATTGGCACAGGTATATCACCTTTGACTTTGTTGAGAGGAGGATGCCTGGGTACAACTTAAACAAGGAATGGATAGACAGGAAGGGTGTAAATGCTAACAGATTGTGGGAGGGGGGTGTTTGAGGATTTCAGGTGTGTCGTCCAGAGTAAGAACCGAATAGCTGATAGAAAGTGCTGCATTCTTCATATTAAAGTGGGAGATTGGGTGAGAAGCAAGAAGCCAGGCCAAGTGCAGAAGGGATTCTCATAGTTCTCTGCCCTGGTACAAGTAGGGGAGGTCAAGGTTCAGGTCGAGGTATTAGAGAATGATAAAGTAGAAAGTAAGGGCTCTGTACCAATCATCACGAAATCAATGTCGGAATGTGTATGTGGAAAGTTTGGTTTGAGCAATGTCAAGATTGTAAACCGAGTTGGCAATAATGTTCAAAAACCTCCTCCTCAAAGATCAACAAAATCCAAGCTCACGAGGTTCAAGAATTATATAATGAAGTGTACTGATGTGCTGTGTTTTTTCAAGGTGCAGTGAACTGTATTTCTACACAGTTTTATTCCGGCAACCCTTGCTCGTGCAGAAATTTGCCGTGTTTTAGTGACATTGAATGCATATCATTGCTGTTCCTCCATTCGGTTTAATATTACTTCGTAATTACCATTTGTTTTGTTTCATTCTATTTGTTTCCCCTTTCCTTATTTCCGAATAGAAGGGGTGAGCATGCATAAATTACTGACAATTTCCCAGATTGTTTTTGTGTTGTATTTTATTGTGTACAAGGGGGTGAGTGGTGTTGAGTATTGCTCTATCATTAGAATGTTGGAATGTCTTGTGGTGCCAGTGTTCCAAGCGAGGCATTTGGTGCCTGGACTCTTGTGCAAACTGTTGCAAGAAATAACCCTGCATATACTTTACCGTTGTGTTCTTTCTTTCTTTCGTTCTTTCTTTCTTTCTTTCTTTCTTTCTTTCTTTCTTTCTTTCTTTCTTTCATGCTTCTAATAAATGACACTACTTACAGTGAAATAACCTATTATACTTCAGTAAAGCGCTTTCAAAAGTTAACGGAATAATACGTCTTATTTTCTTTAAAGTGTTTCCCATTATCACAAGACGTTTGTTGCACACTTAACTTGTTCACTGTTTTGGTTCGTGCGCTGACTTCGAGTTAAGCGAGATCTAAGGCTCGGCTGTGATTAATCCTATGATCTGGCTACCTTTCCGCTATTTTATGTCGGTTATAATGTTTCATGTCAAAGAATCCAAAAAAGCCTGCTTCGGGATCACAATAGGGGCAGAGTGATATAAAGTGTTACTGTAACGTAACTACTTCCTCCTGAGTGAGACGTGGAAAGGATGCCTTCAGCATAGGTGGCCACTCGACAAAAAGGCCGCGCGCCCTGCTACTGCCTTGTACGTGTGACGTCACAATGCGTCACGCGCTGGGTTGTGACGTTGATAGGACCGAGAGAGAGAAAGCAGGACGCGCGTTGTCGAGTGGGGGCCGCAGCGGAGAAGCAGTCAATGGGCCTTCCACAGTGCTTGCATCCATCCGGGTGAAGGAATGGCTCCACCCGTTCTCCCCGCCGAAGCACAGGGCCCAGGAGACCTGCACATGGATGTAAGTATTTGGGAAGGGAAGAGCGAGTACGGAGGACCTGGTATCGGCAGGGACCGGGCGCTGTCCATCCAGGGCGCGCTGACTGCGCAGTCTAATTGGGCCTGGTCCAAGGAGGAGTAAGTGGACTGAGTGTAAAGATGGGTCCTTAGTCGATAGCAGGAGTAGAGATGTTTAGTAAGATAAACATATAAACCCACCGGTGAGGAGAACAACCTCCAGCACCAGTCAGCTCCAAATTCTTAAGTGACTACGCATTCTCCAATCTCCCCTAACAACATAAGATTCTACATGCTAGCAATGACATAAGCCATAGCATGCATAACATTCCACTGAACACTGTGTCCACTACATTAGCGCTGACGGATGACCCGTGATCAACTTTATCAATAGAGAGGTGTGCGAAAAAAGCTTCTCTCAGAATGGCCTTTTTAATTTCATGAACGAACGTGAAGGGATTCCCTCTATCCCTTAAGTATATCAGTAGAATAATCGAAGAAATAGTGTGGTGTTTTTTAATAGCCTAGGTACAACAACATTGTATGTACATTTTTAATCGGCGATGATTATAATGAACTTGAAGTCGTATAAGTGTATTTTGGGTAAATTATGTAACCCAAGTAATAATGAACCTGTTTAAATGTATGTTATTGTTTTTCAATCTAAATTTAGTTTTCAGAAAGCGAGGTCTATAATTCTGATGCATAGCAAGTATGTCATGGCCACTTCTGCAAGAAAAGAAAATTGCCCGCCTGTGCTAGTGAGCATGGGGATGTTATCTTATTGCCCCAAAGAAAATTCGACAAATGTTGTGCAACGGTCCTTTTTTTAACATAACTTATTTAAGAACTGTGTTTAAGGTCGAATGTTTTACCAACCACTCTCTGATGTGGCACGCTTGAAATATTCTTATCATTCATTGTTTTGGAGTGAGCTTGACTTTCCTGGTTGTTTGGGAATCTGGGAAGAGTTCTAAAGATGAGTTCCTATTTTTACCAGGCTTATGCAGCAATACATACACTTAACTCGTCCCCAAACAGCAGCTTGACATTTCTGGTACAAAATCAAAAATGTCCACAAACAAAATCCTTTATTATTTCTGCCAAAAATCTGTTTTACTAAGTACATACCAGAGTTTCCTTTCTATCAACAGGCAATGTTCTGAAAATACAATAACATTTCCATAAAATACCCGAATTGTATTTTTAGTAACATGTATAATCTGTTCCTAAATTCAATTGTATGTTATTCAAGTAACTTCACATACTACTGACGTCGTCACGGTCTGTATTCTCGCACAAAACCAACCATCATTTGCAAATGTTAGATCTCCCCTATATGTGTACTGCCTGGACCCGCCCCGGCTTAAAACTAGGAGTCTGGTACAGACACACAAACTAAGGGCTTTAATATGAGTTTAGCAGTGCAGGAGCGGGACCGCCCCGCTCCGTCAAACCCATGTTTGAACAACCCGCCTGATTAGGAGTTTTCGCCTGTCTGGCGGGTGGTTCTTTAGCATTCCCACGGCAGTGCCTAATAAATAGGCAGCGCAATTGGAACGTCAAAATTAGTACCTGCACGGCATGGACTGCTGCAGTCCATGGTGTGCCGGTATTGGTGTGCATGCACTCAAAGGGGCACAACAACAGGGGGCACATGTTGTGCCCCCCCCCCTGTGTGCATCCACATAGTACAGAGGCACAGGGCCCCCTTTGTATCCTAACCGCCATACTTGTCATGAGAGTGCGACCGCCATGAAAAGTGTGGCGGTGATAAAACTTGTAATGCTTGGCAGGGCTGCAGCGGCCCCGCCAAGTATATTGGGGCCTCAAGACTGCCACACCACTGCCCTGGTGGTTTCGGTGGTCCCTAGGAGGACCGATCACCCTGGTCATAATAGGGCGGTCAGAAGACTGCCACGTCCCTAAATGAATGGCGGTACGTGGACTGCCAGACTCTTAATAATGCCCATAGTCAGACACACATAGCTACACAGCTTTGAATGCACAGTAGATTTTTTTGGTGAAAAAAGAGAAAAAAGCACATTGTTATTTTACTTTTTGTCAACATACAACACTAAATAGCTCTTCTTTGCTGATGTGTGTGATTTAATAGAAAAATGAAAAATCACTTTGAAGGAAACCAAATCATAGAATTTTTTTTTTTAGGAAAGGCAATCGTATGGAAATATTCTAAATTGCATTAAAAGTGGGTGTAATTTAGGGGCAGTGAGGGTTTTTTGGGTTCAGGAATGGTTAATGTTGAGGAGATATGAGGGTTTCTTAGGGATCAGCAATGGATTAATTCTGGTATAGAAAGGGTTTTTAGGGTTCAAGGATACAAGTTTAGAGGTGGTGAGTGTTTTTAGGGATCCTGAATCAATGAAGTTTAGTGGTGATAACAGGTTTATAGGGTTCACAAATTAGTGCAACCTAGGTGTGATGAGGGGTTTTAGGGTTATCGATGGGTGGAGTGTTGAGCAGTTTTAGGATTCATGTTTGGGTAGAGTTTAGGACTTCAATGGGATTTTAGGTTTGAGAGATGGGTATAGTTTATGGATGGTAAATGATTTTAGGATTCAGGAATAGTTGGACTTTAGGTATGCTGAGGGCTTTTGGGGGTCAGGGATGGGTCAAGTTTATGGCCGGAAACAGCTTTTGAGTTTAGCAATGGGTGGAGTTTAGGGTTGTTACGGATTTAAGGTTTCAAAAATGGGTTGCGTTTGAATGTAGAAAGGGGATTTTAGGGATCACGGATGGGTGACGTTTCAGGGTGATAAGGGGGATTCTAGGGGCCAGGATTGGTTGGTGTTTATGGGTGGTGAGGAGACTTTAGGGGTCATGAATGGGTAGTGTTTAGGGATGATGAAGGTTTTTTATGCTTCGAGATTGGTTGAGTTTAGGGTTGCTGAGACTGGGGCATAACGCTGGCCCCTGCAGCCGCTGGGGCACATGGGAGCCCCCAACAATCCAGAAGGCCCCATCCTCCGAGGGACTTTCATTTAGTCCAAGGTCAATCGATATTTTGTAGATCTGGGAAAATCAGGGGCCCCCATCATATTTTGAAGGGAGGACACAAATGTTTGCATTATGCTCTGTGGTGAGGGATTTTAAGGGATGGGTGAGGTTTAGACATAAAAAGGAATTTGTAGGGTTCAGAAACAATTATTAATGTAGTTAGATATTTGTTCATAAAACGTTCTAAAAAAGCAGACTTAACAATTAACATGTAAAAGGACACCCTCCTGGCTACCCTACCCCGTCAACCCACTACATTTCATAATTAAAATTCAGTTTGACAGAGCGTAAAAACCGAGCAATTCTAACTGCCACATCGAGATAAAGCATTTCAGACAATAGCTCCACAGCTTTATTCCTATGGAGAACATCATATTTAAAAAACAAATGTATTATAAACTTGATTCGTTTTGCAAAATAAAAGACGCAGTCCATAAGAATATGCGTAAAGGTACATTTAACTTTCAAGGGGCAGTGACCACTATTATTCTGCACCCTAATTCTGTTTTGAGCGGGATGAGTAGATTGGATTGCATCCCACCCTAGCCATTAATATTTCATTCCTCAATCCTGGGTCTAGTCACCGTGATAAATAAGAGAAAACAGTATCCTGGCCCAATGTAGCAATTGAGAGGCTAATAGATGATCTCTTCTTTAGATACAGTAGGTTGATCAATTCAGACACTGTAGCAACAGATTCTCTCAGTGCTCGTTTGCCTGGAAAGGGGTGCCAAGATGTGACTGTACCACTGTTGAAAGGGAGGATCCTAAGTTCAAATATTCTGGTTCTTACGGCCTTTGCACACATCCTTTCACTGCTTTGGATCATTGTCAAACACAATTTGGAGACTTTACCTACCTCATCATCCTCCAACAATATGTTAAAATATCTTAGAACCCCAGTAGAGGCCGCCATGTTCCAAGAGACCAGATTGCATTCTCTCCTTATGGCCTGGACCATGGTACCTTGGGGGAGTGATGTAAGTCTTTTAATCACTACCACTTCCAATCTATCCCATTCATAGGATGCATCAAGGGAAAAAACCTCTCCCCCATACAGGCCTAGCGGAGGTATCTTCCCTTCATAAGCCTTTAGTAATGGGATATGAGATAGCCCCCCAAACCTACCATTGAATCTTGACAGACAGCTGGCCTGCAATAGTTTCTTCTGCGTGGTGGCATCCCAATGCTTACCCCAATTCAGATTTCTCCTAAAAATTAAGCCCAGATATGTATATTGATCAGCTTGCTCCACCACATGCGTACCTAGATACCAAGAAAAACTCTGTACTTTTTTTTTCAAAAAACATGATCTTGGTCTTTTCCAGATTGATACGGAGCTGTTTCTGCTTTCTATAAGTTGCCAGGGCATTGAGTTTGCTCTGCAAACCAATTGGTGTATAATCCAATAATACCAAGTCGTCTGCATAAAGCAGACAAGCAATATGCTGGTTCCCAATTTTTGGACACAGATTGGGAAATAAAAGTTGGGAGGTTGGCCAAAAATAAACTAAAAAGCAAGGGTGCTAAAATGCACCCCTGGCCCAGGCCATTGTTAATAGAAATTCTTTGTGATAACCAATCAAACTCCACCTGAGCCCAATTGACAGAATGCAAGAATTGTAGTGCCCCATGAAGATTTGGTGGTAGGTTCCAGGAGGCAAGTTCCCCACAAAATATCCCTATACACAGAATCAAAGGCTGTCCGGAAATCTACAAAGCAACAGCACAACCTTTGATTGTCCTCCAGGGCCTTTCGAATAATGGCCCACAGAGCAAAGCAGTGATCTATGGTGGAATGACCCTCATTAAAGCCCCCTTGTTCTACTGGAATTCTCTTAGTTTCAGTGGCCCAATCTTCGAGTTTAGCTAGAATAATCTTTGTAAATATCTTTAATACGATATCCAAGAGGCTTATCAGCCTATAGTGCATAGGGTATGTACCACTTCCTTTTTTAAAAATCGTTTTTACTATGTACCCCTTCCAGGAAAAAAGATAAAGGCCAGACATAGCGATCCAACTATACAACGAGGAGTAAATTGTATCCCACCGGACACTATTTGTTTTAATTATCACTGCTGGGGTGTTATCGAGGCCAGCGCCTCGGTAGAGTTTTACCCTGTCGATAACAGAACTTTACTTAATTCATTGCGAACCATGTAACTGATAGAGTTTGCCCATACGTTTTCTGAGGCCCATCTGAACTAGAAGGTCTCCTATATAAGTCTGTGAAAGAAGTGGCCCACTGGGATTCAGGAATCATACAAAGAAGTGGGCCCTTATTTTGGCCACTAAACTCATTGACCTTTTCCCAGAACTTTTGCTGGTCATTTAATAATATGATTTCCTGCATCTCATCCCACTTACTATGGTAAAAGGCTGCCTTTTTTGTCTGCACAAGGGATTTATATTGGTGTTCAAGTTTAGCCAACTCTTGGGTGGCTGAGGGGACCTTATGACGCCAAACACTCTTTGCTCTCTGTCTCACCAATCGTCTCAACTTTTGGCAATCCGAGTCGAACCAGGCCCCTAATCCCTTTGAAGGGGATTTTGCCTGCATGCCCTTTTCACATATATTAACCGAAATGCAGCCCAAAACTTGTTGCATAATTGTATTGCACCACACAACAACATCATCAACATTGAGGTGAATATCAATCATTTGTTCTAGATGAAGAGAGGCTTGCTGTTGAAGATGCATGGGATCTAAGCGTGTTGTGAGCCTACGTGGGTAGTACATCTCTAAAGGCAGAACCCTCTCAGGGGACACTGGCTCACACAGGTCAAGAACTGCTATAGTTGTCCAGTGGTCAGTACCCTCATATTATGCCACCACAAACTCTTAAAAGGGTCAAAATGCCAAAGGGACATGCATATATATATAATCAAGAGGGCCCAAAGACTGGCCCTGCCGGAAGGTTGTTGCTGCTGGTGAGTCATTTTTTAATCAAACATTTAGATAAATCGGACCATAGCTCGCCATCCTTTTACTCAACACTTTAGCCTCTTTTTTGATGGTACCAGAGGGAAACTGTGCTGAGGGAATATTATAAGAAGCCAATGCTGATCCAACTGCACAAGAAAGAGACAAACATTAACATCCCCAGCCATTATTATCACTGCTTCCGGATATTTTGCCACCAAATACTGGAAAGCAGACTTAAATAGTTCCAACCAGCTTTTCATTTGCAGATGGTCTTCTTTGTGGATATAGACATTTATGAGTAAGAAGTAACTAAAATGGTTTTTACCCACGCCCATTTCTACCACTGATAACTGCAGGCCACATAAAACATTTATCACCTCTAATGGTCTCTTAATCATCTTGGTTGATGTTTGTGTCAGTACACCAGACATTTATGAGTAAGAAGTAACTAAAATGGTTTTTACCCACGCCCATTTCTACCACTGATAACTGCAGGCCACATAAAACATTTATCACCTCTAATGGTCTCTTAATCATCTTGGTTGATGTTTGTGTCAGTACACCAGTGGATGCTCTCCCCTTACCTGGGACTGGACATTACTATTCAAAGCCATAAAGCCTTCTACTGACTGGTCCTCTCTTAACCAAGACTCCTGAAGGAATACCAGATGGAAGGGTTTCAAACTTACTTCCAATTCACTGCTGTTCCTCAAACGTTCAAACCCATGGATATTCCAATTTAGGATTCTCAGGTTTTGAGAGGACCCCTCATTCTAGGATAAGCTGGCCCTAGTATTCCATTTACCATCCTCCAGCAGGTGCCGCAGGGGGAGAACCTATTACCTTGAGCCCATTCTGATTGTCTAGACTGTGAGAATGGTCTGTCATTTACTATAACCAGTCTTAAATCGGCAGTTGGGTGACAACTTTGCTGTGTGGCTTAGAGCCTTGGAAGCGGGATATATGGTATAGATAGTTCCCATTTAGTAGCAGATAACCCGCTGTGCAAATTTAGAATGGCAGGTGGAAAAGAGCCCAGCTGGGGTGCTTATATTTGAGAGCTTTTTTTATGGGGCATAGGGCATGTATACCTACTTTTATTAAATCTTCTTCGGCCTTAAGTACTAGGTCTGCAATACAGGGGGAGATAAAAGAAACTCTGGAAACTTCTCTCCCTTTTTCGCTCAGTTGGAACCCAACAGACGTTAGGTCCAGCCAGGTTATCCCTGAGAGGGAAGGAATTTGTTGGAATAACTGAAGAATTTTAAAGAGATTCAAGGGTCGAAGTTTCTTTGCTTTTTTTCCTCGACGAGTGAAATCGAGCAATAGTTTGCTAATTGCAACCTGATAGAGTATTCGTAAGCAGAAGGAGGGTCTTTGGGTGATTTATTTTGATGCTGAGACTCAACCACCTTACTGCTGGCTGCTATTTGTACTTTCTCAGAAGAGGTGGAACTGACTTCCCTGGATGTAGGCAGTCCGTGCAGGCAGTAGATCTCAGGGTGGGATACAAACTAGTTTTAGAGCTGGTGTTTACATTTTGTTTTACCTTTTTATATGTCTTTTTACATGGGAGTATATCCGCGGTGCTACCACCATGAGGTCTGAAATATTGAGCTTGGGGACAGGCACTATTACTGGGCTTCCCTTTTATATACAGGCATTTCTTTTTTCACTCAGATCGGGCACAGGACCCAAGTAATCCATTCGGAAACCTTACCCCCATTGTGCGGTAGAACCTTGTGGTGAATTTGGAGGGAATAGAACAATGCTGCTTTTTCCTCACAAGCATAGGATATTAAGCGATATAGACAGATCCTTCCACATTTAACTGACATTCAGGTTTCCCTGGAATGGCACTATGTGTCCACCAAGGCTCTGTAGCCGTTACTGCCGCAGATAGTTGAACATTCGTGAAACCACCCAAATTATTTTTAAAACATTGCAATTCATATCGAATATCATTCAAAGAGTTTGATTGGTCCATTTAATTTGTCCTTATTTACACCAGCGTTTCCAGAACCCCATGTAGAGTGGTCAGCATAAGTAATATCACATCCAGCAAAGACGATGAAGAGGTGGTCTGGAAAGATATAGACCTCTCCTGTGATCTCAGTGTGGAGTTTGGCCCCCGACCATGAGAGCATTATATAATGATGTAAGGCTAGCTCGATCATGTTGATTGTCTTGACAAGGCAACTGGGAGGAACTAGAGTCATTGGGACAGAATGATGATGATGATAAAGAGATATGCAAATGAGGAGAAGAAGACATTCTCAGCACCTACTTGCAGTCACACTTATAATCTGAGCTGGAGACACTGAAAGATTGGCTGTTTGCACTTCATCCAATGCTGTGCATAAAACATCTGCTGCCAAGTCTGTTCCCAAGTCCGAAGGCACTGGGCTGCCCATGGGGTGTCTTAACCCCCTCCTCTGAGTGCAGTTGAGCTCCATTATGAATATATTTAAAGACAAATTTCCTTATTATTTATTTATTTATTTATTTATTTTTTACACTTATAGAGCGCACTGATACCAGTCGGCGTCCTGGCGCTGAAGTGATAGTTCCAGAGAAGCGAAAGTCTAGGTACTTATTGGGAGAAAAGCCATGTTTTTAGATCCTTCCTGAATGCCAGGAGATTTGTATTGAGTTTGAGGGAGAGAGGGAGGGAGTTCCACGCCATCGCAGCTCCCCTGACAAAGCTCCTTCCACCCCAGCGTGCCCTCTTGATTCGGGTGGTTTTAACTAGCCCCAGACTGGCCGACCTCAGTTGTCTACCTGGTCTATACCACTGAAAAAGATCTTGAAGGAACACTGGGCCAAGGCCATGCAGTGCCTTAAAGACAATACAAAGGGCCTTGAACCTAATTCGTTTCCGTACCGGAAGCCAGTGCAGTTTATCCAACTCCTTAGAGACTGAGGAAAACTTGGGCAAACCCCCAATCAAGCGGGCAGCCGCATTTTGTAAAACTTGAAGCTTGTTGAGCACTCCCTGTTGTGCCTCGAGAAAAAGACTATTACAATAGTCAATGCGTGATAGGACGAGGGCTGTCACCACCGTCTTTCTACAGCCCTCAGGAAGGTACGGTAGAACCTTTCTGATAATTCTCAGAATGTAATGTACTGAGGAACTCAGCGCATTGACTTGGGGTTTGAAGGTGAGAAGGTTATCAATAACGACCCCCAAATTCTTCACCTTTGTAACAGGGATAGGAGGGGCCCCCATATCAGTGGGCCACCAGTTAGGGCTCCAAAGATTGGTACTTGGGCCAAAAATGATCACCTCAGTCTTTGATGAGTTCAGTTTTAAACAGCTTTTTGCCATCCAAGAGCTGACTGCCGACATGCAATCCTGAAACCTGCCTGCCACCTCCCTCTCAGTCCCCGGGAGCACCGAGACCACAATCTGGGTGTCATCGGCGTATGATGTTAACTCGAACCCGAAGGATCTGATTACAGGGGCAAGAGCGGCTACGTAGATGTTGAATAAAGTGGGGCTTAGGGAGGATCCCTGCGGGACCCCCCCCCGGGAGCTCGAAAGGTCTTGATTCATACTCCCCCATGGCCACCACTTGTACCCGCTCAGTTAAAAAGGCCTCCAGGAGCTTGAGTGCTTGGCCGCGAACCCCGCAGCCCTCCAACCGATCTAGTAACAATGCATGGTGGACGGTATCGAAGGCTGCTGATAGGTCTAAAAGAATCAGCACTGCCTGGCCCCCTTCGTCAAGCACCTTCCGGATCTCCTCTGTGGACTTAATCAGAGCCGTCTCAGTGCTGTGACCCTCTCTAAAACCATGTTGTGCTGAGTCTAGACCTTTAGAATTGCGCAGGAAAGAACAGAGTTGGGAGTTCATAATTTTCTCAACCAATTTCGCAGGCAGTGGCAACCTGGATATTGGTCTATAGCTGTTGGGGTCCGCAATATCAAGGGAGGGTTTTTTGAGGAGCGGGCTGATTGAGGCCCGTTTCCAGATCGTAGGGAAATTGCCTTTTTCAAACATTAAGTTGAAAATCCCTGCCAGTTGTTTCGCAATAGGGCCAACCGCCAGTTTAGCAATAGAAGTGGGGCAAGGATCGTAAGGTGAACCAGATTTGGTGGCTAGCAACAGTTTTGCTACTTCCTCTGCCTCCACAGGGTTAAAGGTTGAGAAAGTAGCCCCCGTGGATCCCGCATGGGAGTTCCTATGGGGAGTGTCATGGAGGCTCTGAGCCACCTGAGGTTCAAGAGAGGTAAATATCACCTGAACTTTATTCTGAAAGAACTTTGCTAAGGACTCACAGAGTTCTAGATTAGGCGGGACCATCACCGCCTTAGGAGAGGCCAGACTGGTGACAGTATCAAAAAGTTCTTTTGAGGAGTTCTTAGCCTTCTCAATACGATCCGTAAAGTAGGCCCTCTTAGCTTGCCTGATCTCGTCTTTATAGGCCCTTTGGCCGGCTTTAAGCTTTTCCTTGTCATGCTCGGAATAGGTGGACCTCCAAATCCGTTCTAGCTTTTTGCATACTATTTTGGCATCTCTAAGGACGTCCGAGTACCAGGGGGCTGATGGCGCTGACCTAGCGGGTCGACATCGTTTAGGGGGTGCCAACTTAAGGCAAGCATGATCAATCCAGTCTGTATATTCGGAAGAAGCTATGCTTACGTCAGTCGGTCTGGCCGGGTCAGAGGCAAGAAGCAACTCCTCCAAGTCATTTGCTTTGATGTTTTTCCAAGGCCTACACATACTGCTAGTTTGCCCCTCACCTGTCACTGTTTTAGCCTGAGGAATAAGGATGGCGAACCGCACCACCCCATGGTCTGTCCAGGGTAGAGGTTCGGCTTTTTGGAACATAAGATCAGAGCTGTTGGTAAAGATTCCATCTAAAGTGTGGCCAGCCTGGTGGGTTGGCCCTACTACCGACTGGATCAAGCCCACTACCGACATTACGTCTGATAAGGCCATGGTATCTGAGTCAGCGGGATCTTCCAAATGGAAGTTAAAGTCCCCCAAGACAGTAAAGGAGTCAACCCCAACCGCCTCCTCTAAGATACTGCCAACTGTTTCGAGAAAGCGGGACTTCGCCCCAGGGGGTCTGTAAAGCAGGCATCCCTTAAAGGAGTAATGGTTGGAAAGATCCATCTTAAACCCCAGGGCCTCACACGCCCCGGAGGAAGTTGGAAAGAAGTGCCCTTGGATGGATGTGTGGTAAATAATGGCCACCCCTCCACCCCTCTTTTTTGGTCTATCCAAGACGAAATTAAGGAAATTAGGTGGTGTTGCTTTTACCAGGTCAGGACCTGACGCTGCGTCCGTCCAGGTCTCAGTGACAAAGGCAATTTGTGCATTAGAGTCAAGAATCAGATCTGCACACTCCATGCTGTGCTTTACCAGGGACCTAGCATTAATTAATATACAGTTAATGGTTATTTTTCCTCGTCTATTCATGTGCCTGGGAGTTTGAGATTTAGGTTACTAGGGGTGAGCGTGGAGCCTCTCCACTTGACAAAGTGCTTTGATCATGTTGAGCAGACCCCTTCTTCCCTCCAATTTTCCTCTTTTACTTGCTCTTGCCTGTGATTTACCCTTTTGGACGCTGAGGAGGGGTCTCTTGCTGTGAAGCACAGGGGCGATAAATGAGGGGTACTCATTTCAAGACAAACAGAGCTAGGTGAAGTGAAAAAGGCAACAGGCCAAGGTTAGACTTACCTCCTTCTTGAATACACCTAGCTACCGCTGCCACCTCTACACCTCACCTCACCTCATAGCCCAAAGTTCCTCCATTATTCCTCCAATATTCTCCAACTTTCTCCAAAAGATTTTACTGGGAAACTCTTTAAGGACCTTCATAGACAAGGCCACCAAGCACCAGGCACTACCAGGCAGGGTAGCGGCTCTGCGGCTGAAATATCACCACACCGTCACACCGTCATGTTTGTTGCCAAAGAAGCTACTGATCTCTCTGGACCCAAACGTCAGTGCCCACCAGAACGGCCAACCGGGTGCCTGAAAACCAGCTGTCAGGTGCTGTCGGGTGTCAGAATGCCGAGAGGGGGCTCCCTCTCTCCGGCCACTGATGCAAATGTAGGAGCCGATGCTAGGGCTGGGGCAGGGTTGGTGCTGATGCTGAATACCGGGGTGAAGCTGTAGGATCGAGTGCGGCTTGTGTCTTTGCAGAGCCGACGAAGAAGCAGCCTGGTTACCCCGGAAAAGGAAGCCAAACTGAGGAGACTGGGCGACTGAGGTGTGGGTCAATGGGCGGAGCGACGAGGTGCGGCAGCGGCAGCAGGCAAGAAGGAGCCTTGGTATAGGGTTCAGGAATGAGTGGCATTTTTAAGCCCTGCAACCATTGTATTCACACCTTAAAAAATAAGCATTCAAAAGCCAATTTTGAAAAAAAGATATCCTATGAAATGGTAAATGCCATTCATCCTGCAAATTTCCATTAAACAGTTCTGGTTAAATGATTTCTCAATAATGGTATTCTATGTAATTATTTTTCTATGAAATGACATAAACATTTCTTAACCTATATGACAATATTTTCCCGCAAGCATTTGCTTTTTAAGGTCCAAATTCGGTCAACATTATGGGAGAGTAGCAGAAACCTTGGTTGAAGGGAACGAGAAAAAGAGAAACAAAATTTCCCTTTCCAGTAAAGTTTAACAAGTCAGATAGATTTGTTTCAACAGAGTGACATGGGTTATCACAATGCTGAAGATCAGCTGGTACTGAAGGTCAATGAGCATGATTCATTGGCAAAGATGTGTGTCTCCATACTGGAATATTATTAACCTCGGGCGTAGTGTGTGTAGTGGGGCAACGCGGAGGTCCACGGAGTTGAAAACAAACTCCATGGAACTCCGCTACACCACCCGCCTCCACCCATTATAAAAAGTAATTAAACATTATTAAAAAATACATTTAATACCACTTACCTGACATGAGGTGTCCCCGGGCTGCCCTCCTCCTCCTCTTCACCATCTCGCTATTCCTTGTGAGAAATGCGCATGCGCGTGCGTGGGCTCATGCGCAGTTTCAACAAGGTTTACCGCTAGTGCAAAGAAGAGGAGGAGGGCAGCCCAGGGACGCCGCATGCCAAGTAAGTGTTTTACATTTATTTTTTAACAATGTTTAATTACTTTTCATAATGGGGGTAGAGGCGGGGGCTGGCCAACTCCGCTCTGCTGCGGAGTGTGCAGAGATTTGCCTTCTCCGCATTCTCCGTGGAACGCGCAGAAGGCAAATCTCCGCACACTCCTCGGGCAGAGCAGAGGTCTCTGCCAGTGGTTAAATATTATATGTGCTGCAAAGAGGATTGAACTGACCAAGCTACTCTGGGACTACCTAGTGGAACAGCATTGTATGCAGAGTCTCAGTACTGGGGTAGCAGGGTGTGCCAAATGTAACAATTGTGGTGACCAAGCTTTTGAGGCATCATAGTTCTGAAATAGCTCTGGAAACTTAATTTTAGAAGGAGGCTACAGGAGGGGCAGGTACACAGCAGTGTCATTATTTGAAAAACAGACTAGTTTGGGATGCTTTTGACTCTGTTTTGAACAAGCGATTGTGACTTGTGTAGCTTTCAAGTTGACCCATGTCAGGCATTAGCAGCTTGTTTCTTAATTTTGTATTGCATTCTAGTGCTTGAATGCTCATGTTTCTCATTGCAAATGTAGGGCTACATGAAACCGAAAACAAAACTATAACCAGAAGTGGAAGAGCTAAAAACCTCTTTGTCCATCAGGGCGGCTATCGATGCTACAGCTGAGGAAATAGTTGAAGACTCATCTCTTCAAAAAACACTGCATGATAATATAACAGCAGTACACTTCAGATTCCATAATCTAGATACCTCTTCCATTGCTTGTTGACTGTGTGCTTGTCTTTGATCCCGTACAGCACTCTTGTACCTTTTGGCTAGCATCGCACTACACAAACTTCACCTTTATAAACATACTGCCAGGCCAGGTCCTCCCTGGGCTGGAAACAAGCATCCTAGGAATGGTTTTGGGTTTTCACCCCTCATCAGCCAGGATAGCTTGACTCCAGCGGCATGGAGAGCAAGGGACCCACGTCTAGGCATACCCGTCTCACTCGGGGTGACAAATGAAAAACAATTGATGGACAGAATGCAGAACAATGTACCCCAGTACAGAGATCTGGGCCTAAATCCATGGTTTTTTTTTGCTCCCCATGCCATTCCAGTTTGGATCCAGCCATATGCAAATCAGTCTTGATCCTGTGCCCAATGGGAACAGTCCAGACCGAACTGCCAGGCCAGGTCCTCCCTGGACTGGACGTGGGTCCCTGGCTCACTCTGCCACTGGAATCAAGCTATCCTGGCTGGTGAGGGGTGAAACCCCGAAACTGGTCTTAGGATGCTTGTTTCCGGTCCAGGGAGGACCTAGTTTGGCAGTTCGGGCTGGACAGTTCCCATGAGGCACAGGGTTAAGACTGATTTGCATATGGTTGGGTCTAAACTGTGAGCAAAAGAATGATGGATTTAACCCAGACCTTTTGACTGGGGGTGAATGTTTTGATTTGTTCTGCATTCCGTACATCTATTGTGTGTCTTTTGTTTTCTCACCCTCAGTGCGCCGGGTATGTCGAGACGTGGGTTCGGGCTCACTGTGCCACTGGAATCAAGCTATCCTGGCTGATATGGGGTGAAACAAAAGGGGATGATGGACGGAGCGCTTGAGCAAATCAAACACTCACCCCCAGTAAACTGATCTGGGTTTAATCCATCACCATTCTTTAGCTCACTCGGCCACCCCAGTTCTGACATGGCAATATGCAAATCAGTCTGACCCTGTGCCTCATGGGAACAGTCCAGCCCGAACTGCCATGCCATGTCTTCCCTGGACCAGAAACAAGCATCCTGATGAAGGGTGAAACCCCGAAACCGGTCCTTGGATGCTTGTTTCCGGTCCAGGGAGGACCTGGTTTGACAGGTCGGGCTGGACGGTTCCCATGAGGCACAGGGTCAACACCGATTTGCATATGGCTGGGTCTAAACTGGGGTGGCCTGGTGAGAATAAGAAGATGCAAACATGTGTGTGCTTCGGGGCAAGTGGGGATTGTACCCCAAATTTCAGCGTTAAGCGCGGAATAAGACAGGGTTGTGTCCTTGCCCCTCTGTTGTTTACCCTTTTTATTAATGCTGTTGACTCAGTCCTAAAAACTGTTCAAGCCGATGCACCACCGGTTAATGGGTCAGGTGTGCCAGTTCTGCTTTATGCAGATGATGCTGTGCTTTTGTCCCAGACCCCCGTAGGACTTCAGCACCTGATGAATCGGTTTTCTGACTTTATTAAAGAAAGGAGGCTGGTAATCAACAAGAGTAAAACTCATACCATGATCTGTGGTGGCAGTAGCAACAAAAGCTATGCTTTTTTTATTGATGGGGTGAAAGTACAGCAGGTGGAAACATTTTGTTATCTGGGTGTTACCTTTATGTATGATGGTAGTTGGTCTCAGGAGCTAGTAAATGTTAGGTCCAAGATGGTAAAAAGTGCCTATGGTATATTTAAATTCGCCTCTAAGATCGGCAACAGACGAATCAGGGATATGATGCAAATTTATAAGGCAAGGAGTGTCTCTATTGCATTATATGGGGCGGGGCTGTGGGGCTACACTAATGTAGGCTCCCTGCAGAGGGAAGAAAATAACTTCATTAAAAAACTTCTATGCCTACCTACATCAGCCTCGACTGATTTGATCCATAGGGAAGTGGGGAGTGCCCACTTAAGCGACCTCATTTTCCTAAGGCCTTTAATGATCTGACGTGCAATTTGGTACAAGGAAGAGACAGCCTTTAATCAGTGTGTCATCAGGGATTGTCTTGATCTGGATAATTATGCCAAGATACCCTGGCTTAAATATATTGTCGACAGTTTTCAAGTTATCTACGGACTTGATATATTGGTCGACCCATGTTCTGCCGGAAACTTTTCCAAGCAGGACATGAAAAATATCTTTATGACGTACAGAGCCCAAAAACGTCTAGTTGTTAATGGTCGCCTTACTTCAGTTAATTTTTATAATAAACATATTGAAAGTGAAGGCTTCCAGCTGTATTTGAGCCTTGTAACAAGACCAGCCCATAGGTTTGTTTTATCTAGACTTAGACTCGGAATGGCTCATGTTTTGGTGGCTTTCCTTCAACCAAAGAAGCATCCAGCTGGACCCTGCCAATGTGATGGTCTTGCGAAACAAAGCACACTGCACTTTATGTTAATATGCAATCTCTATCTGAATGTTAGGGTTGCTTATTTGAAATCAATGTTTATAAAGTACGGTATTTATAATGTGGACAATGCCATGAAGTTGATTTTTAATATGAATTTTCCAGACATATGTTTTTATACCGCTACGTTTTTATGTAAATCAATTCAGTTTAGGAAAAGCATGATATTTTAAATACTCACCTGTTTTATAGGGAGAAGCGTGGCTCAATGGTTAGAGCGGCAGACCCTGATGCAGAGGTCTGGCCCGGGACCAGGGTTCAATTCCCGCCTCGGCGGCTCTTGGACTCAATTTCCCCGGACCTGATAATTCTCGCCTCGGTGACTCTGGGCAATAGCTTGCTTAATCTCCACAACGGCCCCCGCAGCGCTGTGGATGCCTGGCTTCACCTTGGGGGTGCCCAGGAGTGGACATTTCACAGGAAAACCAGGATGGGTTCCACAGCTGTATGAATACAGCGCTACGAGGCCTCCGGGTAGAAGTGCGCTATATAAATACAATACATTTTCATTTACATACCTGTTTTTACAAATGTATTACATGTTGCTGTGCTTTTATGGTCATTGTGTATCATGTACCGAATAAAGCTTCATGAAATGAAATGAAAAAATGAATGATGGATTCAACCCAGATCTATTGACTGGGGGGAATGTTTTGATTTGTTCTGCATTCCGTCCATCAATTGTGTGTCTTTTGCTTTCTTGCCCTAATTGCGCCGGGTATGCCCAGATGTGGGTCCCGGGCTCACTGTGCCACTGGAATCGAGCTCTCCTGACTGATTAGGGGTGAAACCCCAAAACCGGTCCTTGGATGCTTGTTTCCTGTCAAGGGAGGACCTATTTTGGAAGTTCGGGCTGGACTGTTCCCATGAGGCACCGGGTCAAGACTGATTTGCATATGGCTGGGTCTAAACTGGGGGTGGCATGGTGAGCAAAAGAATGACGGATTTAACCCAGATCTCTTGACTGGGGGCGAATGTTTTGATTTGTTCTGCATTCCGTCCATCAATTGTGTGTCTTTTGCTTTCTCGCCCCAAGTAAGGACTGACACATACTCTCCACACATCCAGGCACTTCATAGACTAATCCCCACATCCCTGGACAGATGTTAGGGGAAGGGCAATGTATGTACACCTCTTACCTCCCTTCTGTAATTCACAATTTAATTCTACAAAGATAGAGAGTTTAGTCAATGGAGGATATAGTTAATCTAGAAAATGTTGGTGTCAGCTTGCTTTGCTCCTCATTTTTATTTATTTAGTAATTTTTGACATTTGTACAGCGCTCTGTTAACCGTAGGTGTCCTGGCGCTAAGTATTACTCCTTGGGGAAAGTCGAGTCGGAAATTAATTAGTGAACAGCCAGGTCTTCAACGCCCTTCTAAAGGCCATAAGGTCAGTCATCTTTCTAAGAGCAAGGGGCAGGATATTCCAGGACTTAGTTGCGCCCAGCACAAAGCTTCTGCCTCCCCAGCATGCTCTCCTAATGCGAGGCACTGCAATCAACCCTGCATCAGCTGATCTAAGGTGTCTGGTCGGGCTATACCAATAGAAGTACTGCCGGAGAAATTCTGTCCCTAGGCCTCGCAAGGCCTTAAATACCAGGCACAGTGCTTTGAGCAGGATCCGCTTTCGCACCGAAAGCCAATGAATTTTGGCTAGCTCCTGGGTCATGGGGGCGTATTTTGGGATGCCCAGAATAAGCCGGGCTGCAGCATTCTGCAGAACCTGCAATTTATCTAATATGCCCTGTTGGGCGTTAAGAAACAGACTGTTACAATAATCCATCTGCGCCAAGACCAGAGTGGTAACCACTTTTTTTCTGCCACTACCTGGGATAAATGGCAGAATCTTGCGAATGGATTTAAGCAGAAAGGCAATGGAGGAGGATAACGCGTTGACTTGAGATCGAAAGGTAAGTTGATCGTCGATCAGCACCCGCAAGTTTTTGACTTTGGACACGGGGGTGGGAGCATTGTCCATCCGCTCCGGCCACCAGTTTGGGCTCCAGAAGTTGACATTTGAGCCAAACACTATGACTTCAGTTTTGGCTGAATTCAAATTAAGGTAGTTTACCACCATCCAGTTTCCGACCGCCAGCATGCAGTCCTGAAATTTCTTGGCTACTCCTTCTTCCTTCCCTGGTAACAAGGACACCACAATCTGGGTGTCGTCAGCGTATGAGGTAAGATCGAAGCCAAAAGCCCGAATTACTGGGGCCAGGGAGCTGACATATATATTAAATAGCATGGGGCTCAAGGACGAACCCTGAGGAACCCCACAGGGCAAGACGAAGGGTTTTGATTCAAATTCGCCTAAACCCACACTCTGAACTCAGCTGGAAAGGAATGCTTTTAGTATGTTAAACGCATTTCCTTGTACTCCGCATGCCTTCAAGCGGTCAAGCAAGATCACATGGTGGACCATGTCGAAGGCCGCGGAGAGGTCCAACAACACCAGTGCAGCCCTGCCTCCCGCATCGGTCACCGCTCTGATCTCCTCCGTTGTTTTAATTAGGGCGGATTCCGTGCTATGATTAGCTCTAAAACCGTGTTGGGAGTGATCCAGTGCCTGAGTGGCCATGAGGAAGGAGCTCAGTTGGGTATTCATCACCTTTTCTATTAGTTTGGCTGGTAGAGGGAGCCTCGCTATGGGGCGATAGTTATTTGGATCCCTGATATCCAAATTTGATTTTATTAATAGGGGCAAAAATGAGGCATTTTTCCAGCAGGATGGAAAGTCTCCTGTCAAGAACATATTGTTGAACACAGTTACCAATGATGTAACTATCAGGCCTGGGGCCAGTTTAATCACAGCAACTGGGCATGGATCCGATGGAGAGCCTGATCTTGCAGCTTGAAGCAGACGCATAATTTCTTCACCATTTACCGGGGAAAAACACTCCAGGTTTGGCCCTGCGGTAAACTCTGTTGTGTTTTCTGGCGTGTTCGCCAGACAATTTGGCATATCTAACCCGGAAAAAGCTTTAAAAATTGTCTCTACTTTTCCTAAAAAGAATTTGGTTAGTTCCTCACATAGTTCAGGGCTAGCGGTTGTAACCGCGTGTGTAGGGGCAGCCAAAGCGGAAACCGTTATAAACAATTCCTTCGCTGAGTTCTTGGCGAGGTTTATGCGATTTGTGTAGTAGTCTTGTTTTGCCATCCCCACCATTTTTTTATACAATAGGAGGCTTTGTTTGAGTAACTTTTTGTCACTTTCCCTGTAGTCTTTGTACCACACCCTTTCCAGTTCTTTACACCCAAGCTTTTGATTTCCAAGTTCCTCAGAGAACCAGGGGGCTGAGGGCTGGGCTCTGGCCAGGAGGTGAAGTTTAGGTGGAGCGAGGGTTGCACAGGCTTTTTCGATCCAGCTTGTATATGCGACGGCCGCTGCCTCAACCTCTAATGGGAGTGGCTCTTTAGAAGAGAGCAAAAGATCTTCAAGCGCTCGTCCCTCAACCTTGTTCCAGGCCCTACAGGTCCTGGCTAATTTGGACGGACACCCTCTGCTTTGGGGCTTCGGCACTGAAATGGCGAATAACACTGCCGTGTGGTTAGACCAAATGACCGGTATAGTTTTTGTGAACTCTAAGGTTGGATGGTTAGAGAAAAGCCCATCCAAAGTATGGCCTGCATTGTGCGTGGGTCCCTTCACTAGTTGTTTAAGGTCAGCACCATCCATCAATTCAATAAGTGCTTTAGTGTGAGTATCCATGAGATTTTCCAAGTGGAAGTTAAGATCCCCCAAAACCGTAAAGGCCTTCGAGCAGAGACCTTCCTCCAGTATACTTCCTGCAGAACTAAGGATGGTATTTTTAGGCCCTGGAGGTCTCATGTGCTGCCAATATGGTACCTGCGCCCGCAGACTAGCTGCAAGCATCAGGTTTTCAGCAAATACGATTTTAGAAATCACCATTCAGCCTGTTCCCAGGCAGAAATATCATCTTGGTTCTTTGGAAAAGAATACTTAGGTTTGGGAGTAGATGGATCTATGATGCTCTTTGTTTGCTAGTCACATGAATCCATAGACAGGCCTCTCCTTACTCAAGTATTAGGCCTAGGATTGCTGGCCTGCTTGATGATGCTGGTCTGGCAAAGTTCAGGTAGAGTCAGACAACACATAGTGGCCGCACTCTTTTTAGTTTCTCCCCATGATCCTCCCTCCAGGTCTCTTGAGAATGTGGAGAAGTGCCCAGGCACTTCACACCTCTGGGCCCTTGTGATACTTCACCAGCCAAACCATTGATAGCTATGTTACTGATACAAAGATAAAGTCACAGAAATACTGATATATTAATTAGATATGTTTTAAAAAAAATGATAACCTAATCAAAGTGGTATTCACAGGGATCAGCATTATGTCTTGTGCATTGTAGTTTTTTTTGCACCTCAATGGTGAGTGCAGCTTTTTACTGTAGCACGGTTATGCGTTTAGAGAAAAAAACATACTTAACTAATGTATTTGGGCAGTTTTAAGGCTTTAAAAAATCAAGCATTATATTCTGTAATCTTCCATTCATTGAAAAGTTTTCATTGTGTTTTCTGGTGTGTTCGCCAGACAATTTGGCATATCTAAGCCGGAAAAAGCTTTAAAAATTGTCTCTACTTTTCCTAAAAAGAATTTGGCTAGTTCCTCACATAGTTCAGGGCTAGCGGTCGCCCCCACGCCCCACTGCTGCCTGCTACCTTCCAGTTAGCCTACACGCTTCCTGATTATGCCGCTTCCTTTTTTGCCGCTTCGGACGACCCAGCCGCCGCTGAGCCGCCCGCCCGCACCAGACTCTTCCCGCCGCTGCCTCCCTGCGGCCCGCCCCCCGCCAGCCCATTCGCCGCCCGCTCCCGCCACCCAGCTGCTCCTCCCTCCCAGCTCCTTACTTATGACGCCCACGCGTACGCACAGCGGACACGCGCAGTGGGCGCGCCAATTGTGCGCCGAAAGCGCGCCAAAGGCAAGCCCGTCTACGCCCGTCCGCGCCTGGACCGCGCCCAGCGCCAGAACCCCAGGCCCCCGATGATACCAGACCTCATGACGGACCTACGATGCCACCCTCATCGCACTCAACACCGGACGGAACACCACCTGCTACCGAGCCACCCCGAAACGCACCACGGACCCTTCACTTGCCAAGCCTGCAAGTTCACCTGCCACCGGACCGGCACCGCACCCGACAAGCCGAGCACGAGCAGCAACCACCTCAAGTGCATCCTGCTCAACACCCGCTCCGTCCACAGACACGCCGTCGAACTCTGGAACCTGCTCGACACAACATCACCAGACGTCGTCTTCCTCACAGAAACCTGGATGAATGCCTCCTCAGCGCCCGACATCGCCATAGCCATCCCGGACGGATACAAGATCATCCGGAGAGGCCGCGTCAACTAGACCGGAGGAGGCATCGCCATCGTACACAGGAACACCATCCGCATCTCGACCAACTGCAACGACACCCTCACCACTGCCGAACACCTCCACTTCCAGATACACACCGACCCCAAGACGACCCTCAGAGGCACCCTCATCTACAGACCCCCGGGACCACGCACACAATTCAGCGAAGACATCGCAGACTTCATCAGCCCGCACGCCCTCTCCTCCACGGACTACATCCTCCTAGGGGACCTCAACTTCCACCTGGAGAACAACAACGACAGGAACACCGCCGCCCTGCTGGACAACCTCGCCAACCTCAGACTCAAGCAACTGGTGAACACCCCCACCCACTACGCCGGCCACACGCTTGACCCCGTCTTCTCCGCCAGCAAGCACATCTCCTTCAGCCACTCCACCGGACTTCACTGGACCGATCACAGCTGCGTCCACTTCAGCTTCAGGAGAAACACTACCCTCCACCCCTGGAGCAAGATCACCGCCGAGCAGCTCACCACCTCCCTCAGCCAGAACCCGCCCGCCAGCACAACGGACCCCAATGAAGCAGCCAGCAACCTCACACAGTGGCTGACCGCCTGTGCCGACGACCTCGCACCACTAAAGAACCCTCCCAACAGACCCGGCAGCAAGAAAACCCCCTGGTTCACCAACAAACTCAAGGACTCCAAGAAGAATTGCCGCACCCTCGAGAAAGCCTGGCGCCACGACCAGACCACAGACAACATGACCGCCCTCAAGCACGCCACCCGCAAGCACCACCAGCTGATCCGCACCACCAAGAAGACAGCATTCAAAGAACGACTGGACAACAACACCCACGACAGCAAGGAACTCTTCAGCATCGTCAAAGAGCTCTCCAACTCCAGCGTCGGAAACAACGACATCACTCCTTCACAAGACCGCGACTCACTCGCCTCGTTCTTCCACCTCAAGATCGCCGATATACACAACAGCTTCGGCGCACCAACCACGCACCCAACCATCGAACCAATGCCCCCCACCACCATCCTCTGCAACTGGACCCCGGTCAGCACCGAAGATACACCTGCACGATGAACACCATCCACTCCGGATCACCAACCGACCCTTGCCCCACCACGTCTTCAACAAGGCCGACTCCATCATCGCACCCCATCTACGGGACATCATCAACACCTCCTTCCACACCGCCACCTTCCCGGAGAGCTGGAAGCACGCCGAGCTCAGCTCCCTCCTGAAGAAACCAACAGGAGACCCCACCGACCTCAAGAACTTCCGCCCCATCTCGCTCCTCCCTTTTCCTGCCAAAGTCATCGAGAAGACCGTCAACAGACAGCTCGCCGCCTTCCTCGAAAGGGATCCATTCTTCTCGAGGAAGGCGGCGAGCTGTCAGGCTCCTCACCCATGCACACAAGGCTCTCCATGACCTGGGCCCCAAGTACCTCAATGACCACCTGACCTTCTACACGCCCACCCGCCAGCTACGATCGACCAGCCTCGCCGCCTTACCACGCATCCGCAGAGCCACCGCCCGAGGAAGATCCTTATCCTACCTGGCAGCCAAGACCTGGAACTCCTTCCCCATCCACCATCGACTGACCCAGGACCATCTTTTCTTCAGGAAGCAACTCAAGACCTGGCTGTTCGTGCAGTAACGTATCCTCTCCCCCCCCCCCCCCCCCCCCCCCCCCCCCCAGGGCCTTGAGACCCTTCCGGGTGAGTAGCGCACTATACAAATGTCTTGATTGATTGATTGATTGATTTTATTTTTGGAGAATTATATTCCCTTTTTGGGCTGGGGTTAGCCAGACCTTTTCACTTTACAAAAAATATATTTATAACATGTTCATAGGAGTTACTCAAACATAGTCAAACAAGGTAGTGTGGGATAATTTCTGATAACATTTGTCATCTGAGAGTTTTCTGTCTGTTCGTTTCCTAAAGATACTGATCCACCCACAAGATAGTGATATTACCATGACAATCTATGGATTAGTTCACAATATTGGCATCATTACTAAGGACCTGATTTCAAGTCTGGCAGTCTTCTGACTGACTGATTTGCAGTGGCTCAGCAGTGGCCGTCCACCGTATTATGACTCCTAAAGTCATTGCGGCAGTGGTCCATCGGCAGCGCTAGGGAACGCAGTGGTGTCGGAGTGCCACAATGCCATATGCAGAGCGAGGACTGGCGCAGTCCTGCTCAGCATATTACGAGTTCCTGGACCACCATCCTTTTCATAGGGGAGCCCCGCCATGAAAAGGCTGGTGTTGCAGGAACAAAGCGGGCCCCACAGGGCCCCCATGGCCCCTACGCCAAGGAGATACATTCAGGGGAGCACCACATGTGCCATCCTGTCTGTACCCCCACAAAGTTTCAGCATGATATGGATGTCCACGCCCAAGCTGTGCTGGAACCTTTTTGCAGTTTCCATTGCAGTGCCTGTTTTCCAGGCACTGCTATGGGAATAGCAAATGACTGCCCGTTGTACTACAAGTTACACATTTTTGGCTCGTAATCCGGTCGGCGGTGCTTCCGCTGCTTTGGCGCACCGGAGGCGGCATTGTGCTGTCTCCGCCGCGCCAAAGTCTTAATCAGACCTATAGAGGCTTGTGGGAAACCTGTTGCTCTTTATTCATAATGTCAATTGCTCAAAGATTCATGAGTATATAGTTAGTTTGATGCTGAATTGGCTAAGGCAAATGACTGCTTCTAAAACATTGATATCTTTCAAACAGTCTAAGGTACAGTCAAAGAAAACTATACATTTTTAAATATATCTAAATTACCCCATGCCTCATTTCACAGACTTGGTTAGATTTCCCAAGCCTACCACATTGTGTATATAGCCATGCCTCTGAAAATAATGGGAAAGTGGACATGTATCGCACAGTCCTCCCTTTGAACTAGACCCATTTGGAAGAACAACAGGACAAAATATCTGCTAGAGAATTCTCTGGGGGATTTTAAGGACAAGCGATCTGCTAGAGTATTACTAAGGAATAAGAGAGGG